>NC_139537.1:68412750-69022750 GCF_965153285.1 Podarcis tiliguerta
AATCTATCTAACTACTCTGTTGGCTTTACTTATATCACTTGATGCCCGCGGGACAAATGCAGCTCTGAACATGAAACCTAATATTGTTCTGATGTTGGCCGATGACCTTGGGATTGGAGATCTAGGCTGCTATGGCAACGACACTATCAAGTAAGGGATTCTCAGGTTACTGTTGTATTGTTGTGAATATGACACTGGCTAAAAGGTTTCTTGAACAGCTTTGGGCCATCTTCCAGTTGATTTTACTTCACTGTCGCTTGTCACTACAAAGGAGCATCACCTATGTGATGCAGGTTGCTTGGACTGTCAAGATAAATTGCCATATATTGCCTCCTTCTTTCGTCTCCTGCTATTTCATTCTATTAATATATCACATTTCTATCTCAGCACCCCAAATATTGACCGGCTGGCAAAGGAAGGAGTGAAGCTTACTCAGCACATTGCTGCAGCTTCGCTTTGTACCCCAAGCAGAGCAGCTTTTCTGACTGGCAGATACCCCATCAGATCAGGTTGAGTATATTTGGAATGTTTGGATTGATGTGCAGCTGAGACAATGTGCAAAATTGAACAAAATAAGCATGCTGAAAGTAGTACAGTTTTGTTCCACATGAAAAACCATTACTTCATTCCTGACTGCATTCTTTAGCATGATACTCAGGTGCTGATAAATTTATCTAAACCTCTTTTACAGCCATCTAAGCTAGTGGCCATAGCCTATTGTGGCTATGAGTTCTGAAAGTTAACTATCTGTCTTGTCTTGAATCTACTATCAGTGAAGTGTAATTCAGTGATATATTTCCTGAGTTTAAATAATGACAATTACTTAAATTGTTGATTTAATTATCTGTTGAGAATTGTCGCTGTACATGGCATTAGGTTGGATGGTACTGGGATCTGTTGAAGTTTCACCAGGCTGATGACGCAAGGAACCATATTTAAATAACTAAGCTTTGTATTTGTTTTTACAGCTTCTATAATACTTTCCCCATCAATGAAATGGTTTTAGCATTATTATGTTGCGTCCCAGGACAGGAGCTCATTCCTGTGATAGTATTATTTAAAAGAAGGATATGGTGTTTTTGTGACAGCAGCAACCTTTGGATCCAGCCGGATGAATTGGTACAGCTGGGTTATATTGATGTCTTGATAAGGTTTGAGTATAAAAAGTGATGCAGATCCATGTAAACTGAACTTGATAAATGTATTGGTGGTTGGTTTACTTGTGGCCTTTATCCTTGGTAATACAGGCATGGCTTCAGGTGGTTCATATCGGGCTCTGCAGTGGAACGCTGGCTCAGGAGGACTCCCTGCCAATGAAACCACTTTTGCCAAGGTCTTGCAGCAGCAGGGTTATGCCACGGGACTTGTAGGTACGTAGAAATCCTATGACCTCCTCATGATCATAGGTGTCTATAGATCTTCAGGTCTGGAATGAAGGCAGCTTTGACATTGACTTAATTCCCTGTTCCCATGAGATCCTCTGTTTGTTTGTTAAAGCTAAGTGTCCCCATGCTTACCTGGAATTTGCCCTCTTTAACCTGTCTGTCTGCCTGTCTCTCTCTCTCTCTGGGTGTGTGTTGAGAATAAATCTGGGGTATTTGGTATGACTGGGTCAGAATGTGCTACATTAACATGACCTACTTTTACGTGACTTATACTAACGGTGTTACACAATAACCTGCCTGTACTGTAGCAAGCATTTGAGCGAGGCAAATATGTTACCAAGTGTGTGGGCAAGTATGTCTTTGTTTTCTGACTTGTATACCCACTTGGTAACATTCATGATTTAAGATGGCAGAAGTAAAGTGAAAAGAAAAATCAGAAATACCAAATGATTGTAAAAAGAGAGAAAAGAAATAATACTGTAACTAGATTTCCATTTATAGTTGCATGTATGCATCAGTACCTAAACACCTGGCTGCAATTGTGTAAACAGTGTGCAAGGACAGTAATGACTGAATCTTAAGGTCATCTTGAGATTCAGGACCGGGTTAGATGTTTAGGACTTTTTCTGTGTGGATTAGGAGTGCTCCTGAAGTGATGCATGCTCATTGCTGCCTTCTGTGGGAGTCTTTCTCAGACTACATGCTGGGCTCGTGCGTGAGAGTTAAGAGTCAAATGATTAGGCCATCAACTGGAAAGGAAGCCAAGTGCAACAAATTGTCGATTGATTTCATAGTGGAGGTTAGTAGGTCAAGAGACTCCACTAAATCTGCTGTGTTGCAGTTTCCCTGTAAATCCTAAACGTTCACAGTACTTCTAAAGATTCACAGTCACAGCGGTCCTTTTGAGAAATGGTTCATGTATTAAACATGAAGATTAACACTGTCTGGCACAGATGGTCAGGTAATGCCACTTAAAGGATCATTCTGAAATCTCCGCTTAAAGGATTATTATAGGGAGGGAAATAAGGATTTGAGTGGACAAACACGCCATACTTTTAAAGCACACTGATACCAGATTTACACGTTATGGAGAAGCTTACAAACTAGTTTCTTGAGGGTACTGGGAATTGTAGGTATGTTAGGTGAGCACACTTAACCCCTTCCAGTTCCCAGGATTCTTTAGGGGAAGCCATGACATGCTAAAATGCTACAAGAGTGCTTTAGTGCTGCTATAGTCCCATGAAACTGCACGGTTGTACAGTGCCATTCATTGCAACTGTGTTTGAAAGGAAGACCTTCCTGGAAGATAACTTTAGTTATCAAACTTTGAAGGGGTGGGCAGCAGAATCCACTCCAAGTAATAGTAACAGACTGTTTTCTGCTTTAATTTCCAGGGAAGTGGCATCAAGGGGTAAACTGTGACTCTGTCCATGATCACTGCCACCATCCTTTGAGTCACGGCTTTGATTACTTTTATGGCATGCCTTTCACTCTTCTCAACAACTGCCAGGACCACAAGCCTCCAGAGTTGGATGCAGCGTTGCAGGCTAAGCTGTGGTTTTACACCCAGCTTATTGCCCTTGCAGTTCTCACAGCTCTTGTAGGAAAGACAACAGGACTGGTCTTTGTTACTTGGAAGGTGTTCACCTTTTTTGCTTTGCTTGGGTTCCTGTTTTTTGCTTCCTGGTACTCCAGTTATGGCTTTGTGAAATACTGGAATTGCATCTTGATGCGCAACCACAACATCACTGAACAACCAATGAAGCTGGAAAGAACGGCTTCTCTCGTCCTAAAGGAAGCAGTTTCATTTATTCAGAGGTAATTGAACACTTTCCCTGAAATATCAAACTGCAACGATGCTGCAATTTACTAAATGTGTTCTATTCATTTCTTTTAAGCAACAAGCATGGGCCATTCCTCCTCTTTGTCTCTTTTTTGCACGTCCACACACCCCTGTTTACAACAGAAGCTTTTCTTGGGAAAAGCAGGCATGGGATATATGGAGACAACGTAGAAGAAATGGACTGGTTAGTAGGTGTGTTGGCTTTCTCTAAGCATTCTTCTCTTGTTAATGGACACTGATCACCCCAAGTGGTGGTGAGGCATGGACTATGATTCTGTGGCTGTCTTGAACACTGCCTTGTTTATGGGCTGCAAGGACTGAGTGAATGATTTAAAAATCAGCTACCCTTTCTTGTAGTACAAAGGTGAAATATAGAACATCCTGCCCTCAGTGCTGCAGTTTATTACAATTTTGGTGGGATCACAGACACGTCCTGTTAGGATGGAGAGGAGGGGGAGAAAGGTTCCTGAATGGCTACTGTCAATTCTACAACGTACACCTTAATGCAATAATTTGATGTGCATCTAAGGAACAGCTAGCCTCTTTCAAGTCAGGAGGGAGAGATAGGTTATCCCTGTTTCCTGAGCAGTTTTAGAAGCCAAGCTTAACTTGTACCACAGGACTGTTTTGAGGATAAGATAAGACAAATTCCTTGTGTGCTATTGTCTCCATAGTAAATATTTGTTTTTGGTGGGGGGTTAACTCTGTAGGTCAAATTCTAGATGCTATTGACAAGGAAGGCTTGAGAAACAACACATTGACCTATTTTGCCTCAGACCATGGAGGGCAACTGGAAGCTCAGGAAGGAACAATACAGCTGGGTGGCTGGAATGGCATATATAAAGGTGAACAGTGCAGCAATATAGTTGCTTTGCCTATCTGGAAGTTTGGGTAATTTTGCTTTGGGTTGTTTTCCAGGATAAATTGATCTCTTTTCCTGTGCTATGAAATTAGGAGGCATGTGGTCTTTTATTGACCACACCCTGTATACATATGTCTATGGGAACTCTTTTGAGTTGCATATTGCTGATAAATATTATTGGGTAACCCACAGCTGTCCATGGAGGCGCAGGTCACTTCTGTGTCCAGGGCAGCTGTCTACCAGCTCCATCTGGTATGCTGTCTGAGGCCCTACCTACTCATGGACTGTGTTGCCAGAGTGGTGCATACTCCACTTGGACTACTGCACTGAGCTCTGTGTGGGGCTACCTTTGAAGGTGACTCAGAAACTACAACTAATCCAGAATGTGGCAGCTAGACTGGTGACTGGGAATGGCCCCTGGGACCAAATAACACTGGTGTTAAAGGATTTCCACTGGCTCCCAGTACATTTCTGAGCAAAGTGTTGGTACTGACATTTAAAGCCCTAAACAGCCTTGGGCAAGTATACCTGAAGGTCTCCACCCCTATCATTCAGCCCAGACACTGAGGTCCTCCTCTGAGAGTCTTCTGCTGGTTCCCTCACTGCAAGAAACAAAGTTACAGGGAACCAGGCAGAGAGCCTTCTCAGATGTGGTGCCCTCTCTATGGAATGCCCTCCCTTCAGAGGTCAAGGAGATAAAGAACTACATAACTTTTTACAAGACATCTGCCCTGTATCGGGAAGTTTTTAATGTTTGATATTTTACTATGTTTTAGATATGCTGTAAGCCACCCAGAGTGGCTGGGGAAACCCAGACAGATGGGTGGGGCATAAATAAAATAATAATACAAATACAAATACAAATACAAATATGGAAGGTTGCAATATATTCTAAAACCTGTGATCTGCTTTTGTTTGAAATGAAAGCAATCCCACTGATTCTCGGCCCTTTAGTGCATATTGATAGTTTAAAAGAAAATGGAAAGGCCATGTGGTTCCACCACCCACAAGAGATTTGGAATGTTCTTTTGCTTAGGAAAGTAAGTATAATAAACATGTCTGTTTCTGCTATTGTGTTCCCAATGTAGGGGGCAAAGGCATGGGAGGTTGGGAAGGAGGCATTCGGGTGCCAGGCATCTTAAGGTGGCCTGGAATGCTCCCTGCCAACACTGTTGTTGACGAACCAACAAGCCTTATGGATATTTACCCTACGGTGGCTCATGTGGCTGGAGGGACTGTACCACAAGACAGGTATAGAGCCTGTATCCTTGCTCATATTGTGCATGCTCTACTTGAAGGCATCTTGAAATAAGCAGCATTCATCATGCAATATATAATGTAGCCTGGGAGCAGTGGACATTGATAGTCAGTGTAGGTTCTTTGTTCAAGCATACACTTTTCCTTCCTTCCTTCCTTCCTTCCTTCCTTCCTTCATTCCCTCCATCCCTCCCTCCTTCCTTTTGGGGGGTGGGGTGGGTTATCCAGTATTCTTCTGCAAGATTCAGTCATCTGAATTAAGGTATTAAGTAATACCTTTTTGTAGGCAACATACACTTTTCCAGCACTTTTGCTATCTTTTGAAATGAAAGAAAGAGAAAATTCCCAGCCCACCTAGTGCATCAGTGCGATCATTAATGCTGTGTGGAATATGGTTGTGTTGGTGTTGTAAGCATCTACTGCACAGCATTTGTGATGTAACTGATGACCATGGTTCCTCCATTTATGGCCTATATTATTTTGTGAATGTTGGAGATGTTCCCTTAGTTAGGTTTTGTTTATAATTTTGCCTGCTCCCTCTCTGCAGCATTGAAGCTTAAGCATGCTCACATAACACTTAAAAGAAGAAGAAGCAAATATCTAAATAACTGCACTACTTCATGACTTCGTTCCTAATAGTTAGTTCTTTGAATAGTGTATACACTCATCTTTCTTCTTTGTTATAATATCTTTGGACATAATGTAATTGCGTCCCTCATGGCCAAATCTGTCTTTAATCAAATGCTGGGGGAAATATTGAAAACAAACTTTTCAGGATGTTGTTCAAAATTGATGTGAATGCATGGGGGGGGGGCTCTGTTTACAAGAAAGCACTGCAAAAACATGGCCTTTTCATTTCAGTCTTCTGCCTGATGACGTATTCTTTCTTTGTCGCTATAGAATAATTGACGGAAGGAATCTATTGCCTTTGCTACAACAAGAAGTCAAACATTCAGAACATGAATTCATGTTTCATTACTGTGGATCATACTTACATGCAGTACGGTGGCATCAGAAAGACAGTGAGTACAACAAATTCCCCAGTGTGAAAACAAACCTCCTGTTATTTAAAATAATAAGATGCAGCTATACTTAAATTTACTACTTTTTTGTGGGGGTGGGGGGAGAACATGCCTGGTAATGATTGCCATAGAAAGCAGTGTTCCCAAGACTGCTGGGCCATAAGTTCATTGTCAATGGAACTTGACAAAATCAGGTCAAGTGGCCAGAAGGGAAGTGAGAGGAATAGATTACACCTAATGCACTGGGCTATTGGAGAGGTGTTCTTGTGCATTTCCTTCTGTTGGCAAGTAAATTTATTTGAATTTTCAGATTTCAGCCAGATCTCCAGGGAATATCATCACCTTCATGATTATTGTTTCAGGGTGTTTTTGTTTGTGCTTTCTTTTTCTTCCCAGGTGGTGCATTATGGAAGGCTCATTACATAACGCCAATCTTTCACCCCAAAGGCGCAGGAGCCTGTTATGGAAAAGGGATTTGCCCATGTTCTGGAGAAGGTGTAACGAGTCATGATCCTCCTCTGCTGTTTGATCTCTCAAGAGACCCATCAGAGGCCGTGCCTCTTTCACCGGACACGGAGCCCTTGTTCCACACAGTCCTAAAGCACATAGGCAGCGCTGTGGAGGAGCATCGTGGGACCCTCACACCTGTCCCACAGCAGCTCTCTCTTGGAAACATTATGTGGAAACCATGGCTGCAGCCATGCTGTGGGACCTTCCCGTTCTGTTGGTGTGACAATGAAGAAAGTGATACCCATTCATATAAAGTCGGCTGACCAAAGAATCCTTTTATGGCAGAGATCATCATTCAGGAGGTTTCCTGTGTGATTTTAGCTGCTTCCTGTCAGTTAAGGTTGCTTTCTCCTGTTTCTCAAGGAGTCCCCAGGCTTGAAGGAGGATGCAGCCACATCATTTTCTGCCTGTCAGGCTCGGGGAATCAGGTCCCTTCCTGATTCAGTAAATCAGTAAATGGCAGTAAAGAAGCTGATAAAAAAAAGAGTTCTTACCAATTAGTTTATTCAATAATCACAGCGAGAGACAAAGGAATGTATCTCTCTCTCTCTCGAAATGGCTCCAAATAAAGTCCCGCCCTCCTTCGTCTCTGTTATGCCACGTCATCCCTGCACTGGTTGGTCTAATGTTTCTGTCTCTGAGCTTTCTGTTCAGCTACTCACACTGCCCGCCTAGTCCTGGGGGAGGGGGGCTCAGGAATGCTCACCAAAGACACTGTGTCTTGTCAGCTGTTTCTACTTGCCCTTCCAATATTTCCCAGCTTTTCCCCTCTACATTCTCTGAACCTTCTGCAAACCACTGTTGTAATTCTATGTTGTCCTCCTGTTCTTGGGAAGGTTGTGTAGAAGGGGAGTGGCCCACACCATTCCTCCTCAGTCCAGCCCCTGACACTGCCCTTCACATCTCCCATTACTGTCACCTGTTCTCCCTTCTTACCTGCTAGACTTTGCACAACACAGGATGGGGTGCAGGGTGTGCAGAGCAGTCCTGCTCAGGCTTATCCACAGAGCAGGCTTCAGGGCTGATAATGAGAGAGAAAAGGATTTCTATGTTAACTTTACCAGTGATAATTATACCCGAAATGAGAACTGACAATAATTCTGCACGGACTATTTCCATGCAATAATTGGCAACTCCAAGCACTTAGAGGAAGGCACCATCTAAACATCATAAACTAGCTCTTGCCTCCAAAAGTTCTTATTAAACTAGCAAGCAAAATCTAAGAGGCACACTAGAAGAGGAAGAAAAAGAAAACCATGTCACTATTTTCTCATTGTGTGCTGATCTGGTACATGTTACAAGATTTTGATCCATGTTTAAAATACGAGGCTTCTGGGTTTATTTGTTTTTAAGAAAGAAGGATCAATAAGAGATGTCCCTCTTCTGCTTGCCCCCATGCCTTTTCATGTATAAATGAGATGTAATGCTCTGTGGTGCACAATCCGTAGATATTTTGGTGGGGTGGACAGAACAGAAATCTGATGAGAAATCTTGCAAGCACAAAAAAAATATACGTATGGCAAAGTGTTTAAAATGAAACAAAATAAGCAAAATCATGAAGAGGTAAATAGCAAAAGAGGGAGTGCTAAAAGGAATGTGCAGAAATTATAAGGAGGGGCTGGACAGCTGATGACATTTCTGATCAGGTCTCCAAACAGAACTTGAAATACCACTTAAAAGGTAAGACTCTCAAATGGTGAGCACACAATCACTGTTGACCATGGTTCTGTATTCTCCCTTCCTATAAGTATGCTATCCCTTTTCCATGTAAGCATCTGCAAACCAGCTTACTAAAATTTGTGGCTTGGGTTTGGAGTCAACTAATAGTCATATAAGGGATGCGGGTGGCGCTGTGGGTTAAACCACAGAGCCTAGGGCTTGCCGATCAGAAGTTTGGTGGTTCGAATCCCCACGACGGGGTGAGCTCCCACTGCTTAGTCCCTGCTCCTGCCAACCTAGCGGTTTGAAACACACAGTGCAAGTAGATAAATAGGTGGGAAGGCAAACGGCGTTTCCATGCGCTGCTCTGGTTCACTAGAAGCGGCTTAGTCATGCTGGTCACATGACTCGGAAACTGTAATCCGGCTCCCTCAGCAAGTAAAACGAGATGAGCTCCCCAACCCCAGAATCATCTGCGACTGGGCCTAATGGTCAGGGATCCCTTTACCTTTAATAGTCATATAAACCTCAAACTTTTTTGGATTATGATTTTAAAAATTAAAAATAAAATTAGGCTGCAGTCCTATACATATTTACATGGCAGCACACTCCCTTGAACAGAATGTGACTGGCTTGTGAGCAGACATACTCATGATTATGCTAGAAGTAAGGCTTTTGGAGATTAGTGTCCATTTTTGCAGTACTAATAATGACTCATATTTTGCTTTTGGGGTATTTGTTCACGAATTAAACTGAATAAAATATATGTTTCAGTTAATTTCACTGTTTTTAGGACTGTATATTTAGCACTGGTTAGAACATGTTTTCCTTTGAAAACATGGAGAGAACACATAGTTGCATTTTAAAGGTTTGGAGAAAAAAATGAGAAAGTATGTCTCCAAAATATGGCTGTTGCAAAAGAATGAAAAATCTTGTTTCTGATTGGAGTGTGACATAGATGACATTTCCTGTATGCTTCTACCAACCTCTATAGGCCTGCCAACTTTCGCTTCTGTTCCTTTATTGCTGTGACTTATATATCCTTTAGCAAATTACTTGGCAAAGGAAAAAGCAATACTCTGGTTTTAGAAGCCAGAGTTGTTGCCTGTATTTATTGAGATTGATAGCCAACCTCATTCATTCAGGCTCAAGCCACAAAGCATTTCCTTGTCATATTTATGTTCCTAACAACTCTCTGTGTAAACCTTTCATAGCTTCTGTATTCCCTTTGACTATGGGAGGCTGTTAGAAGCAGTATAGTGGCTGGCAGGGGGGCATATTTCTAATTGTAAAGGGAAAAATGGATTTTTCCACAGATGGTGCACTCATCCATTCACAAGTGGAACTTGACACAATGTCCTATGTTCATCCAACCCATTTCTGCTTGTGCAATGGGACAGTTCCTCCTGCTTCTTCCTCTGCCCATGCCCTGCACCTTCCCCAAACCTGCTCCAGAGAGTTTGGAGAATCCCTAAAACAGATTTAGTGGGTGCATGGGATGAGAAGATTCTGTTGCACAAGATTCCTTCTCCCAGGATACTCCCATTTTATTCTCCATCCCCCCTCATTCCACCATAATATTTGTTTGTGCTTCCACAAATTTTGGGGCTCTGGGCTTATTCACACTTCCTCTTTTCCTCAGCCTCACTCACCTCACAGAGTGTTTGTTGTGGGGGAGGAAGGGCAAGGAGATTGTTAGCCACTTTGAGACTCCTTAAAAGGTAAAGGGACCCCTGACCATTAGGTCCAGTCACAGATGACTCAGGGGCTGGGGCGCTCATCTCACTTTACTGGCCAAGGGAGCCGGCGTACAGCTTCTGGGTCATGTGGCCAGCATGACTAAGCCGCTTCTGGCGAACCGGAGCAGCGCACGAAAACGCCGTTTATCTTATCACCAGAGCAGTACCTATTTATCAACTTGCACTTTGATGTGCTTTCAAACTGCTAGATGGGCAGGAACAGGGACTGAGCAATGGGAGCTCACCCCGTTGCTGGGATTCAAATCGCCGACCTGATCAGCAAGCCCTAGGCTCTGTGGTTATACTGGCCCACAAAAGCCCATGACACCAAAAAATAAATAATTTTTTTGTAGGTTGCCATAGGCATCCCTATTTTTCCTTTAGTGATTGCACCTTTCTTAGAATCAGTGCTTTTCCCCCTGGGGGCACTCAAGGATATGTAGTACCGGCACTCCCCCCCCCCCAAAAAAATTGGCACTTACTATAACAACTTCATGGTGTGTACTTGCACCTTTTTTCCCTTAAAAAAAAAAAAGAGCACTGCTTAGAATGTAATGTGAATTGAGAAATATATATATATATTTCTCAGCTGTCTGGAAATTTGGGATCGTGAGCAAAAACGAGAGGAAACAAAATACAACAAAATCCTACTTGCTTCAGGAACAAAACTTCCTGTTGACATGGTGAAGGTTTTTCTCTGAGTGATTGGGTGCAACAGAAGCTGCTATGAAGGCCACTAGAGCAGTTCAAAAGCATAACAGTGATTGCTTTCCAAGAGTGGACTTTGACTGTAGCTGCTCAAGGGTTCGTGTCAATTTGTAATAGCCATCTTGTTTCACAATCCACCGATTTACTTGGCAAGCTGTTAAGTAAGCAGATGGTTGGGGAAACAGCCTTGCGAGCTGTCAAAAAAGAAGACAAAGCCTGACAGTCGTTCTCGCTATATCACCTCCAAACGCCTAGAGGACTGGGGATGGATCACAAATTGAAGATTAGGCTCTCCAGGTAAGTGGAAAGCATTACTTTTTGAAAAAGGAATCATTCTCTTTCTATATTTTAAATAGCAACTAATGCTGATCCTTGCCGATTAGTTTTTCCAGTGCTTTCTGGTATTTGTAGCAATGGCTAGACAACATATTTCCCATTGTGACCCTGCACTCTGTGCAGGCAAACCCAGACAGAATTAAAATAATCTCTCTGTTCCCTGATGTCCGGTTGATTGGTGGTGAATGTGGAAGTAACTCCAGTATGCAGGGAATTTTTCTGACCAAGGCTGAGCTATATTTTTGAAACACTAAGGGAATGTAGCAAGTGGTTAACTTCTAAGATTTCTTCAGTACTGTGTCCCATTGAAGCCCTATGTGGCGATCACACAGGGTCCCCGGATATTTGACAGTCTATTGATCCCTGTGCCACCACTATGATCATTTCCCCGCTGCCACCAACCTGTTTCTCTTGGGTACGCACTGAGTTCAGACAGTTGTTAACATTAAAACAAATAATCAAGTTTATTTTATAAGCATGAACAAGTTTATGGTTATGGATAATTTTTCTTGTCAGTTTCTTATTCTTAGTTTCTATACTGGCCTATAGCTTCCTAATAACTGCTAACTGATTATCCCAACTGTCTATCTGACTCCTATCAGTTTCTCTCACTCTCTCACATCAAAACCAACCCACAGACTTATCCTCCCTCTTCCTTCTCCAACTCCCAACTGACTTCCAAATAACTCTAACTCTAACTCTAACTCCTCCCCTGGGGTTCCCACTCACCAGTCACTTCACATTCATTTAACCCTTTCCTTATGACCCACCTAGGAGGGCAAACGCCACACCCTATTCAAGTAAGTTTTGTTGCGTCTGAGGGGGATTGGGATTGTATGCACTTGAATACATAAATAACGCTGCAACAGCTCTAAAAATGCCTCTCTTTAAACATGCAAAGCAGTAAATAACACAGCGAAAATGCTACTTGTGTTGAGCACTTTTTAAATGTGTCAGTGTTACTCCCCAGAGCACTGGTTTTGGAGTTCGTGGTTGTAACTTTTGTTGTTGTTGTTGTTAAAGTTCATTGTGCTGTACATGCCAGATTTATTCTATAGATGTTTGTCATTTGATTCGTAGAAGAAATTTATGGTGGTGGGAAATTGACACATCACAGAAATTGGGGGTAGCTAAAATGGGGACAAACATGTGCATACACAATGTACTATAAAGTGTATTTCTTAGTGAAGTTGTAATGCATTTATTTATTGGTTGAGGTGGGGGAACAATCACATTGGGGTGGTAAGTGGGGAATGGTATGCCTTGTATACCTGAGCAAAACGGACCCCTCAGCACCATAATGGGGTTTGAATATGGGGGGTCATGTCTATCCCTTATTCCTACTGTTTGGGTAGTGGGCAGGGGTATGGAAATAACTATAAGGAAAGTTAGTAGCTATAACTAAAAACATGGGGGAATTTTAAATATGATCACCTACTACAGGGTCTGCAGGTGCCTTACCTCATGATAAAGACTACAAACCTATTCCTTAGTATCAGGTGTAAAGGGCATGACTTTAACTCTAAAACAAACTTTACATCATCACACACCCCATCATGCCATAAGCTGGAGGAACTCAAAACATGTTCCTTCAGGTCAGGGACATTCAGGTCACGTTCAAGAAACCCTGAAGCAAGATTCTCTCTTTCTCTCCCTCTCTCTCTCTCTCTCTCTCTCTCATATCAACACTTTTTTTATTTCAGTCAATGACCAGTACAGAAGATAAGAAGACAGCAAACCACAATAAAATAAATTAAGTATACTATTACATGTGAAGTTTAAAACAATGTAAGAAATTAAAAAGCAAGGGGAAATATAAAATAATTATATTAAAATGTTTTTTTATAAATAAAAAAAACAGGGTAAGATGTTAATAATTCTAAAATTAAGACAAGATCTTGTGCCGACAAGCTATTGCTGCCGCACAAAAACTAGCTACCTTGGCAGTGATCTCGGGAAACTGGTCAGGCAAAACATAATTGATATAAAACACTTCAGCTCTTCCTGGTATACTTTGCAAAAGTGGATTAAAAAAATGGTGGTGGATTTCATGGCGGAAGGAACAACACAGTAAGACATGTCCCACAGTATCTATTTTCTCTACTTTGCAAGGGCATAAACATTCCT
This sequence comes from Podarcis tiliguerta, assembly GCF_965153285.1. Classification (NCBI taxonomy): domain Eukaryota; kingdom Metazoa; phylum Chordata; class Lepidosauria; order Squamata; family Lacertidae; genus Podarcis; species Podarcis tiliguerta. The sequence goes on from NC_139537.1 coordinate 68,426,199, forward strand.
ATCCAAACTCATATCAAGCAATATAAAGTTTATACCCATTCATATCGAAAGGCAGGACTTTCAGTGAAAAGATGGTGAAGCATTCTTCGCTTCTTGTGTGTTTTCTTTTACAGTCAGTGGTTCTTAAGGGTTTCAGACAGGAGTCTTTCTTAGCACCAGCTGGAGATGCCAGGAACTGCCTTCCCAGAATTCTTTGGGAGAAGCCATGTACTTTGCATGTATGATGTGGATGTGACCCAAACCTGGAACCATTAGCACAGAAACCATTTGCTCTGTTATTGAGCTCCTACAACCCTTCCACTAAAAATTATCTCTCTTCCCCACCACAATCGCAGATAATCCAACCTTAGAAAATTCTGATCCTGATGTTTTGGTGGTTGTTTATGTAGATGCAGTCTAGCTATTTTGCTAGTTTCCTCCCTATTTCCCCAAATGTGTGATGCGGCCGTGTCAAGACCCAACGTTTTGTTGATAATGGCGGATGACCTTGGCTATGGTGATTTGGGATGCTTTGGTAACGACACACTCAAGTAAGTGTCATTTTGTGACTTGAGATCATGCACTCAGCCCCACCCACAAAGTTGCACCACTCGTCCTGTTCCTCCCCAGGCTCACCTTTTGCTTTGGGGGGCAGCTCCTATTCACCCCAAAGGCTCCGTGTTCAATTAACCACCACAGTGTAAATCACACTTTTGTACAGTGTCACTGCATTACTAGAGCCTGATGATTTGGGTCATGCAATTTAACCATATTGCTTCTACGGTTTCATCTCTACAGCCTAGAGAATTTTTTTAGTAAGTGTTTGATACAATTTCTAAATAAACCCTTTGTTGCCTCTGCAGCCCTCAAGATGGAGCTGCGACCCAAGAAAGGCTTCATGAAAAGTTTTCTGCAAATGACAGGGGACCATACAGTATTCCCAAACTAAAGTATCTCTTTGTTCTACATATTAGGACTCCTAATATTGACCAGCTAGCAAGGGAAGGAGTGAAGCTTACTCAGCAGATTGCTGCAGCTTCGCTTTGTACCCCAAGCAGAGCAGCTTTTCTGACTGGCAGATACCCCATCAGATCAGGTTTGGCACTCTCTTTAAATGGTTGGCTGGTGTTTGGGTGCACAGAGGATTACCCCAAGCGATAACCAGCCCTGATGCAGATCGGGGGGAGCGGGGAGCATATGCACACACATACATAGACCTCTTTCAGGGCTCTGTAGTTGTGCGTGCATTTTTTGCATAGCTGGACCTAGCATGACAAGATTCCTGTCAGTCACACCTCCTGGCCAGCTGTCATGCAGCACAAGACTCCAGAAGTCTTTTCACACAGGCACAAGTCTGTACCCAGTGGTAGCACAACGGTGTTGCATGTAGAAGTTTCCAGGTTCAATCCCCATCATTTCCTGGTTGGGCTGGGAGGGAACCCTGCCTGACCTGAAGGGTTTATTAACTGCAACCCAGCCAAGTCAATGTGATAGCAGCTGCCACTCATACTAAGGCTCTCACCCCCAATTCCTTTTACATGTTAGGTATGGTGTCCAGACATGGGCCCCGTGTCTTCGCGCGTATTGGTGCTTCTGGAGGACTCCCCACGAATGAAACAACATTTGCTAAGTTATTACAGCAACAGGGCTACACCACGGGCCTTGTAGGTACAGTATCATATTGACATATTCCTTCCATTTTTCACTGACACATCTGAGCTTCAGTTTGATCAAAAATTTCATGGTTGTCACTGCCTTCTTGGGGTCTCCAGCTGACGAAGTTAAATTAGAGGGTAAGCAAAAGAAATTATTGGGACAGAACTACCTAAATCGTATAGAAATTTATTTATGTACAGTGGTACCTCTGGTCACGTACTTAATTCGTTCCGGAGGTCCGTTATTAACCTGAAACTGTTCTTAACCTGAAGCACCACTTTAGCTAATGGGGCCTCCCACTGTTGCCGCGCTGCCGCCACGCGATTTCTGTTCTCATCCTGAAGCAAAGTTCTTAACCCGAGGTACTATCTCTGGGTTATTGGAGTCTGTAACCTGAAGCGTATGTAACCTGAAGCGTATGTAACCCGAGGTACCACTGTATGCTACTAGAGCAGCAAGAATGCCCAAAAGTGGAAAGAAGCAGAAGTCCCACTAAAGGAAGAATGGATACAAAAACTTACGGAATATGCAGCAATGGCGAAACTTACTGGAAGAATAAGAAATCAAGATTACAAACTGTTTATAAAAGAATGGAAACATTTTATTGAATATTAAAGATAAATTGTAAACAGATAAAAACATTAGCAGGATTGTTGTAATAACCTGAATTTTTATAAGAGTATATATTTACAGTAGATAATTAAATGGGGAAGTTAAATGAATTTGGATATGCAGAAGATATTGAAAAATAAATTTAAGGAACCGCAGAAAGAGGGGGAAGGAAGTTAAATTTTGAAATGTCAAATTGATTGTAAAATTAATGAAATGTATAAACTTGAAAAGTATAAATAAAAACTTTTTTAAAAAATAATAAAATAAATTAGAGGGTGAGCAGGCAGAATCAAGGGGGCAAGCTATTTTGAACGGAGGACAGGGTTTGCCTATATTTTTCCAGTATAAATATTAAGTGTATGAAGTTGCTTATTGGTAATTTACAGGATTCATGGTTTCTTTAGCTATCATTGTTTATCTTTTCAGGAAAATGGCACCAAGGCATGAACTGTGAATCCCACAATGACCACTGCCACCACCCTTTAAACCATGGCTTTGATTACTTCTATGGCATCCCTTTTACACTTGTGAATGAATGCCAGGCTAATAAGGATCCTGAGATGAACGTCCAGCTGCAAGCTACGTATTGGTTTTACACCCAGATGGCAGCTCTTTTGGTGTTCACTCTTGTGCTGGGAAGAACTACTGGTTTGTTCTATGTGAAATGGAAAATAATTGCCTTCACTGCTTCATGTGGTATCCTATTTTTCATCTCCTGGTTTGCCAATTATGGATTTGTAAGATACTGGAACTGCATCATGCTGAGAAATCACATCATTACTCAGCAGCCAATAAAGCTGGAAAATGCTGCCTCCAGGATATTGAAAGAGTCAACCTCATTTATTAAACGGTAACCCATTAAAATTATTTAACTGCTTTTCAGATTTTGAGAGGAGTGGACTGATTTTGAAACCATTGTCGTCCGTGCTTAGGATGGAGCTAAGACTACCTTTACTAGTGTGTCAAATCACTGCATTGCTCAGTGGCATGTTTTTCAGATGATGTTGCATTGATACAAACTTTTAGGACAGAGCTTTCCAAACTTTTTATGCTTCATTTTGCGACACAGTAATTCAGTTTTGCATCATTTCGCGACACAGTAATTTAGTTTTACTAGCAAACGGGAGGTTAAACTAACCCCTTTCCAGCCCCGGGAGGAGAGTGAGGAGTGTTCACATGACACACCTGCACACTGCAGCCGACACACTAACACATGGGTAGGCAAACTAAGGTCCAGGGGCCGGATCCAGCCCAATCACCTTCTAAATCTGGCCTATGGATGGTCGGGGATCAGCGTGTTTTTACATGAGTGCTTTTATTTATAATGCATCTCCGGGTTATTTGTGGGACATAGGAATTCGTTCATTTCCCCCCCTTCAAAATATAGTCCAGCCCCCCACAAGGTCTGAGGGACAGTGGACTGGCCCCCTGCTGAAAAAGTTTGCTGACCCCTGTACTAATGTATCCTGACACACAGTTTGCAAAGCTCTGATTTAGGATCTGGCTACCTTGCTGAAGTATTGGTACATCTCAGCCAAGGTGTCCACATGTTCAACTGTGTGCATGTGGTAAAGGAAACTATGTGTGTGAAATGTGACTTTTCCTTTGTGCTTTGATTGGGCTCAGACATTCATTAAATTAAGTGTATAAGAGAGAAGTGTGCAACTTGTAAACATGCTGGGTTGGATTCCCCTAAGAAACTTCATCAACCAAAATCCTCTGCAAGGATTTCTCTATGCTTGTGCAACAGGATTTCCCCCCCCCCCTTCTCTTAGATGCCCCCCCAAATTGGCTCAGGAGTCTGGAGAACTCAGAACAGTGCATGGGGAGGAGAGGGGGGATTGTTCCATCTGGCAAGATGTGGTGTAGTGGTTAAGAGCGGTAGTCTCGTAATCTGGGAAACCGGGTTCGCGTCTCCGCTCCTCCACATGCAGCTGCTGGGTGACCTTGGGCCAGTCACACTTCTTTGAAGTCTCTCAGCCCCACTCACCTCACAGAGTGTTTGTTGTGGGGGAGGAAGGGAAAGGAGAATGTTAGCCGCTTTGAGACTCCTTCGGGTAGTGATAAAGCGGGATATCAAATCCAAATCCAAATCCAAATGCTTGCGCAGACAGAACAATTTAAAGAGTGTGATTTGAATTCTACCCAAAGTTCTTCACTAATCTGGGCTGAACCACTGGCAGCAAGCATAAGGGTAATAATACCCATAAAGTCCTATTGTGTGTTCAGAGTGTTGAGTGTACATTATTCTTGTTGTGACTCTTTCACAACAACTATGTATAAAGTAGTTGAATATCATCATCATCTATTTTGACCTTCAATGTAAATAAAATAAACAACCTGGTATTGTGGAAGGATTGTCAATGTGCCCTCAAGATGTTGTTGGATGATAGCTCCCATTATTATACATGTAGGAGCTTGTGTGTACTTCATACATGACCCTAAAAGATGCTTATTGAAGGTGGGAAGTTTGGCAGGAGCCAGACTGAGCGCTTTGTTACAGAAAATGTCTTTAAACAGTTTCTTCCCACCACATCAGAAATTTCTCTGGACACTTAAGAGAAGCATCCATGTATGATAAAATTGCAAAGATAAATAATTATAAGTTGTAGGTTGACTAATATGGTGCAGCACAAATATAGCATCAAGGGTGCATTTAAACCAATATCTTATTACATACATACTCCTAGTCTAAAGAAAGAAAACAATATAATCCACAAGGGGAAAAGCAGTGGAGCTGCAACACTCCTAGAAAATCGAGATCGATTACAAAGTTCTTACCTATTGGGTATCTGAAAAGGCTGTTACAGCTTCATTGATGTTCACATGTGCTGAAGTGCCTGACTATGTGTGTAAATGTAAGCATGTGGTACAGCCAACACAACAAATTTAGGATCAGCAATTCCCATGCTTTAAGTATGCAACTCATAAGCTTTGCCAAATGCAGTTGCTCAGAGTTTTAGGGTGGCAGTCAATAGGAAACTCAGCAGCTCACAGCATTTCAGTCTGGCAGGCACTGCTTATCATAACAACGACCATGAAGCATGGTAATGGTGGTGATAATAATGACTGGCTGAATGGGCTAAAACCTACTCCTTTTGTAACATTTCAATCTCATTAGTGTGTATGGAAAGCTCTCTGTCTCTGTATCTGTTCAGATCTTTGCTCAGCTATGAATTCCACATAGCTAATGGATGCTTTTGCTGTTGTTTTAAAACAACATTTTTAAACATTTTTTCCCCCAGAAACAAACAAGGACCGTTCCTCCTCTTTGTTTCTTTGTTACACGTCCACACACCCTGTTTCACCACAAAGATGTTTCATGGGAAAAGCAGGCATGGTTTATATGGAGACAATGTAGAGGAAATGGACTGGATGGTGGGTGAGTAGCACTTGTGGTTATTGATATTTTTCTAAGGACCAAAGTAGTAGCCTTCCTTGGACCTTTTCTTCTTCTTTTTCCTGAATTTGTAACTTCCTTGTTGTCTTTCAACTGACTGTAGCGTTCAGCTTAGCACTGGAGAACAGAGATTCATAAATCTGATAACTCCCCTTCCCTGTCATCAGTTCCTTGAAACACTTCCTGAAACTGTGGCAATGTCATTTCAACATCTGGAAATGACAGATAATCCTCTCTATATTGATTTTACAAGCTTATTTATTTATATTTTATTGAAACAACTTATATGCTGCTTAACTACAATAGTATCTAAAAGCAGTTTACAAAGATACAATGCAAAAAATAAAAACCAGTTAAAACTATGAAATCAAATCACCAGTTAAAATACTATCTGGAATTATTATTATTTTTAAATCTTCATTAGATGCTGGAAGTGCAACAGGGAGGAGGCCTGCCTGACCTCAGATGGAAGGGGGCACCATAAAACTGGGCCCACAATATTAAGTTCATATCTTCTGAGGGATATGAGCCTTGAATCCCAAAAGACATCTGTGATCGGGCAGGGATAGAAAGGATTCTGCAATCCTTGAGGTATCCTGGACGCAAGTATTTGGCTTAAAATTAACTCTTGTGGTTCATCCAACTCTGCAGGGGAAATTCTTGCTGCTGTTGACAAAGAGGGCTTGAGGAACAACACTTTTACTTACTTTACTTCTGACCACGGCGGCTGTTTGGAGGCTAGAGAGGGTATTACCCAGCTAGGTGGCTGGAACGGTATATACAAAGGTAAGGCAGCTTTCATTCAATTCTCCATGCCCTTGTATAGATTACTGTACTTCAATGTGCCTGTGTGTCTGGAAACTTCCATGCGTACAGAACAAAGCTTTGAGAGGGCAAACTGGGCTTCTGAATTACAAACATATAATGCTACTACAAAGGCATGTTGACTGGCTCCCAAAGTAAGGTAAAGGGACCCCTGACCATTAGGTCCAGTCGTGACCGACTCTGGGGTTGTGGCGATCATCTCGCTTTACTGGCCGAGGGAGCCGGCATACAGCTTCTGGGTCATGTGACCAGCATGACTAAGCCACTTCAGGCGAACCAGAGCAGCACACAGAAATGCCGTTTACCTTCCCGCTGGAGCGGTACCTATTTATCTACTTGCACTTGGACGTGCTTTCAAATTGCTAGGTTGGCAGGAGCAGGGACCGAGCAATGGGAGCTCACCCCGTCGTGGGGATTCGAACCGCCGATCTTTTGATCGGCAAGCCCAAGAGGCTCAGTGCTTTAACCCACAGCGCCACCCGTGTCCCATGGCTCCCAAAGTGGGTTGCAACAAATTATTATGACATAACAAAATTTAAAATAGTGGTTAAAAAATAATAGCATCAGTGGCTTAAAACTGTTCTTAAATAGAACATCCATAAAACCACCTGGATCCCCATCCCCCAAGTCTTTAAGATTTCTTAAATGGCCAAAGAGTGGGGGACTTATAAATTCATCTTGACCATCATAGATATGGGAGATCCCTGATATTCACCAAGCTTACTGCTTTTATAGGTAGATCACAAAACGGTGCCTTGGATATCAGTCTTAAAGCTTGGGCAGTTATATATACGAACTTATTTATGTCAAGAGCCTGCGCATCCTCTTTATCAATATGTGTGTTCCTTCATTATTCATGCTGGGCTCTAGGTTTTTTAAAATGCATTTAACAGCTGATCTCCACTCTGACGATCTCCACACTGAACTATGACATTCAGCTCATGAATTGTAATTATCTTTCTCTTCTATTACTTCTTCTTTGGCAGGTGGAAAAGGTATGGGAGGCTGGGAAGGAGGAATCCGTGTGCCTGGAATAGTTCGGTGGCCAGGGATAGTCCCTGCTGGCAGTGTTATTGATGAACCAATAAGTCTTCTGGATATTTTCCCCACCGTGGCTCACTTGGCTGGGGCATCCATCCCACAAGACAGGTACAGAATACCGGTCTGAAAGTAGCTCAAGACGATTTGGATTTTAGCCATCAAAATTTGCAAAAATGTGTATATAATCCATAGCATCATCCATTTGCTTGGCTTTCTGACATGTTTTAATCCAGAAACATCTTAAGTGATTTCATCTACAGGTATTCTGTAAAGATTGCATTTAAAAAATATGCTGGCCTGTTAAATTCAAATGGATTTCTCCATAGAAGGGCAAAAGCCTGTTGAATCATAGAATTGTGGAGTTGAAAGGATCATCTAGTCCAACCCCCTGCAATGCTGGAATATTATTCCACATCATGTGCTTTTTTTATTTTCCCAACAGCATTTAATATTTTAGGATTCCCCTCCCCTTTTCTCCATTTCAAATGGGCTCAAACCCATGACCTTGAGATTAAGAATCTTATGCTCTACCAACTGAGCTATCCCAGACTTTGTAGAATACAAAATCAAATGTAAATCTTTCTTTTTATTACAAGACCACATATTTAAATAGAAGGCAGGGGGCTTTCTTGGTAGTGGCGCCCACCCTGTGGAACTCCCTCTCGTCAAGGAAATAAACAACTATCTGACTTTTAGAAGACATCTGAAGGCAGCCCTGCTCAGAGATGTTTTTAATGTTTGATGTCGTATTGTGTTTAAATTTGTTGGAAGCTGCCCAATAGGTAGGAATTTGGGACATATGGTTGACATCGTTATGCCTGATCAATTGCACAATGGACTTCTGCTTGCCTGACTACCTCAGAAGCTCACCAGCTCTACTCCAGTGGGTCCACCAACCATCCAGATTGGATTCTGGAGGATGGATAGAAAGCTGCAGTTGGTAGAAGAAGGGGGCAATACAAAGGGAAAGTGTCTTATGTGAGTGGAAGTTGGCTCATCTGTTGATGAGTATTACCTTATGCATTTGCCTGACTGAAAACTGTTCATTCAATTAAATGGAAAAATTGACTAGCGCAACTCCTAAGACAGAATAAGGACTCTTACAGGAGAAGATCCTGTAAATCCTGTATCCTCTTTCTTTGCCCCCTTCCTTCTATCCTGGCACATTTTGCCCTGAACTGTATGTAGTAGTAGAATGCCAGGCTCAGGGTGGCTAACACCAAATATAAATTACAATAAAACATAATAGAAAAAAAGAAAAAACAGTTACTTAAAATTCGGCTGAAAATACATCTGAAAATGCAGCCTCATTCTAATAGTAGCCCATAAATCAAGGACATAAAGGAAGGAAACATCAGATATTCACCTGAGCCAGCTATCCATGCTGGTCCTACATGGGCCAGCAAAAAAGCGAAGGGAAAATTTATATACCAAATCCCATACAAAGGGTCAGACTGAGTCCAAGCCAAAGGCCAGGTGGAACAGCTCCACCTTGCAGGCCCTGTGGAAAGATGTCAAATCCCGCAGGGCCCTGGTCTCTTGTGACAGAGCGTTCCACCAAGTCAGGGCCAGTGCTGAAAAGGCCCTGGCTCTAGTTGAGACCAATCTAACCTCCTTGAGACTCAGGACCTCCAAAGTGTTGTTATTTATGGACCTTAAAGTCCTCCACTGGGCATACCAGGAGATGGTATGAGCTAAAGAATCAGTCATCGGCCTATGCTGTACAGTACTACTTTACTAAATGTATTATTACTTTTCTTAGGGTGATTGATGGAAGGAACCAGATAGCTTTGCTACAGGGAGCAGTGCAGCACTCAGAGCATGAATTCATGTTTCACTACTGTGGGTCGTACTTGCATGCAGTGCGCTGGTACCAGAAAGAGAGTGAGTAGAAAATATTCTCCTTATATCAGGTATTGGGTCACTGAAATAAAATGCGTAGCTCATGATTCAGTGTGGCATCTTGACACCAACTTGCTTGCTTCTCAGACTGTGTGCACACCATACATTTAAAGTGCATCATGGGAACTGTAGTTTATTAAGGTGCTGGAGATTTTTGCTCTGTGAAGGGTAAACTACAGTTCCCAAGATTCTTTGGGGGCAAGCCATACAGTTTAAATGTGCTCTAAATATATGGTGTGTCCACACAACTGCACTCAAAGCTATAGGTTGTGCTGTATGGATTTCACTATTAGAAACAGGAGGATTTGGTACTGGGTAACCTATTATCCATTTCTGGATCGAGTATCCATTTCTGTCTATTATGACTGCTAGGTTGAGATGGAAAACATTTTGGAAATGCTTGGTGAAATCTCAAAAGCTGGAATGGATTCTACCTGTGAGTTGCCAATAGTGAAACAAATAAAGAAATAGGCTTCTTCTTCTTCTTCTTGCATTAATCTGGAAGTGTGCATCATTCAGCGTCCTTCTTTTCACCAGTTTGTTGGAATATACGGTAACTAGATGCTGAATATGTGTATTATAAGATATTCCACTAGAGGGCAAAGATATCCAAGCTTTCTTTGAACAAACATGCATTTTATTCTTTCCTTTTCCAATGCTTATTTTTCTGAAAAGTAGCTATCTTCACAGCCACAGAATTGCGAAGTGCTTTTGATGCCAGATTTTGAAAGTGATTCTGCTGCAGGTATTATAACCCCCATATGCAAAAACACAGTGTTTTCAGAAAGGGTGGAAATTCTTTTACACAAATGCAAAAATGTAGTTGAATGCTTAGTTGAATACCACCCTTAATCTTTACTCTTCTTTTTTTCAAGTCACTGATTTTTTTAAAAAAATATTCTAATCAGACCATTAGGTGCTGTGTGATTTTTTAAAAATTATATTTGTATTTCTTACCTATTGTAATTTATTGCATTGCAGTTTGCATGCCACAGAAATCAAATTGTAATACAATAAAATGCATACAAGATAAGAAATAAAAAGGAAAGCAACAGTTAAAAATCAGTTTGAGTCCTTAATGCAACCATACATCCTCAGACACACTACAGACCACCTGAGAGAAGCTTGCAGGCCACTGTTTTAAAGACCCTCTCCTGGAATCAGCGGGCTTTCTTATCTTCCATTCTTAAACTCGATACAATTAATCAGTATAAACACATTTTTTAAAAATATCTATCTTTAATATTGGAGATGAGATTTTTCTATGAGGTAGGCTCAGCCCCTTATAAGGTATCCTGATGCTACAGTTGAACACCTCCCAAAAATGGCTCCCTCTTCCTGATAGCTGCTCACCAGGGCTATTTTTAGAGCTAACAGTTTTGTGGAGCGGAAAAACAGAATTCCATATCTATCCTGTGGAGAAGCGTTCTTCCATGGCAACTAGCAATTCATCATTTTTGACAGAGCTGTATGAGGGTAAAGGCTTCTGAAGCAGCTCCAAATACCTTGTCCTGGAAAATCTTCTGTTGGAAGAACCAAGTGGTTTAACTATTGTGAACAAATTTGACATCCATTCCAGTGAGAATTCCAAAAAGTGTTTGGAGGACCACATATTCATCAACTAGAAACTGAATATCTTTAGTTTATTTTCTCTAAGGTGGTGCTCTCTGGAAGGCCTATTATGTGACTCCAAAATTTCACCCGGGGGGGGGGGGTGCTTGTTATGGAAGAAGACTGTGTCCGTGTTCTGGAGAGCGAGTAATTCACCACAATCCTCCCTTGCTTTTTGACCTCACATCATCCTTCTGAAACCAGTCCTTTTCCACCAAATTCTGAGCCACTTTTCAACACACTAGAACAGTGATGTCCAACCGGTTGATCGTGATCTACTGGTCGATCGCGGGCATTCCTGGTCGATCCTTGTCGATCGCGTGATCCCGATAGATCTCCAAAAATAATAATAATGAAGTGATAATGAAGATGCACTTATTTAAAGAAATAAATTGTAGACTCCGATTACTTTTATAGAACCCCCTTCTTACTGGCCTAGTTCATGTGTAATGCTAAGTAATGGTTTGCTTAAAGAACCAAGTAGACTTGAAGATGATCAGACAAAACCATGGCTTATCAGACAAAACCTGAACTAGATGGACCATTTATCTGATTTGGCATAAGGCAGAATCTTACATTTGTAGCGGAAATAATTCTGCCCATGGTCGTGAATTCTGCATGTTCCTTTCAATCCAGAAAGAAGTGGTCACATTTTAAAATCATGTACATAATTTAATCATAGTTAAACCCCATTGGAATGGGACTTCAGTGCACCAAACTATGAACTCAGTTACACCTACAAGCATCAGCTCTAACCTTATAAACAGACCAATATTCCACACTGCTAATGCGGAGAACTTGGATTTAAGCAGATTAATTTTCATTGAGAGCGATGGAGCTAAAGGAGCTTGGTCCTATCTATGCCGTTTTTTAGCTGTTATGTTGACTGAATTGCTAGGCACCTAAAAGCTACCAGCTTCCCAGTGTGAAGGTGAGATTATGCAGACCCCTACTGAGCTGTTATAGGGCTTCTTTCCTACAGCAATCCATCTAAGTGTTGAAAGAGATAATCCAGAGATGAATTACAAGTTTATTCAACCCATGGCCATTAAGCTACTTTGCATGTAGCATTAAATGAGAAGTGGACAGCTCTCCATGGGCTGCTTCAGAGTGTACACCCAATTCTTCCTTTGCAGCCCTGGCATGAATTAAAAAAAGAATTCAGCCCACAGCTGCAAAGGATCAGGAGTTCACGTATGAGTACATTTCCTCTTCTTTTGAGTTTGATGCCATGACGGACGTCCGATAAGACAGTATGGCATGGGCCAAATGAGGGGGTCTGCCAGGCCTGATTATTCTAATTAGGCCCATGGACTAGGAGTTCCCCACCACTGCATTGAACTGTGGTTTAAAATCAGCTATAGTTTACAATGAACTAGCATGATGGGAGGAAACCAACCAGCAGATAGGTTGCCATTATGCACAAACCGGCATCAATGGTTTGTTGATGATGGCAAGCCAAGGTTTGTTTTTCCTGGTATGGTGAAGAAAAGTACAAGAGAGGGGGGATGCTGTGGGGATATTTGAGCAGTGTGTAAAATGCAACAAAGGATACTCAGTTACTTAGTTCCATGCTGTTCCTTAGATGAGACAACTGCATTCTTTCTTTGTTTTTTGAAAGATAGCCTTTTGGTTCAAATTACAAAAAAGACAAAAACCCCACATCATTTCATTACTTTCCCTTGGTCATGTTAAAGTGCCTAGGGCACCCAAAATATATTTTTAAAAGGCCACCACCTTTGCTTCTCTTGTCTGGCTCTCATTGATCATATCCGCAATGTATTATATCTTTTGCAACATTTGTCTAGCCCTCACTCTTCCAACGAGCATGAATTTTAGTCAATTTTTTTTGCCAATGCCTAAAAGTTCAAGCAGGCACACTTCACATTTGATGTGTTTGTGATTTTTTTAAAAAAAATCAGTGTTGTGTCAGGTACAAAAATTAGCATGTATCACATCAGAGTTGGTGCAACAACTCTGGTGCAAGTGAATGTGTGATTAAAACAGCAAAGGCTGCTTTATACTGAAATGTGATATGAAGGCAGAGGGGGTGGAATGGAAAAATTGAAGAAAAAAATGGGTGGGGGATATTCCAGTTCTTCTCCTGTCTTCACATCTCTAGTTCATACTACACACACACATTCATTAACAGGATTTCCGGAGCACTCAAATGCTTTTCCCTTAAAAAACTGTATCTTGTAAATTTCTCTCAATAAAGAACCAGCTCTTACAAGTCACATTGACAATAACATCTACAGATGCTACACACAATTCCCAAACTAATTAATATAATGAAAGACAGATATAGAAATCAAGAATATAAAATGTTTATTTGATAATGAACAAAGTTACAAAAATAAAGAAAAAAAGCAGGATTTCTCTATTTACAAAACCAGAAAGTAAAGAATTACAAAGTAACAAATATGGGTGAGAAACTGCTGATTGTGTTGGCAAAAGCAGTTCCCACCTGCAGCAATGGTTATCAAGGAACTCTACTTAGGAAGAGGACAAGTAGTCAGTTTAGGACTTGTCCTTTCCCACTATGAAACAGGGATGTTCACAGTAAAATACAGGAAGGGTGCAGAAATCTGTGAAAACTATTCTAATGCATCTCAAATTATAGAATGTTGTATACTTCTTCTTTTTTGCAGTAGTCTCAAGTTGCAGTTATAGTTAATTAAAATAATCATATTACCCATTAGTGGCTCATTTAGAAACTTGTAAAGAGAATTATCCAGGCCAAATATAATTTTATAAGGATTTTTATTATGGCATCCATGTTTGTGGAGTCCACATAATGAGATGAAATCATCTTAGTTCATGCATTTGATGATGGGAACTTGCAACTACTAAGCACCCTTTTCGCCTCCAGTACATTATGAAGCCAACATGCCCTCCTATTCTGCATAGACTTTGATGTCCCTGGTTTCATTTCCACCCCCATTCCCATGCCTCTTACTCCCTCCTTTTATTTTTGCAATTCCCTTTACACCCTCATTTTCACACTCAAACCTTTTCCCCCACCCCCTTACTTTTCTTGACTCCCCTTGTACATACAACAAATCAACAAAATCTATTTGAATTATTATATTTAAACCGAATCTCCAGAGAACGTCATGTTCCATCACTTTCACAGTTATTGTATCATGGTGTTTTTGCTTTGCTTTCCCTTCCAGGTGGTGCAGTATGGAAAGTTCATTACACAACACCAATATTCAACCCCGAAGGCGCAGGAGCCTGTTATGGAAAGGGGATTTGCCCATGTTCCGGAGAAGGTGTAACACATCATGATCCTCCTCTGCTGTTTGATCTCTCAAGAGACCCATCAGAGGCTGTGCCTCTTTCACCGGACACGGAGCCCTTGTTCCACACAGTCCTAAAGCACATAGGCAGAGCTGTGGAGGAGCATCGCAGCTCCCTCACACCTGTCCCACAGCAGCTCTCTTCTGGAAACAATATGTGGAAACCATGGCTGCAGCCATGCTGTGGGACCTTCCCGTTCTGTTGGTGTGACAATGAAGAAAGTGATACTCATTCATAGAAAGTGGGCTAGCAAAAAGAATCCTCTTGCAATGAAACACTGTTCTTAGTACAGACAACATGAGCCAAGACATTCTTGGCTTTCTCTCATAAAGCAGCTGGGGATTGGAAGAGGGAGGTTTTTGTTGTTGTTGGTTAGTTTCCGTGTTATACCCATATGTGCCACTTTTCCTTGTTACTGGCTTGTTTTCTTAAAAACAGTGGCCCCTCAGTGTCTCTCCATCCCTGCTTTGCTCAAACCTTAATTGAGAAGGAGCAGCTAAAATTATACAGGGAGACCTCCGTTCTCACTGTCTTGGCTTGTGTTGTCTGTATTATACTTAAAATTTGGATCAAGGAGCATCAAATGGGCAGAGAAACCCCAGGGCTGCACCAGATATTTGCAGGATTAGATACAAAGTCTAATTACACTGGGGAACAAAATAAAATTCGTTTTCTGTTGCATGAGGTTTTTCAGCTGTTTTTATATGTTCTTTCAATGCTGATTTCAAATCTGAAATAGATTTTCGTGTACATGCTATAGTTATCTTTCAATTTCCGACTTTTGGCGATATGTCATATTTACACTGGGAATAAGTGGACACTGACACGTTGATCTACCCTAACCACATGGTAAATATTGTTTTGCAAAGTTACTTTTTATACTTTTGTAACCTAAATATTTGTATTTTTCAGATTGGACCATGGCTTCTTCAAGTAGACTGTATCCCAAGGGAATACTTTCTTTGCATACCTCCAACTGTACATGTCATCTTCAATGCTATACATGTCAGGTTCAATGCTATATAAGTCACATTTATACTCATATTGTACTACTTTGGCTATGTGTTTAATAAAATACTGAATTCTTGCATTGTGAAAAACAAAGATTATGGTGAAAAGTGAAAAACATAAATTGCAAAAATAACTAGAGCTTACAGAACAAAACCAACTTCAGATATGAAATCAGCACGTCGAAATTAGGTTAGAACAACTGCAGGTGTCAATGCAACAAAAATTTTGTTCCCCAGTGTTATTCAGCATTCAGCTTCCTAAAGTTTAGCAAACTCTTTCCCTAACAGTCCCCAATATATTGAAACTTTCACACAATATTCATAGGTGCATATAAATAGACTGAGTGCCTTCTGTCCTGGGGCTGTCCAAATACATGGGAACATAAGGGCTGCACTTCATGAAGAAGGTTGCAGGTTCAATTCCTAGTGTCTCCAAGTAGGGCTGGGCATATCTCCATCTAAAACCCTGGAGAACCAGTCAGTTCTAGACAACGCTGAGCTAGATGAACCAAATGTCTGACTTAGTACAAAGCCTACGTGCCTATGTACATCAAGTTCCAAGGCAATGACCATATTTTTTGCTCTATAACACTCATTTTTTCCCTCCTAAAAAGGGGAAATGTGTGTGCGTCTTATGGAGCGAATGCAGGCTGCGCAGCTATCCCAGAAGCCAGAACAGCAAGAGGGATCGCTGCTTTCACTGCACAGCGATCCCTCTTGCTGTTCTGGCTTCTGAGATTCAGAAATTTTTTTCTTGTTTTCCTCCTCCAAAAACTAGGTGCGTCGTATGGTCTGGTGCGTCTTATAGAGCGAAAAATACGGTATAAAGCAGTACAAAAGTCCTATATTAGCACCATTATAGAAGGTGTTTGATTCCACGTGTCAACCATCTAATAAACTATCCACCTCCTCACCTTGTAAGCTATGGTAAGCTCTGAAGAAAGATGTACTTCAATTGTTCTCAACAGAAAAAAAATTAAACAGACTTTTAGTTACCCAAGAACCAAAAACAGAAAAGAAACTTCTTTCCCCAAAACACACACATCCTGGTAATTCCTAAAAACAGAAAACTATGGCCATGGTCCATGAAATCATGGAATATACTAAAGATTCCTATAGGCTCGATGTAGCCCTATTCCGCCGCAAAACCCCTCCCCACAAATTAGCACATATGGGCACTATGCTAGGCCTTAGGAGGTGACCAGCACTTCCAGTTCCACCCTAGCATCTTGAGGTAATTTATGCTTCAGAGTATGCCCAACTTACAACAAGCAGGATTGGGTGGGGATACAGAAAGTATACAGAGACCGCCTTAGCAATCTACTGTACTGCTTGAGAGCACACCACAGGTAAATCAGGAGTGGGGAACCAGTGACTCTCCAGAAGTTGCTATACTACAACGCCCATCATTCCTGATCATCTGGGGCTGGCTAGGGCTGATGGGATTTTGAGTCCAACAATGTCTGGAGGGCCACTGGTTCCTCAGCCCTGAGGGCAGAGGAAAGGGAGAAAGACAAGTTTACTGAACACACAGGAATCCTCTATGGATGGGTGTTAAAACACAGAGTCCGCTGTGTGTACATCAGTCCTGCCTTAGAAGTCTTTGGACTTTTTATTTCCAATATTTGTACCTGCCAAACCGAAGGATCAATTAGGATGCCATATTTGGTTCATTAGTATAAAGCCATTTTTCATGCTCTCAGATGAAGGTGAGAATATTTCATGAGGCACTATAGATTAGTAATAAAAACAGGGGTTTGTTTTTAGCAGAGTGTACAGCACCCATCTGCATGAGAGAAAGAGAAAAGGGGGAGAGAGTGAGAGGGAGGGAGAGAGAGAGAGAGAGAGAGAGAGAGATCTAATGGATTCCAAAGTCTTTATCATTCTTATCTTTAGAAGTTGGTCCAAAACAAAAGTAAATAAATCCAAAAGAAAACAACATTGGTCCGACAAAACACACTGAGTTGCAAAAATGTATGAAGAATAAATAGCTGCAGTACCGGTAGACTGTGCAACTAGGCACTGTGGATTGTCCCACCAAAAACCACACAAGAAATGTAGACGAAAGGTCCCCTGGCATTTTCAGTTAAGCATTTCTCAAGTAGCTTTACTATACAAGCCTAGAAGATGCTGCCAGGCAGAATAATCAGTACTGGCTAAGCTGACCCAATGTTCTGACTCATGTAAGGCAGTTTTATAAGCCCATTGTGTTTCATTCTCTGGAAGCAATGCATACTGTCACAATGCATACACAGGTGCATTTAGCAAGCACAACCATTTTCATGGTGCTATTTTTGTTTGCATTCCCCCCTGCAAAACAGAAAGGGCCCTGGAGATTTCACAGATGTTGTAAATTTAAACAGCAGTCGGTCCCTGTAAGCGCATATGAGCAAGATCTATAATAAAAAGGAATCTAACTTCTTTTTAATGTTTTCAAAAGCATCTTTCCCCAGATAGTCAATGTGGCCTTCCTCCCATTTCCTTCGTTCATCTTCTGCACTTAGCACCTCTGGATTTGGCTGAATACATAGCTCTGAAACAGAGCTGGTAACGTCGTCCTGCAAAAAGGGAGATCAAGAAATGCCATTTGTACCGTTTTCAGGCAACACATAAAAGCCTGAAAGCTAGTTTCAAGATTCTGATAAAAGTGCAAACAGTTGCCTTTTCAGTGCCCAGGGTAACTAGAAGATGAGCTATGTATTAATACAGAGAATAGAGTAGCTCAGGTTACTTGAGGGACATTATTACAGTACTGTATGGGAATAGAGATGTGTACAGATTGTTTGGTCTGAGTAGCAAAACTGAAGCATTTCCCCACACTAGGATTCTAACAATGTGAGGGAGTGGAGGGGGGGTGTGCTCCCTAGTCCCCCACCCTCTCAAGGAGACTCCCTGTGCTATTTAGAACTCGGATCTTCTAGGGCTTGTATATGAGTAGAAATTGCACAGTGGAGAATGCTCAATGTTGCACAAGTTCAGTCCTCAAGGTATGGAAGGGATGAGTGCAAAGAGTGAAACAGAATGGGCAGAGCCAGGCAGCAGCTCCCTGACTTCCCTCCTCACATAATTGGAATCACCCAAAGGAGCAGAGCATCTGAACAGAGCTAGTGTCTCATAGCAAATGTAAGCAAGCCGTAATTTTGGCTCCCGTCTTCCAAATACTTTGCTGTCATTCCCACCATACTGGACATGTATCCCATTCAGACATTTTTAGGTTCTTGGCTCTTCCCTTGCTCCCATGGCTCAGAATGCCTTCAAGTGCTTCATCCATTTCCCCTCCCCTTTTCTTCTTTTAAAAACAGAACAAAATTAGAGGATAATGTTGCTATTTGTTTGTACAGATTATCTTATGAAGATGCCCATTCCAAAATCACTGCTCTCAGATCTGAATGCAGAAATAAACATTGCCTCCAAAAGGTATATACTCATATTTACCATTTTCACTGTTTCCTGAGGAGTTGGGTTAAAAGTGGGCTCTGGAGAAGATTCACTTGGCTCAGCAATGTGGACCTCAAGACTGCCTTCAGCTTTCTGTACAGACTGATAAAAATAAAGTGCCTGTTTTACTGCTCATTCAGAAAAGAAGAGATCAGTTTTTATCAAAGCCATTATGGAGCCTGGCCCATATCTTTAAATACATCATCACTTGGTCAATCATTTCTTTCTGGGAGTGGCCGCCGGGACCACATAAAACCGGTTCTGAGAGATCTGCATTGGCTCCCAGTATGTTTCCGAGCACGTTTCAAAGTGTTGGTGCTGACCTTTAAAGCCCTAAATGGCCTCGGTCCTGCATACCTGAAGGAGCGTCTCCACCTCCATCGTTCAGCCCAGACACTGAGATCCAGCACCGAGGGCCTTCTGGCGGTTCCCTCATTGCGAGAAGTGAGGCTACAGGGAACCAGACAGAGGGCCTTCTCGGTAGTGGCGCCCACCCTGTGGAACGCCCTCCCATCAGATGTCAAAGAGATAAACAACTACCTGACATTCAGAAGACATCTTAAGGCAGCCCTGTTCAGGGAAGTTTTTAATATGCAATGCTGTACTGTTTTTAACACTTGATTGGGAGCTGCCCAGAGTGGCTGGGGAAGCTCAGCCAGATGGGCGGGGTATAAATAATAAATTTATTATAATAACTGAATGAGGTATAAGCATGCTGTTAGTATCACCAGGCTTCTGTGCCTTGTCCTAAATCCTTTAAGGACATCCCTTCCCCCTCAGATATGTGTGTCTACAAGGCTCAAACAAGAAGCAGAAAACTGATGAGAGGAAACCACAAGCATACTAATGCTGCTGCTCTCTGTCTGGTCCAAAGCCACTCATTTTAAAACAGAAAATAACATTATAGTAAGTTATTTACAATTGAAATTCTAATTTCATTGCTTTTCCAATGGAATCCCCCCCCCCTCAGATTTTAAGCATACTCATGCCATATATAGTTGGGAGATAAGCTGGCACAATACTTTAAATCAATTTTAAATACTTGGAAGCATCATGATATTTTTAGAATTAAGTTTACTGTAACTAATTAGCAGAAATAAAAAGTACTTACCTTTTTGGCAAATAACTCATCAGGTGAGTTTGCAACTGTTTCAGATACATGTTCCTCATTTGCTGGCAAAGAACTGCTAGTGGCAGGATTTCCTCTTTCCAATTTGCTTTCATCTCCACTCAAGTTTGGCTAATAACAACAAAAATTAATGTAATTTTGGAAGTTCTTCATCCATGAAAGTTCCTATGTTTGTACTCCACACATTTTTAATATTCTGTCTCCTTTTCCGCTACATTTCACTTTTTATTTATTTTGACAGTTGACATTCTATTACCACTGCTAACAACTCTATTATATGCAGATTGCTATTCTAATGTAGCTCAAATTCTCCTTTAAAATGTGAATAGTTTTGCCAGGCAGGGAATGGCAATGCACATCCAAACACATATCCCAAGAAGTGCTGTAGGTGTGCCTGAGGGATGCATGGTGGTGTGGGAGGTGATGTTTGCCCATATTCCTCCCCTTTTTCTTTGAACACACCCCTGTGGTATATAACAAAAGTTCTTGCGGGTTCAAAAGCCGTTTTTCACAAAGCAAGGAAAGCAAACCAAAAAGCTTCCCTTCCAAAAAATTTACCTCTTCTCTCTGGATTTGTGGCTCAGAAGACTCCTGTGTTTTTTCCAGTAATGGCAATACATCAGAACTGTACGTTGTCCACCAGAGTTGAAGGAAACAGAGCTGACTGTTGGATAATGAGGATGAACCGTCTTCTATCACTGTTCCTGTCTGAGGATTGTATTTATAGTTCCATGGCTTTGATGGTCCCAAGAAGTGGACTACCTTTGCATCTTTGCCAAAACTACAAAAAGGACACATGTAATCTTAAAAATGAGTTTATATTAAGCCCCATTTTTTAAAAAGTAAATGCAAGATGGTTCATCTCTGCCAAGGCATTGCAGAACTTTTTATTTATTCATTCATGGGTATATAGTTTTTTTAATAATAATAAAAAATCCAGTGACTCATAGCAATTAAAATTCAATACACAGCACCACTCCAGGAGCTAAACATAAGTGAAAATAGAACAGGCCCTGGCTTACAAATACATAAGTGTAGAGGAGGGAAATCAGGTTGATAATTCCAGTACTAAGTAAGATGTGAGTTGATAACAGCTGGGGCCAGAATGCTCTTCCTTTGCTAGTGTTCTTGCTGAGATGGAGATGTTGCAAGCACTCAGCAGGCCTTGGTCCTCTGCTTGGTGGGAAAGGCCTCTGTTGTCACACCAGCAGCAGTGCTCTTGTTGGGTGGGAGACTGAAAGCAGCTCACTGTCATTGAACCAATGGCTGAAGTCACCCTTGCCAGAAAGTGGCCTCTTGGGAAGGAGATGAGCAGCCTTCCAGTGGCTAGTGACAAGGGTCAGAGTGCCCTTCCCTTCATCTCTGCAGTCATAGGCCAACTGACAGCAGGAATAATGTCCTTGCTGGTTGTGCTGGGGGGTGGGGAGAAAGAAAACTCCTTGCAAACTGCTCATTAGACAACAGGAGCATGAACTTGACAATGCACTTGGGAGGACAAGGAACAACTAGAAGGTGTTACCATGTTCAACATGGGAGGGGGATTTTGAATTATGGCTGGAAGCCATGGCTGATGAAGGCAGGATGGACAGAATGATGTTTAGCAAGATGCCCTGGAAACACATCAGTCTCACTCATCCTGTTCCATCACCTATGGCCTCTTCTAAGTGTAAAAGGCCTTCCATTCCATTACACATCAACAAGGAGGGATTCTTGCACATTTAAAGCAAAAGCATCCCATCAGTACCTGGTAGAGAATTTTGGTTTTCTGGTTGAGCATTGCATGGGCTGTCTCATTTGCTTTTCTGTTGCTTATCAAGCGAATAGTTGCAGAATTAGGTGTTTATATTTTATATATTTATTATATATTTGGTGCATAATTTAGGTGTTTATATTTTTGCATGCTTAGGGGTGCCATTGCTTCTTCCAGATTAAACAAACACGGCAGTCAAACTATTCCAAGCTGATCACTGGTTTTGTGTAAACATAATGGTCAGAAACAGCAAGCTGAATGTTTTTGCCATATAAATAAATTGACCAGTTGATCACCATATTTGGGACCTACATATATATATACTGATAGGAATGCTATATGTGACACAAGGTGATCAGTAGCTTCAGAATAGCCAATTACTGATTTCCTAAATCAGGCTTGCTTTTGAAACTGTTGTGACACATTGCAAGGTGTTGGACCAGATGATCCTCAGGGCCCTTTCCAACTCTATGATTCTACGAGAGGTTCAACACCTATATATGATCTTGGTTGTGAGCAATCTTGTGTTGCATGTGTGTACATACATCCCATTATCAGCTATGACAAAGAGAAACCTGTGAGCATATGTCTTTAGAAGAGATATTTTTGCCCGTGCAAGGGTCTGCCACTGAGATTTCAGCCCTAGAGTAAGGTAGACATTCACCAATGTATTATAGAGAGAGGTATATTGCTGTACTTACTATTGAAAAGCAGGGGCATAGGTGTAGACAACACTGCTGCTTAGATTATAGAGAAATGGCAAGTGTTTGTGAATGTCTGTTGTTGCCCAGTTGTTGAAGAAACTGTTTAACAATCCCTGATCACCTCCTAAAGTATTGAAAAGAACACATAACATAAACAACCATTTCATCTTCAAACCCAAACTTACTCATGCCAAATGGTACTGACAATTGGTTTTGACCACTCTGCCCAAATTTTTAATCAGTTTCCGAAACTGGTGTTTCTTATTCCTTCTTCCCGTTTTTACATGGCATGCTATATTTGGGGGGGAAACATCAGCAAGAGGAACTTGTGGGCTTCCAGCTGATGCCTGACTCCAACTTCCATTATTCCTGACAACTGACCATGCTTGCTGAGGATGATGGGAGTTGGAGTCCAGCAATATCTGGAGGACCACAGTTTCTCCATCCCTGTACATTCCTCTTTATGGAATAGTAGAGCTATGAGAACGAAAACAACAGCCAGCACTGAAAATGCCAACAGTTTATGGGGTGGCTTTATTATTAGCCAACTTCCCCACCCAGCAAATAGTAGCCGGTGAAGCCAAAGTGGGGGAAGGTACTTGAGACACCATGACACAATCTAATATGAACTGCTAGATGATACAGGAAATGGGGAAAGCTGTATATATGAAAGCCATTTACAGTAGCAATTGCTGTTTGACGTTCTTTCCTGTCTCCTTTTGGTAGCATCTACTTCTGAACTTTCATCCTAGCTTGCCATTTCAGAGATCAGTGGCCTTACTAAAGTGCCCGCATCCATGAAAACACATTGGCTGTAGTAAGGGTCCAGCTCCATCAAAAGTTCACATTGTCAAAGAACTTCACCAACGCGGACCTCACTCAAGCAGAACCAGGAAGGGGAGCAGGTCAGTGAACTTACCATCAAAGCTGCCATGTTCATTTGCAAACTGCAGGAGGAGGTTGTAGGTTTTCAAAGAAGGTTTGAAAACAAACACACCACTGTTAAAGCAGTCTGGCCAGCCAGAATCTGGAGCTGCTGAGAGTTCTTCCCGGTCAAACAGCTCGTCAATATTGCACAGTACCTAGAAAAGACGTGGCATGTTGGAATCGTAGCCGATCCCCCCACTATACAAATTTCAGGGATTCAAAACTCTTTCTTAGCTGTTTTGTCTTTATCAACTGGCTATGTCATCTCCTACCATTCACCACTCCCCTTCAGCCCTGCAATCAGCATCAATATGAACACACCAGTGTGTTGCTTCTCACGTTGGAAATGATGGGAGGCACTTTTAAATGTACTACAGGACTGCTAAGCATTCGTGGTTTCCCATCTCAATAACAGAATAGAACATTCTACACCCTAAAGTGTGTAGATATAGCTTTAGCTATAGATAGCTGGTGCTTTAGAACTGTACTGACATTCTGCACTGAACAATGAAGTACAGATTCGCACCTACAGTGTACCTATATTATTCATATGTATGTGCTATGCAAACATACCGTATCGGCCTGAATATAAGCCACACTTTCCCCCCAATTTCTGACTGTGAAAAGTTAGAGCCAGTGTGGTGTAGTGGTTAAGAGTGGTAGTCACGTAATCTGGGTAACCGGGTTCGCGTCTCCTCTCCTCCACATGCAGCTGCTGGGTGACCTTGGGCCAGTCACAGTCTCTCAGCCCCACTCACCTCACAGAGTGTTTGTTGTGGGGGAGGAAGGGAAAGGAGAATGTTAGCCGCTTTGAGACTCCTTAAAGGGAGTGAAAGGCGGGATATCAAATCCAAACTCTTCTTCTTCTTCCAAATCCAAAATGTGGCTTATATTCACAACCTTATTGTATGAAGCCAGGAGCACGGGGCAAACAGTGCCAGGAGCGCGGCAAAGCGGTGCCCGCCCCGTGCGTAGTCCCCCATCCTCTCCCCCAAGGCAGGGAAGGGATAAAGCGAGGAAGGGGAAAGGCCGTTGTCAGTGCAGTGTGGCTTCCCCTGCCCACCCAGTATGCAGCCAGGAGCAGTGAGGAATGGAGCTGCTTATATATAGGTATTTTTCCTCCCCCCCCCCCCCAATTTTAAAGATGTGGCTTATATTTGGGTGCTGCTTATATTCGGGCCAATACGGTATTTACAAACCTACACAGTATTTCCCCCACCCACATATGAATCTATTCCATTGAAATCCCACAACAATCAACAAAAAGGTAACCGGTAACTGAAAGCAACATGGCAAAACTTTCTTTTTCTAACTGGTGCTTCCCTTACCAATGTGTCTGCATCCATGAAGACACATTTGCTATACTGAGTAAGAGTCCAGCAATGAAGTTTGGTAAAGGTTACACCCAGTTCCAGTCTCTCCAGCAAAGCCAAGTGCATAGAGTCATTGCTGTCAATTTCATTCACATCCACCACTGTGTCAAATATGGTGTTGAGGGCAGCCCTGACAAAACAAGTAAAATACAAGATTGGGAGCCTTGAGACATCTCCTTTTGCAAGAAATGCAGTACAGGGTTTCTGACATTAAACTGAACTGAGAACAGCAGCTGGATTTTTAAAAACAACTACAGGCATCTCCACACTTACACGTGTTTGATTTAAACTGCCAAAAGGTGCCAAAAGGGCAAAATCAGCCATAAAGAGTGGGAAAACTGCAAAAAGTGATGTAAAAAGTGGGGGAAATGGAGACTTTGCAACTGCAATCCCATGAGCCTTTGCACTGACCAGGTAGAGAGTTGAAGTTTGAGAAAGGAGGTACCTCTAAATCATAGCCAGGTACTTCAGGGTACCGGTCTACCCCCCTTGTTGTCATTCCCACATTGTCCTCCAGAGATGAGGAAGACTGAGAGCCACCAAAGCCACCATTTATGCCAGTCTGGTAAGTGCAGCTGCTTTTTTTAAGGGTTTTCAAGGATTTCCAGGGGTTTAGAAGATGTTTACAGGTGTTCTAAATGGTGTCCCCCACTATACATGATTTCATGTATATATGTGGTACCTGGGAACGTAACCCCCGCATGAGAGGGGAGATGCCTGTAGTATCTACTAGATGCAAGATAAACAAGCAAGCAAAGTCACATTAGAAATATAAGAAAACCCAAAACCCAAATCCACTTCCTATGAACTATAAGAAGCAGTTGCTGATAACTAAGGAGCAGGAGCAAAATGTAAGGAAACAAGTTAAAGATGCCATGCAAGAAGCAAAGATTACAGGTCAAAACCAATCTGACTATTTAAAATGTCAACTAATAATCAAAGTTGATCAGCTATCATAAGACTTAGAAGAATGATTCAATATCCATTTCGGTTCAAGCAACTGCCAAGTGATGAGGAATACAGTCGTACCTTGGTTTTTGAACAGCTTAGATCATGAACAACTTGGAACTCGAACACCGTAAACCCGGAAGTAGGTGTTTCGGTTTGCGAACTTTGCCTTGGAAGCCGAACGTCCGGCGTGGCTTCCACAGCTTCCAACTGACTGCAGGATGCTCCTGCAGCCAATTGGAAGCCGCACCTTGGTTTTTGAACATTGCGGAAGTCAAACGGACTTCCGGACCTCATTGTGTTAGAAAACCAAGGTACAACTGTAACTGAGTAATGATCAATATGTAATGGAGGAACTGCCTGTGTTTCCAACAGAAGGCAGCCAGATGCATAGACCTGGAAGCTCAAAAGCAGAGCATGAATGTTCTCCCCTGCTGCTTGTCTCCAGCATCTAGTAGTCTGATACAAGGACGGCTTCTGAATATCAAGTTCCACTGAGCTGTCATTTCCTCTGTTTTTATGTTCAGGCATGAGTGCTGATTTTTACATGGCCAAAATGACACCATCCCTGAGCAAGGGAAGGGGGTATCAGCAGGTTCAGGAAAACCCCCAACATCTGCAGAAAATATGCAGATAATGATCCTATGAAGGAGGGTTCCCAGTACCGCCCATTTGAAGACTAAATATTCCCAGTGGCCACAGAAAAGTAGCAGACTGTTAAGGAGGAGAGCAAATGGAAGGAAGGTACGGCTAACACTTGGACCAGTAAACAAAGGCATTTGGTGCTGCAAAATTTTGTTGCAGGTACCATTTGGCTTAGTTAATAGCCACCAGCTGTCCTATCCTGCATCATCCAATCCTTTTTAAACCTATTTAAACAAGTGGCTATTGGTACATCTGGCAGGAGCTAATTCCATAATTTATAGCCAACTGCTAGACATGTCTACTGAGAAGCAAGCCCTATGGAATTCAATGGGACTTTATCCCAGGTAAGTGTGTATGCCTTTATTGCCCACTGGGCAAAAAAAATACTTCCGTCTTACCTAGTCTGAACCTACTGCCAATCGGTTTCTTTGAATAAACCTCAGTTCTTTGTTTCTGATAGGAAACAAAACTTCTATCTGTAGTTCTTCTAAGAGACCTCCTTCTTTCCTAAACTGTAATAAATATGTTTGTGTTTCCCTACAAAATTTGTCAATAGACGGCGATTCCAGTAAGTGAATGAAATGGGAGCTGGGGAGAAACACCACAAAAAAAACAACCTGTTACAAATATTTGGAGAGAATATTGCCCTCTTTGGATGTTCTGTCTGAATATGGAAAGGGAGAAGGGGAAATGCATAGGGTAAGCCCCACCCTCTTGGTGATGCTATGTGCACCAGGCACACTTCCTGACCTGCATTTTTCTGAAAGGAGCTCTCCTACTCATATACACAGTTCCCAGGAAGGTATGGGAACCCTGATTGACCGCTTACACCATCCCACACTCTAACTGAATGCTGAAATGTTATCCATATCTGTGTGTAAATTGGAGTTTGGACTTTTTATGGCTGAAAACCCATAATGCAGTTCTTTTCTTCATGCAGTCACCCAAGTAGATCAGTCTCTGCTTACAGTTCTGTGCACAAAGTGATCCAAATATAGGACCACAAGAGGAAATCTGTTTTCTAAACAAAACAAAACCTGTTTGTTCACACTTCTGGCCACACATGATTTCATTGGGAATTAAGCAACTCATTCAACACACTGCCTGCTTATTGTTATTTTGTAATCAGGGTTATGGAACAGAATTTGCATTTACATTTTGAAGATATTCAATTAATTGAATCTGAGAGCGTGTCCTCACCTCATTGCACTGGAGACTTGAGATGTAATTAGCACTGCCAGCCTTCGAGATGTTTTATGGTTCCTCAAGGACTGTCCGAGAACCAGAGCTCCGTGGCAATAAACATCATTGGTAGCAAGGGTCACAAAGGCCTGGTCTGTCACTGTAAACAAGCATTTCAGAGTGGTCCATTATGACAGCAGCCGAGAATTAGCTGGGGACCTTCTTGCCTCATCCTACCAAGCTGCAATTTCTGTAAACGTGTGTTGACTCTACAATTAGCTCTTTTGCTTACATAAACCTTTGAGAGAAACAAGTAAATAATTGCATAAGCTAGCAAGGTTTTGCTTCCTATTAGCAGATTGTATGACAACATGTCTCAGATTTTGTTTTGCCATAGTGAAAGAGACAATATAGAATTAAGCATAACACATGATGCACTTGTACATAGATTCATGCACACAGAGGCCCACCCATGCAATCTTGGTGCAACTGAAATAGATGCAAACATATAGGGTGAGCCAGCCTATGAGTGCAAGTGATGGTATGCGAGCTTTGTATCGCACACTGTGGGGAGAGACAGGTGCCTTAATACATTTAGGACACTGGTATCAGGCTATGTACACAGAAGCCCTTTGTTTATGGCCATGTGACATCTATTTATGACTTTGCCTATATGCACCCAATGGGCATTGGGATATTTCTGTGGACTTAAAGTACTTTGCCTTCAAATAATTAATTGCACACCCACTCACCTGTTATGGAACTCCAGTGAATTGCACAAGTTTTCTGGGACATGGGGTGTAGGATACACAGAGAGTTTATGTGATGTACCAGTTTAGCTAGTCAGGCCTCATGGAGGTCCGGCTAAGCAGGTACCACATCCCATTCATACAAATTACTGCCAGTGCAGTCAGGCCTAGGCCTAAGCTACAGAAAGAGGAGACATTCACTAAATTGCAACCCTCTCGTGATACTGTACAACCCTGTTGTACA
The DNA here is from genome assembly GCF_965153285.1 of Podarcis tiliguerta. Classification (NCBI taxonomy): domain Eukaryota; kingdom Metazoa; phylum Chordata; class Lepidosauria; order Squamata; family Lacertidae; genus Podarcis; species Podarcis tiliguerta. The sequence goes on from NC_139537.1 coordinate 68,454,627, forward strand.
GAAAGCAAGCAACGTGAAGAGTCTAAGTACCATTGACTCTGTTTTGCTTAATACAAATTCCTCCTTGGAAATGAGCGGGTGCTAAACCTTAAAATTAGGAACCAAAACGAAACCTATAATTTCCCTGCACATTTGCAAGGAATCTTCAACTACTGCAACTGGATGTTTATTTTTGAAAGCAGATGTGTTGCTCATCAAACAACACTTAGCATGTAAAGAAGGGAAATTACTTCATTACAGACTATTTCTGATTTTGCTTTTGCCAGGCTATGCTCGTGCGAACGAAATAAAACTTCAGGCACAATAGAGAAACATACAGGAATTAAATAGGGTTGTTTATATTTACTTACGGGTAAACAGGTGAACTAATAAAAACGATACAGTTTTCAGTGCTTTTTAAATAAAAGGGGGGGGGGGGGGCTTCATCACAAGAAGGGAGATTCCAACAAAACGCCAGGAAGCCCTTTCTGGCAGTAAGAGCTGTTCCACAGCAGAACAGAATCTGTTAGAAGGTTGTGGATTCTCCATTGGAGGTTTTTAAGCACATGTGATCTAGTTGAGATTCCTGCATTGCAGGGGGTTGGACTAGATGACCCTTGGGGTCCCTTCCAACTCTCCGATTCTATGAATACAGTGTGGTAGTTATCTGCTAGAGAAAGGGTCATAGTCTAGTGGTAGGGGTTTGGATGCAGAAGGTCCCAGGTTCAATCTCTGGCTTCTCTAGACAGGACTGGGAATGTCAAACCCTGCAGTCGCTGCCAGTCCGTGCAGACAATACAGTGCCATATGGACCAATGGCCATGTTCTACATAATCTTACACAAGCGTATGTTCTGCATAATCTTACGCATACTTATTCAGAAGTAAGCCCCACTGAAATAAAAGGTAAAGGTAAAGGGACCCCTGACCATTAGGTCCAGTCGTGACCGACTCTGGGGTTGCAGCGCTCATCTCGCTTTATTGGCCGAGGGAGCAGGCGTACAGCTTCCGGGTCATGTGGCCAGCATGACTAAGCCGCTTCTGGCGAACCAGAGCAGCACACGGAAACGCCGTTTACCTTCTCGCCAGAGCAGTACGTATTTATCTACTTGCACTTTGACGTGCTTTCGAACTCCTAGGTTGACAGGAGCTGGGACCGAGCAACGGGAGCTCACCCTGTCGCGGGGATTCGAACCGCCGACCTTCTGATTGGCAAGCGCCACCCTCTCCCACTGAAATAAATGTATACAATTCTTTAAAAACCTATTGCATGTACATGTATAGAAAAAGAGTCGTTCTACATGGCTGAGATCAGAAAAGAGAAATGAAAGAATGTACAGTGGTACCTCGGGTTAAGAACTTAATTTGTTCTGGAGATCTGTTCTTAATCTGAAACTGTTCTTAACCTGAAGCACCACTTTAGCTAATGGGGCCTTCCACTGCCACTGTGCCACCACCACGCAATTTCTGTTCTCATCATGAAGCAAAATTCTTAACCCGAGGTAATATTTCTGGGTTAGCGGAGTCTGTAACCCGAGGTACCACTGTACTAAGGGTGTATTTCTGCCATGTGTACTAGGCAGTGGCGTAGTGTGGGTTGTCAGCACCCGGGGCAAGGCAAGTAATTTGCGCCCCCTCTGCCCTAGGAGCAGAGAGCTGCGAGTGCGAGCGCGTGCCCCCCAGATGTTGTGCCCGGTACGGCCGGCCCCACTGCACCCCCCACGCTACGCCACTGGTACTAGGTAACAAAAGTAAGCATGCAGTAGGATTCAACCTCTTCCTTCTCACTCTTTTCTTGATGAACAGTGCCCAGTATAATGTATTCAGAATGAAAACTGCTTTGAGAAAATGCATATACTGTAGTTCCCAAGGGAGGAAACAAAGAACAGAGTGGAGAGGGGAGAAATCCACTTACCAGGCATCCTTTAAAGCCAACAGGGTAAGCTGCTAAGTAAATCCAATACTGATGGGAGAGAGAAGGGTTCCCAGCAGGCCTGTCTCACTCAACAAATCACCAGATAAAATTAGCCTCTTTCTTTCCTGCTGATGAGAGCAAGTGAATTAAAACATTCATTCACACATTCCCCAGATTGTATGTGGCCCCAGATTGCTGTGGGGCCTCAGGGACAAATCCAACCTCACTTTGAGAGAGAGAAGGAAAGATGTCGGAGGGAGCGGGAAAAGAAGGAACTTGATCCTGCCTACTGTTCAGGACCCACCAAACTTTCCTTTGGGTGGTCGAACAAAAAAGGAAACTCAATACAAATCTTTTAAAGGCTGTGCAGAAGCACACGTGAGCAAGTCTCCTTCCATTCCCTTTTACCAGCAAAAGGAGGCCCAGTTTCATGTTCTTTCCTTCACATTCCCCAGCAAAATATTGACTCTTTGATATCTGACCGTGCATTTGCAGTTGAGAGGGAGAAAAGCAGAAGGTGACCATTAACAAGGCTAAAACGAAGAATGAGTCTCGCAGCAGCCTAACAGGCCGGTGGTTTTTGGCGATCGTTTTTGTTTTCTCCAGCTAGCCCCCACTTCTTCCAACAGCACGATGCTAAAGGGACGTTCACTCCGGAGCAAGCCCGTCAAAGTTCAGCGGCATGTAACTCCGCGTGATCAGGGCTGCAACCACAGGGCCCGGTCCTCTGCACGCCTGCTTGCATGCGAGCTGAGGAGGACTTGCTTCTGAGTAGGTGCACACAGGCTAATGCCTCGGCGATCCGCTAGTCCTCAAGGTTGCCCCAAGGCTCGTGGCGGGTTTGCTATAACGGATCGAGGCAATAACAACCCTCACCCATGCGTTGGCAACCACCCCGTGCTGCCCCCCTCCATCCGCCCACGGGGTGAGGGGCATGGGCGTTGCCAAGGGGGGCAGGAGGGGGCAACTGCCCCCCAATCAATTAAAATACTTAACTAAATGAGGTTCTGCCCCCGCAAAAAAAGTCTGCACCCCCCCTAACATAAAGGGTGCTATTAGCATAGTCCAACCTTTGGCCAGCCACTGCCTCTCAGCCGATCCTACCTCGCAGGGTTGTGGTGCAGGACACGTGCGCCATCTAGAGCTTCTTGGAGAAAGGGTGGGCTTTAAATGCAATAGCCCCTTCCTGCCTCCATCATGGGAGAAATCTTGGCTCCCCCTCCCCTCCCCTCCAGTGCAAGGACAAAGCTGCTGGGCGCCCCTCGGACCTCATTCCCCGCTTACCCTGCCGGCTCCATCCCTGCTACCACTCCACACCATGCGCGTCCCCTGCTCTGCAAGCGGCGCTGCCCTCTGCAAGTCCTCCAGGCGCCCTTGGGGGCTTCCACGGGCAGCTCGGCCGACGCGTCGCTGCTCTCTGCCCAGTCGCCGCCGCGGCCAGCCGACGGGGCGAAAGGCAACCTGTGATGCGCCCCCCTCCCAGGCAGCGGGGGCGGGGCCTCGCGCTCATTGGCCCTCGCCGCGGCCCCGCCCCTCCCTCCGCCAAGCCAAGCAGTGTCCGGGCCCCGTCGCGGAGTAGAGGGGCTCGCCAGGCGCGCTGCGACACAGCGGGAGCGAAGCGAGCTCTGCTGCAGCATCAAACAGGCTGCGTTGGGGCCGGAGCGGGAGGAGGGGGTCGATCTTGTCACTTGGAGGTTGGGAGTTGGTAAAAAGATTTATATGCCGCTGAAGAAAAAGCAGTGAGCACAGGGGTGCCAAGTTGAATAAAATAGGGGGATTGCAGAATCGATCACAAGACGCGCTGCGCCGCGCACACCCCATTTGAATGGCAGTGCCCATCAACTTGGCCGGGGGCAGCCCTTCAAATAAATTTATTTTTGTCGGCCCCTAGGAGTTGGCTCCTGTGGGTGAGCGTAATCGATACAATACAAAATGACAATCAAAAGATTTTAGAAACAAGTCGACGTCATGAAATTATCCGAATAAGTCAAGAGAGGGAGGGTTGGAGCTCCTGGACCCTTTGTTGGTTCGTCTTTTCTCATTCCCATCCCTAGTTAAATCGCTCTCCCTAGTCTTGCCTTCGGCGGGGACGGCCTCGTTAAAAATGATCGTTGTGAGTTGCTAGAGTTGGCACTCTTTAGGGTTCACGTGTTCTGCCTCTTGTATGCATCAAAGAGAGAGAGAGAGACTGCGTAACACTGAGGGGGAAATTACGTGGATGGATGGGCAGGGCAGAGAGAAACTATGTTAGAGTATAAAAAACATAAAATACTTGATAAGAAGAAGGGGCCATATTGGCAGTGGCATAGCGTGGGTTGTCAGCACCCGGGGCAAGGCAAGTAATTTGCGCCCCCCCCCGCTGCACTGTCCTTCCCCCAGATAGTCCCTCGCTCTCTCTCCGCACCGCACCGCACGCCTGGCACCCTCCCCGCCACAGTGGGCGGCGACCCGGCGGCTCGGATCGGATTCGCACAGCCAGCACTGCAGTGAGAGAGAGTGAGTGAGTGAGCCAGGTAGGGGCAGAGAGCTGTGAGTGCGAGCGCGCCCCCCCAGATGTTGCGCCCAGTGTGGCCGGGCCCCCCTGCACCCCCCACGCTATTGGAGTCAGTGTGGCATAGTAGTTAGTGTGTTGGGCTAACCCTGGAGCACCAGGATTCAAATCTCTGCTCAGCCATGAGTCCCAGAGGGTGACCCTGGGCCAGTCACTAAGTCAGTCTGCCTCTTAATCTCACTTACCTCACAGAGATGTGGGGATCAGAGGCATACCTAGGCTTCCCTGCACCATTGGAAAGGAGATATATTGAAGTGCATGGACGGATATAAATGTCATAACAACCCCAAAGGTAGAGAAGAGGGGCTTAACTTTCCTCTCCCTGTCAAAAGCTTTCCTGGCTGCTACTTGCCTTGAGGGGAGAGTGAGGTGGTTGCCTCAGCAATATATTATGGGTGTCATGAAAAGGCAGCAAAATGTTAGTTATTTAATGTAGTATATGGCAGTATTTTTAAGCCACAGATAGGGAGAAATGTGCATGTGTTTTTTCCTTCTGTCTCGACTGGTTGGGCTGCATTGACACAACAGTTTATTCCATTTCCCTGACATTGCACATTATATTTTAGCTTCCACCTGACATAAAGGCCTTTTCTGGAAATCTAGTGGAATCTTGTGAAAATTTAGCACTCATCTCCATATTAATTGGCAGTGGTGGGGTGTGTGTGTGTGTTTGATCTGCAAAATGGAGTGAGGGAGAAATGGTTAAATTCCCCTCCCCAGGGAATAAGGCCCAAATCTGAATTTAGATTCTCCTTCACCTCAATATGGCTGTCTTTAAGCGAAGGAAAGAATGAGGCTCCACCATGAAGCCTGGGCATATCACATACTGCAGCTCCTGAGTCGTATGCTTCATATAGTAAGGATTTTTGCTATCAGATTTCTCTTACATCTCTGCTTGTTGCCTTCAGGCAATACCTGGCCAGAGTTCTTGTGCTTACTTGAGAAAGGAATGTTAATAACCCACAATATTCAAGTGGTGTGTTTCCATGGGAACTAATTGTTAGAAGATTGCTTCCTGACACTGAGAAAGGGTTGTGGGGCACATATTTTCCCCTCCCAGATAAGAATGATGGAATCTTGGTTTGTGCATGGAAAGAAATAATAGAAAGGGTGGTTGGTTTTGAATCCAGAGAACAACACAAAGGGCACTTCCAGACTGTCACTGTTTGACAATTTCAGGTTTCACAGTTACATTTAAACTCTCATGCAACAAACGTGTGCCCCTGCTGCTCTTAGAAGTGAGCATAACAACATTTAAAGACAATTACAGTATCTGACAAGGGCAATCTAGCCATTGCAAAATAAATTTATATAGCAAAGGAAGTACTTAAGAACATAGCAATTGAACCTTGGTATGAGAATTGGGGTGCTACAACTGCTCACCCTTTTGATGAAATATTGTAGGGTATGAACTTAAGTATCAAAACAAACAGATAAGGAAAGGCTTCTAAGGCACAATGCAAACACCTGGCCTCACTTTAAATGAAAGTCAGGGCTGGGCTTGTTTATTCTGAGAATACTTTTTTGAAATATGGCTGAAGACCACACACAAAGGATTCCATTTCAGACTCTCTCTCTCTCTTTTACTTTTCTTTTAATATGCAGCATATTGATATATTTAAATACTTATTCCATTGCAATAGTTCTTCATTTGGCACAATTGTTCAGGTGCAGTTTAGGACAGAAAGGAAAACAACAAGAACATAATCCCCCCCCCCATAAATTCTGCAAGTAATATACAACTGATACACTAACAAAGACGGTCATGAGAAATCATTATGTATTAAAAATAGACAGAAAAGTCAGGGGTAGGGAAAAATCCCACCACCACTTTTAAATACAATATCCCTAAGCCAGAAACCCCTGAGCCCAACTAGTAGCTTTGCGGATACTAGAGTTTTTAACACTGCACAATGCGCAATTCATTTTTTTTATCATACCAGACTGACTCCAGATGGGAATGTGCATTCAGAAACATGTTTATTTGTTCACGTGGATCCACATATCTGATTGAGGGTTATTGCTTGCAAGTGAACCCAATGTATTTCATATCTCACAGATACCAATAGATTGCATTAAAGACTCACTACCCTGTTCTTCCAGACAATCGACTAAAATCAGAAACCTCAACAAAGTAACATTAGCAACCAAAATAGATCTAAAAAGCAGATTTCACTAAAAAGCAGAAGAAAATAAAATAGCCTTTGCCAAGTACTTAAGAGCATGCCACCAACAGATAGATCTGGGGAGGTCATTCCATTGCCAGGGCAGCACAACCAAGAAAGCCTCATAGCCAGTTGTTATTCACTGAATATCTGGTGCTGGAAACTCCAAGACCAGGGTCTCTGTTATTGATTCTAATACACAGACAGGTTTGTTGGGAGAATGCAGTTTTTCATATGCTCTGGATCTGATGCTGCATTTACTGACTAGGACATCTGCTGCTTAATAAAATATTACCAAAATGCATTAGGCTCATCCAAATAATGAGTAATGTCTGAACTGAGATAAATCACGTCATATTGTCATTACAAAGATTTATTGATATTCTGATTGTCAGTGGCAAATAAACCTGCGTATTGCTCAAAGCTACCTCCAGGGTAGCGACCATGTTCCAATTACTCCCTGAGTAAAACAGAAAATATAGTTGAAAGACTTCCCCCCCCCCCTACAAAGTATGACATTTAGAAACATTTTATGTCATATTAATGAAGAACACTCGTGTAGTTGTGTGCAATAAATTAGTCTCTAGCTTTGAAATACTGGTTAACAGTTTTCACTCAAGGAAAATGCCATATTATTGAAAACCTCAATGGGAGAATTTATACATAAATGTAACATAGTGCGTGAGAGTTTATAGATGATCTTCTGGAGGTCAATATTTCTCAGTTGGTTTCTTGATGGTTTAGACAACTGCCCCACCTAAAATGAAAGATGCCATATCAATTTAAAATAGAGGCATGCATTACCCAAAGTGCAGTGCAATGCAAATACACTAACTAGGGAGAAAACCCCGTTGAACACAATGGGACTTGCTTCCAAATAAAGACAAATGCGGAGGATTATGCTGCAAGCCCTTATAATTTGGTGAAATCCATGCACAGAACAGCGCTGTGGGTGGCGCTGTGGGTAAAAGCCTCAGCGCCTAGGGCTTGCCGATTGAAAGGTCGGCGGTTCGAATCCCCGCGGCAGGGTGCACTCCCGCTGTTCGGTCCCAGCGCCTGCCAACCTAGCAGTTCAAAAGCACCCCCGGGGGCAAGTAGATAAATAGGGACCGCTTACTAGCGGGAAGGTAAACAGCATTCCGTGTGCGGCTCTGGCTCGCCAGAGCAGCGATGTCACACTGGCCACATGACCCGGAAGTGTCTTCGGACAGCACTGGCCCCCGGCCTCTTGAGTGAGATGGGCGCACAACCCTAGAGTCTGTCAAGACTGGCCCGTACGGGCAGGGGTACCTTTACCTTTTACCTTATGCACAGAACAGAGCCTCTATGCTCAAAGCAACCATGAGTTTGTGTAACCACTGGTTTATCAAACTTTTACATGGCAATTGTATCTGCTGTGACTGCACTGGTAATTCTTCCAGTAAACCTGTCAAGTGTGCATTCCTAAACACAAGGGATATGCAGTGCTCTTTTTTTTCTTAAAAAAAATGTTTAGGGGTACTCTAATTTTCCTACTCATATTGAAATGCTGCCCCTCTATGCGTACCCCTGTGTCCCCCCAGAAAAAAAAGCACCGGGGATATGCAATTGTGAGCTTCCTAATTCATGTCCTTGAACACTTAAGAACTTTATTTCATGTGTGTTTATGATTCCAGCCTTAATGTAGCTTAGAAATCTGGCATGACAGAAGTTGAAACCAGAAAGATTTATTCTAAATGTTAAATAGTATTTCTCAGCTGTAGTATTTCTACTTTTGTAGAAAAGAATGCATTCCCCCCCAGTCTCTTGAATCTCTAGTTCTGCTATGGGTAATGCAGGGATTATTCTTTCTACCTCTGTTTGCTTGGAGAGTCAGATATCCCCAGTTATTCGGGAAGAGTCCAGAGTTCAGTGTTAGAGCACACGCCTTGCATACCTAACATTCTGGGTTTAGGAATGTGACTCTCTGACAGTAGAGGTGGGAAATGCCTTAAAAAGAGTTGACAAAGTAAATAGTAAAAGGCTAAACCAGAGGTGGGCAGAAGGAATCTAGCAATAAATCTCTGGGTGAATTGAAGTAGATTGGCAAGAACAAAGAATCTCTAACTCATCTCTTCAGTTTTGAATTTTCATTGCAAGTGGTTTCATCCATTAGAACCATGATTATTTTTTAGTTCATCATAGCAAATATGTAACTCTTACTACAGTTATTCTTACCTCTCGGTTTAAAACAGTATCTCTTTTTCTTGTAAGCAGTGTAGCCTGCTATCGCCCCACAGGCTAACAGCACAACTGCAATCACAACAGGAGATGAAATCTGAGCTGCCGAACTATCCACTAGAGAGAAGGGGAGGAAACACATATTTCTCTTCTGAAATATACGAATATTCTGTTTTAAGTATAGAAACTGAACCAGCACACTATGGTAGTTTCACACATGTATATTTTAAAAATTATAATAATCCATGTCAGGGTGGTCTAATATTGTTTGTTTACCTTAAGAAAGAGAAATCTGAGTAGAACTGCTCAAAATCACAATAAATGAAGCAATGACTGACTACCAGGCTTTGGGAAGGAGGTGTGAGGATCTGACAGAGTCTTAGAACCCTCATACCTCCTTCCCAAACCCAGTATCTGCCAGTGAGGGCTGGGGGGCATCAAACGTTACCAAGGGCTACCAGAAAAGGCCGTGAGGGCCACATGCAGACCTCCCTGAATTAGAAGGGAAAGCAGCTACACAGGCCACCAACTGGAGCATGCTCTTGATCCATGTTGGGGACATAAATGGTTCCATCCACAGATAACACCTTCACCTGACTGCTGCTTACTTCAAACCGCAACTCCAGGGGCAAATAAATGCCTGAGGCTGGGAAAGTGATTTTCAGCAGATGGGGGACCTCCAGCTACTTTTTATTTGAAATGAACATGGCCAGTTTAAGGCTGCTTTTTAAAAGCCCATTTATCGAGAAATGTACTTTGCTCCATAATATACTTCAACATTTTTTTTTAAAAAAAAAACTGTACGCTAGCCTTACCAGTGTTGCCACCTTGATTTGAAATGTGCTCGTTGCCCCCTGAAATGAGAGACAGCAACAAAAACATGATTTTGGGGGGAAGAGAAATAGAGAAATGTCAAAACCACACCAAGCTATTTAGCAAGATTTGGTTAAAAATACTCTGCTACAGTTATGCCAGTTATTAGGATGTTAGCTTAACCTTTTGTGCTTTCATTCTGTATCAGCAGTAAGAATACGGATAATACATACTCCTCAGTCAATTACACCTTTTTGTAAACTCTTTGGCAGGACATTAATTAAGATGTTGCTAGGCCCCAACACAGATCAGCCTCAGCCAATAGGTAAGGATGAGTTGAAGTCCAACAATATCTGGAGGACCACAGTTTCCCCATCTCTGGTCTACGAATTTCTAACAGTGCAGCTAAAATAATGCTGATGATATGTTGAGAGGAGGACTGTGAACCAGTGTGAAGGACCTGAATCACTGTAGGTTACCTGCTGGTCCTGGAGGTGGAGGTCTCCCATCGTTGAGATCCAAATCATTAAAATCACCTACAAATAATTAAAATTATAGTATTAGTCCTTTTCTCCAACGTATCCTTCCCAGCTTTTGCCAGGATGAATGCTAATATTTTGCAAACATCTTTCTTGGCTCAAAGGCAGTAACCTGCCTTCAGCCTATATCAACACCAGGGTTTCCCAAACTTAGGTCTCCAAGTGTTTTGGACTACAATTTACATCATCCCTTGTTTGCAGGACCAGTGGTCAAGGGTGATGGGAATTGTAGTCCAAAAACAGCTGGAGACCCAAGCTTGGGATACCCTGATCTAGAGCTAGATATAAGAAATGAGCTATCTTTAACCTCAAAGAATCCAGTTGGAGTCTGTTCAAAAGCTACAATACCTAGCAGTCAGACAGACAGAAAATTGCTGTTCTAACAACAACAAAAATAGTACAGCAATATATTTTCAGAAAGCACATATACTGTAAGATATGTGCTGTTTTTGCAGAATGACTCTGGTCTTCCCCAACCTGATCTATTCCAGATGTTTTGAACTACAACCCCCATCAGTTACCCCTCCAATAGCCTTAAGCGTGTCTCAAGACAGATCTCCTTATCATCACATCAGCCACTTTGCTCCTAAACTCAGTCATAATTATCAAAATATATAGGCAACTAATTGCTTGTTAAACAGCCTTTTGCATTTACCACAAATTATGCTTACCAGAATTAATATGGCTTCCTGGCTGTGGACGTGGACGAGGGTTTGGCTGAGGGTTCGGAGGAGGACCATCTAGAAGTGACAGGTACAATTTGAAGCAATGGAAAATCAAAACAAGGCACAGAATTCTTGCTTGCTTGATTGCTTTAGCCTTTGTTGGGCTTTCATTCTAGAAATGCCTTGAAGGTTTCCATCTTGAAAGGTTGAGCCTAACATGCCCTAACTCGTTTTACAGGGTTTCCTTTTCCTTTTTTAAATTTTCGTTTAGTTAAAATCAGTCCTGATGATTATTCCTTTTTTAAAAGTTTAAATAAATATCTGTGTTATGTTACAAAAACACAATATTGGACCATTGTGCTAAGGAAAAAATAGCCAATTTACTTGTGTTCTGTTGATGCTTCTGTGTAGGGACCAAGAGCACAGATGTGGTAACCACAAGAAGCTCCTTTACCCATTATTCTTTCTAAATGGTATGGATGAAAAATGCAAAACACACTAAGAAGCAAGAGTCTTAAACTTTTCCAGTAGGGGATGCAACATGTGAGTCTTGTGATACAATGCATATTTAAGGCTGTAATCCTGTGCACCTTGCCTGAGAATAAGGACTTTTGAGCATAGTATGATTTCCAAGTAAACATTCCTAGGATTATAATATCTTGCTTGTATGGTGGTGCAAAGCCTACATACCTTCATAAATTAACTACTCCATTTTTCTGTATTGCATCCTAAATATACCTGAAACTAGACTGAAGGTGTTAACTTATCAATTTTAATGTTGACCCTGATTTCGCAGTCACAATGAGTTCATAAATTCATAGAATGCACATGTGAAAGGGCTAAAGTCTGGTTCATAACCCTGTTAATCCAGATTACATGGATTTAAATGAGTAATGCAGAATGTGTTTAGATGAATTTAAGTTAAATTAGCATTATGAGTTTAAACCCGACTAATTGATTTGTGGATTTGGCTGAAATGAATATGAAAAGATTACTGCAAAATGTAGGAGATGGACAAATACTTACCACCAGCACCTAGGGCATCTCCTAAGTGAAAGTCAGGATCTAAAAGAAATAAAAACATATTACAAATGGATGAGCATTATCAATGTAGATAAAATACCAGTTTTCAACAATGAATGAAAGCATTAAAATAGAAAACAAATATGAACAATGATGACAGCCATCCCATGTCTACACCCAGACATTTCATCCCATCGTTTATAATCCATTTTTTAATCTAAAATTGGATAGGGATCCTGCAGCCCTTCAGATATTATTGAACTTCAACTCCTATCAGCCACAGCCATCAATGGTCAGTGATGATGGGAATTGTCCTGCAACATATGGAATGCTACAGGTTCCCTTTCCTTAATCTAAAGTTTACTCTCTCTCTCTCTCTCTCTATATATATATATATATTGCCCAACGTGGGGCTCAAACCCACAACCCTGAGATTAAGAGTCTCGTGCTCTACTGACTGAGCTACTCTCACTCCTATATATAGGGAGAGAGAGAGAGAGAGAGACATACACACAACACACACACACACACACATACACATACACACAAAACTACAACAGTACACAGTGTATTTCAGGGCTGATCTGCTCCAGTCAGACATATTAAGAGAACATTTCCAAAAAAAAATCTCATAATAACAGGGAAAACTTAGGATAGAACTTAGAAAAATACTAATCTAATAAGGTTTTCCAAAACGTTTATGCTTATATAACTATAATTATCAGAAATAAACACTCATATATTTTTAGATCTTAAAGTGAAATTAATTCTTACCATTGTTTCCGTTGCCACCTCCGTGTGGTCTAAGGTCAGGATACAGCTTAGGTCTGGAGTTGCCATCTATTAAACATTTCAAGAAGTGTATCCATGAAGAGAAACAAAATGGAAATCAGAATTAATACTCCTTTTAAAAATCTGTATCCAGTCTTAACTATTAAATTTTAAATCTGCCTCATTAACAATGTAAATCATTCATTCCATTATTTCCTTGGCCACCTGAATGTGGTTCATATATTTTTATTTCCTTAGCAAGAGCATTGTTTTGACTTCCTTAATTTAAGGCAAGGGTCACTAGCCTTCATAGCCCATGAAACACACTTGAAGTTTTGGGAAAGTGCCTGATCACCAGACACAAAATGTCTACCACATCTAAAAGAGCATAAAAAGAGGGAGTATAATTATAGCAACTCACCCACTGAAGGCTTTTTGGTAGCTGGAGGAGGCCTTGGGGTACCTAACATGATTAAAATTAAAGTTAGTGCATCATACAGCTTATCAAAAGCAGGGGCAACTTGATATTATGTTTCTCAATCCAAGTGAGAAGATTAAGGTTGAAATTCTATACTTATTTAGCTGCAGGGCAGCACTCTCTTCTTTCACCTCAGGTGGCAAAATGGGACACACCACTCCTGACCTGTATATACGTTCCATTGTGATATATGATTGGCCTTTTCTTTCAAAGCAGGGGTTGGGAAGTCCAGACTTGAGGGCCAAATGTAGCCACCTAAGCCCCTCAAGGACTCTTCCCTGTTCATGCCATCCTTATGCACTCTCACCTGACTGGAAGGTGTCCTCCTTGAACTGCAATAATGCCTCTTGCTTGCTGGGATGGAAGATGGAGGTAGGTGTGTGTGTGTGTTAGAAACTTCTGACTTTTACATGGCTTAAATGTAGCCTGCCGTCTGTCCAATTTTGCCTCGAGCCCCTTCTGCCACAGTGCCCAGGTGGTTCCCCATGCAGGAATGTGGTCCCTGGACTGAAGATGATGTTCCCACCCCTGCTTTAAAGTAGAAGGAACTCCCAATGGCCCCTCTAGATTTATATTTTGTCATCTCCCTTCTCCCAGATAGCAAGTAGCTGATGCTGGATACCCCTGATCTAATCAAGAAGAATCACACTTCATGGCATGTGAAATTATGTTTAAAATGAAGAATTATTGGGCCAATATCCAACTGCATCTTCTGTAAATCCTCCTCCAAACTCCACTCCTGGGTAAAGAAGGTGCCATGCAGAACCCCAAAATCACTATTTGAGTTTCTGTGTGCTAAAAAAAGGTTGCTATTTAGATAGAAAGACGAGTTTCTAAAACAAAAACAAAAACAACCCCCCCCCCCAAAAAAAACACACAATATGTACACACAATGGCATCTCTTGAAGGATTCTTCTGGGAGGATTGTGCATATGTAGTTCTTTGCATAGGTTCTTGCGTGGGAAGGAATAGCAAGCACAAATAGTTTAGGAAAAGTTAGGATATGTATAATTTGCATACATGCTCCTTTGAATCCTAGATTTGGGTTTTGCTTTTGGTCGTGACCAGAAGAGGGAGATCTCCACCAAATCATATTAAACATGTTCTGCCTCTTTTAAAAATTTCTTTTAAAAATAATAACAAGAATAAAAATAAAAATGACTAATCTTGAACTGCAGCATTTGTTTACTTCTTTTAGACCCTTTTGTTAATTGTGTTTTGTTTCTTCAGAAAATCTACCCAGGATTCCACATTTATTTCTGTACAATAATGTCCAGTTTTGCCATTGACTTAAGCTGAAAGAGGAGTCACATCAGTTTGATGTTTAGATTAAAAAAAAAATATCAATTTTTTTTTTTTTGCCAGGAATCTTACCTTTGTCAAGAGCATCTGCTAAGTCCAAGTCATCATTGCCTATCAAAAGAACACAATAATTTAGAAAGACATTGTAACAGAATGCAACACTTCAATCTGCCTTGTCTCCCCAGAATATCTGCCAAGGATTCTGGCCTGCTATAACAGCATGATGGCAGACGTGTAGCCTGAGTTTTATATAAAATTTGAAAGATTGTGATTGCTCTGAGTTAAACTAGTCTGGAAGGAACCCAAAATAAACTTTCCCCTCCCCAACTTGATATTAGTAAATTTTATTTTCTATTCTGTTCCTAATGATTTCCATCATGGAATGCGCCTTCTTCCACAGCTGTTGCACCCGGGTCCCATGGAAGATGGCATGACTGATGCAGTTGGCCCATTTGATTCAAAACAGGAACTCTCAGAGATGAAACATAATGATCTCATTTATAGAATCACACTAGCTTAATTCATCAGAATGAGCATGAAACATGTGATGTAGCCTCTAGAGTCTAGAAAACAGTTTGGCTGCAACTCCAAAAAGCTTGTTTACAAATTCCCAAAGTAAACTTAATGGAAGTGTTTGAAAACAAGTATTTTGGTTTGCAGGTATTGTTTCCCTCCCAAAACAAAAAGGATGTTTTCAATGGTGCCATGATGCCAATGTGCCATCAAGATTTCTTCCTGAAGTCTTGAATTCTCTCGTCCTGTTGCATGGTGGCAAACCTCTTGAAACTAAAGGGACTTTCATAAACTGTGAATATTGGATAGTAGAAGATTATACCTGGCATGCCCAATAACCTGGGAATGCTTAAGATATCCAATCAGGTATATTATAACTGTTTGCTCAGCACAGAGTTCAACGATGGGAGGCAGTAATTCTGGTTTTGTCTCCATTCTCCTCTCTGCTGAACCCTACAATGGCAACACTGTTACTATGATGGAGAAAGGAAATAGTGCTACGCAGTGAACTGGTTGTAGTCAAGTGATGGTTGCCTGAAGGCAGACTGCAATTGCTCTACTAGACTGAAAGTGTGAGGTTGTCTTTTGTTGGTGAAGCAAGCAGGGATTTGAGGAGTTTCTGGGCCAGGATGGTGAAAACTGGGGGTGCCATACAAATTAGAAAGAACCATTTAAACTTGGGCCCAAAGCAGAACTGAAAAGTGCAATAGAAATGATTAATAATAATACAGATGCGGTGACATTGTTTCATTAAGACCTCTTCCTGTCTGTGCTCTAGTTAATCTGTAGTCTTTCCATCACTTTGCAAGTTAAGCAAATGAGGCATTAGGAAAGACAAAGCACTGTAGCACATAGGAAATGTGAAACGGTGAAATAATTCCACTTTAAGTGCCAATAGAACTGCAGCAGTATAAAATCTGATTGATGTATTCACATAACATTGAGGGGGAAGCAGAATCAAAATTGCTTTTAGCATAGCTACAGTTGCTGTGCAGATCAGGAGACAGCTACTAAAAAACAAAAACAAAAAAGCTGCTACACTGAAAAACTTTACATTGTTTCTGATCAGAGTTGTGATGGCACTGTTTCCTAGCTTTGCTTTTTTTGCGATGGATGGGGTGGGATTCTCTAGAGTCTATGCATTTATACTTCTGGATTGAATCTGAGGCTGAGTACATACCACATATTTAAAGTGCATCTTCCACCCTACAAAGAATCTTGAAAACTGTCATTTGCTTAAGGTGCTGGGAACCGTGGCTCTGTGAGAAGAAAACTACAGTCCCCAGAATTATCAGATGGGGGTACTTTCAATGTATTGTCTGTACGTAGTCTTGCATTCATTTTGGATCTGGAAAAACCAACAAGAAGTGACGTTTCTCATCCATTCTTACTTAATAACAATGTCTTCCGAATTGGGAAGAAGCCCAATTCAGTGACAAATTCATCTCTCCACACCACATTTTTTTAATACCGTGAGTACATCACAGTCTCTTGGGAGTTGGACAGCCCTGCCATATATAAACAAATTTTAGACGTTAGTTGCTCTTCAGTTCCCAGCAAATGCCTGCTGTTGAGGGGGAAATGTTGATGTATCAATATGCTAAAAGCCACACAGTGTTGTGAATAAATGTTCTGATATATTTTGTGCATGTGTGGTGAAATCACAGGACCACAGGGTAAGAAATGGCATCTTGAGTTAAGACAGAAAGTGGTGAACCACACTATGCATCTGGTATGTGTCAGAACCACAGTGCTTCAATAACAATCAGCCATAATAACCAACAACCATGCCAGCTCCTTAACTGTTCCTCTGAATCTGCCTCTAGAAAATGTAATGTTAGGACAGTCTATTAAACTGATCTGGATGCTGAAGTAGTAAGATGTTATTGGGTGCCCAAGACCCATCAGTCTTGATCAGCATGGCCAGTGATCAGTGGTGATGGGAGTTGTGGTCCAATACAGTGGCATGCAGTGAAATTTTTCATAGGAGAATAGTTAGGGCCAAAGGCACTAGCTTGCAAGGGCAACCAATGCTCACCTTGGACATTGCAACATCCTGACACCATGTGCATGAGCATCGCTCCCCCCTCCCTAAACTAGACAGAAGCTTCACAAGCTTTGGGAAGGAGGCACCAGAGGAACATTTAGGGGATTAGCCTAGTTCCCCTAGTCCACTGACGGCATGCCACTGGTCCAATAACTTCTGGAGGACCACAGGATTCTACCCTAGAGCATCCTTAGATTCCACTGACAAGCCATGAAACACCTGAGGTCTGGGATCACTCAGTAAATCACAGCGTGGTGATGCAAGGACAGATTACACTAGAAGCTGCAGGTGATATCATCAATGTAACAGGTAAGTAGTAGGCCATTTGCTTTGCATGCAAAGAAGCTCTCAGGCTCAATCCCATACCTGAATGGCATCTCCAGGTAGGGCTGAGAATGACCAGCATGTGAACCCTAGAGAGCTGCTGTCAGTTGGTGTGTAGACCATACTGAGCTGGATAGACCAATGGGTCTATTAAGTATAAGGTAGCTTCCAGTGCTCCTAATTCAAATGCTTGGAGTCGTGCAGACAGTGAAAATGGATTGGTAAAAATAGTCCTTTTCCGATAACAATAGACAATCTCACCAAAAACATCTCCTCTGTGGAACATCTGTACATACCCAAACAGCAGAGCGCCAGTTTCTTTTTATTGCACTGCTTTGTTCCAACAAATCTGTGTTGAACAGCGGATTAATATTTTGAAAAGCCAGCAATATATTCTGTCTAAAGGGAAACTCATACCCTCCAACAGTTCACCAATTACAATAGGGATGTCCCATTCCATAATGATAACTTTACTATTTATATGCCACACATCTTACTGGGTTGCCCCAGCCACTCTGAGCAGCTTCCAACATATATATTTTTAAAAAATTAAACTTTTTTTTTAAAAAAAAATTCCCTTCAGATGGCTCGAAGGTTGGATAACTCCACACCCTCCAACATTTCTCCAATAAAAATAGAGACATGCTTAGGAAAAGTTGGACTTTCCGGGATCAAATCAGAAACCAGGACAGTTTATTTAAATCAGGGATGTCTCTGGAAAAGTAGGACAATTGGAGGGCCTGGAAACTATCCTGAAAATCTGGCAACATGAGTAGGGTTGCTTTCTAATGACAAAAAATGGAACATGGGCAGCTTCAGTGAATGAAAAATGGGTAATCATTCTCCTCTCCAGTGATTTTTGCTGTGGAGTATCCGTATTTTAAAACTGGAGGAAATAGGATGTGATAAGTGACTTCCTGGATGACACAAGCACCTCATTACTCAGTTCCCTCTAGACACCGTTATTGAGGCAATTTGCATGGCAATCTCACTAGGTACCTCATTACTGGCTTTTGAGCGGTTCTGCAGTTGGAGTGCAGGAAAATGCAACTTTGTGAGGAAAATGGCTATGTTGACACAGAAGATAGAGGCATGCAGGGCACTCAAAGAAGAATCACACACATACATTCATGGTTTGGGGGAGCAAAGTCTATTATTAGGGCATCAATGATTTAATTCATGCTATATTGAATTTTAATATACTGTGATTAACAGCCGGAGGAGATAATGAAGCAGAAGGGAGAAAACAGAGAGCAACCACAGTCTCTCAGTATCCTTGCTGCCGTATGAAATTGTATCCTTTGTCTTATCTAAGAGTGAGAATTGCAAGGGAATATAGAAATAAATTCTGGGGAAACAGGTGGCCCTTTATGCAATATTGTCAATAAAATAATTACCTCCCACAAAAGCAAATTCAGGTACGTTTTGAGTTTTTATAAAAGAAATGTAATTTTCTGCTAAGTTCTATTTACTTGTGGAATATTATGATCTGAAGGTTTTTAAAAATAAAAAACAGTTTTGTTGATCATTGTTAATAATGGTAATATATATATGAATAGCATCCTTTATAGCACCACCAAAGTCTGCTTTGTTCATTTTGTTCAGGAGAGTCACTACAAAGAAGCAATGATAGATGACGATAGATAGATGATAGATGATAGATAGATAGATAGATAGATAGATGATAGATAAGAAAAATGACATTGCAATGGGGGAATGGTGCAATCCTGAATTATTTCTCTTTCTTTCATAGCTTTATCTGTGGGCAAGCACACACAAAAATGTCACACTTTAAAAACAGCTTCAAGCTGCACAGGTAGCAGGATCTGTGACATCACAGGTATTATCAACAGTCAAAGAACAACCAACTGCATTTCTGTTATTGAAACGTAGATTGGCAGGCCTTTGACCCTTCTTGTTTTGCAGTCTCTCCCCCACTTTAGCTCCTCATTATTTGCTTAGAAGTTACAGAAGCACAGACTTGGAAGGGACTATGGGCCTCATCAACCTCGTATTCATGCAGGAACCTTGTAACATATCCAATCATGGAAATGGTTTCAGCTGGGTGCGTTTTCCTAAATTGAGCATGTACTACGGACAGGGAAAACAGGTTGATCAGCAGCAATGTCAACAACCACTTAAGACAGTGGCTCATAAGCCAAGGGAAGAGAAGACAATGATAAAGAAGAGTGAAAGAGGTTGCTTATGATTCAGAGGCCATGACTAATTTCCAAGAGGATGGCAGGCACAGACTCATGAACATGTCCCTTCCTCACCAGCAGGTTGTCAACATGACTCATCATCTTGAAGCCATGAGGTGTGATTGGCATTCATGATGACATTTAAATGACACTTAAAGATTGGGACTTTGAGAAAAAGGTGTGGAACATGTGACTGCAGTCCTCATGTCAGCTTTTTAGTGCCCTAGATGTGTATTTGATACTGTGCTTGAAGCAGAGTCTAGTTTGGACCAAGGATAATGGATACCCAGATGTAGATAGATAATGAAATAATGTAGATAGATAATGAAATAGTTTCCAAAGCAATCAGGATGCATTTATACAGCAAACAGGGCTATCAGGTATATGTGGACCTGAAACAGAGGATTGACAGGACTTCACTGTGGAGCATGGACTATTTGGAAATAATCTAGTCCTATGTTTGGCCTTGGGGGCCTGACATTTTAGGGAAGGGTGGGCACTCAAGTCAAGTGCAAATCAGTAGTATCAAAAAGAAGTATTGGTAATGAGGTTTCACTACAAATAGTCCCTCAAGAGGAGATCACTGAAGTCCTAAAGCAGACTATGGATTCTGACACAGGAGCAATATACATTATTATTATTAGTTGTTGTTGTATAATACCACCCTTCATCCAAAGATCTCAGGGCAGTTCACAACATAAAAATACAACTGTTGAACTGAATATGTCCTACAAAATACACCATTCAATATTCAGGCTGCCTCTGCATTTGAAAACTGAAGTCTTACCAAGTGTCATAAAGAGGCACCTCCCAGTCTAATTTTTTTGTAGAACAAGAAAGTCCACATACCAAACTTAATGAGATGGTGTGCATTATCATTATTCATGCACTCGGATGAACTTTCTTCTTCTCTGGAAGACTGTCATCCTTTCAGTCATTCATTAGTTATGTGATAAATTGAAAAGCTTGTCCAGCACACCAGTTTTCAGGCAATTATCATTCATTTCAGAAAAATTGGACTAACTTTTGTAAATTAGGACTGTTAGCATTAATGAATTAAGTTTTAAAATGCATGAGTCAGAAAAACAGCTTGTTCAATAATGCTCAAGACGAAACACTAGATCAGGAGTTTCCAAGCCACATAATAGAGCTGTATGGATAATGCACCTATATTAATACAAATATCACTTTTTTTGGCAAGAGCTTGCATTCCTCTCTCTTCTCATTCTGGTAAAGACTTTCACTTGCAATTCAGAGTTTGCAAAGAGCACCTGTTCATTGCAGGCCTTGGGTTGTTTCTGCTTCCATAGTTTGTAATAGCAAAGCCATGCCTAGGCCTATAATCTTGCTAGATTTTGCCTCCTGCCTCTGCCCTCTCCCTCCACTGCATGCAAAAATAAAAATGCAAACTCATGAGATTACCTACAGATGATTGGTACTACTGGAAGTCTGAACTCATTACATTATGTACCGTATTTTTCGCTTTATAAGACGCACCAGACCACAAGACGCACCTACTTTTTGGAGGAGGAAAACAAGAAAAAAAAATTCTGAATCTCAGAAGCCAGAACAGCAAGAAGGATCGCTGCGCAGCGAAAGCAGCAATCCCTCTTGCTGTTCTGGCTTCTGGGATAGCTGCACAGCCTGCACTCGCTCCATAAGACACACACACATTTCCCCTTACTTTTTAGGAGAGAAAAAGTGAGTCTTATAGAGCAAAAAATATGGTATTTAAAAAGCTTGTTGGTGCTTTTAAAAAAAGAGAAAAATGAAAATATAGCAGTACTGATTATAATGCTAATAAGCAGCTTCCAGGTTGCAGTAAAAGGGCTTGACGTTGTAAAAAAATGCAAAATGAATATGACCAAGTTGTACAATCCTCTTTTGTAAGCTTTCTTTTTACCCAAATGTAAAGCTCTAATAATTACAGCTGAATACACTTCCGTTAAGTAGACTTTCTAACAGAAAGAGGTGGCCACCTCAGGAAGCTGAATTTGGGTATAATGGAAAGGCAGCAAAGTGTTCTCCCCCCCCCCCCCCGCCCCGCTGCCTCAATGTATCATTTTTATCTGTTATTGCTTGTGGGATTTTCTGCCTCAGGTGCCAAAATAATGTGACCAGCCTTGGGTAAGGTTCACCATGACTAGAGATAAGACATTTTGCTGCCTGAGGCAGAGCAACAAATTTTTCCTTAAGTTGTGTTTAAAGCACATTCTCCCCACCCCCAGCAAAAATCATGGGAACTCTAGTTTATTCCTTACAGGGCTGTATGTCCCAGCCATTTAGCAAACTACAATTCCCAGGATTCTTTTGGAGGAGGGCATTTTATTTAAATTGGCTTTAAATGTATGGTGTGTATACAGCCTCCGTGAAGCAAGGTTCTGGACTTACTCCCAAATATGTTGATGGGAGTTCATCTTAAATTAAGATTACCATACAACCAGAATTTCTGGAATACTGCAGCTGCCAGCAGTGTCTGGGTGGAAATCAGGAAAACGCTCAGCTACTTTTCTGTCTGGATTTTAACTTTTTGAAATATGGCAACGCTAGCTTAATTAAGACCAAATATTGTGTTTGCTGATGTGCTTCATGACAATGTTCTGATCCAATGAAAAAGTTAACACCACATGATATAAAGAACCACAGTTGGTTGATGTTTACATCTTAGAGCTATATAGCTGGAAAATGGCTCCTTTGTTGGAAATGAACTGCAAAATAATAAAAATAATATTTTTTTGTTGTTGTTTACAATCCAAAGAAATTACTGGGCAACATCACTTATGTATATCTCTTACAGAACTGAGCTCTTTAAGTATTATTAATGTTAGATGCCCCTGCTCTAACCAGAGGCAGAGCTAGCTGCTCCAGCACCTGAAGAGGCACACATGCTGTGCACCCAGGGGTGGGGACATGGGGGCGGGGTGAGCGTCCCAGGGGGTGCCACGGCGAGTTTCCCAGGGGTGAGCTGCCCATAGGGGCTATAGCTAGCCACCCATGACGGGTTGTTTCCTGGGTGGGGGGTGTGTGGAAGAGCCACACCACTTTGCCAGCAGCATTCCTCCATTCCCTCTTCCTTTTGACAGCTCAGGGGAGGCTCCCCCACCCGGAAGCAACCCGGGAGCAGGTGCCTGCCCACAACTACCAAGCCTCCCCCGAGCTGTCAAAATGAAGGGGAGAAGGCCGCCGATAAAGTGGCGAAGCTCCGCCCCTTCCCCTGACGGCTTGGGGTAGGCTTGGGAGTCGCGGGCGGGCGGCTCACCGAATGTCACCCCCCCTCAGTGATGACACCCAGGGCGGGGCCCCCCACCGCCTCCCTTTCCTCTACCCCTAGCTCTAACTATCATAGACATGTGTTTGAAAGTTTATTTTTCCTTATTGGAGAAATGCGTACGTAACAGGGGAAATAGAAGCCTTATTAAAATCTGAATCTTCTAACCTGTTTGGATTATCTTATTCAGTCATTTTATTTTTTAGCCACCCCCAGGGTTTTATTTACTTAACGTTTACAGACTGTTGTTCAAATGAAGCTTGTTCAGAAGGCAGCTTACAACAACTTAAAATACGTTTTTTAAAAACTCTATATAAAAGCTATCGTTAAAACAACAAACATGCAAACTGCATACAAGCAAAAGTAAGAAACTGCCATTACGCTTAAATGCCAAGTGGAATGAAATAATCTTCAGATGTCCACTGAAGGTGACCATAGGACATCTTTGGGGATATTACGGTAATCCACAACTCTGGAACCAATAGAGAAAAAGACCTGCTCCTCGGGAATGATCTCAACCATCTCACCTTCCCAAAGGAGGGAAGTTGGAGCAGGCTCTCATGAGCAGACATGAAGGCCCTGGTGGCTTCCTATGCAAATACTCCCTGACACACCCAGAATGCAGAGGTCTGTAAACAAACTGTTTGTCAATATGGATGTTTTAGATGTCTTTTCACCAGCCTATGAGTGTCAAGAGATGGGGAGCCATGTTCTGTACCAGCTGCTGCTTCAGAACAATTGTCAAGAGCAGCCCAATGGGTTTAAACCAATGTGGAGATCACAGAGGTAGGAATGTGGGCAAATATCTTCTCTTCCAGCAGCAGGAGGTGGAGCTGGCAAAGTAATATGTTGCGTACGGGGCACTCTTGTCCACATCTACCATCTGATGGTTGGAAGAGCACCACCACCCACCCCAAAGTTTGAGAGAGAGAGAGAGAGAGAGAGAGAGAATCTTTTCATCCTAGGCATAAAATGCAGGAAGGACCACATCATCAACCAATTACGAGCCTATTGGGGCTCAATGCTTCATTGACCACCCCATGCCAGATGTGAAAAGAGCCACAAGGGCTTCTTACCTGTGACCGTGAGCAGAAAGCAACCTGCACACAAAAGGGCAGCTGCCAACTTCACCATGGCCTTGCTTGTCTTCCTTTTGTCTGAAGTGGATAAAGGAGTCACAGCTCTACGGTTCCTTTCCTTGTTTCGTTAAGAAGAAAGACCCCCACGCAGATGATGACTGTATACTCCCATGAACCGCTTGTGGTCTCGCAGGTGTCCTACCGAGAAGCCCACGTCATTTGGAAGGCATCAAAAGCTGATCGCAAAGTATCTCAAACAAACACTTGGCAGCTGCATTATACAACACCCACATCTGCATCCATTCACCTATGAGCAAGAGGCATGTAGATTCAGGAAAAGGGAGGGACCAGCTGTTTGCAGCCAGTCAAAAAGCACAAATTAAGGCTTTCCCCAGCTCACCTCCCTTCCCACAGAGAAGACACTCAGCGTTCGGAAATAATTGTCATATGATTAAGCAGCCAAGCAGGGTGTGGCATAAGTATGCATTATGCTAATCCCCAGCTGAAGGAAAATGTCTGTGAAGCAAACTCAACCAACTTGTTGTAAAATCACCAGAGAGCTGTGGGTCACATCTTTGCTTTGCAGCGAATGAGTGCAAAGCATCAAGGAGGATCCCCTTGTTGAATTCCCCATCTGTTATTACAATCGTTGAGACAGAGAAAGCATGGAACGAAAGCCCAAACTATACACAGGCTACCTGTAAACAAGCTGTCAAAACATGTCCTGGCCATCTGTAGGTGTTGCTCCGCAAGAACTTGAAAAGCTCCCCTGATTGAAAGCTTGGTTCACTCAGCTGCTCATGAATCATAAGATTCAACTGGAAAAAAAGGGAGCAGAGTTTCTTCACATTTTGACTAGCAGCAGAGCTTGCATGTGACAAAGCACAGAACAAGAAATAACTTGGAATTAACATGCTGCAAAACAGCAACTTAAGTTGCGCATTATACAGCCAACCATTTAGTGCCAAGATGCAGAGTGATCATGTAAGATTAGTTTTGAGTAGGCATGAGTAGTTTTGGCAGGCTTATGCTTTCCGAGAATGCTGCCCTCTTTAAAAGACCAACAGTACTGAATATACTGCTGTGGAGAGTCAAGCCATGTTTGTCTTCAGTGAATTTTATTATTTATATAGACATAAACATATAGACACCCCCCCCCAGTCTTTCCTGCAAGGAAATCAATGCTGAGATACATATTGCTCCCCATTTTATCTTCACAATAACCCTGCGAGGTAGGCTAGGTGGACAGATAGGACTGGCTTAAAATCATAAAGGTAGCTACAATCCAAGGCCACTAGCCATGTGTGATGGCCTGGGACTCGGGCTCGGAACCAGAGGAGACTCAGTCTGCCCCGGATCCTTTGCCTCAGGCATCATCTGAACCACGTCTGAGGCCTGATCCTGAAGATCCCCAGTCTGCACAGGTTCCCTTGCAACAAACACCAGCTGGGCTGAGTCAGGGGCCTGAGCCTGCCCTGGCTCCAGATGCGGGGATTACCTCATTGCCTTCCACTGGGCCGTCACTTACAGCTGCTCCACTACCGGTTTGGTCAGGGGAGGCTGAGGCGGCCCCTGGGTCTAGTAACCCACCAATGTCTCCCGAGCTGCAGAGACTAAGGTCTGAGAGAAGGAGAGACCTGAGTACTCGCAGGAGCAGTGCTCGCCTTTGGGCAAAACAGGGATGTGAGTCGCCGGGGGATCAGGACCAGCTGCTACCCCGACAAAAAGGCTGTCGGACCTCGCCCCAGGTTGTGGGAGCAACATTGCTGTATGCTAGATCCTGCTTGAGATCCCGTACCTGTCCTTGCCTGGTTTCCTGCCTCATGTCCTGCCTTGGCCCTGTCGGACTGACTCCCAGTGGAACCTTCGGATTCTGGACAGGTCCTGGACCGCGTTTCATGGATTACCCCTGGGCCCAGCACACCATGCATACTACTTTCAGGATCAGAGGAAGTATCTGTATGCTACTTCAGAACCTGCATTTCTGTACACATTACTTGTCTAGAGATACACATTGAAAAATTCAGAGAAGGGTGGATTTCAAGGCTGATTTTGTTTTGGTTCATGTAATGTTTCAGTGTGAATTAGGGTTAGGGTATCAGCTTTGAATGTGATCTGAATCCATTTTCTTCCCCATCCCTACTCACTACTTCTTCAAACAAATGGCAGAATCCAGAATGCCCATTTTTGGCACAGCCACATTTTTGTGCATGGAGTGACGGGGGGGGGGGGGAGGCTGTTCCAGGATCCTCAACCCTGGGCTGCTCTCCCAAACTATTATTTTCTGGGGCTCGTCTACCTGGGACACTAGTGTTGTATTGGTCAACTTGCAGTAGGCAACAGAATGAGAAAGCAGCCAGCCACAGGCAGGTATTGAAGAGTGTGCCTCTCTGATGTACAAATAGAAAACAAACTGATACTTCACAACCCAAGAGGGGACTAGAGTTTAACTAAGATTGATGTTTATTTTGTAAATACAGTGGTACCTCGCAAGACGAATGCCTCGGAAGACGAAAAACTCGCAAGACGAAAGAGTTTTTCGTTTTCTGAGTTGCTTCGCAAGATGGATTTCCCTATGGGCTTGCTTCGCAAGACGAAATGTCTTGCGCCCCTTTTTTTTTAAACCGCCAGTGCATTCCTATGGGAAACCGTCAATACGCATTGGTGCTTTGCAAGACGAAAAAACTCGTAGAACGAAAAAACTCACAGAACGAATTAATTTCGTCTTGCGAGGCACCACTGTAATGAGTATGCACCTACTTTCCATGACTGACACAGATTGCAGATTTGGAATCAAGTTGGCATACAACCATTACTTTCGATCATAGCATAAACACAGCCCTGCTTATGTTCACAGTGACAATTTTTCCTGGCTGGCAACTTTTTGCTGCTGTTGTTTACATCATGGCAAGGCTTTGAGGTGAACAAAGATAGAGGAAGCAACACTGGCTTTCTTCCTTACTTCATTCCTGCTCAAAAGTCAAGGAACAGGCCACGGGTTCTTTAGCTCCCTTCCTAAGTCACTGCAGTGAGAGCAACAACTGAAACTTTGGCAGAGCTCTCCTGATACAACCCCTCCCTGATGCTCCCTCAAAGACTGGCAAAATGGCATTAACTTCCTCTAATGCTCATGACCACCTGTGAATCATAAGTCCAAGGGTGTGAACAGATGGCACATGATGCCACAGACTTGCCGTAGCTATGCTAAGTCTGTTTCTGGATTAGATGCTGTAGCCTTGTGCACATTGCTTTAAGCACCCAAGGAAGAATTGTGGGGGGTATCAATAAAATAAGGTTATCAGTTCAGGTTGCTAAAGGGGAGAACTATATTCACTATACACCTATGAAATGGTGTAGTAGAGCCCCATCTCTTCACCGTGGCTTTTGAAAGCTATGATGGAGGCTATATTAAGGTCCTCTTGCTTACTTCTAGCTTACTGGCATCCTTCCAAAGCTACTCCAGATATTCACCTAATTTAAAACCAAACCAGGTCATCATCAGTTATTGTGTGCAGAGGAGGGCAACTAAGATGATCAAGGGTCTGGAAGCCAAGCCTTATGAGGAATGGTTGGAGGAGCTGGGTATTCTTAACCTGGAAAAGAGGAGATTGAGGGAAGATATGATAGCCATCTTCAAATATCTAAAGTGTTGTCACATGGAAAATGAAGCAAGCTTGCTTTCTCCTGCTTTGGGGGGTAGGACTCAAACCAATGACTTCAATTTACTAGAAAGATTCATACTAAACACCAGGAATAACTTTCTGACAATAAGAGCTGTTCGACAGTGGAATGGTCTCCCTTGGGAAGTTGTGAACTCTCCTTCTTTGGAGGTTTTTAAGCAGAGCTTGGGTGGACATCTGTCTTGGATGCTTTAGCTGAGATTCCTGCATTGCAGGGGGTTGGATGAGATGGCCCTTGGTGTCCCTTCCAAGTCTACAATTCTATGTTGACATCTTTCCGCAGGGCCTGCAAGACAGAGCTGTTCCACCAGGCCTTTGGTCAGGGTGCAGCCTGACTCCCTCCTTTGGCAATCTTTACAAAACTTTAGTTATGGTTGCCATCAATTTTCAATTTGATCTTAATTAATTTTTTATAA
This sequence comes from Podarcis tiliguerta, assembly GCF_965153285.1. Lineage (NCBI taxonomy): Eukaryota > Metazoa > Chordata > Lepidosauria > Squamata > Lacertidae > Podarcis > Podarcis tiliguerta. The sequence goes on from NC_139537.1 coordinate 68,482,554, forward strand.
TGTTTTATAATGTTGCACTATTTTAGTGTTGTTAGCCGCCCTGAGCCCGGCTTCGGCTGGGGAGGGCGGGATATAAATAAAATTTATTATTATTATTATTATTATTATTGACAAGCTGCTTTTTTTTTTTTTTTTGGTTTTCAATCCCAAAGCCTCTGCTAAAATCATACAGCCGTTTTGTCTAGACCCCCCTAAAAACATACAGACAAGCGAAAAAGTTTTAGGTTTTGTTGATTTTTATTTTAAAAAAAGATCACAAGTATTATGTCTTAATTACCAAATTCCTAGAAGTTCTTGCAATCTAAGGAACCACAACACTAATTCACAACCTGTGGCCCCCCAGATGTTGCTGGACTCCAACTCCCATCAGTGCCAGCCAGAATGGCCAATAGTCAACGAAGATGGCAGTTGTAGTCCGGCAATCTCTGCAGAAGCAAAGGCCCACCATCCTTACTCTACTTGAAGTTTAGCACACTCAAACAGCTAGTGTTTTAAGTCATTTTATCACATAGTACACATGAAATAAGATGGGATGAAATAAAACAATGATTTCCATTAGAAATTAATGGCCTGATTGTATGTCTGTTTATTCAGAAACAAGCCCCACTGACCACAATATAGTTTACTTCCAAATACATAAAGGAGTGCAGCCAATTTTATACACATGTCATTGGGAAGTAAGCTGTCCAGAGTTCTGTGGCGCTTTAGATAAAATATGCAAAGGTGTGGGGGTAATGGGCACAAAATTCAGACTCTGCTGTTTAGGAATGACATAGAAACATCTTTAGAAATCAGCAGCATTCCAATATTAAGCTTAGCATTGCTTGTAGTTTACAAAATGATTATTTTCTTTTTTAAAAAAGTATTGCCACTTTGCAAGTTACATTCAGTGGCACATATTGCCTCAAAATGCAATATTCTTATTGGGTTAACTGATGCACATTTGCTGTGGAGCATGTGCCTAGCTCAGTTTATAATATGATGAAGAACTGATCTTGAGTTCTGTGTGCATTAAAAATGGAAACAAATTTAAGCACCCATGCTCCACACGTGTGGCTAGCTCCCATCTAGTTTCTAGTTTAAGTAAGAACATGGCATCCAATATTGTTTTGATTACGAGAGTCATGCATACAGAAATCACTTTCTATGCAATAACTTTGATTTTACATTGGCACAATGCTTACATAGAAAGTATCTGAGTTCCAAAAAATAATGCTCATTGCATGATTTAGCTGGTTCAATTTTTGCTGTCAGCTTGTGCCAAACGTTTACCACAATCTTGAAACTGAAAGCATGTAGACGGGAATTTATTTAGATCCAATGAAAACAATCCATTTTCATGCTCCCAGTGACCATTATCAAGCCTTTCTGCGCGTTAAGTGGAATACAGAGTGCTCAGTTCATATTATTCTGATCAATTACCTACTACTATATTAATGGCACTTCAAGGTATGCAGCTAAAGGCATCTGCAATTGGTCAAACAAGCCGTGTTGGAAGCCATTTACTGAAAAATATAGCTAAGCGGTCACAAGAATGTCAACTTCTTTTGTAAATACGAAACAAGAGGAAGCAGGGCACTTGTGAATAATAAAGAGGTAAATCCCATAGTCAGAGGCACATGCTATCACTGAGTTTTAAATGGCAATTGCATTTGCTAAATTAATTTTTGGTATTCTTGTAGAAAACAACTCCAGCTCAGAGACAGTGGCTGGATGAGTTATACATGATATGCTTATGCAGCTGCACAGCTTTACTGTGCCCTCCCCTTCCACCCCCAATATTCCACACTTCATTTCAATATAATACAGTGGTACTTCGGGTTACAAACTCCGCTAACCTGGAAGTAGTTGCTCCGGGTTTCAAACTTTGCCCCAGGATGAGAACAGAAATCACACGGCAGCGGCAGGCCCCATTAGCAAAAGCCCGGCTCAGGTTAAGAACAGTTTCAGGTTAAGAACGGACCTCAAGAACGAATTAAGTTCATAACCCGAGGTACCACTGTATTGTTCTTTTGCATTCAAAAGGCCCCCAGTTGTAACATGTATACTAGATAGGACTTGCTCTGAGTGAGAATAAGTAGCAAGGCAATGCAAATAGCACCCCCACCTCCTATGCAATCATTGTAAAGGCAAAGGTACAATTATCAGAGATGCTCCAAAAGAGACATTCGATCTTAATCACTTATTCAAAGGCAAATACATGTACATATAAAAACCTATTGCTCACATTCTAAGATGACAAAAAAAAAGCAAAAGCCAGGATAAGGTTATGCAGTTTTTAAATAGTTGGCGTCTCTAGGGACAAGGAAGTTTAGCCCTATGTGTAGCATAGGCCTGAGGGCTATGCTTAACTTCTATCCATTTGGCAGATGGTTGTGATATATTCTTATGGGGGACAAGTAAGGTGCTGCATTTTAGGGCATGAACATGAAGAGGGCAAACATTTATTCCATTCCCAACAACTGAGTGGCAGGTGCAGCCCACCTACTGGCATTTAACCAGTATACATTAAAATCATCTCCTCTGTTAAGGTTCTTGCCATAATGCAAAATGAGAGTCTTCGGATAAAAGCAACAGTTTCCAACAAATACAAATTTGTTTTAAAGCCAGGAATCAGCAAGTATGCAACTTTGAACTTCAAAGGATAAACCACAGATACAAGTACTTAGATTTGTTAAAATGTCCATTCTCCCTTTCAAAAGACATTTTCAACAGGACTATTTTCAGTCTACTTTGCAACTTTGTGTTTTTTTTGCTGCTTGAAATGTGTGGTATTTTTTCAGGGAAATATGCAGGTTCTCTGTCCAGTTTTCTGGCCTTCGCTTAATCTTAAATGATGCTACTGTTTCTGCAAAAGTGTGCGTTGAACTAAAAAGGAAAAAAGAGAAACAGATTAGAGTATTCAAAGATTACTTCCTGAAGTCAATAAAAAGTGTGTTTAAGTACAAAGGCTGCTGCTAAAACTTCTTACAGCCCATGCCTAAGCATGCCTATTCAAAAGCCCCAAAACAGGACCTATGGGAACTTCTTTCCTAGTAGAGAAGCATTTTGTCACCACTGCAATCTAGAAGGTGAAGGGCTTTTTGAAGATGGGCAATACATTAGTCCTCTGTCATCCTAAACCCCGAAAGCCCTGAAAGCCCTCTCAGCAGTTGTTAACAGCCGTGCACTTTGGAGATGGAGAAAAATTATCTGATCATTATGAACACAAACAAAAGAAAAAGTTGCTGTCTTGTGCTCTCTTTTATAGGAAGCTTCTTTGTTCCATGCAACAATTCACCAGCAAAGTTAATCTTTCCTGCTTCCAGCTTGTTTCAGTTCTGTCCAAATTCTATTAAAGTTTCCCTAAAGCCAAGTCCTGCTAAGCTTTGCTTTATTGGCCTAATCCATGGACCAACAATAAGGGGCAGCTGTCAGACATCCAACATTCCACTACCATGACTACTAGCTGATTATTGTTGATACCTTTTTTGCCAATTGAAGTTGCAATACTAAACACACTTTCTAGGGAGTAAACTCCACGGGAGACGGTGGCGCTTACTTCTCAGTAGACAAGCATCGGACTGTGCTGCGCACCATTTGTAGCTTCAGCCTTGTAATCTTCAGGTTAAACACATATCCCTCATCATAATTCATATTCCCCTCCCTTTTTTGCTGCAACTGTTTCTTACACTTTTACTTTACGATTACTTAGGATTCATAATTTTGATTAAGCACCAAAATACAATTAAAAAATAAAGTAGCCATGTAGGGGGGGGGAAATCACCTAAAACACACATGCATACCAGATATTTATGTAGGGCACCCCAAAAGTTGTTGAGCTATTTTTAGACAAGCCTAAGATCCAGGACAATGTCCCCTCAGACGTCAATTCCATCTTTGAAATCACGGTAATGTGAGGGGAAACCCAAACGTATGGCAGCCCTAATTTATGGGTGTTTCCATAATTTAGCAGGCTGGAGACATCTTGATATGAAAGACTTATTTAAAGGGTAGCACTCTCCACTATTTTATGCATTTTTATTTAGCTGGATGCTTATAGCATTTAGTGGGTTCTTTTCATCACTGTAATTTTCAGAGATATTTTTGTTAGCTGATAATTAATGTCATTGCTTTTATGCTACAAGTCACTTCATGTGCACACAGAGAATGAGATAGACATCTTATAAACAAACCTGCTCCCCACCCCCATTTTATCCCTTGGTAATGAAGGGTTTCTGATGCAGTAACATCTCATCTCTGACAAAACACGTGTGTGTGTCTGTGTCCCCTTGCATGCACACATTCCAACACACACTTGTACGCAGAGCCCAGCATAAGCAAGATGGATCATCTGTCATTGTATTGGTCTAGGTTACACCTGAAATGACTGTCCAAAGAGGGCAGACTTCAGCTGGCACTGAAAGATTAAGTCAGTGCCAGCCAAATCTCAAGAGAGGTGAGAGTTCCACAACTGGGTGGCTATGGCAGAGAAGGTAATAGTGACAAGGTGGGGCAAAACCTGAACTGTCCGTTTCTGTTATTAAAAGTCATTCCCTGCTACTGCTGGGAAAGGTCTTAGCTCACTCACAGAGCATATGCTATGCTGGAAGTCCCAGGTCCAACCCCTTGCATCTCCAGGTATGGCTAGGAAAGATTGCCTTCTCAAACTCCAGAGCACCACCAACAGTCAGTAGCAGTAGCACATTATGCTCAACCAACCAGATCATTAATAAATGTTTCCAGCTCAATGCAATTATTTGGCAACATTTATCTTCAAAAGAAACTCTAGAAAACCTGCCATCTGAAGGTAAAGCATTGAAGAGGACTAATAAATAGCTCTTCTATTTTTTATGTACTAGCAAGCAAGTAAGATGTACAATTATTAAGGGCATATCTAATGATAGGCTACATGGCAAATAACCTAATGCGGCAACTCTTGCAAAACCATGGGTGGTGTTCAATGCTAGGCCTACTCAGGGTAGACCCATTGAAGTGAATGCACATGACTTAGGATCACAAATTTGAATGGGTCTACTTTGACTAGAACTTAGCTGAAAACAACACCGTGTCTTTTATTCTCTGTTTAACTATAAATTTATTTTGCTCTAAACAACAACAAATAGAGGATACAACACATTTGTAGCATTAACTATCTTTTCCAAGATGACATGAGATTCTACTAGCTCCGCAAATGCAACAGAGTTGGAGGTGGCAGAAGAACAATTTTGGAGCCGATAATGAAGAAAACACACCCACTTAATGAGCCAAGCCCAACCTCCAAATTGAGGGCATTTAGATATGTAGGCAACTCTCTGTTTGTGCGGAGGCTGCATTCTGGGTCACTACACACATAGGTGGAGTGTGTGCAAGTCTGCCCCACCCCATTCCAACCCTGCCATGCCCACTTCCAGATCTGAAAACGGCATAGAAATTGAACGTGCACAAAATGGCCAGTGCCTGTATCTCCATATGATACATCTACAGAATCTCACAACTGTCATGTAAAGAAGGCCAATAAATAAAGCTAATAAAAGGGTTAGCAAGGAAGACAAAGTTAAGTGAAAATTGAGAGTTGTTTGAAGGCATGTAGGAGGTCTGGCAGAATCCCATACATAAAGCCACTCTGAAACATCTCAAGTATGCAAAGAATCATACTCAGTTCTGTTTTCATAAAGAAGATTCCTTACCAGGTGGTTCAGAATGTGCTCCTTGTTGACTTTGCATATTAACATTTTCTTCATCTGTAGATACAAACATAATTTAGATACATTTATATTTCACATAGATAATTCAGCTCACATACATTACCTTATGCCCAGTGTGGGCGCATTTCAAACTTTAAGCCTCCAATTACATTAGGAGATAAAATTCTAATACTGTCATAATGCGTATTATGGAGGAGCTCTCTCTCTTTCGTGCACACACAAACAAGATTCCTCATGTCACTGGTTAGGCTAATAGAAACATTAAAGGCAAAACATGAAAAGCAAAAAGAAACTCAATATAAAAACTTACCACTTGCTTTGAAGCAGAGCTTTTTCTTCTGGTAGGCTACAAAACTTGAGACAGCCCCAGCTACTGCTACAAGTACTGAGCTAATAATTCCAGCTAACATTCCTGGATTTTCTGTGAAAAGGTAGAAAGCAGGATTAATCTGATCCACTTCTCAAAAGCCATATAAATAAAAATAACAGAGAAAGCATTTTTAAGAGCAATTTAATGACACCAGAGAATATGCACTTGGAAGAAATCACTGTATTCAATAGAGTTTACTCCCTTTTCTTCAAAAGACACCCACTCACAGCTTTCAAATAATGCAAATTTGAAATAAATGTTACATTTCATAATGTTTGTGACTGCTTGATCGTGTATTTACTACCCAGTAGTACTTCCTAAGGCAGGAAGATCTCCAGCTCCAATTACTTAGTTATTATGCTATGAACCTCCCTGAATACTATGGATAAAGAACTGTATACAATTTAAACAAATAAACATTTTTTTAAAAAAAGCTGCATTAGAAGAAATGCTAATTCTTCCATTTAAAATCCAAGCTAGATATTGTGAAATGTAGGTTTCCAACATTGATATGCATTGGCTTCTAGCTGAAAAATCCATATTCTTAAACAAGTCCATGGTGAGTTCAGGCATGGCAGAAAGGAAGAACACCCAAGTATTCAAACCAGTCATTACTTCATAGGCTCACACATAAAACCATGTGTGAATTATGTATGGAGAAGATGAATACAGGTAGGTTTTTCTCCCTCTCTCACACCACTAGAACTCATGGACATCAACACAGAAGATGTCGGAAGATTCAGGACAGACAGCGATGACCTCCAACTTGAATGGGCGGAAGAGAAGATAAAGACAAATTTGTGGAGGATATGTTTGTCACTGGCTACTAGCCACTCTGTCTCCATGGTTGGAGGCAGTATGCTTCTGAATACCATTTGCTGAAAAGTGCAGGAGGGGAGAGTTCTCTAGTGCTCTCAGGATGTGCTTGGAGGCATCTCATAGGTATCTGGTTAGTCAATGTGAGAGCACAATGATGAATTAGATGGGCCACTGGCCTGGTCCAGCAGAGCAATTGCTGTGTTCTTACGCTACAACTCACTGCTGTCCAATCTGCTTCCAGAGGAAGCAATGGCTCAGCGATTGTCAGATCTGATAAGGGATGCTTGCTCATGAGAAGTTTCAAGCAAGTGTATAGAAAGGAGAACAGATGGAATGAAAGGGGAACAGATGGCTAGACTTCCTCCCAGAAGTAATGACAAATCCGAGAGCTTCAGCAGAAATTTGAAGGGTCATCAATTTTCTGTTTCCTTACAAAAAGCTCAAACAATGCTTGGGGGGGGGGGGCTGAATCATATAGTGACAACAGGTTCCTGCCAACTGTGAGGAATGATAGGATGGATGCAAATCAAATTATATTTTTAAAAAACTTAAGGCTTTTGCTTACAAACCTCACCCACCCTGTTGCCACCCACTGTTCCCACCCCTTTCCTCTTCACTAACTCCCTACCCTACCTGCCCCCCCCCAGCTTGCCTAAGCCCCCCTTCCCAACTCACCCCAATCCCAAGCCTTTTTTAAAGAAGTGAGGAGGGGCTTCACACAATGGCTTGCTAAACCGTTGTGCGAAGCACCTGTTCCCCAATGTCAAACCTCACTGCAGCCATGTTTAAACATCATAACTGGGCTGCCTGTCACTCACACTGCTTGTTTGCTTGCTTGCTCTTCACACTGGAGTTGACAGGGCCACCATAAACTGTAGCATGACTACAGCTTTGCATTTTTATATATAAACAGAAAGAAATTTAAGACCATGTTATTTTGTGTATATATGTGTCCTTTACAATGTAATTGCTTTCTCTTAAAACAAAAGTAGGATGCCTGTGGCCCTGCAGTTATTGTTGAACTCCAAAACCCATCAGAACCAGGCAGGATGGCCATCATGGGAGTTGTAGTGCAAGTTGTAGGCTGGAGAACCACATCTTGTCCATCCCTATCTTAAAGAATAGAGTAATATTAAATTATCAGAATATAGTCCTACAATTAGCTACTAAATGAATTGATGCCTCTGATAAGAGTTACAGAAAGTTTTTCTATGTAAAAGAAAAAGTATTGTTGTTTCACAAAAATGAATACTATCCAGCAAACTTGAGTAGTATTCAACTAACTATTACTCAGAGTAAAGGTAAAGGGACCCCGGACAGTTATGTCCAGTCGTGACTGACTCTGGGGTTGCGGCGCTCATTTTGCTTTACTGGCCGAGGGAGCCGGCGCACAGCTTCCGGATCATGTGGCCAGCATGACTAAGCTGCTTCTGGTGAACCAGAGCAGCGCATGGAAATGCCGTTTACCTTCCCGCCGGAGCGGTACCTATTTATCTACTTGCACTTTGATGTGCTTTCAAACTGCTAGGTTGGCAGGAGCAGGGGCCGAGCAACAGGAGCTCACCCCGTTGCAGGGATTCGAATCGCCGGCCTTCTGATCGGCAAGTCCTAGGCTCCACATCACCACCCGCGTTCCTTATTACTCAGAGTAGGCCCACTGAAATTAATGAATAGGACTAAATAAAGTCCATTAGTTTCACTGAGCCTACTCTGAGTAAAAGAAGCCACCCACAGGCATTTCGTGTTTGCCTGATTAAATTTTACTTCCAGTCTGCCCAACAGCTATTAGATCTGTTTTGACCCATCATTGAGACTTTGCCATTTGTACTGTAATCCTAAACACTAGGAGTGGCTAACCCACATATCATATGTGGACACCAAAATGGTTTTGTGCCCCCTTCCCAACTGTAATTAAAAAAATAATAATGCATGTGAGAAGCCAACAACCCTAGATGACTGTGATGTGTGAACAAGGCCATTTTGGACTTTGATTTAGTCAAACATTGTGCTCTCCCTTGGATATGATTTAATATCACAGTAAGATGTCATTTGTAATAGTTCTGTCCCACAACCGACCTGATGAACCAGAACACACACAGCAAAGATAAAACTTATAGACCGCTGCAGCACAAAGGTTAACTTTTAGGGATGACTTAAGAATCCAAGGTTATAAGTGCCATTAAAAAACCTCACAAGCTTACCTTCCGCTTTGCCACCAGAGTCCGAGCCACCTATGAAAACAACTTTGTTAGAATATGCTTTGCAAACAGTAGCTCTTTATTCCCCCTATGATGCAACTGCAGTAAAAAGTGTTCTACCTTCCAATTCAAATATTAGCAGAGTAAAAGATAGTCAGAAGGATTCTTGTATTAACAAATAAGCAGTATGTGGAGGGCCCTTGCTATTACCAAGATAAATGTTTACATCTAAACCTGAAGCCTCTTCATATATTGTTCCTTCTTCTGCATAATCTATGAATAGCAATCAAAGGCAAGGTGCATATTATCAATCACTGAAAGATATAAATAGTGTGGTACACTTTTTCAAAGTCGGCTGATGCTCCTTGTCAGAAATGCTTACCCAAAGGTACTCTATCACTTATCCCTAAAGGGCTTTGACTTTGGAATGATCTCTGCCTCAGGTAACCTCTGTCCCCTTCATTGTTGAGAGACAGCAACTGAAGACTTTACAGATCACACAGAACTTTCCAAATTGTTGTTGTTTCATTGCCACTAGCAGAAATTTCTGGGTTGGTGTTTCAATGCTGTTTATTCTCTAAATATTTTAGTTTGGCATGCATTTTATTTCCAGATGTATTTTGCTGTTTATCTTTGTGCTGGGCATGGCCTAAGACTCCCAGAAGGCAGGGCGATTCTCCCTCCACCCTTTTTATAAGCCTTCCAGTGTTCCTTGGAGGAGATATTTAGAATATTCCCTTCCAACAATTAGCTGTAACCCTTTCAGTTTCCAGATAGCAGTGCTGTACTATGAAATACTCTGGATAGGAGCAGTTAGAGGGAAATGATACACAACAGCCCTCTGAGAACGCTGAATGCAAACACATAACTGCCCTTCCCAATATGTGAGTGGGAGTGGGAGGGAAAGAAATGTAAAAGTGTTGTTAGTGCTGCACTACTTCTATATAAAAGTGAGATGGCAGCAGAGAGGATAGTCAGACTAGAGCCGCAATATTATTACACAGGTCTACACCAACTGTTTCTACTGCTGATGTACTGAAGATACTGTGAAAAGGTAGCACAGTCTGCAATTCATCTTGGTCCCTTGCTTATTGTTCTACATCTGCAGGTTAACCTCACCTAATACATCCCTTGCTATCTGACCAGACATGATGGACCATCTCCTCACTCTACTGCAGTCTTGCCAATCCTTTTGTTTGTGTTTGTTTTACCCATGACTGGCTCATCAATGTCCATAGATATGTCTTCTGTTTTTCTTATTACAGTCGTACCTTGGTTCTCGAACAGAATGTGTTCCGGAACCGTTTGAAAACCAAGGTGCAGATTCGGATTGGCTGCAGGAGCGTCGGACACTCAGCTTCCAAAAATAGTTCAAAAACCGGAACACTCACTTCCAGGTTTAGATTGTTCAGGAGCCGCTTTGTTCAGGAGCCAAGGCATTTGAGATCCAAGGTATGACTGTAATCATATTTCTATCACACTGAGGTCCAGAACTACAAGCAATTGCTCTCTTGCCTTGTTTTGAGTTAGGCTATCCTTAAAATAAATTTGCTTTGATAAAAGGTATTAAGGACTGCCTGTACAATTAAACTGGATTGTTTTCTTGTTTTTCTTTTTAGAACCTTGCGTGCCTTCAAGTAGCTCACAACCCTATGGAAAGCATATGATGAGCAGTATCACCAAGACTTGCAAGAGACTTGCAAGTTACAAGTAAAACAACAATGTAACAAGGACATGTGTGCTATAACCTACAGCAGTTGCAAAGGTCTTGCTACATGGAAAAGCAAACATTGGCACAGCTCACATACCTGAAGAAGGATTAGAAGCACGGCCTACATTAAGAAAGAAAAATTGTGCATAACAGCGTGAGAAGCAAAATCAACATAAATTATTCGTAGAAAAGTAACTGAGAAATTATGAGTAAGTTAGCTGTGCACAAAGTTAGCATCAATTAGCTGTGCATAGAATACATGCAGACATAACCAATTAAAACTATGTGTTTGTACTTCTTTACTTAAAATGTAGAGTAACGTTCAAACTATCAGAGTCTTCTGCATGAGCCTTGCAAAACCAAAGATTATCCAGCCATTTATCATGCTCAATCAAGGTGATTCATGCATTTATCATGCATGATCATTTAAGTGTGTCCTATCTATGAAGGACCTTCACAGGGAGTTTCAAGGAGCATGGAGACAAATCTGAGCAGTATAAGTGCCACCGCTACAGACACTCACTTGTGCCATTAGTTCCTTGAATGGTTAGAACAGAAAACTAAAACTATTAAGCTATTACACATAAATAAAAAGTCAATGTTATTAACTGTGTTATGTTAAGAGCTTCTGTCTGGTCAGGAATGCTGAAACTGCTATTATGTACAATGGGGTATAGAAAAGTAGATTCCCAGAGCTGTCATTTCAGGACTGGAAACTAATTCAACAGATACTGGGTCCAGGGCCAGCAGGGGAACAGATTCTTGAGTTTCATTTCTTTAAAAAGCAAGCCTTTAGTCCTTGCGGAACAAAAGTTAAGAAAGCAAAATGTGCAGGCAGTATACTAAGCAATTGGTTTGCAAGATATGAGCCTGCTTCCATTTTCAGTGTTTTAGCCAATAACCAAGACTGTCAAGTGCTATAAGGAAATTTAGAGTTATACATGCCCTGAGAAGACCCAGTAATAGCTTCAGAATGAAGCAGGAAGTCCTTTCTCCACTGAAGCAATTTTTGGGTGTTCCCTGGTTTGAGTGCAATTCCATTTCCCCCTCTACATTCGGACAACAGAGAAAGACTTCCTGGTTCACTCTGAAGCTGTTTTCCCCCCATCGTCCCTAATAGAAAAGTGATTGTGGCCTTGAGAAAAAATTAAGAAATTCAAGAGTTTAGTGTTGCTGTGACTGGACCGTAGTTTGTCCACTCCAAAGCAAAAGGAATTTGCAAATATGAGCATTCATGCTCTTTCAACTCAGGGTTAATTTCATGCAAAAACTATTAACAATAATAATTCATCATTAGTATATTTATATTACAAAGTGGGCTTTTCATGGTAAAGAAAGCACGAGCTATATCAGCTGTGTTGCTATACTAATATTGGCGGTGGGGGCTAAGAGAAAGTAATGTATGAAAACCTGAAGCCACTTCATATAGTTGATGGTATCAAAAGCTGCTAAGAGATGAAGCAGAAGTAACAGAGTCACACACCCACTGTCTCTTTCTTGATCAGGGCAACCAAGGCTGATTCAGTTCTGAAACCAGGTCTGAAACTCAGATCGCAGAAGATCCAGGTAATCAGCCTCATCCAGGAATGCCTGCAGTGGCTCCACTACCACCTTCTCAGCCATAGTTGCAAAGAAAGGGATGTTGGTGATTTGCCTCTAGTCACTATATTCTGCTGGATTCAGAGCAGGCTGTTTAAGAAAATATGCATCACTGTGTCTTTAAGAGTTGTGGGAGGCATGTGATTACAACAATGAGGCATTGACCACAACTGGGACAAATTCAGTCGCTCCACTCCAACAAACTGACAAGATCTAACCAGCACTGGCAGTATCCTGTCTACATCATCAGACCAAATTAACTGGAACTGATCCCACAACACTGGATCCAACAATGTTGTGTTGGACACTTGGGCTGGCAATGCCACAACAGGAGAGCTGGCCAACTTTATCCTCAAAGTGTTTAGCCAATTGGTTACAGAAAAGGCGCTATGTGCTCCAGAGGTCCACCCTACCCCCTGGTCAGAAGTGATCAACCTCCAGACCATACAGAACAACTCTGCTGGTTGGCTTCTCAAGGATGTGATGCAGATATTGGAGTAGGATCTCTTCACTGCCCCCACAGCTTTGTGGTAGTTCTGATCACTCTGGAGCAAGATTTACACTGCTTATGCTCCTATCCCCACCCAGTCAACCACAGCTGCTCAATAAACCAAGGATGTATAGTTGAGCATTTGCCATGGCTATACTTTTACAAGATTTCTCAACTCCCAACCCATTTTTAGGCATTTCCTGTTTCAGAAATTAATAGCACATTGAATAGAAATGTTAGTAAAATCTTGTTTTTAAAAAGTTGTAATTAACTTACTTTCAGATGCCCGTCCCTGGGAAACATGTATTTATGCACAATGTTTACAGTGTCATTGCCCCTAACCCCCACCCCCTCAGCATCGAAGGGAAACATCTGTAAGAGATGGGGAACATGTGGCCTTCTAGCCATTGTAGGACTCCAGGTCCCATCAGCCCAAGATCAGGAATGATGGAATTGTAGTCCTATATCATCTGGAGAGATGCAAGTTCCCAAGCCCATCTCAAAATACCTACAGGTATTCTAATCAAGATGATTTCCAAGTAAAATGTTGAATTTCTGTTAAGCACCAAAGCTAAGATCACAACACAATCCATCTTTTTAGTTTGTCCTACACACCACACCCCCAAATAAAACATTTAAACATATTTTGGCTAGTAGAAAACTGTTTAAAATGTTTAAATTAACATTTTAAAAAGATTTGCTTAGTTAATGCAATTCAATCCAGCTAAATCTCAACTGATTTAGGGAAGATGATGATGATGATGATACCAGAGAACCCCCATCAAAATCCCTCAGTATTATAAAAAACACAAATGTGACATATCTAAGTATATTTATAACAGTTTGCACTAGAAACTTACCTTTTGGTGGATCTGGGGGTGCCTGACCATCATTTAAATCCAAATCACTAAAATCTTTGAAAAGAGAATATTTGTTAGAATGAAGTCTTCTAAAAACCCACAACATATATTTCCTATGGCAATCTGTACACTATGGTGTTTGTGGCACTTTTCCAGGGACCATAAATATGGCTACAATCCCAAGCATGTTTACCATGAAGAAAAGCCCACATAATTCAGCTAAGCTGGTTATGGAGAATGTGTAAGACTCACATTGAGTTGCTCAAGATGGGCAAGTGAACAGCCATGCTGGTGCCATTTTGTGAAACATGTTGGCATCAAGCCCCTGTGTGCATGATTACGATGGCAGCACTCTCCACCTACAGTGCCTTACATTACATATGTGCTTTATAAATTTATCCATGTCTCCTGCAAAAGGTCTGGTGCAGTACCAGAACACTAATTGAGCTCTAACCAGGTTCACAAATCACTTCAAATTCTGGTTAAAACTAAACCAGGATCAATGCTCCATTGCTGACAAAGGAAGGGAGTGAGAATGAGAGGGGGAAAGAGAGAGTGCATGTGCCTGCCATCAGCAGTGTTACATCAGCACAGAGCTGTAACTCTTGCAGATGGTGAACTATACAGATCTGAAGATTCACTGAAGTACAGATGAAAGTTATCACCTCTCTTCTTTAATCTGATATTGGATTTTAGTTTACTGACCATAACTGATACTGTCAGGCTATGCTCTGAAGTAGTATTTCTAGAGAAGCTTACCACCAGTATTGCCATGACTTCCAGGATTTGGCTGAGGTGGTGCTGGTGGTTCTGGCTTCTTGGGGTCATCAACTAAGAGAGAGAGAGAGAGAGAGAGAGAGAGAGAGAGAGAAAACAAACTTCAAAATATGAGAAGTAGAAAACACCTTGATATTCTGATTTTGTAGAAACGGTATCCCATTTTCCTTGCTTCTTAGGTAGAATAATGTACTTGACAAGCCCATCCACAATGGTAAAACTTGGAATCTAGCTTAAAGCCAATACCACCGCTGTGTGTACACGACATCCTGGCATACTCTCAGGTTATTTCATCACTTTCTTGTTCAACAGCTTTCATACCCTCAGAAACCCATCCAAATTAAGGAGGGGTTTGGCACAGGGCTATTAGGATCTGGGAAACCAGGGTTCAAATCTTCACTCAGCCATGGAACTGATTAGGTGATCTTGGGCCTGTCTCTCAGCTTAATGTATCTCACAGCATTGTTGTGAGAATAAAATGGGGATGGGGAGAACTATTTAGAAGACCCTAAGCTCCTTGGGGAGGAGTTGTTCCAGACCAAGCAGGATAAATAACCTCCTCTCTCTTCCCTGAAGTTTCTTTTGGTACAGGAGTAGAGGCAGCTCAATAAGCCACTGTAATATAGATATTACTTCCCCGCAGTCACTAAGAATGTCACCTGCCAACTCCCCCAAATTATAAATGTATCCAGGTGAGGAATGTACAGATTACCCGCAGTGACTAAAGAATGCATACAAAGAGCAAGGGAAAGGCAAACAGCATCTGTAGTGCTGGGTCAGATGCCTGAAATTGGTGCCTCAAGGTATTTTGGACTGCAACTCCCATCACCCCTAGCCAGCATGACCAATGGTTGGGGATGATGGGACTAGCATTCTTGCAACATCTGGCAAAGGTTTTTATAGTGTGCAAAGTGTGACTGTAGACTATCTTGCAGCACCATTTCCTAAAATCAGCCACCTACCAATCTGGGAGGGTGATGTCAGCTGCTGAGGGAGGCGGAAGAGTTCAATTCTGCATTAGCTGCAAGTGCCACTTCCTCACAGGCAAGTGGTGTGTGCAGCCAAAGCAGCAGGATTTAACTGCCACTCAACAGTTGATAAGCTGAGTTTAAATCCTGCTCAGACCCCTGCACTGAAATCTCCACTCATCAGCATCTTGCCGGATGCTGCTTCAAAGCACAACACAGGGCTGTTTGAAAGCCTTTTGCAAACAGCTTCACACTGCTCCTTAAAACCTTAGGTTTGCAGAGGTCTGAAGTGCTATTTGCACAAAGGACTTCCAAAGATCCTCGTGCTATGGTCTTTGAATTTGCGACTGTCTTCAAAAGCAACATACAAACCAGACTTGCATGGAGTGCAGACAATACTTACCAAAGGCATCTTCCAAGTTAAAGCCATCATCGTCATCTAAACAGGGAAGACAACACAGTTGTAATCTTTCTCCCAGAAATGAAATACTCCAGGTAAAACGATTTAGATTTTATTATTATTGTTATTGATAATAGTAACTGACACACACACCGGGGGGGGGGGGCGCTTCACAATGTATGTAGAACCCTATTTAAATTGGGTACTCATGGTCAATGTCAGGGGTTGCCAATGAAATATTATAGGTTAAAATGATTGATATTTTATAAAGCAGAAAGGATGGTACTCAATAAAGTAGATTCACTAGCACGAAGATTAAAACTAGCCCAATGAGATATCCCACTGCATGTACCTTGCACTGTCCCCGAATTTGCTCAGAAGGGTTGGGGGAACTTCCAGAACAGATTTAGGGAGTACACAGGGGGGGGGGCGGGGAGGAACACATTCTGTTGCGCAATGAGAAACTTTGGAACAGTTATTACTGCTTTCCCCTCTGTAAATGGTCTGGCAAGGCTATGTCCCCATGGCATGCCCTGACTCTAGGCCCAATATCTTGGAAATCACACCTCTGTTGGTGAGACGTGTTCACATTCATGTACACATGTAGTCAAGGATGCATTATTTGGATGTTTGTCCTGCCCTATACGTAGCCTGAAGTGGGTTGCATTATTAGACCCTATATGCATGAATTATCAGTGTTATGGAAAGTTCACTCGCATATCTGCAAAAAACAAAACAAAACATTGGACTAAGGCAAATTTGGCATCTACTTGTCTTGTACTCAGCAGAGCGCACTCCTCCATTGTTTGCTGAGACGGATGGATGACAACTCATGACACACAATGCCATTTATAACCCAAACCTAGTCACGCACACTGAAAAATAATTGTATAGGAATAGAAAACCAATGTTCTGATTACTCTTATACCCACTTTGTGTTGGCTTTTTGTTAGGTGGAATCGGCTTCTGTGTTACATCTGTCGGATCTGCCATATTAAAAACACACAGGGCTTAATATGACTAGTTACCAGGGGGTAGTTGCTAGGACTGATTAGTGATACAGCATTTTATGTGTACACACACACACACACACAAACTGGACAGAGCTGCCAAGTTAAAGCCATCATCACCTAAACAGGGAAGACAGCACAGTTGTAATTTTTCTCCCAGAAATGAAATATTTCAGGTAAAACGATTTAGATAAAAAAAAAAATGATAACAGTAAGTGACACACATGGGGTGGGTGTTTTCACAATGCACATAGAACCCTATTTGAATTGGGCACTCATGGAGTTGCCAATGAAATACTATAGGTTAAAATGATTGATATTTTAAAGCAGAAAGGATGGTACTCAATAAAATAGTTTCACTAGCACCAATAATAAAACTAGCCCAATGAGACTTCCCACTAGATGTACCTTGCACTGTCCCTGATTTTGCTCTGAAGCATTGGAGGAACTTTCAGAACAGATTTAGGGAGCACACCGGGGGGGGGGGGCACTCCAGCACAGCATAGTAGCTCCCTAGCAGCCCACCCACTTTATTTGCCGTAACATATGGCAACAGCAATTGTTCAGGCCTGTTTTTATCTCTCTGTTCAAAGAACTACTTGAGAAGAGTGGTTGGTCCAGGCAGGATGGTGTTCAAGCAGCATTTGCACGTATATCTTTACCCACTGACCCCTTTTCAATTTTGTAACCAATGCTTTTATTTTTCACCCAAATGGAAGTCTGTGTTCTGCTGCAATTTCCCCTCTGTAAATAGTCTGGAAAGGCCATGTCCCCATGGCATGACCTGACTCTAGGCCCAATATCTGGGAAATCACACCTTTGATGGTGACACGTGTTCACATTCATGTAAACATGTAGTCAAGGATGCATTATTTGGATGTTTGTCCTGACCTATACCTAGCCTGAAGTGGGCTGCATTATTAGACCCTATATGCATGAATTATCAGTGTTACGGAAAGTTCACTCACACATTGGGCAAAAAACAAAGCAAAACATTGGACTAAGGCAAATTTAGCATCTACTTGTCTTATACTCATCAGAGCGCACTCCTCCATTGCGTCCTGAGACGGATGGATGACAACTCATGACATACAATGCCATTTATAACCCAAACCTAGTCACGCACACTGAAAAACAATTGTATAGGAATAGAAAATCAATGTTCTGATTACTCTTATACTCACGTTGTGTTGGCTTTTTGTTAGGTGGAATCGGCTTCTGTGTTACATCTTCAGGATCTGCCATATGAAAAACACACAGGGCTTAGTATAACTTCAATGACCAGTTACCAAAGGGGGCACTTGCTAGGACTGATTCAGCATTACACACACACACACACAAAAACTGGACAGGGCTGCACTTATTTTTGCTGGTAAGATAGTTGCTTGACTGCATTTTTATTCTTACTAGACCTCACCCAGGATGTTTTGCGAAGGGTGGGTAACATATATTCATTATTTTTAAAAATACACAAAGAAACCAGATACAAGGTGCGAGCCTTTGCTGCTCATTTGCACAATGAGTAAAGTAGAGCTGCGCCAAACCCTAAACTGGTCATCTGAAGAGGGTAGGAGGCAAAGCAAAGTTTGTGCCAAAGCAGGGGGTGGGGAATGGAAGGTAGGAATTCACTTTGGTCAGTGCACATGGTCAAGCTTTAAAGACCACACCCTTGTGTGGGTGTGGGTGTGCATGGGGGGGGGCGTGAACTGAAAGAGCTGCTTAGGTTCCCACAAGAGATTTGTGCTAGCTCAGAATAAATGTTTTCACCTGGGTGTGGGGGGTTGAATACCAAACTATATTTGCAATTCCCATCGCTTTCAAAAGCAGTTGGGCAAGAGGCTACTGCTCCCCCAGCCCCTGTGCCAGCATGTCTAAAGCCCCTTAGGCTCACATAACTGAGTAGAGGTGTGCACTGACCATAAGATTTGGTTCAGCCTCAAATTCATCTGAATCCAGTGTACACCCTGGTAATTAGTTTTTCCAGCTCTCTTGAATATATAATGCTGTGCTGGTATGTTAATCACAGCTCAATCTCATGGCACTGCAGATTTTTACATTAAAGTAATTTAACATTTCCTCCCCCTCCTACCCTCAATTCTACATTATCCACCTTGTTTAAAATTATTGGGCTCTATAAATCAGGATTATCCCTCTTGATTCATCAAACTGAGATAATGCAGCATGATGCATCTGAAGCTAAGACAGGGTTAAGATCTGATTTAGACTAAAATCTACATCACAATATCATGGTTACTATAAAACCCATTAAATATTCTTAAGTTTACTTCATTAGGTTGTAGTTAACTTACCGCCAAATGCATCTGCCAAGTCAAAATCTTGTCCTGTAAAATTAAAATATTTGCTTATTTATAAATATATTTGTATGCCTCTAGTCAAAGAAAAAAATAAGTCCAGTAGCGGAAGACTCTGGGGTTACGGCATTCATCTCGCTTTACTGGCCAAGGGAGCCGGCGTTTGTCTGCAGACAGCTTCCGAGTCATGTGGCCAGCATGACTAAGCCACTTCTGGTGAACCAGAGCAGCACATGGAAACACCATTTTACCTTCCTGCCAGAGTGGTACCTATTTATCTACTTGCACTTTGACGTGCTTTCGAACTGCTAGGTTGGCAGGAGCTGGGACCGAGCAATGGGAGCTCACCCCGTTGCAGGCCCTAGGCTCTGTGATTTAGACCACAGCACTACCCACGTCCCATAGCCGCCATACATACATACAATAAAAACAACATAAATATTTAAAACCAGAGATCATCAATAGTTTCTTAATTGCTTGCACAAACTTGGTGACATAGAACTTTTTCCAGCACATGTTTAAAGGTTAAAACAAAAGGTGACTGCTAGGTCTCTGTTGGAAAAGCATTACACAGGCTCAGTTTCCTGTCACTGTTAGATTAACCTCACCCACTTGGGGAACGACCAGTGGTGGTCCTGCAGATGGTCTTAGTGATTTGGCTGGGATACAAGGCTTCAGATGGTCCTAACATGGGCCTAAATTGTTTGGGGCTTGATAATGCATAGACCCTAAACCTGTCTTGGTAGCAGCCACTGTGGGTGTTATACAAATGGTTTTTCATGTTGTCAACCACATGCCCCCATCAGCAGTCTGGCCACCACATTCTGCACCACCTGAAGTATCTGAACCAGAATACAAATTCTCATCTTCTCCTTCCTTGTTAGCACCAATATATCCGGCAGTTTAATCTTGCCAGATGTGCTGAAGGACAGCCAATAAATTGTATGGTAAACCCAAAAACAAAACTGCAAAGCTTGTGATATATGAAACCAATGGTAATAAAGAGTCTTCCCTACGGTGTAGACCTATAAAGGGCTATTGGCCAAGACTGTGTCCAGAGGCAGTTTACCTCTAAATGCCAGGTACTGGTTTCCTTTCATATCCTGCTTGTAAGCTTCTTGGAAGCACCTACTAGAAACAGAACACTAAACTAGATGACTCCTCAGTCTGTTTCCTTAAGATTGTTTATATCTAGTTGCATAGATATGCCCTATGTCACACACAAGGGGTCACCAATGTAGCATCTGTGTATACATATGTGCCCATAGCAACTTTCGCTGCCCCCCCCGTCCCCTTCCACTGAAATTAAGCTTGAAAGAAGCATTTTGTTGTAGCCAGAAGAACTGGCTGCAATGTGTGCTTAGTTGTGGTGTGTGTTGCCCGTGACAGTATCTTCAGGCTGCAAATGAATCCAAGGTTGGCAGGCTCTGCCACATGCAAAAGAACAGTCTAAGGAAAAAATGGTCACTGCAGGGCGATTATAACAAAACACAAGAGCTTATCCAATTAACTTTTCCATTCTTCCATTTCTTAACATGATTGAAGAGGCATTACAAGCTTGCCAAACACATATCCCTCGGCATCTGTCAACAGTACCCTTGTACCCCCAAACTTGTCTATTTCCCTTGGGTAGAACTATGGGTTTTCAGAAGGTTCTCAATAGCAGCCCAATAGATATGCTCCCTCAACATCACCCTGCAAAGCTTGAACAGCAGGTGCTAATGCTTTGTGACCTGAGCGATCACAATTTTCTTTAAGACAGGATGCCATCAGTCTTCTTGTACCTGCTCAGGGATTGTGTTCTCCCCAAAGCCCTGAACTTGGTGTTTAAAGGATACATGTGTCTACCCTACATGACTTCTGGGCAAGTTGTCTTTGAATCCTGCACCCAAAACTAATCCATGGATAAGTGCATGACCGCATTCATGCTGGACCTGCCCCACCCTACAGCAACTACTACTTCCAGTGTTCAATTCCACCACGCATAAGGAAAATGAAATGGAGTCTAATAATGAGATGATCCAAAAGGCAGCAGCTTCTGTTCTAGCCTTATATGGATATCGCTGGCTGTGACATATTAATGTTTTTTATTGCTGTTATTATGATAGCTATTGTTTTAAACCATTGTTTTAAATGGCTGTAAGCGGGTGTCCAAAAATATTGTGTTCTGAATGGTAGTTAATAAATCCATTAAATATAATAATATAAAGGCCTGCTGATGAAAGCAGCAGGAATCAGTACAGTGGTTGGATGAACACATTATCAATTTTTATTTTCAGCCATAGACAGTCAATTAGGGTGCAGGTATGTGTGAAAAACCATTAGCATGTTGATAAGGTGCCTTGTTTTTGGTGGGTTTTCTCCTCCAACTCAAAACTAATGTTTAAAAACACATACGGTAACTTATTTCCTGTCCGGTTATCAATAGAGATTTATCAGGAAAGAAAGTGCTGGGTGGGATGAAAGTTCTGTTCTGATATTGGCAGATATAGCTTGCTAAACAACTATAAAGTGTGACTAAACAGCTCAACACCATTCAATTAAAAATAACATGGTTCCCAACTTTTCTTAAAAAACTGAAAGAACTTCTAAAAATCAGAAGGATAATTGTGTTCACAGAAGGATCCCTTACACCCATGGAGAAGAGTCAGGATCCAGCCCAATGAGATCAACACCAATGAAAACATTGTGCCACCTTTTCAATAAACAAAAGCAAACGTCCATTTCAAATAACTGGAGGGGGGTAACATTTAACCTCTCCCTCCTGCCCCCTTGCATTTTGATCATTTTTATTGTTGCGATTTTCTCCGAGTTTCATTTGTCATCTGCAAACCATTTAGCAACAGAGGCACACCAAAACCACTGGGTATGGGATTTCAGAATGATGAAGTGGGGGACACCCTCCCCGCTAATGAGTAACAGACTGGAATGCTTTTGCCATATCACCTCTGCAAAACAGCTCAATAGAGAGATCTGGACATTTGGACACTTTTAAAGCAGAGGGACTGGCATACAAGCATGACTCATATGAGAATAACTGACAGCTTGCAACAGCATGAGTCATCTCATGCTACGCAGAAATCTGTGGGCTACCCGATGAGGCAAAAACCCTGGCAGGATGTTTACACGCGCTGCCAAGCAGCCCTTTATAATTAGCTCTGCAGCAACATACCACGAAGTTGGGAAGAGTCGACGCTGCACTGCAGATTCAAGAAAGTGTACACCACGCAGACTGCTTCTATCAGCACAGTGCTCCAAGCTAAAAAGCTGCTGTTGTACTAATTTTCTGTCCAAGGAAAAAGTTATCTCAAAGCCCTTTTTAAGATGCAAGGGATCAAAAATGTACTGTCCGAATAGCCTTAAGTTAGGAATTGCCAAGGTTAGGAGCCAAAGCTTTTTCATAGATTCAAGTACTACAACCCCAACTGCATCTACATGCTTTCCTACGAATCTGAAATCCCATGCCTCTGCTACTTCACTTTCCCTGTTTTTAACAAGTTACCATGCTGCCGGCTGCTTTTGGGTCTACACTAGGCTCCTTCCCATCCACCAAATCACTAAACTAACCTGTGTTACTTCATTCTACTGTGTCTTTCAGCAGTTCGAATCACTGCCTTTCAGGCCTTTTTTAAAGGAGGAGCCCAGCTGGGGCAAATGCTTAACTTTCCACACATACATACACACAGCAAGTCGCTCTGCAAGACCACCTTCTGGGTTGGGATCATGAAAACATATCCCCTTTTCACCAGAAATCACTCCCCCTTTGGCATGCTGATAGTGCACTTATACCGCAGAGGGTGAGGGGCGGTGAATGTGGGGGTGAAACATTTAATCCCTTGTCCACACTGGCCTGATCCAGATTGGGGCCTCAGGTTGTTTTTTGTCCAAAAAAATAAAAATAGCAGCGCCCAGTACTAAAAGTATCTTTTTTTTGGGGGGGAAGCATGATTAACTTAATGTGTCCCCTTTCCAATGATCAGGTTCTTTTCCCAATAAGGCAGTAACACTAGCCAGTGAAATTTTACCCCAGGTATTTTGGGGTTGTCCTGTTTTGATCAGCATATTAATCAACACAGTCCATTAACCCATTTCTCCCCTCCTGCCACATCTCTAGGTAACCATTAGCTCAGCTGATATAATGGCTGAAGACAGAGCCATTACCTTAGTTACAGCCCCAGACAATAGAGGTAAAGAATACTTACTAGCTCAGCTGTAAGACAAACTTTATATTAGATATATGCAGAAGGAATGCTGTACTTTCAAGTGAATCTAACATCTAAGTATAAATGGCTGCTCTCCATCTCAAAATATAGATGACAATCGTTTGTTTAAACTCTAACAATGACTGCCCAATATCCGAAGAAAGTAGAAGTTCCATGAGTTGCTCAATGGGAAATGAAATGCCGGGCTTTGGACATGTCTGAAATTCAACTATTTGATGGAAGGTAAAAATAAATGTGCAATGTAACACATACCATATGGAATATTTTTTATGAACTAGCAGACAATATGAACTAGATGAACCAATGATCTGACTCAGTATAAGACAGCTTCTTGCACTCCTGTTGTCTGTTGCCAGTGTTAGGAAAGAGATTGCAATTTGCAAAAGTGGCTAAAAGGGTCAGTAAGTCCCACTGACAGAAGTGTTTGCACAACTTAAGAGTCTCTTTGTGTGGGGAGTGGTGTTGGGGGGGAATCACTGCTTTGAACTGTGAACAGCAGGTAGCCTTCTGGCCCTTAGGTTAGCTTTTCCAAAGTTAGAAGTGCCAATGCCACAGTCTGTCAGCTATGAACTTATTTTAAATAGTTTGTACATCTCCCTTCCTCCTAAGAATGTTTAACTGCCTTGGCTAGACATAAGCAGTAAGGGAGCAGCCCAGATCACCCAAAGAAGCGTACTCCAAAAGAGGAGAGGGCACCCCCAAAAAGGCCCGCCATGGAAAATCAATTCTCAGGCAGGATTCTATGGAGAAGGGCACCTGGCAGGTAACCTAGTCTTTAAAAGCCATGTAAGGCTTTTTATATTCCAGAACCAACACTTTGAATTGCACACAGAAAGGTACAGGCAGCTGATGCAGTTGACACAAAAGGAGGAGGTATACTGAGTCCTATAGAAACTAGCTTCTAACATAACATAGTGTAAAATGTAAGAGCCCCACTGGAACATAACCAAGGTCCATCTTATCTAAAATTCTGTTCGCACAGTGGCAAATCAGAAACACAGCACCATGAGCACGGATCACTGAACCATTTCTAAATGCATTGTTGTGACTGGGTTAAGAGCACAGTACTTCTTTTGGAATACAGTTAGCTGTTCAAGAATCCTATCCTTAAGACTTTTCTGATACTTTAATGCAAGGCTAAACTTTCATAAATTAACACTTGCACCTCCCACAAAAAAATGAAGGCCATGAGGCATGCCAGACTGATTTGACTTATTCATCTGTAGGAATACTACCCAGAATTGATTGCAGCCAAGACCTTGACAACATGATTTGGGATTTCCCTCGTCTCACTGAGACTCATGATGGAATACATACTTTCGCATGGAAGGGGAATAACGCTGTCTCAAATGACTACCTTCAGCCTATAGTTTTTTTCCAATTCCCCCATAGTCTATATTTATACTCCAATAATTTAGTAATAGTGATGGGAGTGCAAAATTTTCTGCAGAAAGATGTCCATTGCAAAAGTTTTATTTATTTACTAAATTTATATACCACCCTATACCCGAAGTTCTCAGGGTGGTTCACAGAACAAAATCAGAATATAAAACCACAAAATATATAATCAAAATAAAATCAACAGCCTAATAACCCACCTTCCAAAAAAACCTCCACATTTTAAAAGGGCATAGGATGTCCAGATTAAACCAAAGGCATGGTTAAAAAGGAACGTTCTTGCCTGGCCCCTAAAAGTGTATAATGAAGGCGCCAGGCAAACTTCCCTGGGGAGAGCATTCCACAGATGGGGGAGCCACTGCAGAGAAGGCCCATTCTTGTGTTGCCACCCTACAGATCTCTCGAGTTAATTGGTAACAAAGAATGGATGCCAATTGCAGATGCATTATTAGGCAAACTTGGTCATTTCAAAGGAGCTCTTTTGGGCTTTGTATACCAAATAAGGGCAAAACAGCCATGCTAACTAGATCAGTATTAGGGCATCAGCAATTTTTCCACTACAAATGATCCATATTTGCACTGATTATTTTCAGGAAAACCTACACCACCATGTTGTAGTTAACAGGAATGTATCCAATAGTTTCACTTCTGTTAATGGAAGACGCTTCCAGTCATGGAAGGAGAATGGAGGCCCAGCTATTTCACAAGTCAACAGAATATCTTTAAATCAAAACTGTAACTGTATCACTACAATCAGTTGAGAATGCAATAGGTTTCCAATTGTATCTCACTGGGTGTTTTTTTAATCTTTACAATGCTTATTGCATTGTGTGAGTGCCACCTGTCTTCCATGACGTCATGGAAGCCAAGGTTTCCCAAGTACTGACAAGATCCAGACCTTCTTAGCTTCTCCAAGGCAGCTGCATCATGTGCCCTCCTCAGCCAGATGCACAGAAAGATACAGCACCTAAGATGATGCCCAGGCTTTTAACATGGCAGTCTTACCCACACTGGAGTGTGATACAGTTTCATTCTGGTAACACCAATGCATATCTGCAGACAGTACTTAATGCGAAGCTTGTGCTCATTGTTGACTGTAAGGTTCAGTGCTGAATGCCTCTCTCTTTATTTTCTTTCACCTGCCATCATCATCCATTGCTTCCTTCCCCCCTGGAAATGGGCTATATTCCTTGCACAAGTGGGGGAAAGGAATGAGGAGAGAGCAGGTGGACCATTTGCAATCCACTGGATAAACATACCCAGTAAACACAAAGCTGCTGGCAAAAGTTCAAGGTTTATTCAATAAGGGTTGAGGAAAACAAACATCTGGAATGAATTGCCTAACAGCTTGTCTTCCAACAAAGATGCTGTTTCTCCTTTTTGTTCTTTTGACAGCAGTTTTGTAGGGGAAAGACCCTATACTTAAAGCAGCTAATGCACTGCTGTTGCCTTGTGAGCTTACAATACCTGCATTTATGCTTTCATTTACCTGTACTATGGACAGGTGGCTGGATTAATTTAATTGCTGTATTTTTAGGATTTTTCCTACAATACATATTATTGCATGTTGCCAGTTCAGTAAAAAGGTAATGGTAAAGGGACCCCTGACTGTTAGGTCCAGTCATGAACGACTCTGGGGTTGCGGCGCTCATCTTGCTTTACTGGCCAAGGGAGCTGGCGTACAGCTTCCGGGTCATGTGGCCAGCATGACTAAGCCACTTCTGGCGAACCAGAGCAGCGCACGGAAATGCCATTTACCTTCCCGCCAGAGTGGTACCTATTTATCTACTTACACTTTGACGTGCTTTCGAACTGCTAGGTGGGCAGGATGCCAGTTCAGTACTAACATATTTATACCCTGCTCCTCTTCTTTTATCCCCAGAACAATAAACATAAAATACAATAATGCTAATATTTCTGCTAAGCTGTCCTGTTTTAAACACCCCTGCACCAATAAGATTCCCACTTGCTAACATAACTGGAACCTGATGCATAACCAGGTGGGCAATAGCTAAATGGTAAGGCAATCTCTGCTAGGACAAGCAGCTCACACAGTAATTCTGTGACGTGGGGCCGCAACTCAGTGGCAGAACAAACTCTGCAGGCAGAAGGTTTCAAGTTCAATCCTTGGAGCTTCCAGGCATGGTTGGATATGTCCCCATTCTGAAAACTTGGGTGAGCCATTGTGGGTCAGTGTAGGCCAGGGATGGGGAAACCTCATGGTGGGGACTAAATGCAACTCCCCAAGCCTCTTTCCAGCTCTCAGGACTCTCCCCAGGCCAGCCCCCAGCAGCCATGCTTGTTGTCCATTTCAAGTGCTTTTGCCTGGCTGAAATGTGTCCTTGAACCAATGCCTCTTGCTGGACTGAATGGAGAAGTGTGTGCAAAACCCAGGCATTTTGTGGCTGGAATACACCCTACTGTACGAAGACAAGAGTCATCTCCATTGCTCTGCCATTTTGCCTCTGCTCCTGGCCACTGCTGGCATGCAGCCCCCAGAAGGCTGCCACGATGGTATGAAGTCCTTGGGCTGAGAAAATTCCCCACCACTGGTGTAGGAATAGGCAATAGATAGATGGACTAGAGCTCTGACACAGTAGAAGGCAAGCTTTCTAGGCTCCTAACTGCTCCCATTCATCATTGCATTTTATTGCTTGGTCTCACTCCTAATTGAGGATTTTGCCTACAGAAGCAATAGACAACCATCTATGACAACTCGCACAACAGCTGCTCTCTATTCCCCCATGTTTCACTTGCCATACTGTAGTCTCATGAATAACACAAAAAGTCTCTCTAAGTATCCAGAGGAAGTGCTGCATCTTGCCTGTGCTTATGCAGCATGCACATGCACTGGCAGGTTACCAGCTGACAAATATTAATTTATACTTGCCCATTGTTCCAAGGAGAAGTGAGAAAACATTTAATTGCAAAATGTTATGTGTACAGATTACTTCCCTGCCAACCTACATGCTACTGTAGGACTCTGTTGTTTGATAGTTGGTAAGGAAATGATTAATATGCCTAACATAAGTGAACAGTCATAACATTTCCAGTGAGGTGGCTTGCTCAGAGTGGTACATGTCACACAGAATCATAGAGTTGGAAGAGACCACAAGGGCCATCGAGTCCAACCCCCTGCCAAGCAGGAACCACCATCAGAGCACTCCTGACATATGGTTGTCAAGCCTCTGCTTAAAGACCTCCAAAGAAGGAGACTCCACCACACTCCCTGGCAGCAAATTCCACTGTCAAACAGCTCTTACTGTCAGGAAGTTCTTCCTAATGTTTAGGTGGAATCTTCTTTCTTGTAGTTTGGATCCATTGTTCCGTGTCCGCTTCTCTGGAGCAGCAGAAAACAACCTTTCTGCCTCCTCTATGTGACATCCTTTTATGTATTTGAACATGGCTATCATATCACCCCTTAACCTCCTCTTCTCCATGCTAAACATGCCCAGCTCCCTTAGCCGTTCCTCATAAGGCATCGTTTCCAGGCCTTTGACCATTTTGGTTGCCCTCCTCTGGACACGTTCCAGTTTGTCAGTGTCCTTCTTGAACTGTGGTGCCCAGACCTGGACACAGTACTCCAGGTGAGGTCTGACCAGAGCAGAATACAGTGGCACTATTACTTCCCTTGATCTATTCACTATTACTTCCCAGAATACAGTGGCACTATTACTTCCCTTGATCTAGATGCTATACTCCTATTGATGCAGCCCAGAAGTTGGATCCAAGTACAGTACTTACATGTATGCAAGTCAGTTCTAAAATTGTTTATTGGAAAACTATAACGCTCACTTTAGGAGCAGGAAGATGAATGGTTTGGGCCGAGAAAGACTGTAAAGTTCAAGGCAGCCATCCCAAGCATATTACCCAGATACAGGTATCATTGAAATCTAGATTTATGTCCAAATAAACTTGTTTAGGTGGTTGATGATAAACTATGGTATTAAACTTTTTTTAAGGTCTCTAATAGAGTAAGGATTCCCTATGTTCTCCTAACAAAAAGTAAATGCATTTTTAAAACTTGGTCCTGTCACAGAGAACTATGCTGTAGTCAAAAAGTTGTGGAACTAGCTGCGCTGCCTAAAATGGGAATTTATCTGGGCCAGAATTCCAAAATGGAAAGGCATTCAAGGAAAGCTATTTCCCTGTCTGGTTAAACTTAATGCAATTAGAGCAAAACAACTGCACTGCTCAACTTGTTATACGTTCAACTTCAACATCGCTCAGCTGCAATGTTCAAGGAGTGCTTTTGGTCAAGTCAGTAGAATATTTTAGACTAACCTAACTCAGTGGGTTGTTCTAAGGCTAAGAGACAAACTGAACATGATGCAAAGAGGAGGAGGCGTGTGGTAGAACATTTTAACCCTTTGCTCTCTGATGCTTTTTCACCTCCACACACACAGCGTGGTGCAGCAACCCCCTCCGGCGCCTGGGGCAGACCACAGTTGCTGAGTTTGTTTAGGGCAGTTACTGATTTCAGGGATGGGAAGTGGTTCCACCTCCCCCTGCAGCACCTGAAATGCCCAGGAACTGCTGTGCTACCTGCAAGCTCCCCTGAGGCACAGAATCCCACCCCTACCCCCAGGTACAGCAGCTCCCATGCCACGCTAACATGCTGCCCTATAGACCCCCGTGACACCCTTTGTTGTTGTTTAGTCATTTAGTCATGTCCGACTCTTCATGACCCCATGGACCAGAGCATGCCAGACACTCCTGTCTTCCACTGCCGTGACACCCTACAGCCCCCCTACTCCCGGTGCAGACCACTAACTATGTTATTGTTCACACATAGCTGCTTGTAGTTCATGGGGGGGGGGGACAGAATAAATGAAGCTAAACACAGCTCTAGGACAGTTTGCAGATGTGCAAAAGCAGTAGAATGGAAAGGGTTAAAATGTCCCCCCCTCTCCCACAGGGCATTGCAGCTTGAGAGACTACTTTAGATAAAAAGAAAGAAAAATATCATGTGCAGCCTGAGCAATAACCAATGCTCTGATCTCCAAGGAAGAAAGTCCTGTTACAAATGGTTTTTAAAAAATAATGATGATGATGACAATGATGATAGAATAATATGCTGTAGAGAAGACAATTTTGTTCTTCCAGGACATCAGGGCTGCTTCAGACAAAGATTACCACTTAAGTGTGAATATATTGTCATACTTAAAACAGCACTCTTAGATCTACTCCACCACATACAAGACCAAAACAGCTGTATGCATCCTTCACCTATGGGTGTGCACATGTTTTTTCCAAAAACTGTGATGATTCCGGGGGGCAGGGTGTCCCCAGATGTCACAGGAGGATGGAATTCTAGCATCATGTGCACCCCCTCCCAATTATTGAATCACATAAAGGGCAATTCCCATCCTCATAATAAATATCTTCCAAAGAAGTCAGCTCAAATAATGTGACTAGCAGTCACAGTTAGTCCATAACTCAGGCTTCCTCAACCTCAGCCCTCCAGATGTTTTTGGCCTACAACTCCCATGATCCCTAGCTAGCACGATCAGTGGTCAAGGATGATGGGAATTGTAGTCTCATAACATCTGGAGGGCTGAGGTTGAGGAAGCCTGCCTTAACTGGACCCGTTGCATGTTAACAGTCTGCTAATAATACTGCATTTTCTATACTCGTGGAATGGTTATTCCAAAGCCATGGAAAATCCTCCTTCAGTACCCCTGTCACTATTCAACAACAACATAGCTAAGCCAAAAGCAGACATAGGTTGCAATCCTAAATGCACCTATTATGGAGAAAGGCCTCCTAAACTCAGTGAGACTTCCCCCTAAGTAAACCTATATAGGGCTGCACTCTATATTGCCTTTCCCCCAGTGAAAATATACAAGTCCAAAGAATATTAGGTTGCAGTTAAGCCTACCCGATAAAAGTATAATAGATTTCAAGGCTACCTTCCTATTTGTTTAGGATGTTAATTCAGTGGCAAATAAATAAACGAGAGTCTGGCACGACCAGCCAACAGGAAGAATGAATTTCCACAAATACCCTCCAGTTCACACTTTACCCTAAGTTCCCACCCAGGCACCTTACTCAGCACCGTTCGCTCTGCATTGGAATAGGCACTACCAAGTTTATAGTACCAGGTCCTTAAACAACTGGGGAAAGGCTCCATACAAAGACCTGTGGGCATGCCTAACAGGGAAGTGAAGCCAGAAAACACATACTTATCTAAGATCTTAACAGTGACATCTCTTTTGAATGTAGACATGATGTAGGCAGAATTCCCTCTCCTTTCAGAGCAAGCTTAAGGGGTGAAGTCAACTCCTAGGGGCCAAGGTGTAGCCAGGATTTTTGTTGGGGGGGGGAGAGACCTTTGTTGGGGGGAGCAGGCCTATTGCGTGGCGGGGAGAACCTCAGTTAGCTATATATTTTTATTTCTATTGATTTTGGGGGGCAGCTGCCCCTCCCTGACCCCCCTTGGCTATGTCCATGGGCTGCCCCCATACTTGAGGGGGCCAAGGCCCCCCAAGTTGATGGGCACTGCCATTCAAATGGTGTGGGTGTGCCCCACCATGTGATTGATTGGGTGGGGCAGGGTTTACCTCCCTCCCCCCAATATTTTATTCAACCTGGCATCCCTGTGGGTGTGATCCTGTCCATGCGGCCTAAAGATAAACCATCAGCATATTCTTCTTGGAAGTGTGTCCCAGACTCTATTGTTTAATTGGTTTTTTTTTATTATTATTGCCCACTATGTTTTCAGTTGTTCTTATTTTATCTGCCTTGTGTCCCTATCAGGGGAAAAGGCAGGGTGTCCCTAAATACATAACAAAAACAACTTGCTTACAGCCCAATTTGGGTCAAACGCCTGTCACCCCGTTGCGATTCCCACCCCCACCCCCCAAAAAAAAATCCTTCTAGGATCCATTTGAGCAGTGATTTTTTTTCTTGAAAAAAAAATGTTTAGGGGTAGTCTCATTTGGACTCCAGAAAACCACCGTTTTACAGTTCAAATCGGGGGAAATAAATGCGGTAAATGGACAAAAGGACAAAAAACCCACAAAAAATTTAGGGGTATGTGTGCCCCCAGAAAAAAAAGCCCTGCATCTGAGCCGGGGACTCTTTTGGTAAGCCGAGCCTTCGAAGAAGAGGATGTCTTGGAGGATGTGCAGAGGGGCTTCCCTTCGCCCGCTCCTCGAGGCTGGCAGCACAAAGGCGGCGAGGAGCGGCGCTGCGGCGGGCAGGGGTGGGCGTCCCTTCGGCGCCTCCCGTCGGGGCGCGGCTGCTGCTGCTCCCCTTTCCCTGCCGCTCTCCCGGAGCCTTTGTTCGAGCTGGCGGAGAGAGGGACGGGCAGCGCCCCGCGTCGAAGGCTAGAGGCGCGCGAGGGGGAAAGGGCCGAGCAGCGCTCCTTACCTCGGCCGCGTCCCGCCAGCAGCACCAGCGCGGCGAAAGGCACCAGGAGGGCGAGTCTCGTCATGGTCCCGCCGCCGCCGTCGACAGCTGCTGCCGCCGCCCGCCGAGACTTGAGGCGAACTTCGCGGCGCTCCCAATCCCTGCTCGGGTCCTTTCCTTGTTTCTCCCCCACTCCCCTCAGAGGATGGAGCGAGCGACCCCGTTTCCCGCGAGCTCCCTTCCTCGCCCTCTCCGCTTCAGCTGCAAAACAAGCGGCCCGCAACTTGCAGCCCCGAAGCCAAAAAGGGGACTCGGAGCGGCGCTGGCTCGGAGACCCGCCCCCGAAGAGAAGGGCGGCCAATGCTTAGTGGGCGCCGAGCGCCGGCAGCCAATGGAAGGAGAGGCGAGGGAGAGCACCGCCCACCCCGGTGGCCAGGAGAAGACACCAGCGTTGAGTCATGCCCCGAAGTAATAGGAAACCCGCGGGCAGCCGCCGGCTCGGGTGTGGCGCAGCTGGGCTCTCTTCCATCTGCGAAGGGAGCCGTGTGTGGAATCTCAGGCCTGCTGCTCAGATCACAGCAGAAGGGGCCCGGATTTGGCTCGAGATTTGGCTAAACGGAGAGTTTGGCAGGGCTGAGGTGGACAGGCCAACAGGGTCATCTTGTGTCCGCATGTGGCGGCAGGGATGGCTTGGAGATCCCGCCGAGGCTGCGGTTCAAATCCGCCCTTATCTCCAGAGTTCACACGCGCAGCCTGAAATGTTGGCCTGATGATAAACTTGGGAGGAGAGAACCACGTGCGCGATCTTCAGCTGGTTGTCGGAAGTGCAAGATATAAATGCAATACATATGATAAGCCATTGCGCTCTGGAGGGCAGGCCAGCCTTATATATGTTGTAGCCGACAGACCCATCGAAACGAATGGACATGGCTAACTTAGGGTCAATTATTTCAGTGGGTCTACACTGACCCACTCCATTTAGTTGGACACAACCCTTTGAGACAACCTAGTAGTGTTAGATCTGTGAGGGATGCTTCACACAAGCCAGACATCTTATCAAGTGAGGATCCTTGAACCTCTTCTGGCAGGTTACGTCTGGCTAATATAATAACACAGACTGCACATGCTTAGATCAGAGGTGCTGTCTTAGTAAAAATAGGTATGGGGGATTTGTCCTTCAGATGCGACTAGACTACAACCCCATCATTTCTGCGTACTGGCCATTCTGACTGGGGATGATGAAAGTTAGGAGTTT
The DNA here is from genome assembly GCF_965153285.1 of Podarcis tiliguerta. NCBI lineage: Eukaryota > Metazoa > Chordata > Lepidosauria > Squamata > Lacertidae > Podarcis > Podarcis tiliguerta. The sequence continues at coordinate 68,515,984 of NC_139537.1, forward strand.
GGCAACACCCAGCTGGCCAAAAGTTCCCTAGCTCTGGAAAGGGGGGGGGGGGCGCGGAGCTGGTCAAATGTGGTCTTAATTTATGGAGTGGTTGCTACTGAGCATAGCAAAGTATTGTTGCCTGGTAGCAGTGGCATAGCGTCGGTTGTCAGCACCCGGGGCAAGGCAAGTAATTTGCGCCCCCTAACCTGGGGCAAGGCAAGTAATTTGCGCCCCCCCCCCGCTGCACTGTCCCTCCCCCAGATAGTCCCTCTCTCTCTCTCCGCACCGCACCGCACGCCTGGCACCCTCCCCTCCACAGTGGGTGGCGACCCGGCGGCTCGGCTCGGATTCGCACAGCCAGCACTGCAGTGAGAGAGAGTGAGTGAGCCAGGTAAGGGCAGAGAGCTGCGAGTGCGAGCGCCCCCCCCCGATGTTGCACCTGGTGCGGCCGGCCCCCCTGCACCCCCCACGCTACGCCACTGCCTGGTAGGCATCATGTCTTTGAATGGCAGCAAGGTGCAGAGATATTTTATACTATAGAAAGTTACAAATATTAAGTTCCCTCATAAATTGAACTTCAAAAATGATTATTTAGTGGTTACTCAGGATTTGATTTCTCCAGCTCCAGGAGAGCACTGGTGTGGGTGGGTGGTGTTTTTGTTTGCGCTCAACAATTAAAATAATTCCAGAGTTATTTGTCACCATCTAAGTTTACGGGACTGTTATACCTTTCTCCCCTCTTGGAAAGCATTATACAGAGATTGTGTCAGCGTTATGCAAGGATCTCCCTTTCCGTACTATGGATTTAAAACATTGTTTTGTTTGGCAAAAGGCAGGCCCATGTGTGTTTTTCCCCCATATTATTTAATGGGTTTATTTGCCAAAATTTGTTTCCCACCCTTCCTCCCGAAGGACCACAGGGCAGCAAACACACCCACAATTAAAAATGAAAAAACTCTCTAAAACAGTTAAAACATTCTGAAAAACAACAACAACAGTTATAGTTAATATGATCTTTATATACATGTCTGCCTTTCTGAAGAAGAAACAGACTCTTATATCAGCTTGCTTGGGATTCCTATGGAGGATAAGACTATTAATGGCAACTAGCCATGATGGAAATGCTTTGCCTCTGTAGCTGGAGACACTAATGCTTCTGAATACTAGTTGGTGGAAACCACTAAAGGGGAAGTGCTTGCTTATGCTTGAATTCTGCTTGCAGTTTTCCCACAGGAGAAAAGGAGGCTGGACTAGATGGACCATTGCCCTGATCCATCAGGCTATACTTATGTTTGTATTGGGAGAAAAATAGAATGGGAGTTAAGTTTGTATCAGAAATGGCGAACCGTGTAGTCATACACAGTGTTTAAACAGCGTGTTTCCAAAACTTGGCACAATGGAATTTAAGCCAAGGAAGGAACAACTCAGCTTTAACTACTGAGCTGCAATGAATCACTTGGTATGACTAAATATCACATTGTTGTCATTTGTTTTCGTCAATCTTCAGCATTTTTTTTTTACAGTTAATATTGTATGAAAAAAGTGCCAAGCTGTTGGTAGTTCCTGAAACAATTTTTGTTTTCTCCTGTGAAACCTGGATGCGTTTCTAAATCATTTTAATATTAGTCACCCTTTTCGCCTCATCTTATCTTTTTCTCTTACTTCAAAGACACATTTCATTACCACATTCAGTGGTATCCTAGTCCAGAACAGTCTCAGCTAACAGATTCCTCATCACCCTTCACGAACATGTCACATGAAGCTAAGATGGGCTTTTAAGTAGCTACTTGCTTATTTGCCTGCGGTGATTAGAATCCGTTGCAGATAACTAGGCAAGCAAACAGAAAGGGAGCTGTTTTAGTTATTGTTCAAGCCATTAATGTGCCACTGAATAAGAAATTTTATTTGTCAGTAAGCTTATAATTTAAACATAGATTTTTGTGCCCACAATCAACACAATTTATTTATTTATTTAATAAATGAATCCAAGTTAAGTTCAACTCTTTACATACAAGATGGTCCCCAAGCTTTGGAACATCCTGTCATGCTAGCTATGCTATTCAACTGCTCAGATCTATCTCCCTCACTCATACACCTTCATCCTCCTTCACACACCTTCTGAGACAATTGTGCTGTCATAATCAGAGTCAAAATAAACTCGTCTGCACCTGCTCTCCGTCTCCTTCCTGCAGGACCTACTCCACTGAGAGTGACTGAAAGCAGTGGTTTCCTACCCTAGAGAACTGAGATCCAGGAGGAAAGAGTCAAGCAAAGTTGCTCAGTGGTTGCATCATGGCAGCAGTAATGGCAACAGAGCTGATAAACATCCTGGAAGAATGGGGGAAGGGTTTTTTGGGGGGAAGAAGGTAAAGGAGGTGTGCCTTTGCCATATGGGAAGCAGCATCCACTAGGGCTTTGACAACCCTTCAAAATGTCAGGAGAGAGCAGGAATGGCACAAAATATTCACAAATATGAGTGAAATATTCACAAAATATTCACAAATATGAGTGAACAGAAGCTGTATCCACACTAACCTGTTTGTAGCACAGAAACTGATCTTGGTATGCAGCCATCCACAACAACACTGGACAAGTGTGGGTACACCCCACATTACTAGAATTGCATAAAACTGTTTTCTGATAGACACACTGCAGGGTAATGCAGCATTTTTTATTTCCAAAATAAAACCAGTTTTTCGAGAAGTACTTTTCAGGGGCAAAAGAAACGTGTGCAATAGATCTCTCAATTGTGTGTGGAATACAGGCACAAGCTCCTGTGACTTCCTTTAAGACAGCTTTGTGTGTCTCAGAGAATCAGTTGCCTGTTAGCTCCACAGGAGATATCATATCAAATCTATACTACCTATCAGTTTTTACAATGTTCAGTATAATCTAATTTGTCAGAGCTTATCTTTGGTAAATTTCTCCACCCTGCTAAAGTTTCAGAGGGTCATTGCTATAACAGAAAAGGTGAGGTGACAACATGGAAGCCCTGTGGAATGCTCTCCCTCAGGTAATCTGTGAGGCAAAGACAGTAGTGACCTGTAATCGTCTCTTTAAAATGTCTATATTTACCCAAGCTATTGTGGACTATTGACTCTTAATTTCCCATATTTTGGATTCTGCATTGCTCAGTCTTATTTGTGATATGCAGCAGCATTTTGTTTTTTGTTCAGTTTTTAGAAAATGTTATTGAATGTTGTACTTTTATTGGGCAGTATTCAGCTAAATCTGCTGTGGAAAAATGGGGAAATTCCAAAACAGATGGAGTGGGGCATGGCAAGAAGAGAGGAGGAGAAATCTTTGTGCTGACAGAATGGTTTTCTTAGCACTACTCTGAATACAACCCATTGTTTTTAAGTAAACTGCCTAGAGATTTCTATTACATTAAGTGGGATAAACGTTTTATAAATAAATCTTGTTGTAGCCAAATATTAGATTCCATGCATTGTTGGATACTCTGTGTCTGAGCTCGTCAGATGTTGATTTAAAGACTTGTAAATGTTACCTCATCATGCCAACATAACACTTTAGGTGTCAATATGCAGACTGTGTGGCTTGGATGTGATTGCCTTCCAAGTCCTTGAACCTACACAGGCACCATTAACTTTAAGCTAGCAATTTGCCTTCTTGCTATTTGCTACATAAAGGTAAAGGTAAAGGGACCCCTGACAGTTAGGTCCAGTCGTGACCGACTCTGGGGTTGCAGCGCTCATCTTGCTTTATTGGCCAGGGGAGCCAGCGTAAAGCTTCCAGGTCATGTGGCCAGCATGACTAAGCTGCTTCTGGCGAACCAGAGCAGTGCACAGAAACGCCGTTTACCTTCCCACTGGAGCGGTACCTATTTATCTACTTGCACTTTGACGTGCTTTCAAACTGCTAGGTTGGCAGGAGCTGGGACCGAGCAACAGGAGCTCACCCCGTCGCGGGGATTTGAACCGCCAACCTTCTGACCGGCAAATCCTAGGCTCTGTGGTTTAACCCACAGCGCCACCCGCGTCCCACTTGCTACATACACTGGTGTTAATGTGTCTTCTACAAGTCCCCCAGTCTTGGAGAAAGATACAATCTCCTGTTTTGCCCAGTACCTGAGCCACCTGCTCTCCTTTCATAGATAGGTATGATACCTATGTAGTGCTTCTGGCAGGCAGGACATCTAGTTGCCCATCCCATGAAAGGGGAGAAGACAAAGAAGTTATCACTTCTGTAAGATGCTCTCTGAAGCAGCACAAGCTTCCCTTTGCAGGGAAGCACAGGCATTTTAAATCCCAAAGACTAAATCGGAAAACAGCTGTCAGGAAAAGGAAACAATACCTGTATTCTTGTCCCCAGCTTGCTTTGAACTTTAGGGATGCATACAAATTCTGGCTGTGTTGATGTCTTTGTGGATGAGCGAGGGAGTACAAGTATATTCTGTGAGCCAGTTTTGGGGGAAACAGACTGAAAAGGGTGGCCTTGAAAAGGAGCAAGTGTGGGTTCCCTGTCCCAGCCTTGAAGAGCACATGATGGATAAATAAAACAACAAAACAGAGTTTAGAATGCCTTTGGATGGATGTGTGTTGGCTGCCAAACAGTGCATGTTTGCTGCTGAGTGGGTGTATGTATGGAAACAAACAGCACTGAAGCCTCGGTAGTTTTACTAACTTGCTGCCAAGCTAATAGGCTGTCTGCCTATTAAATGTAGCTCTCCGACTTCTCAAACTGTTGCCAACATTGTTGTATTTTCACTTAGCAACAGCTTGTGGGGTGGGGTGGCCATGATGTGGGACTTGAAATACTGTCTTCTTAGCTGGAGAATGGAAGAACAGCAGGAAATGATTTATCACCACAATGAGAGAGAGAGAGGAAAATGACAGTATTGTTAAGTAACCATTTATTTCCTGTATTTTTCTGTTTTCATTTCCTTGACAAAGACAAAGGGGAAAAAAACACTTTTGACTTCAAGAATTACAATTTCTGTTAAAGATGTGAAAATACATATCTCCAAGCAGAATTTCATTCATGTAATGACTTGAAGCATTCCCAATTAGTTTTGGTCTTTCCCCCCAATGAAACGTGCTAGCATTACCAAATTGGCATCCTCCTTCATGCCAGTGAAATGCAGTGGATGAATGGTTTTGGATGTGATAAAAATCTGAGTTGTGCATCTATTCCACACACACACACCCCAGCTTCCTGAAGCTATCGAAGAGGATGTTAGATTGTGCTCCTGGTGCTCATTGCTGAAAAATAGATGTGTTGCATTAAAGCCAAATACACTGCGCAGCCAACTGTGGCAAAGCAGAAGTTGTAGTATTCCTTGGGGAATGTTCTTATCCTGATGATTGTTCAGGGTAATGTAACTCCAAGCTCAAGTGCCTCGTGAGAAGATTTTAATTTGCAGGAGTATTCCCACATGCCACTATCATGAAAACAGTTATAACATGAAAAGGGATTTAACTCCTGCAGTTTAATTTAACTCTTAATCTCAGGGCCATGGGTTCAGGCTCTACATTGGGCCAAAAGATTCCTGCATTGCAAGGGGTTGAGCTACATGAACCTAGTGGGCCCTTCCAACTCTGCAATTCTATGGAAAACAAACAAACAAATCGGAAATGCAAGAGTAGACCAGCATATCAGTGTCTGAATGGAAAGTAGATGTGTCTGCTTTCAATTCTGGGTGGATGATGTGATTTTATACCCTCATGACACTACAGTACCCTCCTGTTTACTGGTTTGTTTTGTTCTGTTTTCCTCTTGGGAAGATTTTTTCTTTGTGGGGGCCATTTGCACTCACTTTCTCTTTACCGCCGTCCATTACCCACCTACCAGTGGGATACTAAGCGTCTCTGAAAATATTTGAGTAGCAGCTATTAAACACACACACACACACACACACACACACAGTACACGCAACATAAAAGTACAATGAAGATGGCTGTGCAGTACCAACCCTATCGCAAAGAATGCCAAGAAGGGCGGATTACATCTGCTTAGTTAAAGGTTGCAGGTGAAAGGTAAAAGATCATGTCCCACCTCTTCCTAAAGCTGCAACAGAGAATCTGTGGTCTTGTCAGGGACTGGCAGGCCACTAGTGAGTGTGCACTGGGGGGGCAGGGGGCTGGAGTCCCTCTTGGGAGAGGGGGTGAGTGATTTGTGGGGAACTGTACCAGCTAGGAGGCAAGAGGCAGAGGCAGGGGAAGCTTCAGCGCTGGAGGGTGGAGCACAGGATGGGTCAGAAGAAAAGGAGGAAGAAGCAGGTCAGGCAAGTGAAGGGCCGCGTGCTTCCCCACCCTCTCCTGCTGCGCTGTCTCCCAGAACCAGGAGGGAATTGAAAGGGGACGAGCAGAGAAAGTTTCCATGCAGGCTCAGTCTCAGGCTGAATGCATGCAGCCTGTTGGGGGAAGCTATTTAAACTGATAGAGGGCGGGCAGCCCCCTGTTAGAATTGTAGAGTTGGAAGGGACCCTGGGGGTCATCTAGTCCAACCCCCTGCAATGCAGGAATCTTTTGCCCAACATGGGTCTTGAACTCACAACCCTGAGATTAAGAGTCGCATGCACGACCAGCTGAGCTTTCCCAGGTATTGTAACTGCTGCAACTGCTCCCTAAAGAACAAACCTGGGAATAGCTGCCTAGCCAATGGATTGGTATGTGTATATATCCAGAGCTGTAGAAATGACTGTTAAGTGTTATCTTTGACAATAAATAATTATCTGCCCTGTGCATTCCTTGGCTGGGAAGCACCCTTGACAAGTCTCCTGGATGCTGTTGGGCCCATGGGCAATGGTCAGAGATGACAGGAGTTGTAGGTCAGTAAGATCTGGAGGGCACAGGATGGGAAAGATAATGCAGAATGCTGGAGGACCAGCCTGTTCTAAAGCAATTGGGGGGGGGGGGGAACTGTGCTTGGCTCAATTCTTGTCATATCCAAGGTTGCATACATGCCATACATTTAAAGCGCATTCTCCCTGCCCCACTCCAAATCCTGGGAGCTGCAGTTTACTCATTCACAATGCTACAATTCCCAGCGCCCTTAACAAATTATACTTCTCATGATTCCGGGGGGGGGGGGTGCAGCACAAGACAGCAACGTTGCCACATCAGTTTTATATGTGGGTTTCTTTTCGTTTAAGCAAACAAAGATAAAGAACGATCTGAAGGTTACAGAACCTTCATTTGAGTTTTTCTTGTAATGATTTTGCTGTGTTCCCCTGCCTCAAGATCATAGACGTAGCAAGGCACAAAAGAACTGAATGCAAATCGCCGCGTTGTTCAGCTTGAAGGAGAAATACAGCCCCATGCCTGCTGACCTTTTCCGTCCACATTACACTAGGCAGTAATGATAAGCAGTAAAGATCATTACTAAAACAACCCTGGGGCTTTCTTTTCTTTTGCACACAATTGGTACCCAAAGCAAGATAAAGTGTATAAAGAAAAATACAGATTGTGTACATTCCTGGAACATCAAACTGCTACCGAGTTTGAATAGCAAGCATAACCGCAATTGTACAAAATGCTCCAGAGGGCTGATCTGTGATTTTTTTAATCCGTCGACTTCAGTGCGGAAACTAGCCAACCATGGTGATCAAAGTCACATTAATCTGGTCATTAGTTCATGACTCATACATATATTCTGTTATATATTTTTTATATTATCTGAAATTGTGTTTTGGGGGGAAATGACATCAGCAGGCAGCAATGAAAAGCCATTTGAGAGAGAGAGAGAGAGAGAGAGAGAGAGAGAGAGATTGAGATTTGCATTAAAAACAGATTCCTTTTTTCCAAGTGCTACTCAGTCTTCTGCCTATACCTTATTCCCCTTAACTCCTTTCTCAGCATACTTGTGATAACTAGCAACCTGCCTGTCACTGTGCTTTGAAATTCTTTAGCGGAGAACAACCCAAGGTGGGATTTCCCAAAGAAAATCTGTTCATGTTTAAGTAACTTAAAATAAATCAACAACTGTCCACCCCTTGAACCAATTTCCTCACATTTCAGCTAAGACTGAGGTGTGGCCACCTTGTCTCAGGTGTATACGAACAACCAAGTTTTCTATCATTTCAGTTCAGTTCGATGCCCTCACAGATGTGACTCATTGGTTTTGAATTTCCCTGCCTTCTTTCTGTTCTGTACATCTCTCCCTGCCTTCTGCCAGGGTGGAGTAAGAAGGGAAAGCAAGCTCACTTCATACATTGCATGCTGTTCCATTCACAGAGCAACATTGTGCGCTGAGTTTTCTGTGCTGTGTTGGGGAGTTTTAACGTGCGGTAAATATTAATGAAAAGCAAAATCTCCGGCTAGATTATATCAAGGCAGAACAACCAAAGTATAATCATTTTACAGCTATACAAGTTGTCAGATTCCTGAAACCTGTTCTTCGCATACCAAGAGCTGGCTTGTCAACAAACTACTTTCTTTTTCTTGTCGGATATGCCAGGTTTTCAAAGACCGCTGCACTCGTACCAGTGAAATCATGAGCGGATATGATCAGAAATGCCAAATGAAGCTGAATTTATTTATCAAGGGTTAGATTCAGGGTTAGGCTGAGTCCATGCCACTGCCAAGCAGAAGGGCTGAAGGCAGGTGGATGTCAGTACTGTTTAAAACTGTTGACAATGATGAAAAAGATTTGATCTGAAATACATACCCACGGTTGGTAAGAAAATATGATCCTGCTCTTCCCATACAAAGGACAGGATGAGAACTGATCCTGATGCCTCAGGCACATAGCAATGAACCTTTTTGAGGCTGGGAATTGCATTCACTTTTCAGCAACATTCCAAGGGCCGCATGCCTGAGGTGGGGAGGGCCAGAGGCAAATGTGGGCAATGATAAAGCTTCCTTGACATGCTATCTGTCTATGGCCTTGTGCAGCAGATAATGGGATCTGGGTTCTTAGTGTCTCTCATCCATTTAGTTATTTTTGCACAACGTGTAGCAATGCTACATCACTTGCTCTTGCAGATCAACTCTCTAAGATTTCCATCTTTGAAGCCCCATTAATTTCCTTTGAAAAAGCAAGCAAGCAAGGCTATCTTCCATACAGATATTCAGACCGGGTGCATGTGATCGCCTGGCATCTGAGAAACCTGTGGCATTTTATGAAGATGCCAGCAGCATGATATTTCAAGAAGGTCTAAAAAGGAAACTTTGGAATCTTTTCACATTTCTCAGTAAGCTTAATTAAATGTCACCTATCCATTGGCTCACATTATCTTTGCAAGACATGTACTTAAAAATAAATAAAAAAATTACAGGCTTTCCTACAGTACATTTTAATATATTTTTTCTTGACCATTTCTTTATTCATACAATCTATATCTGATTATGTGTGTGTGCATGCACAGAACTAGTGAAATTTGTTTGTTTGTTTGTTTGTTTGTTTGTTTGTTTCATATACTGCCCTTCATCCGAAGATCACAGGGCAGTTCACAACATAAAAATACAAAATGAGGACACAAAATACATAATAAAATAAAAGCAAATAAAAACCAATCACCCCCTTCCACAAGCACTTTTCATTTTATTTAGTGAATGCCAAAGATAACATAAATAATGTACCTGTGACCCAATAGACTGTGTTTTCATTGGACATATTTCATTATTTAACAGTGGTACCTCGGGTTAAGAACTTAATTCATTCTGGAGGTCCATTCTTAACCTGAAACTGTTCTTAACCTGAGGTACCACTTTAGCTAATGGGGCCTCCCGCTGCCACTGCGTCACCACCGCACAATTTCTGTTCTCATCCTGAAGCAAAGTTCTTAACCCGAGGTACTATTTCTGGCTTAGCGGAGTCTGTAACCTGAAGTGTCTGTAACCTGAAGCGTCTGCTACCTGAGGTACCACTGTATAGGGATTGTACGATGATGCACCATGGCAGCACAAATGAGGGCTACCAACCTTGATGTGATGTTAATTGCATGACCAATGAATATGTGCATTTTAGTTATGGAAACAGACGTTACAGGGAACCCTGAGCAGCCTTGGGACAATGGGGTTATGGGAAGTGGAACCTCCCACAGTGCTATCTAGAATTCCCACTTAGAAGCTGCTATTTGCAATTGAAGGGATACCTTCGCTGGTGCCAGTGGATGCTTTCTTAGAAAAGCCAATAGAAGCTTATTATGGAGTGGTTGTCTGCATTGTGACAGGGACAGAAGTACATCAATTTCTCCTCTGCCTTGGGTTCCATTCACTGCCTGAGGAAAAGGGCAAGATGCCCTCTCCCCTCATTCCACATGCAGAAACCAACCAGACTGGTATTGAATCTCACCTAAATACTGGTGACAGGACTCTATTATCCAGGTTAACTAGGGACACCTGACAGAAGCAGCTCTGTCCTCTACCACCAAACGACACCACGGCCCAGCCCAGCCCAGCCCCAAGCTCAATGGCAGGTACACTTTGCTGTGGACACTAGATGTGGACAATACACCAGTGTACTTTCTCTATATGGAGATGAAACACTATAAAGAGAAGAAGTAGAAATGTTATTGAATATGAAGCAACTTACTTTCAGAGTTAATATAAATTATAGATGCATCTTTAGACGTAATATTAATTGACATGACATGCTACCACAAAGTGGTTTATAATGAAGTCAAAAAAGATAACAAGAATACACAATACCTGCAAAATAGCAAAGTCCTTAAAATTCACAATTCCAGAACTCATGGCAACTCATTGAATAGGAATGTACTCTGCCGCTGCAACTAATCCATTTATCTTATCAGGATTCTTCTCCAAATGCCTGTGGGAAAAGGTGTGTCTTTAACCAGCCACCTCAAGCTACAAACTTTTTCTAAGAAAATTTATGGCATTTCAACTCAAACGCAAATAAGATCCCCTACTTTCTTGCTGTGAAATGAGCAAACTCACCCAAAAAGTGGGAAGAGGCGTATTGTTTTTGTTTATTGCTATGCTGTGCATTGTTGTGTCTTTATATTAGAAGCTGCCCTGTGATTCTCAGATGAAGGGAAGTATAAAGGTAAAGGGACCCCTGAACATTAAGTCCAGTTGTGAACGACTCTGGGGTTGCGGTGCTCATCTCACTTTCTTGGCCTAGGGAGCCAGCATACAGCTTCCGGGCCATGTGGCCAGCATGACTAAGCCGCTTCTGGCGAACCAGAGCAACACATGGAAACGCTGTTTACCTTCCCGTCGGAGCGGTACCTATTTATCTACTTGCACTTTGACGTGCTTTTGAACTGCTAGGTTGACAGAAGCAGGGACCGAGCCACGGAAGCTCATCCCGTCACGGGGATTCAAACCGCCGACCTTCTGATCAGCAAGCCCTAGGCTCTATGGTTTAGACTACAGAGCCACCCACCTTTAATAAATGAATATTTACAATCAGACAGGCTCATTTGTTTTTGTACCCTCAGTGAATGGCAGTGCTTACATACAGCAGGGCTGGGGAACCTATGGCCTTCCGGACGTTGTTGGAATTTATTTCCCATCAGCCCCACGTAGAATGCTCAATGGCCAGGGATAATGAGAGTTGGGGTAAACAGCATCTGGAGGGCCACAGATCATACAGTAACAGTGGTATGTGGTGAAATTTTCCATTGAGGAATAGTTAGGGCTAGAGTCTGAGGGTAATGGGGGTGGAGAGGAAGAGATGTTGTGTGTGAGAGCATCATGCTTCCCTCCCTGAGCCAAGCAGAAGCTTCCCAAACTTTGGGAAGGAGGCATTAGGCTTCTGACAGGATGCTGTAGCCCTCCTGCCTCCTTCCCAAAGCCAGGCAGGAGGGCTCTTGGACCTGTCAGAACATCATGCTTCCCTCCTTAAGACGGGCACAAGCTCCCCAGGCTTTGGGAAGGAGGTGCCAGAGGAACAATTAAGGGACTAGCCTAGTTCCCCATGTCCACCGACCACATGCCACTATACAGTAACTAAATGTTTCTGGAAGCATCTGCAGAGTTCCACTTTGGAGCATTTAGGTCAGGGGTTAGCAAACATTTTCAGCAGGGGGCTGGTCCACTGTCCCTCAGATCTTGTGGTGGGGCCGGACTATATTTTTTGAGCGGGAATGAATGAATTCCTATTCCCCACAAATAACCGGGAGATGCATTTTAAATAAAAGCACACATTCTACTCATGTAAAAAACACCAGGCAGGCCCCACAAATAACCCAGAGATGCCTTTAAAATAAAAGGACACATTCTACTCATGTAAAAACACGCTGATTCCCGGACCATCAGTGGGCTGGATTTAGACGGCAATTGGGCCAAATTGCCTTAGTTTGCCTACCCATGATTTAGGTGATTGTTCTAGAGATGGCAATAAACAAAGTTCGCATCAGTGGGGAAGATTTTTCATTGCCACTCTACACTTAAGCACAAACAACTATAGTAGTCAGGAAGAGAGAACAGTCACCAGCTTGGTAAAACCTACTACCGACAATCAGGCTTCTGGTTTTGGAGTAGCAAGAATCTCTCCAAAAAGTAGCAGTAGATGGATGGCCATGAGCCTCTGGGTAATTCTGACTACGGGCCTCTCAGTAAGTGGCAGGCAAGTTTCAGACATGGCATATTTCTATTAGAGAAAACAAGTAAAAACAAACAGAAATATTATATAACCTCCACCTAGGAGGAAATTATTGTATGTGAGGTTCCTGGAATTAGTGCATTACCCAGCCCCAATGGTCACCACTGCGTCAGGCAGTTGTCTCTCTCTGTCTAATGGTAGGGCTGGCTTGGCTTACATTCCCAAGGCTGCTCAGGGTTCCACGTAGCTGCTATCTACATAAAATCTTTAATTTTATTTACATTATGTTTTACTTTAATTACATTCATGCACTTAAATGTCTTGTCAAGCTTGACCAGTCCCTCTGCCTGTCCTGGAGCAAGGTCAAAAAATGTGTTGATCCAGAAATGGGGTTTTGTAGCAATCCTATCCAATTTGCCAACTCTTGACAGAAGACAACTTCATGAGTTGTCCCATTTGTATTTTACAAATACCCTGTCCTGTTGTATTTCAGAAGATTTAGCATGTTTCATCATGGTTCGAACAGTGCTTAGTGCTTTCTGTGCACTCATCATTACATGAGCTTTTCTACTTCAAAAACAAAACACAAAAATGGTGAAAACCAAGCTTCTTGTCTCATTGCTTAGGATCTTAAGAGACTTATTAGAATCCTTGCCAGTACCCAAGAGCCAAACAAAAATGACCAGATGTCGTCCACTCCACTGAGATCATTAGTAGCCAGGAGTTGAATGAAGTGCAAGCTATCCCTGTTCATTATTCTTTGCTTCCCCCTTCTGGAAACTGATAGTGCCTGACTTTGTCATCTGCACTGATAGTTCATAACTAGTCTTCCTGCATGTTTTGTCAGTGGTAGTTGTTTCCGTTTCAAAAATACAATCCTTTCTGGAATTCACCCATTGTCTTACATGGATATCTCTGATCAACAGTGCTAGTGCAATATTCAGCTACCGATGATTTACTGTTGTGCTATGGAGGCTGATCCAGTAATGGTTAAAACCATTATTCATGAACTTTGGAGTTCATGAACTTTGGAGTTCATGAGCCTGGACATTGATCCTCAATTGCTAAACTGAAATCATAACCACTCTAATACATATAATACTTTCTGACTTGCATTCCACCTCCTCTTCTCGGGGAGCTTGCAATCCACACACTTAAGCTGCAAACCTAAGCATCTTGGATGACTAAACTGTAGTTCCCCATATCCTTTTGGACTACATCATCCTTAACCATTGGCTGTGGTGGCTGGGACTGATGGGAGTCCAACAACATCTGGAAGACCACAGGGCAGCCATATTTGCTATCATACCTCATGTTACAGACGCTTCAGGTTACGTGTTTTCAGGCTGTAGACCACAGGAAACCCAGAAGTACCAGAATAGGTTAATTGTGGGTTTCGCTGCTCGCACATGCTCAGAAGCGCTAAATCGCACTTAGCGCATGTGCAGAAGTGCCAAATCGCACTGGTGCCTGCACAGACGTGGCGCTTCAGGATGCCAACGCTGCGGGTTGCGGAGGTGCCTCTGTCATGGATTACATCCAGAACCTGAGGTTCCACTGTATATGATTTGCAGTGTAAAGGTACCCCTGCCCGTACGGGCCAGTCTTGCCAGACTCTAGGGTTGTGCGCCCATCTCACTCAGAGAGGCCAAGGGCCAGCGCTGTCCGAAGACACTTCCGGGTCACGTGGCCAGCGTGACATCGCTGCTCTGGCGAGGCAGAGCCGCACACGGAAACGCCGTTTACCTTCCCGCTAGTAAGCGGTCCCTATTTATCTACTTGCACCCGGGCGTGCTTTCGAACTGCTAGGTTGGCAGGGGCTGGGACCGAACAGCGGGAGCGCACCCCGCCGCGGGGATTCGAACTGCCGACCTTTCGATTGGCAAGCCCTAGGCACTAAGGCTTTAACCCACAGTGCCACCCGCGTCCCAGATTTGCAGTGTACATGCATACAATTTCACTATAATTCCTTTAAATTGAAGGACTTTTCGGTATCTAAACTGAGATAGGATGACTGTAAGAATCTAGACTGAGAAGTAACTGTAAGAGTCACTTTTCTATCTGCGCTTTCTCATAAATAAACTCTATGGGTCACATTTGCATGAAAACCTAAATCAAAAATCCTGACTTAATGAGCCAGAGATTGTCCAAATGGCATGGAGCCCCTTTAATGCTTTAAAGCAGCTGAAGAAGGCAAGATTCAGTACTTAACCATAATTCCCCACTATGTATGGACCCAGAAACTATGGCTAATGTCTTCAAAAAGCCACTCCCGAACTAAGGAGGGGGGGGTTGCGGGTTCACGCTCCCATCCACACTCTCGCGGGGCTGGCGCCACCCCGCGGGACTCAGGGATCCCCATTAGTATTCATCTTCTGCAGCGCCAGCCAATCGGCTGGTGCTGGGGGCGGGCCCACCTGAGGGCACTTAAGGTCAGGGCAGCCCTGGCTCGCCCCTTTTCCTCCTTTGCAGCAGCCGCGGTTTCTCACCCACCCGCCCTTTAGGTGTGCATTTGGACTTTGCTATGGGCTTCGGCTGGTCGCCGCAAGGGGCCTGGTAGGAGTTTTTTCCATTTGGCTAAATTGGCTGAATTTTGAAGCCACTTGGTTTTTTTCGCCTACCTCGTAGCAAAACGTCACAACTCCTTGGTTTTGGCGGTTAGGCATTGGCCGGGGTATTGTTATGCAAATGAGGATTGGGGGGGGGGAGGATCGCCATCACCTCCCCCAATTCTTGAAGGGTAGTTCGTTAAAGGACTCCGGATGGCGTCGCCTTGTCCAAAACCTACGGAGGCTAGGGCCTAAAGCGCGCTCCCGAGCGGTAACCCCATGGGGAGCGCCTAGGGATGTGCATCTCGGGGGCTCCCCCTGTTGGTGCTTAACCCTTCCCGGTTAGACCGGATAGTCTGTTGGGGCCAATGCCTAAGGCCAATACCGCTCTTACCTGTAATCAATAAAGTTGTGGCCATTTTTCGCCCATTAATCTAAATTCTGGTGTCTGGTGTCTTTATTTATTCCATCTGTGGGAGGGGGTGGGTGTTGCCACGCAACAGGTTGAGATATTAAGCCTATTTCTAACCATGGCTTCATATCCTGGATTTTGTTTTAAGGTAATTAGTCATAGTTTCTGGAACGCACACATGAAGCTGCCCACATGAAGCGAGGAATGGAGGAAGTACACTTGAACTTGACACCATTCCAATGTGCTCTGTTTCGAATGAACCCAATTTAAGGTGTTCACACTAGTTTTTAAAACCCAAATGACTTAAGCCCCAAATATCTGAGAGACTACTTCCTTCCCTACTGATCCTCTCAGGTGTTACGCTCTTCATAGTCCCACCACCCACACAAATTTGGGTTGGTGGTGACCTAGCAAAGGTCCCTCCTCACAGAGGTGTGTCTAGTACATTTTCGCTATACAGTTTTTGTTGAATGCTTAAGACATGCCTCTTCATCCTTGCCTTTGACAACTGAGATGTGGGGTTTTTTCAGGACCCACCCTACTCTTGTGACTGAAACTCGTTTTAACTGTTTTTAATATTGAAATTGAAATTGTGGCAACCCATCCTGGGGCCCACAGGCGAAAGGCAGGTAACAAGTGTGGGTAATAATAACTGCAATTATATTGTCATTGTATTTGCAGTTCTAATTCTGTTTAAGAGTGTTATATGATTTTTTTTTCTTCTGGGGGGCAATAGTGTTTGTATGTGAAAAAAACTGTTAGCTTATCAAGCCTACTCACATGTCACATCATGACAACTAACATTCATGCTTTTTAAAAAGAAATCTAAGTTTTGCCCTTGGGCTAGATCTGATATTTAATTCACAGTCTTCCTAATATCCACCCCCCCCCCCAGTATTTCAGTCTAATTAAAACAACACATGAATGTTTAATTTGATTTTTAGCTAAGTAGTTCTGACACTAGAATCCACCCCTAAAAATATGTTGCTTCCAGTCCGCTAACAAACATCAGAAAATTTATCAAAATAAGGGCTGTGTTTCACTTTGGACCCAATTAATGCACAGTGTAATGGAATACATACATCACAGCCAGCACATTTAAAAACAATGTTATTTCTGGTCGTGTGCTTGACCTTGCACTCATTTTAATAAATGGCATATGTATGACCTTGAGACCTAATCTGCAGCAAACATATTCTCAAATCTGATTTCACAAAGAACACATGGAAGGTGGAACATCAATATTAAGGGACATTTTTTACTCAGAATGTAATGGGGAAGCATTCTTAATTATGGTATGGGATGTGTATGAAGACTTTGTGAGAGACTAGTTCATTAACAGAGGCAGTTATTCAGACAAGCAAGGGGGGGGGCGAGAGATATTTGAAGAAATTCAAGGAGCAGATTCTAAGGGCTGGAGCACCTGTCAGTTTCAGTTCTCCTGTTTTTCATTTTTCTATTCTCAAATTCAGTATTCTACATTTTGCAGCAAATTCATCAGCATTTTAGCGTGAATTTTTCCTAATAGAAATAACACATTTTATATACACATAATTTTATGTGGACACGTTTTTGCACACAGTTTCCCCTAATTAATATATATATTAATTTACACTAATATATTTTTACAAGCACTTCCCTTAATATATACATTTTTTTGGTAAACTTTGGTTGCTTGGAGAACTGCATCGCAAAATTCAGATAAGTGCAGATTTTGAAGGATAGATGTGTTTCATTCTGTCTGCTTCAGCTTTTAATGTGTACTGAATTGAATTTCTCCTCAAGCCCTACTATTCAGTAGAACAAGCCCATGAAAGCCAGCATCTAGATGAGACTCTAACATAATTAAGACTTAAATGTGAAAGGGGGTATGGCATTTTTAAAACTGCATCGTACGAGGAGAAGGAAAGCCAATAAGCTTCTCCCAAGGAAACCTACAGTACAACAACAGACATGAAATCATTGATGCGAGCAATGAGGGTTGAGAAAGGAGATATAGCAGGGAAAAAGCCCAAACAAACTACTTGCTGGATAACAAAACCGTTTTTGTCATTCTGTGGGAGACTGCCTGCTCCATGAAACAGAGATGCTCAGATTTAATTTTTAGATGTTTGAGAATGTATGTGGTGATTTAGAAAGGAATATACGATAACAACAAGAAGAGAAAGAAAGTAATAAAGGACTATCTAGATTGAACTGGATAGAACTGTCTAATTAAAGCAGTAATATAAGTGATGTTTGGACTCATTCAGAGTTTGGGACTCATGCGGAGCTTGATGTATGGGTACCCCCAACAAAATTTAAAATTTGGCTGTATAATTTGGAACTAATGTGATTTGGATAATGTGATGTGATTGGCCTGTTAATAAAAATTATTTAAAAAAAGAGAGTGAGAGAATGTATGTGGTGATTTGTGAGGCCCAATGTTTTGTTGTAAACATCTCCACGCCTGTGGAAAGCTGACTGTCAGCCTAAATCTTTCCCTGATGTGCTGTTTAGTATGGTGTGCTGTTGTTTTAAACATGAGGAGGCATTCAAACGTATGAAGCATTTCATTCCCAGGAGGGAAATACCATGCAATTTTTATTTTTCTGAATGCCTAATTCAGCTGTCATTTTCAGTAATTACTATAGGAATGAACAACAATATGATCAAACTTGCCTGGTATGGGTGAATGAGATAAAGCTTTTATTTTTATACTTGCATGCCACTCTTCCTCCAGGGAGTTCGGAATAACTTGCCTTTAGTTCTCAGAAGGCCTCCTATCTAATCTGCTTAATTTAAGCCATAGAACGGTGTTTTGTGTACACTTAAAGGAGTACACTTGATGTATCCCATCAAGAAAGGCTATGATAACTTAATGCTATAGAACAGACATGTCCAACGCATCAGTCGCGATCAACGGGTAGATCCTGCAATGAATTCTGGTCGATCACCCACCCCTGCCCTGCCAGCACCCACCCACCTGCCCTGCACTCATCCCTGCCCCCTCGGGGGAAGCAGCCAGTGCCCGCCCACCCTCCACCCATTCCTGTCTCCCACCCTGCACCCATTCCTGTCCGCTCGGGGGAAGCAGCCAGCACCCGTTCACCCTGCACCCATCCCTGGGTGGTAGATCACTGCCAGTTTTTATATTGGATCGTGGATCACAGTCAACTTCAAGTTGGACATGCCTGCTATAGAACTTTTTAATGTATGTAAGTCACAAGCAGAGTTTGCCATTCTGGTAAAATTCCTGGAGATCAAACGTCTACATGAAGAAGAAGAAGAAGAGTTTGGATTTGATATCCCGCCTTTCACTCCCTTTAAGGAGTCTCAAAGCGCCTAACATTCTCCTTTCCCTTCCTCCCCCACAACAAACACTCTGTGAGGTGAGCGGGGCTGAGAGACTTCAACGAAGTGTGACTAGCCCAAGGTCACCCAGCAGCTGCATGTGGTGGAGCGGAGACGCGAACCCAGTTCCCCAGATTACGAGACTACCGCTCTCAACCACTACACCACACTGGCTCTCATGCAGTTTTATCCCGCTAAATGATAGTTAGAATTCACCAACCCAATTCCACCCCCTTCGATTTGCCTTTAAACAGCAAATCTGGGTTGGGGGTAGGGAGTGTGTGGGGGGGTCTTCCTAGACAACAACTCATTCTCTGGGGCCATTTCTGTCATCCTCCTAAGCTTGTCATGTGACATCACATGGTGCATCGAGGCCCACTAGGGCCCGCCATGCTGTGTGATGTCAAGCACACGCTGCACCAGGTTGCACCGCACCATGTACTGTCATGGGTGTGACATCATGGGTGTGGGGCAGAACCTGGCACATCAGCCTGTGAGGAATCCTCAGTGGATCTTACCTTTCTTTTCCTAGCTTCCTTTCCTTAAGTTCCCCCCTTCTGACTTTATTGGAGATTAATATGGTGGAATATTTCTGATTTAGTTCATTGTTTCCCCTCTCCTTCTGCCCCCGCCTCTCTCTCACACACTTGCTCACATTCAGACACCTCATTCCAATACAGCAACAATTTCTGTCAGGCTAAATTTAGACTACTTATTCTACTCAGGAAAAATAAATTAATCCAAAAATTAGTACTACTTTGTTCAAGGAGATGCGGTGCATCAAAATTAATCTTCTGCTTTTATTACGGCAAATGATTTTTTAAAAAAAGGTTGGGGAGGAAAGGAAGAAGCTGAAAGGATAAATATATTGTTGCAGAGAGAATGCTTTTATATAGATTATAGTACTCAATCCACTGTAATGCTTTATTAAAGTTATTTATAGACATTTCGCATTTCTCTGAAATGTCACCCTGCAAGGGTCATGGAATGTATGAGCTTTCTTTTCACCTGCTTCTGATGAAAATGGCCACTTTCAATCTCTTTGGATTAATAAAAAATGCTTTTTTATTTATGAAAACTGTAATATACATTAACCCAGAAAAAAATGTTTGCAGTTCAAAGGTTCTCCATTAGTAGCCCTGGAAATTGTCATTTTTTTTGTTGGCCTACTGCTCTGTAGTGATGTATTTAGTAGGTGGTGGTTGATAAATTTGTCAATTGGCCACATTGGGCACATAGGAGTTAGATGTAGCTGAGGTTTGGTGATCACCCTTCAGCACCTTTAAAGGGGAACGTTGTAGACCTGAAACCTGCCTTCAAGGGCTGTGGAACTTGATTGATGGTGAGGGAATGCCTTTGGGGCCAACCTGTAACATGCACCTGGAGATCTGGGACCTCAAGAGGGGCTGGAGCAGAAAGATCCCCCCTCTTTCCTGAAAGTGTGGGGCTTAAGGGAATGAGTAGAAGGACTGACCTGGCCCTTGACAGGGTTGGCTCAGCCTCTGTGTGGTTCTTAGTTAGATCCTACGCTTTGTTCTCTTTATGCAAATTGTTTTGGGGTTTAACTGTTTAAATAAATGCGGCCCAGCTCACCCAGCCTTTTGCATCTTGCCGCTTGTGGTTGCAAACGAGGCACCCATATCATCCATACCTTGTCAAACTATGGCTGCTGGCTTCAAACATCATAGGAGAGTTCTAGAAGATAAAGAAGGGGAACAAACATAACTAAACATCACTGTCTTTTACACCTTTAAATGGGTGTCATTCCATGGTGGATGATGCTGATGGAATTCTAGCCATTTCAAGTGCACTAGCATAATCTCCTAACATTGAGAGGCTGTGCTGGTGTATTTGAGATACATGGATGCAAAGCCGCTCACACAGAGGGCTACTCACAGGGAATGGTGCCCAAATGCTGCCACTTGGAAGTAGTCTTCTTGCTCCTATTCTGACGTATGACTCTACCAGCTCCACCTGGTACACAGGCTAAGACCCTACCTGCCCGCGGATTGTCTCACCAGAGTGGAGCATGCTCTAGTTATCTCCTGCTTGGACTACTGCAATGCACTCTGCGTGGGGCTACCTTTGAAGGTGGCCCGAAAACTGCAATTAATCCAGAATGCAGCAGCTAGACTGGAGACTGGGAGTGGCCGCCGGGACCACATAACACCGGTCCTGAGAGATCTGCATTGGCTCCCAGTACATTTCCGAGCACAATTCAAAGTGTTGGTGCTGACCTTTAAAGCCCTAAACGGCCTCAGTCCTGTATACCTGAAGGAGCGTCTCCACCCCCATCATTCAGCCCAGACACTGAGATCCAGCGCCGAGGGCCTTCTGGCGGTTCCCTCATTGCGAGAACTGAGGTTACAGGGAACAAGACAGAGGGCCTTCTCAGTAGTGGTGCCCGCCCTGTGGAACACCCTCCCTTCAGATGTGAAGGAAATAAGCAGCTATCCTATCTTTAAAAGACATATGAAGGCAGCCCTGTTCAGAGAAGTTTTTAATATTTAGTGCTGTACTGTTTTTAACACTTGATTGGGAGCCACCCAGAGTGGCTGGGGAAACTCAGCCAGATGGGCAGGGTATAAATAATAAATTATTATTATTATTATGAATTGCACCTCGGATCTATTTCTGCAGTTTTTATGAAGCTAGTTTTATGACGCTAGTCCTTACAGGCTCTCCTTGTGAGAGCTCTACATCTTTCATTCAGGAGCTTCATTGATATGAGGAAGCAAATTAAGACAGGTAGCTAGTTCTCCCCTTCTTTCCTATGTTTTACAGATGCATGAACTCTTTTTTGTGTATCCAGGTATTTAGAAATAAGCAGTGCCGCCTAGATCTCAACCTGTGTGCAGACTGAAATGTTCTGAAAGGACTGATTTGGCTGTTCAAAAGAACCTGGGATTCAGAGTTGTGAGTCAGTCGTGTTGTTAAATTAATTCTTCAAATGTGATGTTCAAAGCGGAAAATTGTAAATATCAGTTGCTATGTTAAAACTTATAACAAGAAAGAATATTATGGTTGTTCAGCTGTCATGCCATCATCATTGTCAGACTCTTTTTGAGGGGAGAATGGAGTTTTACTTGTTTAATGGTGTTGCTGCTGGGTTTCATTTTTCCCCTTCTCTTTAAAATTTTGTAAGATTTTTTTAAAAATGAAATTGTTTGTGAGGAAATCCACGTACATGTGAGCTTCATGTGCTGCTGGCTAGAGCATCATGTTAGGCTGTTGTGGCAGTTTCATTTATTACCACAGCTGCATAGTTGCCTCAGGAAATGCAGCCATTTATGGCAATGCCATGCAGCTGTTACAACGTACAGAAGTCTTTTCGGAGGCTACTAACATTGGCACAGACACTTCCAGAGTCAAGCCTCACGTGCTGATTAATATGCCCTGCAGGTGACAAGTACAAGTGGTTTTTGAAACCCTTGCTGCTTCTAAATTAGCCTAAATTCATTTCTGGACTAAAATCTGGCCACAGGTGAGATCATGTGTTTCTGCTTCTCATGTTATGATAAAGCGTGTTCTCCAATAAATGAGAGCACGTGTTGCGGTGTGGGCCACCGGGCCAGGCCTCTTGTTGCCAGGCTGGTTAATAGTTATTGCCTGGCATCTGTGATTGGATAACCGGGTTGCTGGGGCAAATTGTATGTTGCAAATTGAGTGGGTGGGACCATAGTCTTTAAATATTGGTGCACTCTGGTTTCCCTTTCTCTTTGCAGAGTGCATCGGATCACCCGCCCACCCGCCCTCTTTTCCGGTTGACCTTGCTTTGCCAGTCATGGGGTCGTCTGCCTTGGCGCAGGGGCCTAGTAGGAATTTTGCCATTTGGTGATTGGCTGTGCCATTTGCTTTTTGCCTACTACTCTGCAATTCGTCACAACTTGTAAGGTTGCAGTTAGGCATTGGTTATAATATGCTGGTGGTGGAGGGGGCTGAACCGGCGGTGCCTGCCCCTCCTATTGCGATGAAGGGAATTCCGTTAAAGGAATCCTGGGGCTTGCCATGATTTCGTCCAATCCCTGTTATGGGACCAGGGCCGCCCAATCCCTGTTATGGGAATCCTTGTTATAGGACCG
This sequence comes from Podarcis tiliguerta, assembly GCF_965153285.1. NCBI lineage: Eukaryota > Metazoa > Chordata > Lepidosauria > Squamata > Lacertidae > Podarcis > Podarcis tiliguerta. Next base: position 68,538,816 of record NC_139537.1, read on the forward strand.
GGCAGGCAAGCTTTCGGGGAGCTGCTGGGGAGAGTGGCGTGGGTCCGACGCTTAGCTCAGGTGACCCCCCAGTTTGACTTTCTCTTCTACTGGCTACCGATCGGACCTCGGGATGCCAGTTCTGTCCCAGGCGGGGGGACAGATAGTCATAACCAATGTCTAAACAACCACTCACTGATTTTGTATTTTAATAAAGTTGTGGCCAAAATAGTGCCCAAAAACCAAAACTAAATTACGTGTTATGTGTGAAGTTATTTGAGGGGTAGCCTGAGGACCTACACGCGCAAATCCAATTGTGTGCAAATAGGCTAGTCAGCACCCAGGAGCTTTCAGCCAATGTCCTCTTCCCCAGTGTAATCATTTGTTCAAAGCACTTCCTTATTTGCTTCTGTGGTGCTGAACTGGTACTGAAAAAGACTAGCTCGTTGCTACCCCCCTCAATTTTAGTTTCTGCCTGAATTTAAGGTCAAAGCACCCTTTGCAGTTTGCAGTGTGTGGGGATGTTCCAGAAGCTGAAGCTGTAAACATTAATTAAATCGGTCAATGCCACCTTTGAGACTGAAGCACAACTATCACTGGCAACTCTCTGGTCCGCCTCCATATACAATATAAGGTAAAGGTAAAGGTACCCTGCCCGTACGGGCCAGTCTTGACAGACTCTAGGGTTGTGTGCCCATCTCCCTCAAGTGGCCGGGGGGCCAGTGCTGTCTGGAGACACTTCCAGGTCACGTGGCCAGCGTGACATCGCTGCTCTGGCGAGCCAGAGCTGCACACGGAAACGCCGTTTACCTTCCCGCTAGTAAGCGGTCCCTATTTATCTACTTGCACCCGGGAGTGCTTTCGAACTGCTAGGTTGGCAGGCGCTGGGACCGAAGGACGGGAGCGCACCCGCCGCGGGGATTCGAACTGCCGACCTTTCGATCGGCAAGCCCTAGGCGCTGAGCCTTTTACCCACAGCACCACCCGCGTCCCTCATACAATATATATCCTACAAATAAAAAGTTCTAAGAAGAAGAAAAGCCTTGGCAGGCATATTCCTATTAATCCCATTAGGTGGAGCTATTAGATAAGTCAATCAAGGGAGGAAACTCCTACAGTCTAGAAAAACACTGTATTTTCCTTTCAAAGATGATTGCCTTGCAATGCCATCTCTACAATGCTCCTATCTCTTTCCCAATGCCAGTTTTTCATTAGATTAATATAAAGTTATGATGGAGCCACAGTATAAAGGAGCCATTCGTGTCTCCATTTTGGGAAAGATAACCACAGAAACAGCAGACCAGCTCTCATAAAAAATTTAGAAGCAAAAGAGTCAAAATAACCTTTGGCGAAAGAAAGAAAGATTATACAAACATGCCATAAGGTTATTAAAGTCGTTCATAACAAGCTGATCAAGTGGGAAATTTCCGCTTTCAAATCATGCAGGGAAAACATCAAAGTAATATCTCTAATTTATCTCATCTAATGCTGTAAGAAGACATTTTTAAGGCACAAAATTGGAATCAGGTGCCCAATTATCTCACAGGAAAAGCGAATACAGAACAGCTGTTTATCTTGTCGTGTAATAAGTAAAACTAAGGGAACTCTCTGTGAGATTAATATAGGTTATAAAATGAGTCAATTATTATTTTTTTGCAGAAAACACCTGGAAATTTCTGTGTTATTTGATGGGACTATGGCCAGCAACAGCGTTGTATAAAAACAACAGGAAATTTGATGTACAAAAAAATCAATTATAACTAAGGATATCAGGATGGGCATTTCTTTTGTTCCACGTGTACAACATGAGACTGTTAATCTCAGGGTTGTGGGTTCAAGCCCCATGTTGGGCAAAAGATCCCTTCATTGTAGGGGATTGGACTAGTTGATCCTTGTGGTCCCTTCCAACTCTACAATTCCATGATTCTGTGTAAGGCCTGACCTTCACAGCAGCAGACCATTAACACTAGACAGTACACTGGAATGTTTGGCCCCATTGAGGTCAATGGAATATCTTCCCAGGTAAGGGTATATAGGATTTAAGACCTGAGTGTCTAGCACAAGTGAATGGGCAGAACAGTCACAGGACCAGAGAAATTCTGTTGTTATGTCACCACACTCAGGACCGAATTTAGGTTTGATGAGGCCCTAAGCTACTGAAGGTAATGGGGCCCTTTATATGTCCAGCTGTCCTTTGTCAACAACAAATTGTCACTTTTTTGTGTTGAATATATGCTATATGGTAATTTATGGACCTAATAGGTATCTAAAGCCATTTGCACATAACAAAAGATGTATTTTATCAAAGTAATTGGTGAGCTGAAATACAATTAAGAAGAAGTATATTAATAGTGAAATAATTATTAAGCTCTAACTTAAAATGATTGGGGCCCCCTTACCAACATGATAGGAGCCTACACAACACAAAACACTGTTGCTGAATGTAGGTTTTATTTTATTTGTATTTTATCTTATATTTTGGAAATGTACATCCAGTTTTTTTCCTTTAATTTTTTTGGGGGCCCCCAAGAGAGCAGGACCCTAAGCTATAGCTTGTTTAGCTTATATGTAAATCCAGCACTGACCACTCTATAACTAGACAGGGACAGACAGATGGAAAGGCTTTCTTTTGTTTTAGCAGACACACTCCATCTCCTCCAGAGTTTGCCATCTGGGGTATGAGCCTGAAGGAGAGAACGACAGTTCTCATGGTCATGGCAATTCTAGCTTCTGAAACTGTCCACTGGTATGGAATACTGGGTATGCAATGCATCTTCTGTGCAGGAAACAAAAGATCATATTGGTTGGGGAAACATCACAGGGGCAAGCACCACAGAGCAATTACTTAACCACCTGCTGCATTGCAATGCCCTTGTTGTAGGGATGTGTCATTTCCCCAGCACTCAGTCTGTAAGAATTAGTTGCCAGGGAAATCTTCCCCTTCTCTTCTCTACCCCAGCATAGCTGTCAACTTTCCCCTTTTCTTGCGAGTAATCCTATTCAGAATAAGGGAATTTCCCTTAAAAAGGGGAAAACGTTGACAGCTATGTACCCCAGTCCCCCAAACTTGCATGTGCTTCCCTTTCCTCTTTTTTATTTATGTAGTGTTTCCATGGCTGTGCTTTTCCTCTCTCCAGCTGAAGGGTGTAATTCTATTCTATTTAAGTGTTAAAGTGGATTGCCACCTAGACTAGAGAAGTTGGAAGGATCCTGAGCACCACTCCAAAGCTTCCTTGAGCACATGGGACTTACTTGCACGGTTCGACCTAAAGCAGTAGCAATCATCATTTTATTTCTGCTGGGAGGCGACAGCTTTCCCCGGAAGCTTAGCAAACAAACATTTGAGCATGTTTGGTGAAATGGTTCGGCAATGGTTCCTAGAAGATGCTACACCTTGTTTAAAGAGAATGACTAACTTAATTTAATCACTTCAAGTGTGAGAAAAGCCTATTAGTTTTATCTTTGCTGTATGCAAATGTAACACTTTCATAATGGTTCTATTTTCAGCAGAGCTTAGTCTCTCTGGATTTCATTTAGCCTGGGTGAGAAAAATCTGATCACTTCATGACCATTGGTGTAGCTTGTTTGGGAGTGCTTTTGCTCTAATTTTCAATAGGATGAGCATTGCTCCATGTCTGTGATAATGCCTTTTGTGGACATGGATACGTTTAAAATTGCTGTCGTCCATCTGTTCCCTTGTACTCACAGTAAATACAATCTCGGTGGCTGTGTATTTTCCTCCAGTGTCATAGATGCTATGCTTCTGCATTCCAGTTGCTGTAAATGAGCCAGTGCCAAGTCTGATTGGCTGCCGGAACTGGGCCTGTGCTCATGCCTTGTTTGTAGGCTTCAAAGAGAAGTACAGTTGCTCACTGTGAAAATAGGATGCTGGACTAGATGATCCACTGCCTTGATCCAGGTGAGCTCCTATGTGCTCATGTTCAAAGATTGTAAACCTCCAGGCAAGGCTACTGTCCTCTTTTACCTAATGGCAGAATCAAGTTCTTTGCACTTCTTTTCTTCGACTTTTCCTCCTCTGCAGAAAATATTACTTCCCTAAGGAAGCAAAGGTGTAATCCCATCCATTGGCACATAAAAGTAAAGGGACCCCTGACCATTAGGTCCAGTCATGGATGACTCTGGGGTTGTGGCTCTCATCTCGCTTTACTGGCTGAGGAAGCCGGCATACAGCTTCCGGGTCATGTGGCCAGCATGACTAAGCCACTTCTGGCGAACCAGAGCAGCGCACGGAAATGGTGTTTACTTTCTCGCTGGAGCGGTACCTATTTATCTACTTGCACTTCGTGCTTTTGAACTGCTAGGTTAGCAGGAGCAGGGACCGAGCAACGGGAGTTCACCCCGTCATGGGGATTTGAACCACTGGCCTTCTGATCGGCAAGCCCTAGGCTCTGTGGTTTAACTCACAGTACCTCCCGCATCCCCTCCATTGGCACATAAATTATTATTATTATTATGGAGATGGAAAATGGAGCATGCTTGTTTTCTTCTGCTCCTGTGGGTAGAACCCAAACCCATGGATTCAAGCTACAAGAAAGGAGATTCTGACTAAGCATTAGGAGGAACTTTTTGACAGTAAGAGTTGCTAGACAGTGGAATGGACTCCCTAAGAAGATAGTGGGCTCTCCTTCCTTGGAGGTTTTTAAGCAGAGGCTGGATCTGTTATGGATGCTTTAGCTGTGATTCCAGCATTGCAGGAAATTAGACCGAATGACCCTTGGGGTCCCTTCCAACTCTTTGATTCTATGAACAAAATATAGATTGCATGGTGCTCTATAGGTAGAAGCTAGAAGCAATTACATTAAGGTTACCAGACGTCCCCGTTTCCCGGGGACAGTCACCGGATTTACAAATCAGTCCCCATACAAAATCAATAGAAGTTGGAAAGTGTCCCCGGATTCATTGAAAAAAAAATCTGGTAACCTTAATTTACATATAAGTAGCTGTCAGTTGGTTTCCAGTGTAAAGTGTTGTTTATATCAGTATTAATCAGATAGAAGCACTGTGGTGTCCAGAATGTAACTTTGCTGTTTGGGCTGATCTAGGCACTATCTGAGGGTAGGGACTGTTTTTTTCCCTTTGGGTCCAGATGATGAAGATGTCATTGCTACACCTCAGGTAGAGGACAGGCTTTGGGCCATAGGAGCTGAAGAAACATTTTTCTCCGTCAGCTAGGAATATGTATGGATGCTATGGAGCCATGCAGATATCTATGGCAATGTCATTGGCCTGAAAGCACAGACTGCCCACAAATGCCTGGAAAGCTTCCCAGTGACTCCAAAGTTGACTTGTCATCTTAATTCAAGCGCCTCTGAATGATTTACCTATCTACATCATGTCTATTGTCTGTGTTTTTCAGTCACTGAACACGCTCATCTGTTGTTCTGGCACATTCCCAAAGATAAGGGGAAATGAGTGCTCACCCTAAATTAGTTTAACTTTTTGAAAGATTAAAACTTTGCAGCTTCTATTTTTGGGAAATGGATATTTGTTCCTCCTCCATACTCACCTGTGTCCATTCTGATAAAGGCTATTAAATCTTCCCAATTGTTCCCTTGTTGATATGCTTCTAGCTTCAGTATGCTGTAAGTCAGACCTATATGCTTCCCATATTAAGAACTTAACCTTTCTATATCTTTTGTTGCAGTCTTTTTCTTTCTCAGTCCACATCCCTAAAGCAATATTAAAATAGCAACAGTCAGCTAATTTGCAGAGTTGGCTCAAGCCATACTTTCTCAACCACAATACCCTTCTGCAATATGGGTATGCTAGTGATGGCTCTTGCTTGCAGTGCATTTTTTAATGTTTACATACTCAGGGTGGGAAATGATATTATGCATGAAATTAATCTAGAGTTAGAAAGCACATGTCTTTGCTGCTACCTTTTGCTTTTGGGTGGACATGCCATAGCCCAGTCATAGATGCGCAAAAATCCTGGATTTCCAATTGTTTTATCTGGTAAAGATCACTTATCTACCAGGGAAGATTAAAAAAAACTTTAAAATACATATAAATTATTATTGGAATGGCATATTAAAGATGAGGAGGTAAAATCAGTAATGATACATTGGGCTAAATATATTGGACATAATATACAGTTAGAAGTATGGGAGATGTTACAGCATGCAGTACACTTAAAGAAAATGTTATGAATATGATGTATAGGTGGTATTTAACACCAGTTAAACTGGCCAAAATGTATAGAACAAAAAGTGAATGTTGGAAATGTAAGGAAAAGGAAGGTACTTTTTACCATATGTGGTGGACATGTAAAGAGGTAAAAGCTTTCTGGGAAATGATATATAATGAGCTAAACAAAATGTTTAAAAACACTTTTGTTAAAAAACCAGAAGCTTTTTTATTGGGTATAGTGGGTAGAAAGATACTGAGACAAGAGAAAAAATTGTTCTTATATGCAACAACTGCAGCAAGAATTTTGTTAGCCCAAAGATGGAAACAACAGGAGCTACCAACAAAAGAAGAGTGGCAGATGAAGTTGATGGACTTTGCGGAACTGGCGGAACTGACGGGAAGAATCCAGAACCAACAATACCAACCATTCCAAAAGGACTGGAACAAATTTATATTATATTTGAAAGATACCTGTAAGCAATTAACATCATTAGCAGGGTTGTCTGAAGATTTGTAAGATGAAATTGCTACCTATTCAGGTTGAGTAATATAATATTAGGTAATGGCATAACAAGGATAGGAAACGAAGTGAAATGTAAAGATGCAAAGTTTAATTTTGTAAACCATCAGATAGGAGGGATGGAAGTCTTTAGGCTCAGATGAGCCAAAGAGATAAAATAAGAGGATATGATGTCATGTAATGTGATTATATGTAAAACCAATAAAAATCATTTTTTTAAAACAACTTAAAAATAAGGCAAGGAGCTGTTTCAAAGTAAACCAAATAGTACCAATGGTCTGTATTTGGAGAAAAAAATTTATGAAAATTAGTGGCCTGGGGTGCCAACTTGAATAAAATATTGGGGGAGCCCAGGTAAGCCTCACCTGGCATAATCAATCACAAGACGTGGCACATACACACTATTTGAATGGCAATGCCCACAACTTGGGGAGCCACAACCCCCTCAAATATATGCACTAGAAATTCCTTCTCTATTTTTGTGAACCAGGTGTGAGCTAAACTGGCTAAACTGAATGGTGTGAGCAGCAATTGCTTTGAGTGGTGCTGTTTATTCTGCAAGGACTAGAGATGTACTTTTTAAAAACATGGAAGCTCATGGTCTGAGAGTCCAACTGGAACTGGGCCCACTGTACTCCCTTTCAGCTGACCTGTTTCTACTATATGAACATATGTATTAGCAAAAACAAAAAAAAAGCATTATGAGTATAGGTAACTCTGTGCACATGAGTTGTATACACAAAGGCAAGCATCTCAAGAAGTACTAAAAATACATTGAATGGCAACGTTCCAATTTTCAGCATGTCTTCATGTAGTGCTGGGGTGAAAGTGGTATCAGGTGGAAAGAAGCCCTAATTGGTAGAATAGGAAAAAAGAACTGTTTTTTGGAAGTCTTATTATTTTACATCTTCCATGAATGAGCTCTCACAAGTTTAGCTGGGCATGTTTAGCCTGGAGAAGAGGAGGTTAAGGGGTGATATGATAGCCATGTTCAAATATATAAAAGGATGTCACATAGAGGAGGGAGAAAGGTTGTTTTCTGCTGCTCCAGAGAAGCGGACATGGAGCAATGGATCCAAACTACAAGAAAGAAGATTCCACCTAAACATTAGGAAGAACTTCCTGACAGTAAGAGCTGTTCGACAGTGGAATTTGTTGCCAAGGAGTGTGGTGGAGTCTCCTTCTTTGGAGGTCTTTAAGCAGAGGCTTGACAACCATATGTCAGGAGTGGTCTGATGGTGTTTCCTGCTTGGCAGGGGGTTGGACTCGATGGCCCTTGTGGTCTATTCCAACTCTATGATTCTATGATTCTAAATCCAAGCAAAGTAGTAAAAGTGGCATACTTTGGAATTACTGCTGTAGCCCTGGCAACTGACAATGTCCTAAATTCTCTACAGGTCTTATCTGGAATAAAACTTTGAATCATGCTGAGTCAAAAGCCCAGGCTGCATTCCCTTAATACTCTGATATAACAGATTACAGAATGTTACCAAGTGTCAGCATGAAGAAAACTGGAGAGCAATGAGATGTTACTGCTCTTATCTCACTCTTCCTCATGTAAACATGTGGCAAAATGTCCCCAGCAAAGTGCTGTAGAAATGATTTGCGAGTTTCGGGTCTCCAGCTTGGAATACTTGAGAACCAACAGTTTGTGCATGTTGTATTGTGGGGGCGGGGGGCAGGGGGCGGGGACGAATCCCTCTTATGTAAGATACACCACATCCCTAACTACAGCTTTCTCTTTTAAAGAATAATGCAAGAAATTTCTATAAAAGTTTTATACAGGTAATATATGACCTCACAAAAAGTAGGTACTGTTTACCAATCGAGTAAAAGGTAAAGGTAAAGGACCCCTGGATGGTTAAGTCCAGTCAAATTCGACCACAGGGTGCGGTACTCATCTTGCTTTCGGGACAAGGGAGCTGGTGTTTGTCTGCAGACAGCTTTTCGGGTCATGTGGCCAGCATGACTAAATCGCTTCTGGCTCAACGGAACACCGTGACGGAAACCAGAGCGCATGGAAATGCCATATACCTTCCCACCACAGTGGTACCTATTTGAAAGCAGGTCTTCTTGGTGGAAACAGCCCCTCTCTGAAATACCATCATTTGGGTAATTTGTGAGATGAAGATGGTAATGGCATTAAAAACCTCTTTAAAATATATAGAGATCCCCAAGCTTTCGTGGCCTTTAATTTTGTTTGTTTGTATACTCCATTTCATTTGTGATACACAGTTGCATTTTCTTTTTGCCTAGTTTTCAGGGAATTTTATTGGGAGTTGTTGTTTTTATGTATACCATTTAGATACTTTTGTTAAACTAAATGGTAGAAAAACCAAAATAAATAGGTAGCTTGAGGACCTCCTTGGTATACATTCTGCTTCTATGTGGCAACTGATTGCAGTGATGATGAAGATCACAGTAAAAATAATCACCATCATAACTACACTGATGATAATAACAACAGTGGTGTCGATAACTAGTGTAAGAATGTAGAAGAATGCATATTTGTATCTATAAATGCAACTGTATTCCAAAAGACTGCTTAGGCTAAGGAGAGAGGCAAGTCTAGTAAAAGGCTAAATATAAAAGTTTTACAAAGTCATCTGAAAATAGAACTTAAAGAAATGTTGTGGAGAGATAATACCCAGAGAATTAATACTGACAATGTACTATTTCAGGAACTAAGAGTCTATGGTGGTAGTGGATTATGAGAAATGTATTTTACCTTTAATAGCAGTTCTGTGTAGACTCAGAGACAGAAAAGATTCATTGAGTTGTTTTGTCTGTGTTCCTGACTGTGCGAGAGTATGACTTCATTAACTTAAAAGGTCATTTTTCTAGGCGCTTTTGGAAGAAACTGATTTTCTGGATCCATTTCAATTGTGGTTTAGGCCTGGTTTTGGCACAGAAACTGCTTTGGTTGCCCTGTATGATGACCTCTGTCGAGAGAGAGACAAGGGAGACATGTCCCTGTTAATTCTTCTCGACCTCTCAGTGGCTTTCAATACCACCGACCATGGTATCCTTCTGGAGCAACTGTCCAAACTAGGGGTAGGTGGCATCACTTTGCTGTGGTTCCAGCCCTACTTAGGTGATCATTCCCCAAAGATGTTGCTTAGGGAATGCTTTTTAGCTCCCAGGAACCTTCAGTCTGGGGTTCCGCAACCAGAGGTTTGGAGTACATTGTCAGCAGTATGCTGATGACACCCAGCTCTATTTCTCCTTTACATCTGCAGGTGAGGCAATGGAAGTGCTGGACCTTTGTTTTGCCTTGGTAATGGACTGGATGAGAGCCAATAGACTGAAGCTGAATCCAGATAAGACTGAGGCACTGTTAGTGGGTGGTTCCCTAGACCAGATGGGTGGGAGGTCGCCTGCTCTTGATGGGCTTACACTTCCTTTGAAGGAGCAGGTTTGTAGCTTGGGGTTACTCCTGGACCCTTTGCGGTCACTCAAGGCTCAGGTGGCCTCAGTGGCCTGGAGTGCCTTCCATCAGCAACTTTATTTAAAATTTTGAATTCTCAATTCCCTTGTAAGTTCTGACTTCTAAAAACATTTCCCTTTTTAAGAAGACCTTTAAAATTCCCTACTCAGTTTTTGTCACCTTATGTTACGATTGGTTAGAGTATGGTGCTGATAGTGCCAAGGTTGCAGGTTCGATTCCCTGCATTGCAGGAGTTTGGATAAGAAGCTCCTCAGGGTTGCTTCCAACTCTACAATTCTATGATTTCAGAATATAGGCAGGTGGATTACATTTAGAGAAGAGAACCACCTTTTGTCATAAATGAGAAGAAAGGCAAACAACTTAAAACATCCGGCCCTTATATTGGACAATAAATATATATATATATAGTATACCAACTTATCTGACAGGATGCATGCAGGATCAATATTTCATTTAGTTTGTTTTCCATTCAGCCTGATACAGATATACACATTTTCTTTTATCCGTTTAAACTATTATTCATGGCTCCTGACAAATTTGTCATTTTTGACTATGTATTGCTCACATTTTCTAGTCACGTGGTATATACAGTGATACATCAGAAACAACTGACATTCTGGCTCTTTCCCTTCCTCTCTATATGTAGAGCAAAAATGTCATTGTGAAGCAAAATGTATTTTATGAATAAAATATATGCCACAGACATTGCATTCTTGTCTCCCATCTGTGTGGTTCTCTCTTTTAGAGCTGAAACATAATGTTTTAATCTTGAGTTTCATACAGTGGATTCACACCGCAGAATATCTGGATTTATATCCCTTTACCATATATTGATATTGTGTTTGATCTCATTTGTGTTATCCTGACCTGGCTGACCTCAGAAGTTTCTAGTCTTGCTTCGTGGGATGCTGGATGTTTCTGTCAAACACACAAAGTATTGTGTGTTATCATCAATGAGTAGCTTAGTTGAGGATACTGACTGCTAAAGTGAAATTATTCTAGCTGTCCTTGCAAAAACCATTGTTGTAAAGGATGCAAAAGCTTGTTATTTTGTCCTGCACTGGTCAAAGATATCTGGGAGAGAGAGGGGGAGGTGACCTGAAACAGATTGACTTCCCTAAAATTAGTTTTTTCAGCTAGTTCATTGCTTTATTTTCCTATTCTCTACAAAAAGTCATCAGAATGAGTCCAATCAGGCTTTATTTATGACAGCTAGCGTCTCTGTCTTTAGATCTGTCTGCATGTGGACGATTCCATTAGTAGGGAATCTGGTAGTGTATTGGCACCCCTGAACCCCAGACCACAAGCAAACGAGCCTTTTCCAACTTAACACAGGTAAAGCTCTACTCTTATGCACACTTACTAATGGATGCAAAATAATAGGGACCCCCAAATAAATATGAATAGGTCCAGGCTGCACAAAAACTGGTATTTGGTACTTCTTCAGCCCACGCCTCAGAATAACAGATAGGCACCATACTGAGATTTCTGTAACTGCTCCATACAGTGCCTGTTATAAGGTGATAGATAACCTGTATTGCAGCAGGTTTACTATGTGCTTTGTGGAGTATGTTTTGGGGCTTTTGTGCTGGTGCAGAGGAAATCTCAACTACAACCCAAAATGTCTTATTTACCTACCACATATTGCCTGCCTCTTAGGTACAAAAGAAGGTGGCAGCCGAATACCTAGACTGGGCCTTTGCAGGATTAGATTTCATGGCTTTCCAATGAAGCTGCATTGAAGAACGTTAACGGAGGAGATAGACTGTGGGTTTTGGGGTTTGTTTGTTTTTTAAAAAAAATGTTTTTATTCAATACTTTCTTGGGTACATCCAGAGCCTCTGTTTTCAAGCCACAGAATCCTTCAAACAAGTCAGTCAGGTTCAGAGTGGGACTTTACTATTCTAGGCAATATGGGGTTGGAGGGAAAGAAAAGTGGGAAGAGAGAGGGAAGGAAAAGGGGAAGACAATAACCTTTCATTCATTGATATAGTATGTGAGCTTTTGTGTCAGTCAGGTAAAGAGGTATTTTATTTTTGTTGGGGTGGTGGGAGAGACTAGAGGGCCCAGGAGGTGTTGGGTTGAAGCCATGCCCAGGCTTTGTCTGTGGTGTTTGAGAGGGATGCACGATGGCTTTTCACACATGCTAGGGTGCAGTGCTTATTTTCTATTTAAAAAAATGTATTTAGGGGTACTCTCATTTTCCTGCTCATATTGAAATACTGCCCCTCAATGAGGCCAAACTTAGGTGCACAAAATGTTTAGGGGCATGCGTCCCCCCAGGAAAAAAGCACTGCTAGGCAGCCATTCTCTGCCGCAGTCAACATGTGGCGACTGTGTGTGTGCGCGCGCGTCTAAACTCCAGTTGCACGCACGCTCCGCATAAGTGGCAGCCTGACTGTCTCTCCTCGGCGGTCGGAGGTGGTGCCCTTTTCGCCTGCCACTCTCACCTGAGCGTGAACCCCCGGTTCTGCCCCCATAGAGGAGAGGACAGGACTCTCCACATCTTCTTTGGGAGACCTCAGGCTTCTCAGGGGAGACCTCAGTTAAGCAGGAGGTGGGGGGCATGTCCTTTACAACCCCCCCCCCCTTGCCTCACATCCTCAGCATTTCATACTCTCTTGTAATTACAGTCACAGCACACACACACACAGAGTCAATGACAGCCGAGGTTTCCCCGGCTACACTGGCGGTATGAGGGAGAGGAAGGACTAGACGAGGCGCGAGGGGCGGGCGAGGGGGAAGGAGGCGGGAAAAAGAGCGAAGGCGCGCTGCTGGGCGGAATACTAATCAGGCGGGTCTCGCGTCTGCGGCGAGCCGGCTGCCTCCGCTGCAGAAGCGCGCACAGACGCACCCGGACAAGCGCAGGCGGGGAGCACCGCGGCGGGGCGGCCAGAAGGAACTTCCAGGCGCGCGCTCTCCGCCGCTCGCGCCTCCCAGCCGCCCGCTTTCTGGCGCTGCCCTTTCATGGCTTTCCTCACGGAGCTTCCCAGGAGGAGCCTGGCTTTCCCCACCTGTCCCCATCACCACCTGCGGGCTGTCGCCTCGCCGCCGCCCAACTTCGAAGGCGCTCGCTCGGCAGCAACAGCAGCCGGCGCCCCGCGGCGCGCCGCCTCACCTCAGCCCGCCTCTGACTGAAAGGGAAGGCGACGCGCGCCGGGCGGGCAGAGCATCCTCCTTCTTTCAGCCCGCCAAAACCCACCGAGGAGCCCTCCCGGCGGCGCGCGCGGGGCGCCCATGGCCGCGCCGTTGGGCGGGCTAACTTCTCGCCGCCTGCCCCCTCAGCTCCCCAGCCCCTTCGCTGCGGCCGCGGCTGCCGGAGCGGGCGAGCGCCGGCTGGTGAGAGCCCCGCGGGGTCAGTCCGTCAGCCAGTCCGCCTGCCTCTTCTCCGGGCGCCCTGACGAGGAGGCGGGAGGGAAGCCCGCTCGCCCGGCGCCTCAGCCTCGCGCCCTCGCCTCCTCAGCTTGGCACGAACCAATGCGGAGGCAGCCCAGGTTTTAGCGGGGCTCTTTCAGGCGACGGGGGGACTTCGGTGTGGAGGCTGCCGCCGCCGCCGCCGCCGCCGCCGCCTCCTCTGCGGGAGAGGAGAGCCTGTCTGGTCCGTCCTCGGCGGGCTTGTGCCTCACTTCTCCGACGCGGGCTGCCGACTGGCGAGCGAGCTCCTCGGGCGGCTCTCGCGCGGGGGTCATGCAGTCCCTCATCTCCCCGGTGACCAAGGCGATTCTGGTGGCTTTGTTCATCTTCGCCATCCTGCTCATCCTCTATGTGATCCTGTGGTACATCTGCCGCGATGTGGATTGCGACCATGGCATCTGAGCGTCGGCGGCGAGGCTGCTGGGCGAGGAAGGCTGAATAGAGGGGCGCCTTCGGGTCGCCGCACACGGATCGGGGAGGACGGCCAGGAAGACGCGAGGCGGGGAAAGGGGAGGAAAAGAAGGGCCAGGAATCGGACCCGAGCCTCCCGGAGCCCCTCGAGGAAAACTGCCATCCAAGCTAGCCCGGGATTGACCTTCAGACAGAGATCAGGACGACCCGGTGAGTTTCCCCACGCATCTTGTTTACAAATGGGGGCGAGAAAAGTTCTGAAACAATCATTTGCAGCAGCAGCAAAGGTGGGTTGTTGTTGTTTTTGAATGGGGAGGGGGGACACCCAACCTTAACCATGAGAATAGCTGTCTGTCTGATCCTCCAGAAAGCACTGCAGTACCAGGCTGTTTGGGCTGCTGCTTCTCCGTACAGTCATCATCACCCTAAGTGTCTGTGTGTGAGGATGGAGTGGGGGGGGAGGCACGGATACCTGGTCAGCTCTTCCGCCACTCGTGTGGTCTCCCGATGGTTTTCCTTGCGGATTTAAATCTGGAGAAAATGCGAAGTAGCATCTTCGTGTCTGCGCTGGCCCCTCTGCATCATCTTACCTGTAATTCAACAAATGGGGAGTTTGGGAGAAGGGGTGTGTGTGCTAAAGAAACATAGAAGTAGATGTCTGAGCAAGAGAGGAAGCGTTAGTTGCTGCTGTCTTCTTTAAAAAAAAAAGTAGGGTTTTAAAATGCACACAGGATCTATGTGTGATTGGGAAGGTGCGAGGCTGCGATCAAGGACTGTTAGGTTGTCTTTGCAGCCCCTAAATTGGTATGCAGGAGGTAGCTGCACTGCTAAACAGACCATAAAGGTAAGCTCGTGTGACAGAAGGAACGAACGCTTTATGAATTCAAACGTGGAAAATCAAGAAAGTAATTGAAAATTAGACCTCGTGTGTGCAAGATTCCAAGGGCAGAAAATATGGTTCATGGCATAAACACTTGGGAATGATTTTGCATATTATACATTTCACCTTGCATAGATTTGCATTTTGAAATACCCATTGAAGGTTTGTGGGGGGGGGGTTGGTGAGGTATTTACTAATTAATGGCAAAAGCATTTGAAATAGTCTTGGGGCTGGGATAAGAGGAATATATATGCATCCTTTTTAGATAATAGCTCTGCATTTAAAACAACTTCCCCACCCCCTAGCTTTTCTGATAGTGGATGAAATCCCATTCCATTAAAATAAATCAGTAGGAAATTTTGCCATTGAATTAAGTGGGAGGTGGATTGCACTCAATGTGTTCAATTGCAAAGCCAGTAAATGTGTGTGTTGCTATATTATAAATATCAGGAATGCTATGGGAAGTGCAGTCTGCTCTCTTCTTATATTGCCTGCACAGAGAAGACAGAATGTGGACAGCCTCATAGGAGATTAAAATGATGATGATGACAATGTATCATATTGACCTCGCTTACCCTAGCCTTCTGTAAAATAGTGGCAGGGGAGAATGTAAGACACACTGACTAGATGGAGGTGATCGAACTGAGGTGTCTTTCTGAAATGGAGAGGGGGAGGCAATAAACCTTCAGGCTGTACTGTAGACAGTAGAAGGTCTAGGAATGAGAGCAGAGACTACATGATGTATTCACCCATAATTGGTATATATGCTGTGTGAGACAGATACACTACCTCTGTCTCACACGGCATATGCACCAATTAAGAGGGACACTATGGGGAAGGGAGACAAGAAGGAAATGGATTTTGTTTTAACCCTCCCCCCTCCATGTACTCAAAGTGCAACTCTGTGATTTGAGATGATGTTGCATTGCATTGCCTCAAGGTGACTTCCTACCCATGGAGCCTTGTTTATATAGTCTGGAAAGAGAGAGCGCGAGAGATGCCCTTCTATAGTAATATCCAGTGAATTTTGCTCCTGCTTGCATTGCACCTCAAAGATCTTCTGACATGGCTAGTTGATCAGTCTTGATGCACTCTACAAACTAATGTGATTACAGCAGCAATGTCATCCATGTTTACATGCCTGGCAAGTATATTGCTGAATCCATTTGTTTATCATATTCTCCTCTCTTTAGCTGAAATGCCTGCTGCTCAGGACTCTGTGAGCAAGTAAAAGGTCACAAGCAGATGTCTAAAACAACTAGACCATTTTTGCTGAAAACTATTCCCTACAATGGTAGGCTCCTTGTGCCTGAACACTACCACATGATTTTCAGTAAATCTTCAACAAACAACTCTCCCTCTCTCTCTCTCTGGCATCTGAAATGTGATGCACATTTCTTAATAAATAAATAGAATAAATGGACATGCAATTCATAGGGTTTTTCTCCTGTGCACTCTCACTTCAAAATGAATGGGAGCTACTGAAGAGCATGTTGGTGTTTTTGCATTGCTCTTGTTCATTTCAATTAGGGATGTACATAACAGATTTCTTGATGTATTGTGCCTTTGGTGTTGAACCCCATCGCAGGAAGGATACTAGGGCTAATGTATGTAGAAGGAAATATTTTTCATATATCAAGCTGTTTCACAAAGTGTAAGTTTTATTAATATATTTCATTTATTCTTGTGGATGAGCGGGTGTGTAAATTCATATATATGGCACACGATTAAGCAGCATCACATTTGTACAGGTTGTGAAACTGCAGGTTTCTATATGCAGTATGCATACCTCTTATTACTTCAGTACATGGTGAAGTCTCTTTATATGTTACGCAAGAGAATAAATATTTGTAACTTGCACTAACTGTACCTCAGCCCTCCAGAAATTTATAGCGTGACTCTATAATGAAATATAGGATTTTACTAATTAAAATTGCTGTGCATCACTTAACACCTAACACCTAAGCAATTACTTGGAAGCAAATTCCAATTAAAATAAATGGAATTTACTGTCCAGGTAAATGCATTTAGGACCATGGTGCTATGATTTTGCAAACCCAGTTCTGTGTAATGCTTCCTTGAAAGTAAATCCATGGAACTCAGCAGGACTTACTCCTGAGTGGACCTACATTGGATCAGGCCATTACTATGAATACACAGCAACTCCAGTTTGCAAATGAATATATCACCTTATATAACTTTAGTATGTAGTAGGGGTGGGGTAAAACTCAAATGAAGTTCTGCTTTTCCTCCCTGATACGGAAATGTTGCGAGAATGTATATTTATGTCATTTTAAAGCAGCCTTTGCCAATGTGTCCTGTGATGGCTGGGGCTGATAGGAGTTACACTCCAACAGCAGCTGGAGGGCATCAGGCTGGTGAAGCCTGCTTTAAAGTCTAAATATATAGTTGTTGCTGTCCCTGGGAACAAGCAACACTTGAGCATCAGTCTCTCTACTTTTCTCTATCATTATTGGGAAGGTGAGTTGGAATCTGGCACCAGCACTTTTTCTATTCACCCCTGACTGAACCATTAAAGAGCATGTTGTTTGAGAGAAGCATACTATTCAGGGTAGATACATTCTCATTTGCGTGCATCTTTTTTTGTAAAATACCAGATGGTGTGTGAACCAGTCATGTAATGTCCACCTTATACCGGTTCCTACTTTTTGTCTGTCTTTCCTAGTATTGTATAACAGGTAGTAGCACTCCACAGTCTTAGGCAGAGAGGTCTTTCTCATCACCTGTTAACCTGGTCCATTCTACTGGAGATGCCAGGGATTGCACCTGGAACTTCCTGCATGCAATGTTCTTTCCCCTGATAGGTGGGATATTATATCTTAATTGACCAGTCCTTGACATTCCACAAACAACATAAGTGATCTGCTGACATTTCTAGTTTCTGATTTCTCCCAAAGATATAGGGATAAAGTGTTGCACTTATAACAAAGAAAGCGGGGTTCAGGTACAACTTGAGCTAAGAAAGCCATGGCTCAGCTACGAAGTTCCTGAGATAACTTTGCCAACCTTCATCTCTCAGGGGTCACCCATATTACTCTTTAATGAGGATAGTAAGTTTCCTGTACCTGCATTAATTCTCCATTGACCACATGACATCCACCTCCAAATCCCTGCCTTTCTACACTTTCTATTCCCTCAATCCAGATGTTCTCATACCAGGGATACTCCAAAAAAATGAGAGAGCATGAGAAAATATGGACTGAGGGAGGGAGAAGAGTGTAAAGGCAATGATTTTGAGAATATGGATAATAGATAATTAATGGAGGTACAGGAAGTTTACTATCCACATTAAACTACAATATGGATTTGCCCTCAGTCTAACCCTAATTTACAGGGTTGTAGTGACAGTAGGAGTGGGGAGCAGGAGATGCACTTAGCTCATTGGAGGAAAAGTGAGATACAAACATAATTAATTCGAGTAATTGCTAATGATGCTCTCTCTTGTCCCTATATTCTAACAACCATTACTTATAATGGAGACTTTCTTAAGGGCTAACTCCTTTCCTAACAGCTACAGGTAGCCGAGACATGAAACGTGTGTTGGTTTTCCCCATCCTGATTCAGTAAACAGAGGGAGGGAAAAGCTGTATCTGTTGATTTCCCCTCCCCTTTGTCCTGAACCTGTAAAAGGCGCAGAAAGTTCAAAACAAAACAAAACCCTGGTAATTCTACAATTCTGTGGTCTGTGCATTGTGGCATGAGATGGAAATGGAGAGAGAAATTCATCAGATAAGTGCAAAGCAATGTTAGGATTGGGAAATGCTAAAGTAAGCTTTAAAGGCAACTTTCCTAGATTTATGAATATGCAGTGCTAATAATCAGCCTGGCCTCACATGGATGGAAGAGACTTTAGAGGTCATCTAGGCTAGCTCAGTGAAGGTCCTGCTAGGGTCTATTAAAACCAGCAGCCAGAGCCAAGGATATCCAGGGCTACCCTGTGACTGGTTGTAAGCAAAATAGCAGAGAAGACTGAGATTGGTGGTTCAGTGCTCCCTTTGCCCTAATGAGCCAGCCTCCACTGCCTACAGCAACCCTGTCAGATTGTTGTCAAGCCTCTGCTTAAACACCCCAAGGAAGGAGCTGCCACCATCTCTCGCAACAGCCTCCCCCACTATTGAACAGCCTTTACCCTAATGTTTAGTTCAAATCTGCTTCCCTGCCATTTCCACCCATTTAAGGTTCATTCCCTGTTCTCTGTTCACCTTTTGCATGACAGCCTCTCAGATATCTGAAGGAAGCTATCATATATTCATCTTCTCTGAAACTCTGCTGTGAGAATGATTAAAGCTTAGGCTCTGAAAATATTAAGCATTTTAGCAGGCATTTCTTGTGGATATATAGTGCTGCTGCTGCTGATATACCAAACCTATGGCACATATTACTTATACATCCACCCACACCTCCACTTTGGACTAACACTAATAACCAAGTAATCAATACTCACAAACAGGAGTGTTTCATACCGGAAATGTGCCTTGCCTTTACCACTTGTACTTAAAATAGCTAAGTACTTTAGAACTCAATTTTATCCTTCAGTTATGCTGGCAGAGGGATTATCTGTAGGATAGGGAAGAAGCACCACCACCACCAACAACAGGAGAACATGAAACATGCTGCTGCATATCTTGTATACCAGCACAACTCTGCTGGCCTAGCAGCCAAAATGGGGCAGGGACACTGACCATGGAGCTGTTGTAAGGAAAATTCCTCCCATTCAACTCAGTGAAGAGCAAAACAAAACAAAACTCCCTCATTCACATCATTATGAGAGCATGTAATCAGCACTCAGTTACAGCATACAGAGAGATCATAAATAAGATAACTGGGTAGCTAGCATGGACCTATATCTTTCAGGCCTCACTCAGATCATGGGGAAACTCTGGTGATGGGAAACATAAAGAAGGTGCACTTTGAACAAACAGGGAGTGTTTCATTAAATTGCCTGTCTCCAGAAGAGACAGAGGGACTTGAGCACATTGCTAACACTTCTCTATCTAGGATCCTAACAGGTACTTCACCTTAGGACTCCAGACACAAACACCAACCTGCAACTCCCACTACACTGCCACAACTGGAACTGCAAGAATAGAGCACTCCACACAGGTAAGCGAGCAGAGATGGCAGCCATCCTACAAAGTGGAATTCCTGCAACAGTTTCCCCCTCTTTGCGTATGGATGCCTTGCCTATATTGTATTGCAGTAATGCTTGGTTACCCCAAACAGGCAGGAGCCGTCACTCTCAAAAGCAAACACTCCTATCCAGCCATTACCACTGCTGGCCAAAGACTCGTGAGCTCTTTTGCCTGACAGGAACACATCCTGGGCACACGGAGCAGAATAAGCTGTTCCTCCACACAGAGAGTTGCACTGCAGCCCACCAGGGCGAGTATGGCCTCAGTCACTTCCCTTCCCAAGGTGAAGGAGACTGAGTTCTGGCCAATAACTCAGGTACCCCACTCCCTCTTCCTCCTCACCTCCTCACAAACATCTACTGTGCCCCCACATTCATGGGCTCTGTGTTGCATCTGTTACATATTGCTTATTGCTCTTTGTCTTCCCTTGCTCTCCATAGACTGCTGTAAAGGACCTTCTCCCACTTTGCATTCCAAGTGGACCAGGAAGGAGGCCCAACCCATTCTTGTTCTTCCTTATGGCTGCCAGCCCACTTGCACTAGACAAGCTCCTGATTCATCGCCAACGCCATACCAGCTATGCAATACGTAGTCAAGTAAGTGTCCTAATGTGGAGCTGGAGCCATGAAAGAAACAGATCCTGCCACCATCCTGCTGACCATTGTTCTGCTTTCTGAGGCACAGGAGCTCTGCTTGGATGACTGGTTGGCAACCCTCTATGTGGTTTCCATCCCCACCCACTCCTCCTTTATTGAAATGCTGTTCAATAAAGCCTATGATTATGCCACATTCATTTTTTTGTTTTTTGTTTTCCATTGCTAGGGCATAGTGGATGGAAATGCCTTTCCCCTTAGTAGGATTGGGCTTCAGGATGGGACTGAAGGTAGGGAACTGGATGCTATCAGGTCTCAGGGGGGGCAGTGGCTTTTTTGGCACTAACAGCAAAGGGTGGGCTGATATAGGACTTCCTGGGCAACCCATGTGCTCCTGGTATACACAACTGAATCTGGAAGTGGTATGTGTGTGAGGGGAGACGCCCCATGATGGTTCTGCTTCTATGGCTGAGTGGGTTGGGAACTGCTCAGTTGTGTTTGCAATGGAGGCTTGAGTCCAGGAAGGTCTCTTTCATTTGCCTCTGACTTGACTGCTGCTGGCCAAGCAAGCAAAAGATGAGTGGAATTCTATGCTTCTATACCTCCCCGGGGTGCTTCTCTCTGTCCCCCTTGCCTTCCCTAGGAGTTATGGAGTTCCCTAGGCTTGCTGTTCCCAGCTGCAATCCTAAACATTTTGCTTCTGAGTACAAGCTTACGATTGCACTGTTACTCTTGAAGGGGGCAGGGTCTGATTAAACTGATTAAACTCAGTGGCAAAACATACATTGAGCAGAGATAGAGCCTTAGTGAAGCATTTTTTAATAAACCTGGACTTGTTATATTGTTGGGTGTGTGTGTGGGGGGGTGCATTTGATGGAAGGTACAAAGCTATTAGGAGGGACTACTGCTGCAAAGGTAGGAGAAATAGGATGTTACTGACTTATTAATGGGATTAAAAAATAATGATGATGATGTTTTAGTTACCAACGAGTGAAAGCAAACCTTAAAGAGGTTTTCTGTTTAAGTGTCTTTACATTCAGCTGCAAAAGAAAATGAATCAACACAATTTTCAACTTCTGAGATATTATTTTCTTAAAATGGCTTTCCAGGGGTTTGTGGTCTTCAGTGAGTGTGTACTGAAAAGACTCTAACAAAATCCTATGTCTGAAATTTCACAGATATTTTCTTAACCTTTAATACAAGCTTCTTTTTTCCAATGTGTTACATTTCTAGAGTATATTTTAAAAACAAGCAATTTATATATCAATAAAATACCTACTAGTTGTAACACAAAGTAGTTTGGTTTGTTAATAATTGCTGTTTTAAGAGGGTTATGCAATGCAGACTTGCGTTAGAGGAATACTGAAGCTACATTTTTGTGAACAAACAAAAACGCTTTGACTCAGACTCTCAATGTGATACTTGTAGCATTTTAGAACTTTCAGAAATGTAACAGCTTGTTTGCCATGAGCAATGAACCAAATGACGAGTGGTTTCAATGAATCTGAAGGATTGTATCATATCATGGTGCTTTTAATAGATTTGTACATGTTTATAGAAATTTATATAGGTTTTAACCTTGGCTGGAATTTTGTGTGTATTCAGTGTTGCACAGTGCATTTTAAAGAAATATTTAGGTAGGGAAGGAAGGATCTGAAAATCTCAGTTCCCTTAGTCTCATTTTTTCCTCAAATTAAATTCAGTTAGCCATATTTCTGCAGCAATTTGATTAAAAAAAATTCTCATGCAAATTCTTCAGTATTTGAGCACAAGTTTCTCCTAACTAATTTGTACACAGTTAAGTAACCATTTTTTGTATGATATTTTTCCTAATATGTTCCTTTTTTGCACACACTTTAATATATGCATTTTTATAAGCTTTGCTTCTAGAGCTGAATCACAAAATTTAGATAAGTACAGATTTTGAAAGATACCTCATATTGTTTTGGAAAGTGTGAATTTCATAGCTTCAACTTTCCATGCAAACTGAATCAAATTTATCCCCTATCCCTACCTTTAGGAATAATTGTTGGATCTATTGAAATCATACCCAATTTACAGCCATCGCAATCAATGGACTTAAATTATAGTGTAATCCTAACCATGTCTACTCAGAAATACTATTGAATTCAGTGGTGTTTATTCCCCAGTAAGTGGTGTTAGGACCGCAGTCTTAAGTTATTACTAACTTGTCAATTGGTTTCAGTGGGTCTACTGTGAGAATTACTTAGTTGCATACAACTCTGAATTACAAATCGATGTAATAAAAATTAGCAAGCATTTCTCACTGCACAGTTGGCTTTGCTTCCTTTAGGGTTGATGTGTGAGTTTTATTCAATTTATGGTCTTACCTTACACAGGTCCATTGTCTAACACATGTAAACAGCCTTCTGTGTGACTAGTAAATTCATTTTTAGCTTCACAGTGCTAATCCAAGCCCTACTGAACTGACTCCATGGCTGCAATTACCCTTGTTTGTTTTAACCAAGGTTTGTTGAACAAACCATGAGGTCTTGTAGAAGAACAAAGTAACTACGACTTATTTAAGCTAATTATCATTTTTTTAACCATTTTTGTCTCTGTAGCTTTTGGAGTAAGACATAAAAACAAGCCAGGATTAAGCCATGATAGAGGGTTTGGATGTAACGCGAAACTATGGTTAACATAAACTAAGATTTGTAAGCTGACTTCAAACTATGGTTTCATGTTCTGTTTTGTTGGCCATAGTTAGTTGGCACTGGTGAATTCAGATCACAGCTAAGCTAAACAAACCATGGCTTAATGTCACCTGGAAACCAGGCCAGTATGTAGGAGATAAGACCTGATCTTACTTACTCTCAGTGATGTTTGTGGCACTCCAGGTGCACGGAGGTCATTTGAGTGTAAAAAGGTGGTGAAACTGGAAATGGATCCCTTTATAAAATGGGGCTTCATTGCTCTTTTTAGATTATTTACCTGCTGCTATCTAAAAAGATTAGTCACAATATCCTCAAAAGCTCAGTTACATTTAGGAGCATAATATCGTAACACTCTCTGTGATAAAGTTTCAGGTTGGTAAATTGTACTGAGACATTCTGACCTAGCAATCTTCATGGCTGGAAATAATCTGGATTGCCAACATCCAACTACTCTGCACCACATGATCTATACAGTGGTACCTCGGGTTAAGTACTTAATTCGTTCCGGAGGTCTGTTCTTAACCTGAAACTGTTCTTAACCTGAAGCACCACTTTAGCTAATGGGGCCTCCCGCTGCTGCTGCACTGCCGGAGCACGATTTCTGTTCTCATCCTGAAGCAAAGTTCTTAACCTGAAGCACTATTTCTGTGTTAGCGGAGTCTGTAACCTGAAGCGTATGTAACCTGAAGCATATGTAACCTGAGGTACCACTGTAGTTCATAGTTCATGACTTGTGAGTTAGAAGTTGTGAACCCAGAGTTCTAATATGCATAGGATAGAGAAAGTGTGTGTGTGTGTGTGTGTGTGTGTGTGTGTGTTTTTCTCTCTCTGTGTGTGTTTTTCTCTATGTGTGCCTTTTTTAAAATAGGAAATCAACTAGGTATACTCTTCCAGCACATTACTTTGTATTCTTACAAGCCACCTGTTGCCCTAAAATCAACCCACATTGATATCCCAAGTTTCCTATCAGCAGGTGCACTCAGCAATGTCTGCATATTTTGAATTGCATTGATGTAACATTTTCTCAAGTTGTGTTATACTTGTTTTATGTCTCCCTCTGTCACTTCTAAATCAACACTAGCAATGCAATACTATTCAAGCCTGCTCAGAAGTAAGTTCCATTGAATACAAATGGTATGTGTATATAGATAGGACTGCAGCCCAAACATTAGGCCCTAGAGCATCATAGTAATGAGAAGCTTCACAGCAGATGAGTTGAGACAGAAAGAAAGGGAACACAGTATCAGCTGAGCAGCTAGAACAAAAATAAATGCCACTGGAAAAGATACATGGAAATATTGATTTAAGAGACATACAAGAGAGGGATTATGCAACAAAGAAATTCTCACTATTTACTGTAGAACTATTAAAAAGCAGATGTTTGAACTTTAGTTTTTATAAATTCTTTTTTTAATAGAAATTTTGTCTGAAAACAAATCTTAAGGCTGCTTCTTGGAATCTGTGATGTGTCCCTTAGATCTGTGGAAATGAATGACAAACCTAGTGCATACATAATACAGAACATGCAGTTTTTTTCTCCATTTCCACTGTAGGTCATATGTTCATTGAGCCATACATGACAAATATATTTGAGAAATAGACTAACTATACCTACAATAATAATTAAGTAAGGCCTTCATTAATCATGGTCTTTAGGGAAAATAAATTGACACAATTAGCTAACTTGTAGAGCAGATTTCTTTTAAAACCTCTTTTAATTTAATTGCATTTAGAAAGATAACAAGTTATCACTGCCACTCTTATGAGATATGTATATTGAACAAGGATTAAGACGAAGTTGACAATCAGTCGCTGTTTTAATGACTTGTTTTTATTTCATACAGTAATACCATTCTATTAAGCCTAGTGGGGATTTCAGCTAAGTGGGAGGTTAATGGAAACATGACATCAGTGAAGATAAAATATAATGCTGGGAGCATACAGAAAGACACTCACTGGCTTAACTTTACAGCTGAAATAAGTGTTAAGGAATGTGCATTTTGCCACTAATTGCCATAGCAAATCACAACTCTGCATCACCTGCTAAATAGCTGAAGGTTATGCTGAGAAGAATGTAATGGTTATCAGAGAGTAGATATTCTTTGTTTAAATATGCTATAAAAGGGGGCCAGATATGAGACTGAGAAATGAGATGTTGCTCATTTGCATCCATACAAGGCTTGTAAATTTACTGCCCTTATAGTGGGCACTATAGTGAAGCTTACATTATTTAAAGCGAGAAGATATAGCTGTGGTGCTAAAACTTCCCCTAATTATTACTGACCACCAAATTATTAGATTAATAAGGATATTTTAGATACAATGCTTACTGCTTTAACATAACCATCTGCTCAGTCTCGACGTAATCCTTATCAAAGAGTCCAAGAAAGAAATGTCAGCATGTGGAACCTTAAAAACGAAAACAATAAACTAAATACCTAAATAGCTCTGAAGGCATCTCAGAACATTCAGAGTCATTAGCTTGACATGCATCTGTGCATTGCTATACCTCACTCTTTGTCTGAAGCAATGAAGATATGCTTCAACAGCACTGCAATAAACCTGCTTATGTAACAAAGTACAGTATGCAGGTTAATGCTGCTACTAGGTAAGACAGTTCTGTAGTAGTGGTTGTGGTTTGTTCCCCTTTATGGAAGGGGAGGAAGAATTTCCTTTCCCAGCAAAGAAGAGCTTGGCATGAAGTTACGTTACAGATATTCTTTCAGATGAAGCATCATGGGAATCATACAGTGCCTTTGAAGAATTGATTATTTATATTTGTAGGAAGGGAAACAGTTTTCTGCACTGAGACTGTTAGCTGCAAGTCAGAATTGGTGCAGATTCAGAACAGGCTCAGAGCATGTCATCAGACTGTCCTTGCCATCTGTCCTGTTTCAGGTTCCAATATAGCTAATTTTGTAGTTATTAATTCTCACTCTTTTTACTTGCAGATATGTACATTCCCAGAAGTAAGTTCCATTGTGCTCAGTGGAATATGCTGTTGGGAGGCCTTTAGAGAACAATCCAGATTATACATCCACAGAATTCATAGTGTATGATCTTTGATTTTAGAAATTTCTTCATAGACTACTTCCTTGAAGCACCTAATGAGAGATTTGCTGAGTACATGGAGTAGGTCTGTGTTTTGTTTCTGAACTATAGTTGTACCCACTTGTGGCATATAATATAGCTGACTTTGAATCCTGTGTGCTCTCCTATAGACCTGGTTGCTCAATAAGGTATTAGTTCGAATTACTACAGGGGTGGGAGACTGTGGCCCTCCCAATGCTGTTGGACTCCTATCAGCCCCCAGCTAGTGTGGGCAGTTGTCAGGGATAATGGAACTTGTAGCACAGCAACATCCGTAGGGCCACAGTTTCCCTGACCCTGAACTAATAAATTGCATCCCAAGAAAGTTACATTAGTACAACACACTAAAGCATTCAAATTCACAAGCCTCTTTTTGAAATCGTTTTTAGAGTTGCTGCCCACAAATTTATAAAAATAAAGTTTGAAACATACCAATATTTACTTAATATACTAGAATCGTGATTGGGCCAAATCATGAAGAAAAGATTGTTTGAAGTTTCGAGCAAAACTGTCAGAGCTTTTTATTATTTAATTTGCTTGGACTGTAAATTAGAAAGCCTAAAAGATTGAATTGCCTGCTTGTCAAAATTATGAAAAGACTGGGTTTTCTCATTCTTAACATGAGACCACTGAAAACCTTTAAAATTTTTGCAGTGTGTAACCCACAGCACCTGTTGCAAATCCTGTCCAAGACGTTTTTGAACTTGGTAGACTCTGAGGCTTATAAATGCTTCATCTCCGTGGACTATCCTGATTTAACACATGCCAACTTCCCTCTTGGTGTGTATGGAGCTTAAAAGTGCTTTTCACTGGCTGGATCATGCCACAAGTTCTGCCATTTTGGATATAACCGGAACTCTCATGTTGATAATTGTTGCATCATGCATTGGTAGATCTAGATTTGATCATAGGAAGATAATAAGAACATGTGATTTAAGAATCCGCTCTCTTCTCTGTGGCATCATGATCTGAATTAAATTAATGTGAATGGGGTTACCCTGAGAACCAAATTATGTGCTATTCCACCATTTGAAAAGGAATAATTTCATTGTTATACTCTGCGTATGTATGATTACATAAGTATTACTATGACAAAGCCACAAGGACAGTTGCTAGTGTAGATTCCTTTTCTAAAATTGCCCTTTGTTATTTAGTTTGAAGCTGTGAATCAGGGGTCTTGTAAGGCAACTTCATTTTAAGAAAAACAACACTGCATTATTCATGGCCAAAAGTGTCACAGAGTATGACCTGAAGGTGTGTTAGAAACTGAGATATGAAAGCTAGGAGCTAAATGGTACTTTAAACCTAGGTTATGGGCACAACAACGTAATGTCTAGGTGCACTTTTTCTAATAACAAGAATACAATGTTGAAAATGAGAGAACTGCAGCTAAAATATTATGTTCATTTTTCACATGGTCTAGTCCTTCCCCTGCTCACCCCCCTAATATTCTTAAGAGGGTCTCTTCTCTAGTATTCAGACAGTAGCTGGAAGTGGGAAGGCAGAATCCTCCTTTCCTTCCACTCTGCAGTTTTAATCTGAAATCTTAGGTACAGTACTGAGCCCAGAGCTCAGAAACTGCTCACACTAATAAAATTCCCTGTCACAAAATGCACCTAGAACAATGGGAGTTGTTCTTCATGTAAGGGCACCACTACATTGCTGAAGCTAAACAGATTTTGGTCTGGTCAATGCTGGACGGATGACTGCTTGGGAACCATATGTATTCTGCCTTGGGTTCCAAGATGGAAAAAAGGCAGGATATAAAGGTAAATGGGAGTGGGGTAGATGCCATCATCTTTATGCTACATATTTGTACTGCTGGTGCAAGCATTCTTCATAATTGCAAAGAAAAAAGTCCTACTACCAACCCCACTGCTGTTGTCCATCTTACATATTTATTTACTAGTGCAATCTGCATTGTCTTTTAGCTATTTATTTGCTTTCTTTTAGGCTGGTTTTCATATATGTGTTTCTTTCTTTGTTTATATATTGTAAGGCGCTGTGAGTTACCTTGGTAAAGAAGAGACCAATAAATACAATAAAAAAATAAACAATTCAAATTCTTGCTCTGCTTGGGGTAAGTCATAATCTTCCAGCCTAAATGCCACCCTGGGCTCCTTTAGGAGGAAGATCAACAGAAAAATCCAATAAGGATGATAGCAACAACTAAGCTAGTATTTTATCTTGTTCTTTTGAGAAAATTTTTACCACTTACCATTTACAGCTGCTTTCATAAAACAAACTGCAAAGCTGACCTAGTGAAATAAAACTATGATAATTAACTTGGGTCTAATATACACATGCATGGAGTAACAAGATAGAATTCTGAGGTGTTAGTGTGTGGTGTGCTACTTGGGTCTGCAGGTAGGAAAATGCCATTTTAGAATGCCCTAATATTAACAAAGCAAAACTTGCCTGCAAGTACATAATTAGTACATCTGATCGAAAGTTTCCAGTCCACACCTTTGACCATTATACTGGTTTTCTATAGAGCGGAGCATCCAAAATGTGATCTTCATCTGCAGCCTCAAGTGGCACACTTTATTTTATTATCTCAGCATCCTACCATCTTATTCTGCAACAAAAAACCCCTCAATGCAATTAGAAAACCAGAAACGTTTGTATACTGTATAATGCTTCCCCCCGATGTGGTAGTTTTCCATTTCTTTTTTTCTCTCTTTCACATTCAGAAATGGTATCCCACCCCCAACCTGCAGTCTAAAGAGGTAGTTATTCTACCAGCTCAGCATCCCACCGTCTTATGTGTAGCCTGACACTGTTTCTTTACCATTGCTAAACAAAAAATTCGATTTCTGGTGCTACACCAAATAATGACCAGTGATATAATGCAGGATTTATCTTAACTAGCACGATGCAAGTCAGAAGCTATTTTATATATCTGCAGTTGTAAATGTTTTTCTGTTTTAGTTGGCTGTTGCCTCCAGGGTTGCTCCCAACTAGCCCACACTGTACAGTTCCACATGAAGAAGACTCTAATTTACAGTAACAGAGACATCATGGTGTGTGTGTGTGTGTGTGAGAGAGAGAGAGAGAGAGAATGGTACATTGCTGCTTTCCTTTGCCTTTAACTTGTGAAATACCAGAGGGAATCTTCTCACCTTCCTCCTTAATTACCATATTTTTCGCTCTATAAGACGCACCATACCATAAGACGCACCTAGTTTTTGGAGGAAGAAAACAAGAAAGAAAAAAAATTCTGAATCCCAGAAGCCAGAACAGCAAGAGGGATTGCTGTGCAGTGAAAGCAGCAATCTCTCTTGCTGTTCTGGCTTCTGGGATAGCTGTGCAACCTGCATTCGCTCCATAAGACGCATACACATTTCCCCTTACTTTTTAGGAGGGAAAAAGTGAGTCTTATAGAGCAAGAAATACGGTACTTTCCAAAGGGCTCTCTGATTTGTCCAGGAACTGGCCTCTGAGCAGCCACATGTTGCAGCTGCAGCAACACACCCAACATTCCCAGTCCTGTTACCACAAATTATACAAATTATGTTTCCCGCATTTGGGTTGTTCTTTTCCTGCAGGGTGTGGCTGCTGCCACCAATTATAATATTGCAGCTCTGGGAAGATATAGTGGTGCAGCAATAAAACTGCTAGCACATTTACAAAGCTAAGCAGGGTCTGGTATGGTTTCAAATTGGAAGGGTATTGAGATTCCTGCATTGCAGGAGGCTGGACTAATGACCCTCGTGGCCCCTTCCAACTCTACGATTCTGTGATTATATATAGGATACTGTTTTTAATGGGAGGTGGTCTATGGTGTCAGCAATGCAAGATCAAAGGACATGTGCAAAATATGGGCTAACATGTTTTTTTTAAAAAAAATCCATAACTTTAAAAAGGAAACAGAGAGAAGAAACCTTCTCTCTTCCAGCCAACTCCCTTTCACACCGCATTTCCTTGCTGGTTTTGCTCAGACTATTTCTCTCTTCCTCCTGCTAAACAGATTACCATAGTTTGAGTTTATATCATCATGTTTGGAGCTATAGGCAACAATTTTTCTTCTTCTTTCTTATTGCCTTTCTTATTTCTTATATAAGTTTAATGTATTTCTAAGTGAGTTATGTCTAAGTGAGTTTAGTGAGACTTTGGGCTTGTCCACTTCTGAGCATTAAGTAGCTGTTAATCCACTCCCCTCCCCTCCCCTTTCAATAAGAGCAGAGCAGTCCACACCCCCACACAATTGAATTAGTACATAGAATCATAGAGTTGGAAGAGACCACAAGGGCCATCGAGTCCAACCCCCTGCCAAGCAGGAAACACCATCAGAGCACTCCTGACATATGGTTGTCAAGCCTCTGCTTAAAGACCTCCAAAGAAGGAGACTCCACCACACTCCTTGGCAGCAAATTCCACTGTCGAACAGCTCTTACTGTCAGGAAGTTCTTCCTAATGTTTAGGTGGAATCTTCTTTCTTGTAGTTTGGATCCATTGCTCCGTGTCCGCTTCTCTGGAGCAGCAGAAAACAACCTTTCTCCCTCCTCTATGTGACATCCTTTTATATATTTGAACATGGCTATCATATCACCCCTTAACCTCCTCTTCTCCAGGCTAAACATGCCCAGCTCCCTTAGCCGTTCCTCATAAGGCATCGTTTCCAGGCGTTTGACCATTTTGGTTGCCCTCCTCTGGACACCATGAGGAGCAACTTCTGTCCTTCCCATTCATACAAGTAAGCATGTGGTTTTGTGGTTTTCTCCACCTTCTAATTTGTTGATTCTGTTCTTCCACTTAAGTACCACCAGCGCTTGCCTGCAGTCAGCCGCACATGCACCTTGTTCTTAAGAAACTTTCCTCACCCAAGAAATGTGCAAAACCACATGAGCAATTACAAATTTACTTGTGCAGTTTTCTTGTTTGGTGCAAATCTGAGGGATCAAATTAAAAAAAGGCTTGGGTGGTATGCTGCAGAAGAAATTAAAGGAATTGTAAATTCTTGGCACATATTTTTCATATTGCTGCCCAATATATCTGGTGTAGAATTTTTTTTTTTAATGCAGTTTGCTTGTGCATTGTTCTGGTTTTCTGCAAATCTGTGGGATCAAAAGAAAGAAAGAAAGAAATCCTCCATTCAGGAGCACACTGGAAAAAGATACAAGCACAGTCAGAAATAAAAGCGCTGAGGAGGTAAAGGGCATAGAGAGATGAGTAGCAGAAGGTGACAACTGATCCACCAACTCCCAAACCAATCATCTGTGATCTCCAATGAAGTGGTTGAGCACCCAATATCCCCAAGGGGGAAAACCTTGAGATGGTTGTTGTTGTTGTTTTGACACTAACTGTGGACTATGCATATTAGACAGGAATGCAAACAGCTACAAAATCACAGTAAACTCTGGTGTGGACAAGCCCCATCTCTCTTATATATGTGCATAGAGCTGCCCCATTGTACCCTTCAATCCACATGCCTTAATGGGCACCAGCTGCCACTGGTGCAAAGGGAGGATGGGAGGGACCAGGAAGGAGTACTTGGCCCTGGCATTCACCTTCTCCTTCAAAACAACATGAAGCTGAAGAAAATCATCCAAATCCAGCCATTATGTGGAGTGTTTGACTGGGAAAACCAGAGTTTTAAATCCCTTCTTGGTGGTGCCACAGGAATCCAAGTCTCTGTCTCAAAGTTTGGGTTATGCTGAGCATAATGTGGAATAGCTCATGTATGCTAACTTAAGCTATTTTGGGGGAGGGTAAGGCAAGGTAATGAATTAAATGATGAAGGTGTTACATATGTATTTTACTTCCTTTTTTGAAAATAACCATGAGGGTCTTAGGTTAGCCTGAAAATACCAATGAATGTAACTGCTTCCCTAAAAGTGCAAATCCTTTTGACTTAGCTAACTAACCCAAATACATAGGATGTGACACTTCCTGTATTAATCTTGGAT
Source organism: Podarcis tiliguerta (assembly GCF_965153285.1). Classification (NCBI taxonomy): domain Eukaryota; kingdom Metazoa; phylum Chordata; class Lepidosauria; order Squamata; family Lacertidae; genus Podarcis; species Podarcis tiliguerta. The sequence goes on from NC_139537.1 coordinate 68,571,041, forward strand.
AAATCCACTCAGGCATACAATGAATGGGTTGCTAACGAGGAAATAACACATATAGTTCTGTCTGACATTCTTCTTAGTTTATATTAAAACTATAATGAAGGTTGTTGACCACCCTAACCAACTTGTGGATACGAAGATTGATGAGCATAAATGATGCAGCCAACAAGTGTTTTAGTTTTGCCTAAAATAAAATAAAATTGCAAGTTGCTTTAGTTTACCAAGAGCTTTCTGACTTGAAAGGTTGACTCACCACAATATTACATATGATAATCCTAATATCTGACAGTTCTAAAGATGGTGTTAAATGCTTTCTGAGGCCATTTCCTGGGTTTATTTAAGCGGAGAAGCACCTGTTATCTTTAAAAAAAAGAAATGTCAGCCTGCTTACCTGAAGAAAATAGATAGGGTCTAAAAGGAAAAAAGCACTGAATATGAACAAAGTGAAACTGAAACTATAAGATTCATTGTGTACTGCTCTCCTGTTGACATATCTTCTTCTATCAATGTACACAGATATTCCCATGGTGTCTGGTATAATTTTGTTTTGATATTTTGTATAAAAGCAGAATGTGGCTGTTGAGTCGATGGGGAACATTGATTTCAGGAAGTGTGAAGTGAGTCAATGGCTTCTATTTTATTTCTGAGATTACTAGTTGTTCAGAGATTCCATCTTTTGGAAGAGAAAAGTTCGTGGTAGTATCTGTATAAGGGTCTTTTCCATGGAAGCCAGAAGGCATTTCCTGAGAACTGCATGCTAAATCTATACCGCTTTATGTTCTGCTTTCAATGCTGGAATGCTGCACCTAATTATGTGGCTGTAAGCCCCATGGAACTTGATGGGACTTACTTCTGAGTAAACACATGAACTTCCATTATGTTAATTTTACTCAGGGTGAATGTCCATAATCTTATATTGTGGCTGTTGGCACATGCCCTAAGGAGAGGAGGGAGAGAAGACAGCTAGATGGGGGGTGGGGTTAGGGAAAAGGGCATCGGCATGAAGGAGACAAGGGGAAAATAAATCATGGTGGTGGGATGTATTTTTTTTTTTTTTTTAGTATGTATACAGGAATGAGTGGGACCTGCACCAAAATGTTGCTGTGTCTCCTCACACCTTATTAGGAATGCTCAGCTAAACGCCATGCTGTCCTCCAGGATGCTATAAACCAATTGACACTCCCATGGCTCCTTGAGGCCACTGGCTGGCTCAGTCCTCATTAGCCTGTACGTGTTTAAAAATATTTTGTATTTCTAAATACCTTGGAGTTTACTAGAACATGCTTATACCTCTCTATTGTTTCTCAGTTGCCTCATTTCTGTCAACCTACAACCACCTGAGTTTGCTGGTAGGGAATGATAGCCCTCATTTAAGTATATTTTATTAATTTTATTAGATGGTGTTATGTACCGAGTTGAATTGGATCTAAATGCAGCAGTCTGAATGGTCCTGGAACTATAGGATCCAGAATGCTGCAGTCTGATTGGTTCACAGGAGCCACCCAATCCCACTCCAGGTGGAAGTGAATCCGCAACCTGATTGGCCTACAGGAGAATCCCTGAATTAGCCAATCACGTGGGGCCCATTGTGTAAATAATGTATATAAAGCAGACATTCTGGGGGAACTTCCATTCCTGTTCACCACTATGAGCTGAATAAAGAGCATTAAATCCACTCTCGACTCCAAGTATATTTCAAATAGCTTGTTCTGTCATTAAGTTAGTATTAGATTAGAGCAAATAAGAATATTTCAAATAAAGTTGTTGGGTTTTTTTGCATTTAGTTAAGTTTTTTATTTGGTTGGGTTGACTTACTATGACATAAAAAACAGAATATGAATGATGTGATCAACAGGCTCCATATATTAGTGATCATAGCAATTGGAAGCACAACTTGACAGCTTTACTCAATATAGGAAGGCAGCTGAAAATGCACAGCAAGGTGCTGATAGCAAGCAGTGGGAGATATTTCTCAGTGCCTTTGAGGTACAGAAAAATTATTACAGGTGTTTCATAATGTAATTTTGAAACTCCTAACCAAACAAAAACCCACAAGGAATAAAAACCTTACCTACATCTTGCTGTGGAAATATGACTCCCACAATGAAAGTTTGCAGTTGTCTTCAGCACTTCCCTTATTACTGTACATACCTAAGGGACTATAGCTTTTATGAGGCTCAAAGTGACAATCCTTTCCCAAAGAGGGCAATTACAGTATATTTTTATTTTTAGCAGACTTACACCCTAATCCTAAATATGTTTTCTGGGGATATAAGTGTGACTGATTTCTGTGTCTAAGCAAGCAAGTTTAAAATTGCAGCCAAAATATAGAATGCATCTGTCCTAAAGAAAATGTTCTTTATATTAGCCTTTGCCTAGGTAAGGCAGCTGTTTGCAAAGGCTGCTGTTTGCAAAGCACTTACTCCAGAATGCTTAATATTGGGTATTAATACTGAACATATTTCAGGTAACAGGAACAAAATAAAACAGCTTTCTCCACCCTGCCTATCCCAATGGAAGTTTACAGTGTGTGCTTATTGTAAACTTGCAATAGCACTGTGAGAAAATTCGTGATGAAAATAATTTGCGCAAGACTAGAGCTATGAAAGTTATCTTCATGATTAAATCTTTATCTCCCCTATCCAACACAACGTTCTGGTTTATGAAAGGAATGCTACATCAGGTAATTGATCTCTTTGATAACCAGCAGCTTTTGCAAGTGCTACTACCTATGTAACTCTGTTTTCCATTTAACATGGAATATTTTGTCATATTGGAGTCATTACTGAAGCACAACATGTAGGACTGGGCATGCAGGCTTGGATATTGGAACGAGATCACAACCACTCTTCACCTAGAGCTGCCTTTGGTGCTGGATTCACTATGTTCTTTTCATTGAGGGTGCTTCCAGAGAGGGGTTTAATATTGCAAACAGGTTGTTCGTCTACTGCAAGTAGGCCATTGGCAACAGGTTTTTGTAACTTGCGTGGCAAGACCCTCAAGCCAGCCCCTGTTAAGAATAAAGAAATTCACACTGATGCAGAATTTTGGTTTAAGGTTAATGGGCAAAATTTAGGTCACAACTTTACAGTGGTACCTCGGGTTACAGATGCTTCAGGTTACAGACTCTGCTAACCCAGAAATAGTACATCGGGTTAAGAACTTTGCTTCAGAATGAGAACAGAAATTGCACGGTGGTGGCGCGGCAGCAGCAGGAGGCCCCATTAGTGTGGTACCCCTAAAGTGGTACCTCAGGTTAAGAACAGTTTCAGGTTAAGAACGGACCTCCAGAACAAATTAAATTCTTAACCTGAGGTACCACTGTATTGATTACAGCAAATGTGAGCGGTATTGGCTTAGGTATTGGCAAAAGACTATATCAGACTCCTGCCCCCTTTGCAGGAAGTCAGTAAGGGTAAACCACCAAAAGAGGGAGCTGCTTTGGGGGAACCCCCCTGCATCTCCCCCGGTGTTCCCAGAGGCCTGGCATGGCCCTAGCCCCTCAACCAGACTTTGGACAGGACCCAGATCCCGGATTCCTTTAACGGAATACCCTTGGACAATGGAGGGGCAGGCGATGGCCAGCCTCCCCTTCCTCCCTCATTAATAAGCCAATGCCTGACCACCAAACCTTACAAAGTTGTGACGATTGCGAAGAGGTAGGTGAAAACCCAAAGGCTAGTGCCAATCTGCCAAATGGAAAAATTCCTACCCGGTTCCCTTCCCAAGACGGGTGACCAACCAAAGTCCAAAGCAAGGCCAGAGGACACCTAAATTAAAGGGAGGGTGGGCGGGAGTTTGACAGCGCGAAGCAGGTGCTTGACACACGTTGCAGTGCTGCTTTTATACCCCCCCCCCCCATGATCACTTCACTCAAAATGATTGGCCAATAGGCCTGGGGTGATCGTAGTGCCACCCCGGCGTGAGGGTATTACTCCACCCACGCCAGGGTGGGGGGAACTGGGATGAGGGCCTGCCCGCAACCAGGACCATCTTTTAAGATAATCCCACTTATCAGATTTTCCTTGGAATGTGGGAGGGAAGGAGTACAGGTTGGCATTTTGATGTTAGCAGCATCACATACACTAAGAAAAACTTGCATGCAGTCTCAAGTTAGACACTCACCTGTAAGCACCCTGATTCACAAATTGATGTGCCCCTTCCCGCCTCTATCTGCCTAGTGGTTGGACAGTCAGCATTCTCAGGTTCTTCATATTCTATTAGGGTTTGATTCTCTGCACACTTAACACACAGGTGTAGAATGCTCTCCTCAGAGAGGCTTGTTGCCTGTGTCCATTTTTTTTTAAAAAAAATATTTTTTAATTGCAAATTTTACAAGAGAAGCAAAAATAAAAGGATAAAAAGATAAAATAAAATTAAAGAAGAAAGAGAGAGAAGAGAGAAGCAATAATACAGTGGTACCTCTAGATGCGAACGGGATCCATTCCGGTGCCCCGTTCGCATCTAGGAGCAAACGTAACCCGTGTCCACACGTCTGCACATGCGCAGGTCATGTTTCAGCGCTTCTGCGCATGCACGTGATGTTATTTTGAGCGTCTGCGCATGCGCAAGCGGCAAAACCTGGAAGTAATACACTCTGTTATTTCTGGGTTGCCGCGGAGCGCAACTCGAACACGCTCATCCCGAAGCACATTCAACCCAAGGTATGACTGTACACAGTCATACCTTGGGTTAAAGTCACTTCAGGTGAAAAATGAACATAATATTTCAGGTTGCGCTCTGCGGTGACCCAGAAGTAACAGAACACGTTGCTTCCAGGTTTCGCCACTCGCACATGCGCAGACACTCAAAATGACGTCACACGCATGCGCAGAAGCAGCGAATTGTCACTCGCACACGCGCAGACATGGGTTGTGTTCTGCTCTGGATGCGAACTGGGCCCCGGAACGGATCCCCGTTCACGTCCAGAGGTACCACTGTAATACTAACAACAGCATACCACCAGCAGTTCACATTGCAGATGCAATGACTGTTAGTACATGTATCTTAAGCATATAAATTAATATAAGCCTTCCAGATGTCGGCCAGATAGTCCTTTCAGTGCTGCATGAACACCTTAAAAAAATATTTCCCAGGCATTTTAATGTTAAGAGCTTTTAGTGATTTAGCTGTGCTATATTAATGTTTTGCTGCTGGTGATTTTATTTATTTTAATTCACATGTATATTTATTACTTTCTCTCTCTCTCTCTCTCTTTGGCTTTTTTAAAAAAAAATCTTTTGTGTTTTTAGATTTTCTTGTTAACCACCCAGAGGATTTCAGTTATAGGCCAATATGCAAATACTGCAAATAAATGAATAATAAACAAACAAATGCAGAAATACACGTTGACATCAATAGGACATTCTTCGGAATGTTGATGCTTAAGCTTCTGCTGTGGTTGCAGGGTACCATCTAACATCAATCGGTGGTCCAGTTAACCATCTTCCCCACCCTAGGCATCCCTATCTAATTAATCTTCTGACTTGCTGTTTTTCTTCTGGTGCTTACCATGAATGTTTTCTCTTATTTATTTTTTTGCATATTTTGTCAGCTACTTTTTAAAAAAGGAACTTGTTGGGGGAACAAACCAAGTGTCTAACACATTTGATAGGCCTTAGTAGCCTGCTATAAATGCCATTGCCAGAAGATAGACCCTTCCCCACCCCCCACCCCCATGCAAGTTAAAGGAAGGGGGAATATCTTGTCTCCAAAATTCTGCAGAGATTGTTGCTGCTTTCTGCTTTGAAATACAGCATGAGTACAGGGTTGAGCCTCCCCTGCCCCTTCTTCATGCCTGAGAGGAGTTGAATGTTGATCCCGACTGTTGTGCAGAACTTTGAAGCCACTTGGGACACAGTGAGAACCTTGCTGCTTCCTCAATGACTCTAAAAGCTTGCAGTGGATGTGTGAACTTTCCGCCTATTTTTCTCTTACAGTGTGCTTGCCAGAGCAAAAGATAAGTCACCACTGACAATCTGGCAAGTGCACTTGTGGACTACTGGAAACTGAGGCTTAAATCGTTATTGAATATTATGGAATTATTGAAAACAACCACAGACATACAATTAAGGTCTCTTTTCTAGCATGAAAAGCCCCAAGGATACATGAGAATAGGACAACCGAATGAAAGACAAATGTTATATCTGTGTCAGCTACATTGCAACATTGGGTATAGAAACATGAAATAGCTAGTCAGGGAGCAAGGGAATATGTGCTAAGTGGTGCCATTATCCAGTGCATTGATCAGGAAAAGGATTAGGAGGTTATTTAGGGAAAAACATTGAAACCTATCAGGCCATTCCACCATAACAATAAAAAAGGCAAAGAAGATAATAGCTTATAGAAGAACAAACATAAGCCATGTGAGAAGGAGCACTTCCAGCCTTACCTCCTGTGAAATTTGCAGTGCATTGATGGCTAGTACAGAAGCACACAGTGAGCACAGAGGCCTTTGCTAATTTAAATACAAATAGATATATGTATTCGATGTAAAGCTGAAAGCTGGCAGAAGTATTGTGGTTGGGTAATCTCAAGTAAGCCATCTGTGGTTAAGTTCCTTGTGTAATGTATAAGAGCCAGGACACACTGTGGGAGTTGTGAGCCCTTCATCCAAATCTTATTGATCTACGTAAGGTTCTCAACCCCTTCATGGATCACTGCCTTGTTGTGGCGAAGGGGCTTGAATAACTCAGAGAAGCTACGAGCTATGCCATGCAGGGCCACCCAAGACAGACAATCGACTAAACAACAACAAGGTTCTCACATGTGATCTGGGATATATACTACATTCTTAACACCAGGCAGGACAGAATATCCATAATGCCAATTGGTGTGGAGTAACCCCCACCCTACTTTGACAGCCTGTATGTGTACCCCCCCCCCATAGCTCAGTTGGTTAGAGTTTGGTACTGATAACGCCAAGGTTGCAGGTTCAATCCCCGTATGGGAAAGCTGCATATTTCTGCATTGCAGGGGGTTGGACGAGAGCACCCTCAGGGTCCCTTCCAAAGCTATGGTTCTATGACTCACGATATATGCCTACACTGGCCTCAATTAACACTGAGCCTGCCCTGTTCTTTTCTATGCCAGGGAGTGCTCCCTATCCTTGTCGCACCGAGTACCTGTTTGTGCAGTGCATTTTCTAGCTCATAGAAAAAACAGCAGCCCCTAGAGAGGTGAGGCTGTAGCTCCATTGTAGAACACCAGCTTTGCAGGCAGAAAGTCGCAAGTTTGATCCCTGGCATCTCTAGGTAGAGATGATAACGTCCCCTGTCTGAAACTCTAGAGAGCAGCTGTTTTGTGGTTCCTGGAACCATGCCTTTTGAGATCCTGCTTCATGGTTACTAGAATCATGCCTTTGTAGAAGTTTCTGCATTAACCATTACCTCACATGTTTGGCCATGCATTCAACAGCTTCTCTGAACTGCAGCCAATGTGTTTGTTTAAAATAATCTTTAAAAGCATTCATTAGCATGCATTTGATAATCTGGTGAAATGATTCTGCAGAAAATAATATGCAAGATTTCCCCCTTCTCAGCAGGAGTAAATCTTTATGCCTATAAATTAAAAGAGGTTATTATGGAGCTCTCAAAGCTCTGCAAGTCCTGGGTAGCAGCAGAAGATAATTAAAAGGTGAAGGCATCAAAAATTAATTGCAAGGCCTCTTTCTCCCTCAAGTGTCATAAATAAATAAATAAATTAGAACTAGAAAGTGTCAAAAATTACATGGAAAAATATGTTGATGGATGCAGTGGGTGAAAAGGACATGCAGTCCCATGATACACACATTCAGAGATAGGTCCAGAGACCCCATATTCTACTACATAGCTGACAGATGTTCTCCAAATAATTGTTCCATATTCAATAAAACACAGCTTCACCTCCATCTGGACTATTATGTATATTGTTATCAGTCATCATCACACAGACTAGCTTGGTTTTCTGAATGAATAGCAACAATACCACATCTGATAGCTAAGGAAAATTTAATGGATGAATAATGTTAGGCAAGCATTTAGAGTATTTTTATTCAGCACTTGTGTGTGTGTTTTTTCATGTGATTTAGAAAATGGGTAAATGTTGTAGGGAGGAGTACTTCCCTTTAGGAAGCCAGACCTCCAGTCATCCATGCCCTCTTCCAGGATACTAAAATTGCATTCCCCTTCCACCTAGTTTTCCTTTACAGTCAGCTAGCATTCTGTGTGCACTGAGCATACTCAATCCCCATTGACATGTTTGAGTTCCTACTAACCTTCAGGGTTTATTTGTGTAAGAAACTGCCTGGCCCCATTGATACCTCCCTCTTGTACATGAGTGTTGTATGGGGTACCTTAGGACCCACACTGTTAGTTCAGTTGCGAGGTTTGGGTTGGGGCAGGCTGATATAGCAGATATGGAGGAAATTGATATGAATGGTTATGTCTGAACAAAAATGTTGAGTTTTGTTCTTTGAGCTAGCTACATACTGTGCAATTGCATTATTAGTTCAGATTTTTCAGTTACTGTACCATTTCCTCAGGGTGGATGTAAACGTTTCGGTAAAGGAAATGGTTTGACTTGAAATGAAATATATATCGCAAATTGGAGCAAATTGGTTAATATGGCACCAATGAAACATCTTCCGAGCTGTGGCGAAGAAGAACTATATTGGTTTGCTCTTTCACCTTGATTGCTTTCTCTTTTAGTAAACTGCACCCCACGGCAAATGTCTCTAGCTATTAGATCACGGTAACCAATGTGGTGCTGCCCCAATTTAGTTGGACTGCAACTGCCTTCATCCCAAATCATTGGCCATGCTAGTTGGAGCAGCACAAAAACATCTGGAGGCACTGTGAAAGCAATACCTGGCTTAGATAAATATTGGGCCTTATTCAACTCTCCAGTTCCATTAGTGGAAGCCAATGCAAGGATTCCCGCTAGTGCAACAGGACTTCCTCCCACTCTCCCTACAGCTCCCTCCAATCTGCTCTGGAACGTCAGAAGAAACCCCCAGAACAGCAGGCAAGAGAAGGGGAGATCATTTCACTGGTCAAGCAGAAATGCTTGTGCTGATGGAACAATCTCCTTAGTGCTATGTTGAATTCCAACCATTGTCTTCAGGTTCAACTGCCCAAACTGATATGGTATCATGGAATACTGTGTAAGCACCTGAGGCACAGGTCTTCAGCAAAAAAACCATGTAAGCTAAAGACCCTTCTGAGCTTTGTTTGGCCTTCTGGGCTTTGTTTGGCTATGTTTGCCAAAAGCCAAGAACCATAGGGAAGAGCAGCAGGAAAAAATAACCCACTTTCTGGGACTAACCATCCAAAATGGACCTCAGTTGCTGAAAAACAGTGTCCCTGAGCCCCAGTTTGGACACCTGTCTCAGAAGGATACAACGTTCAGTGGTACTGGAAATCACTGAGATGTCAATGGGAATCCAAAAAGGGCACACTCCTCCCAGTGAAGATAATTTTTCAGGGCTACAGAATTAGTTTCCAAACTCAGACAGAAAACCATATTGGAATGGTCATCCAGGAGCGCTTGGAGTTGAGGCCAGCACACACTCCAAGATATTGCTTAGAAAGGGCAAACAGTAATTGAAGTCCAGGATTGTCTTTTTAAAGAAGAAATCAGCTTGCACTTCTGCCTCTTTTAACACAGCAAGGAGTACACCTTCTGTCAAAGACACATTAGTCACATTTGTGACTCAAATATTTAAACTTCCTTTGGTGGCTTTAATTAGCTGCATGGTGCAAAGATCAAGGACACATATGGTAGCCTGGCCACAAATTTCAAACTTCAAAGTAGATTGTCCACTTTCTTATGTCAAACTACTTGAAAATGTATCTATTCCAATAGGACAAGACTAGCTGCATTCATCTCAAACTCTGCTACAGTCATGGAATCTAAATTGCCATGAATGTGAATGATTGTGTTTTCAAAATGTGTTACAAATTGGTCACCATTAGCTACCAAGTTATGTTTGCAATTGCTGTGTGTATGGGTTAGAGGAAGTGTTTTCCTTTAATAATAGAACAACCAAAGAGACATACCGCATGCAATGAAAAACATTCTGCAAATATACAATTCCAGTTTTATAATAGAGAGTTTTTGAACAGGAAGATAATTTATTCCATATTGACCCAAACAGTCAATTATTCTGGTATAGAACTATGTGGAATAATAGTAATAACAAAAAGCAGGCAAAAAATGATTCCTTTGTTGTTTTATAAAAAGGGGCTTTTGCTTGTAAGTCACAGATAAGCCTCTTTACAAAGCATTTTCTCTTAAAACCAATACAAAAGATGCTTTCAGACTTCCAGAGTCCTATGGGGGCATGGCAGTCAGTGCCTGTATCACCTTTACTAAAGCAGTTGGACTGGTGCATTTCCAGGTACAATTTAAAGTACTCTTTTTGACCTTTAAAGCACTACACGAGTGTTTCTCAAACAGTGGACTTTGGGCCACCAACCTACAACACCAACCAGTCAAATAATTTATAGTTATAATAAGCCATATCTATAATATGCCAACTTTCCTTGTTTAGGAATACTATATAAGGAAGTTATTATTCTGAGTCCATTTAGCTCAATATTGTTTACACCAGAGGCGAGGCATCTTTACAGCCCAGTGGGCCAGGTTTGACAGGTGAAAGGAGGCACCTGCCTGTCAGTCATGTGACATCATGGCGTCGGGTGACAACGATACCTCTGAAGCCTCTGAAGTGTATTTCCAAGTTGTTTCTGATTAGCACTGAGAGATATGGCCTTTGAAGTGCATTTCCAAACAGTTGCAGGAAGAAACTGCTTGGAAATGCACTTCAAAGTGAAGGCCACACCTTTACCTGCCTTCCACCTAACATCAACAACTGTAGTCATTTCTATAAAGTTTGTAAGCATATAATACAAAAAGTAAAAACCAGAAAAAGGAGTTTCATGAAATTGGCTCCTCACACAGCTCCTGGTAGATACAAGCCATGCATCTGAGCCGGGTGGGTGGGGGTGGGGACTACTAACAGTGACTCCCCTGAAGACCTTAGTGATCAGGCAGGTATATAAGGGATTAGGTGATTCTTGAGGTATCATGGACTCAAGTTTTTAAGGACCTTGCAAATTAATACAATAACTTTGACCCTGACCCCGTAGCGTATGGGCTGCCAGTGCAAACTTTGGAGCACTGGCGTTATGTGCTAGCAACAGACTGTCTTCATCAACAGTCCAGCCACAGCATTTTGCAGCCTCCAGACCAGGCCCAAGGGTAGCCCCACATGGAACATATCAAAATAACCAAGCCTTGAAGTTATCAATGCATGGATTACCGTGGCTAGAATATCCGTCAAAAAACAGCCATAGTTGATGCACCAGCTGTAGTGGGTGAAAGGCACTCCTAGCTGCTGAGCTTCCAGTGACAAAGATGGATCCAGGAGCGTTCCCAAACTCTGAACTTGTTGTTTCAGAGGGAGCGTAACCCCCTCCTGAGCAGGCACCTTGCCAATCTTGTATGCATGAGAACTGTCAATCCACAGTGCTCCCATCTTCCCACGGTTCAAGCTCAGTTTAGTGGTCCTCATTGAGTCCATCACTGTGCTCAGACAACAGCCTCCCCTGACTCAAATGCTATGAAGAAGAGCTGTTATGTCAACAGTGTATTGATGACTGTTTGCTACCAAACTCCTAGTGACTGCACCCAGTGACTTCATATATATGCTAAACAACATTGGGGAGAAGATTGTACCTTGTGGCACACTATAGTGCAAAGACCATACAGCTGGAACCCAGTCTCCCAATGCTACTTTCTGGACACAACCCTCTAGGTAGCAAGAAAAACCACTGTATAACAGTGCCCCCACAGAGTTGGTACAGAAGGATACCATGGTCCATGGTATCAAAAGTTGTGGAGGTATCAAGAAGCAGAGTTGCACTCTCCCTGGCCCTCTCCTTGATACAGGTGCACCCCTGCCTGTTTAAGAACAGTAGGCAGCACCCTGTCACATAGTGATGTATCTACCACATTCTGGACCCATCCAGTCAACCCCTCCTGACTGCTTTTCAACAGCCAGGTGAGGCAGGGGTCAAGAGAGCAGGAAGCTGGCTGCATGACTGCAAGAGTCTTGCCCACATCAATTCCTTCTATTTGTTACTGAGTCATAGATTCTACTGAATGAATGCCATGAATGTGTTGTGCTTTGAAGGATGGTTTGGGTACCACAGGCACCCTTGATGGAGTGAATACAGGGAATAAGAGCAGGCAAACAAATACAATTCTTTTCTTCTTTTCATGGGTTCTTTTAACCAAGCTTTGTCTTCCCAGGTCACCTTATCCAAGGGCAGCAGCAGCAATATATATTCTAGTCAGAGCCCTCCATCCTGGAAGATAATTGCTGTAGATGGGTTGTGAAGGAGCCCGTGAAAACATTTTAACAAGAGGTCTGACACCTTTAAGGGAGAATTGCATTAGAAACACCAGACTTAAAAATAAATACACCCTCCCTCTTGTCCTGCTTGCCTTCTAAGTTCCTACTGGGCAGAATTGCAGGCAAATTTGAATGTCAGCGTTGAAAGGTATTTTTCAAGCATGCGTTTAACCAGCGTTTATTTTAATTTTAAAAATCTACTAGTTTCTCTAGTACTTTACACCGTAAGGTAGTCAGCAGCTTCCTTTGAATGAGAAATACGTGTTCCAAAGCAAGTGAATAAGGCGTTATGTTCTCTATTGTTCCACATTCCGGCAAGTGACCTCATTTCACACCCTAGCTGGCTCAGAGCCCTATTTCAAAGCATGCAAATTCTTGCTGCCGAAATTAGCGCGGGGGTAGGAATGGGAAAGTGTATGTAACCTCAGCCCAGCTGCACGCATGGTGTGGAAGGGAGGGTGTAAGGAAGGGGAGAGCGAGAGACCCGGATCGCGAGCAGAAGCGCGCACATGCCCGGAAAAGGACTTCTCCTCCTCCTCCTCCTCTTCCGCTGGGTGTAGCTAGCGAGTGCTGTGAGCCGAGCGCTCCGGAGCCCGGGAGGCGTGTCGCCTGGGCTGCGCCTCCTCCTGCCGAGGGTGGTGACCGGCCTCCTTTCTCCTTCGAGCCGAGAAACAGCACAAGGCAGAGCCGGAGGCGGCGGCGGCGGCCAAAGAGCCATGTCGCTCCTCTCGCTGGCGCTGCCTGCGATACGAGTCTATTGGATCGGCTTCCGCGTCGTGTTGCACCAGCTGCTCCGCCGCCTCCTCCGACCAGGCTGGCCTTTGAAGCCAGGTTAGTAAGGGCTGCGGGCTTCTGGGGTGGAAAGGCTGGTCAAAGAAGCGCCTCTCTCAGCGCCTGCCACCTCGCCAAGTGGCGCGGGTGGCGAAAGGAAAGCGTGCGCGCGGGCGGGCGAGCAACACGAGCTCGCTTTTCTTCCGCCCGGGGCGGCGGCGGAGGCGAGGAAAGGTTTTTTCTTCCAGGGATTATCATTCTGAAAATCCCAACTGGCAGCGGTGGAGGGGAGCCAAGCCAATTTTTTGCTTCCGCGGAAGGAGGGCGCACCTGGGCGCCCGCTTCCCCTGGCTTTGTTTTGTCGCTGCCCGGGGGGGGGGGGCGGGTGTCTTCTTTTCTCGGGCCTGACATCGCAGAGCTTTGGCTCGGCCGTGTCAGTGTCCTTACCAAGCCCCACCTGCGCCTCTCGCCCCCCGGAGGCATGCAGACCTCTAGCAAATGCGTACACGCCCCCTTGCAGCCGCAAACCTGTGGCTCCTAGGTTGGACCGACCTGTTATAAGTGCATGCTGTTACAGGTGATAATACAGGTAGTAGGAACCGCGGTAGGAACCGCGGACAATGTCAGGGTTCGAAGTGCTGTGGGCAGAAAAGGTACGTTGCAGCAGGCGACACACCCTGGTCAAGAGGATCACATTGTCCTAGTAAGACCAATGGAAGCAGTAGGCTGTAACTTCTGAGTCAGTGTGTTTAGGCTAGGATTTGTTGGTTATCTAAAGAGAAAAAGCAGACCGTCCCTGCCTAGTGATGCATTTCAGAGTTGCAGTGTGAGGCCGCAGGATCTGGGAAACTACAGAATCTTGGCTGGTCACCATCCTCTTAAAAGTAGAGATAGCTTTTGAGTTTTCACTTTTCTATCTGTATTTTATGAAGCTGAATACAAACATGCCAATCTGTAAGTAAAGTTTTTTATGTATATTCTGTAGCATATTTCAACTGTACCAAGGGGGTGGAGAACCTCTTAAGTTCTAGAATTGTTAACAGTTCAGATGTCATAATGTGTCTTCATTGGATAATGTTGGTCTGTTTTGCTCAATTTCTGATTGCTTTTCAAGGTCTGCTTATTTCTTTAAAGCAGACAACAAAAATACAATAAAGTTCACAAGGTAGATGTGACTATTTTTTGAGTCGGAAAGTAATGTTTTACTTTTCTGTAAGAATAGTTAGGGCTAAAAATACATTGGGCGGTCATTCTTGATAGCATTGTTTTCTTTATGACATGTTATATTAAAAACTTTGCAGCCGGAGTGCAAGAACCATTCTTAATTAGTTTGTGCCTGGGTAGGTTAAACAATCCTTATTTTGAATGATGTTTCTGCCCTGATGTGGTACAATTAACCATGCTTAGGCCTGCAGAGAAATGCCACATGAGGTCAGCTACTTTCTCATGCTAAAGGGACGCTGTGCTAAGTCTTATCTTCTGCATCCTCATTGCAACAGAACCAGTAGTATTGAATTCTTCATTTAAATTAATGTTTGATATATAGGATGTAGCTTTCCTTGTGGCTTAATTGCTGACTGTGTGCATAAAACATTTTTAGCTGTAAAAAGTTTTTACAGTAGTACTTCAGGTTACAGACTCCGCTAACCCAGAAATAGTACCTTGGGTTAAGAACTTTGCTTCAGGATGAGAACAGAAAAAGTGCGGCAGTGGCACGGTGGCAGCAGGAGGGCCCATTAGCTAAAGTGGTGCTTCAGGTTAAGAGCAGTTTCAGGTTAAGAACGGACCTCCGGAACAAATTAAGTATGTAACCAGAGGTACCACTGTACTGTATTTAACTTTTGGTTTACATTTTCAGAAATCTGTCTCATAAGTGCATTTTGATTGCATTTGACGATGCATTAAATGCATTCTGCACCTTTATTTTATATTCTAAACAGGCCGCTAACAGCACAAACCTATGTGTGTTTGTTTGGAAGCGAATCCCACTTAGTTCGTTGGGGCTTATTCAAAGTAAATACATATAGCAGGTGTAGGAAATCTTTGTACCTGCCAACGTTGCTGAATTCTAACTCGGATCATTGACCATGTTTGCTGGGGCTAATGGGAGTTGTAGTTCAGGGCTGAAGGTTCTCCACACACACCTAGATTACATCCAAACCATGCTATTAAAACACTATTATACCACTTTAGTGGCCAGGCAAATTTCTGGGAACTATAGCTCATTAAGGGTTCTGACGTCACAGAGTTGCAGTTCCCAGCACCCTTAAGAAACTACAGTTCCCAGGATTCTCCATGACTGTTAAAGTGGTATGAAAGTGCTTAAAGTGTATGTGTGGGTGACCCTAGTGCACAGGATTGCAGCCTAAAGACTTCTTCCTTTTTCATCTGAAAAACATGTCTGCTGGATGTGTAATGTGTGCTTTTGTATGCTGCTTTGTACTGTCCAGCATCATTAGACATAGATATATGAGATTTCCATGTGGTTTACTTATTGCTAGATAAGTAAAATCTACTAGATTTTAAGACCAAGGGCAGGCGGTGTATCCAAGTCCTAGTATCAGACTTCTGACAATGTGTTGAATTAAGGGTGGGATGACCATGCACAACGTAAGGAACCAGGGCTGACGGCAGCCCACATACTGTACTGATTATATGATCCCCTTTCCCCACTTATTTGTGGGAATATATATCACTCAGGCTGGTTTATCAACAGATGAAAATGCTATGTTCTATGTTCTACATTAACCCTCTTCTAGCATTTAGGCATGGGACACGGGTGGTGCTGTGGGTTAAACCACAGAGCCTAGGGCTTGCCGATCAGAAAGTTGTTGGTTCAAATCCCTGCTACGGGGTGAGCTCCTGTTGCTCAGTCCCAGCTCCTGCCAACCTAGCAGTTCGAAAGCACGTCAAAGTGCAAGTAGATAAGTAGGTACCATTCCGGCGGGAAGGTAAATGGCGTTTCTGTGTGCTGCTCTGGTTTCGCCAGAAGCGGCTTAGTCATGCTGGCCACGTGACCCGGAAGCTGTACGCCGGCTCCCTCGGCCAGTAAAGCGAGATGAGCACCGCAACCCCAGAGTCGTCCGCGACTGGACCTAATGGTCAGGGGTCCCTTTACCTTTACCAAGCATTTAGGCAGATGGTGGAGTTGGTGGCAGCAGTTGACCAAAATAAAGGCAGACTTTAATCTTTCTCCCTTCCTTCCCAAACAACCTTCTGCTAATTAAGGTTTTACAATACTAAGTTTACAAGCAACTCCCTGTATCTGTGGGGGTTGCATTCTGGGTCAAAGGGCACGTCAGCAGAGTGTGCATAAGCCTGCCTGTTCTGCCCCCACCACACCCCCATTCTGCCCTCTCCTGGGTCCAAAGGGACCCATGCTTTGACAGTCGCACATCAGTTGGACTTGCCTAAAATGGTTGCCACATGTATAGTGGCAGGATGAATCCAGGGAACACCTGAACTCTGAACCTTTTATTTGGCAGCAGGCTTGCTACATGCCTCTGGATTATTATTATTTTAATTATTATTGACTTAAAAGTATACGGATCAAAATTCTTGTGGATTCTTCATGTATTTTTATTTATTAATTTATTCAGAAGCAATTTTTAGTCCACTTCCTCTTGCTTCCAAGCTTCTCTGTATTCCAGGAGAAAGTCTCTAGGCCCCAAACTTCTGGACATTAGCCCTAAAACTGTGGCACTTGAAACAAAAGTAGATACTGATATGAATCTTCATATCAGAGTCTCTCTCTCCGTATATGTAACAATTTGAATCTATATATGTTGCTTTATCTTTTGTTTCCCTTGTCAGTTAGGAGTTGTGAGACAACATATTGTGGATCTTTTAAGCTGCTGTCTCTTTGGGAAGGATGTGGCAGAACAAGATTGGGTCAATAATTTGGTCTGACAGTTTCAAAGCATGGGTATTAATCACAGTAAAGAATGCATCAATTTCTAAGCAGCGAGGTTTAGGTAAGAATTGCTGCTTCTTATTCAGCAGCAACTGTAATTGCAACTCTTTGAAGATTAGTTTAAATCAGCCAGGCACCTTCTTAGGCATCTTAATTTTTTCAGGATTGACTTCTTAAATATTCTTAGCCTTGAGCATCTCATTAATGAATGTAAATTATGTAAATTTGAATATGTTGAGTAATTAAGTTGCATTCCAGAAATACAGATGTTTGTGGCGCGTATTTGAGTGTCTTAGGGGATTGTAAAAGGAGTCAGCATCAGGATATGTAGGCAGATTCTGGTGGCCTGAAGGAGTCTGATAGGCACTAATGAAAGGGGCAGCCAAGAGACTTTCCTGGATGACCTGACACTTATTTGTTATCCCCAAGGGAATTAGTAGGGCACTAATACAAGGATTCTAGAATTGCTTACACACACACACACACACACACACACACATCACACTTGCATAGAAAATACAGAAAGATGGCATAGAACATAAAAATCACAATGCAACAATAACAGCAGTAGAAAAAAACAATAACATACTAATAGTTGTATGTTTATTTATTTAAATTGCAGTATTTTCAAACACAAAACAAGACAGGAAGAGAAAGGAAGCTGAAGATCTATGGGTGGTGTGTATTTGTGAAGTTCCACTGAAACCAATTAGCTAATGTGAATTATTTAAATTCAGTCAATTGGTTTAGGACATTCCTTCAAAACTATGCATGCAAGAGAAGTGTGTGCACATTCAGAGGTGACTATAGCTTACAAGAATGAACAGGGCAAGCCACTTTTCTTGCTTGCTGATCTTTCAAATTGGCTTTCTTGTTCAGCTGTGGAGCAACTGCCGTGGTGGTTCTGCCTCCACTAGTTATGTGTAGCTTCTGCCCTATTTATTCAAGATTTTAGAGGTAAAGGTAAAGGTACCCCTGCCCGTACGGGCCAGTCGTGTCCGACTCTGGGGTTGCGCACCCATCTCGCTTAAGAGGCCGGGGCCAGCGCTGTCCGCAGACACTTCCGGGTCACGTGGCCAGCGTGACAAGCTGCATCTGGCGAGCCAGCGCAGCACACGGAAACGCCCTTTACCTTCCCGCTGGTAAGCGGTCCTTATTTATCTACTTGCACCCGGGGGTGCTTTCGAACTGCTAGGTTGGCAGGCGCTGGGACCGAGCGACGGGAGCGCACCCCGCCACGGGGATTCGAACCGCCGACCTGACGATTGGCAAGTCCTAGGCGCTGAGGTTTTACCCACAGTGCCACCCGCGTCCCTTTTATTCAATATTTTAAGTTACATTAAACACAGCGTAACATTTGTTTACATATAATCTGGGGGGAAACCTAACTCCGTTGACCTAAACGGGTCCCACTCAATAAATATTCTTTTAAATTATTTGCAAGAGGATGTTGAAATCGAAAGTTATAAACAATTTAGGTTGCTATAAAATTTGGTAATGTCTGGGGCTGTAGAAGTGCTTAATCCTACCTTGTAAATAAATTCACAACATTTAAAGCCCACAAAAATGTCTACCGGCCTGCCTGTACAGCCACACATACCTATTTTAATTAACTGTAGCGCACCGATAACCTCAAAGGGAGAGAGAGAAAAGACAACAGTCAACTAATTTACACAAGCTCCCGTTGAGGCAATTCTTAATCACACAATTGGCTGCCCACAGCGTGTATGTACAAACCTGAATTAATTAGGGCTTAAATATTGTCAAGAACTGAGATACTCACTTGCCATGGTGTCTTTCCTCCCATTGGTAAGTGTCATGAATTCCTGACCACCTGAGCTTGGATATGGGGAGGAGTGTTCCTGCAGTTACATTGTGCATTGTTATCAGGTCTTATAGAGGTCAGCATGACATAGGTCAGCCTGCTTCTCCTTGGGTCCTCAGCTGGTGATAGACTGCAACTCTAATAAGTCCTGACCATTGGCTAATTTGCAGTCCAACAACATCTGGGACCCAGAGTTGAAGAACACGGAGCAACTCTTACTATCTTCTTAGGCAGAGAACAAGGCAGGAAATCATCCTTGACATTTTGCTGTGCTTTGGAAGTGCTCAGAGTGCCAGCAGAAACAAGGCCATGCTGGGAGATAAGCTTCCCCTCCTGCAGAGTTGGAGGAAGGAGCATATTTGTGGCAACCCAATTTTTGGTCAGCTGTCAAGGCCATCCAAAATGTTTTGTTCCCTTAGTGTTCTGTCTGCTGAAATGGCATAAGTTGCTTGCGGTAAGGAGAGGAATGCAAGCTAAAACTGAGACCTTTACACTGAGACATTGGCTCTAGTTCCACATACCACGTAACTTTTAGTTTTGGACAAGTCTTCTGTCAACACCCTGAATTTGCCATATGGTGTCCAGATACATAGGCTGTGGTGTGTCCTACTTGCAGAGTGGGAGCCACCCTCAAACGTATTCAAATAATACTAAGTATATTGTGCTTGTTCACAAAAGCACTGATTTCTCATATTTGATCAGACCTACGCTTTCTCATTTTATGTTTGTTTGCTGCCTTTTATCAGGTGCTCATTAATGAGTGAAGAACCAAAAGGTTGGGACTGTGGCCAAGAAGCAATGGAGAATAAAAGTTTGGAAACTTCCCCGTCAGACCTAAAGTTAGTGGCCCACCCAAGAGCAAAGAGCAAAGTGTGGAAGTACTTTGGCTTTGATACCAATGCGGAAGGATGTATAATGCAGTGGAAGAAAATCTACTGCCGCATTTGCATGGCACAGATAGCCTATTCAGGAAACACGTCCAACCTCTCTTACCACCTTGAAAAGAATCATCCAGACGAGTTTTGCGAGTTTGTGAAAAGCAACACTGAGCAAATGAGGGAGGCCTTTGCCACGGCGTTTTCAAAACTGAAGCCAGAATCGTCTCAGCAGGCTGTTCAGGACACCTTAATTATGAAGGCAGGTCACAGTTACGAGAATAAAAAGCACCAAGAGCTAACATTGGCAGTGATTAGCTTAATATGTGAAGGGTTATATCCTCCTTCCATTGTAGATGAGCCAACCTTCAAGAATCTTTTAAGAACGGCCGACCCCAGATATGAACTTCCTTGTAGAAAGTATTTCTGCACAAAAGCGATTCCTGAAAAATATATGGCTGTCAGGGATGTTGTGCTAAAAGAGCTAACTGATATCCCGTGGTGCGGCATATCCTCTGACATGTGGAGAAGCGGGAACCAGAACAGATCCTACGTAACACTGTCAGTTCATTTTCTCAGTAGCGGCTCTTCCAGCTGCCTGGCTGTTAATTCCCGGTGTTTAAAAACATTTGAAGTGCCCGAGGAAAACACCGCAGAGACAATTACGCGAGTACTTTATGAGATATTCATTGAATGGGGAATCAATACAAAAGTTTTTGGTGCTACAACAGATTATGGGAAAGACATTGTGAAAGCTTGCTCTCTTCTCGACATTCCAGTGCAGATGCCTTGCTTAGGGCAAACTTTTAATTTGGGTATACAGCGAGCTTTTCAGCTTCCGAAGCTGTGTGGTTTCCTGTCGAGGTGTCGGAAGCTGGTGGAATATTTTCAGCAGTCTTCAGTAGCCATGTGCATGTTGAGCGAGAAGCAGAAGCAGCAGAACACTCCACCCTGCATGCTTGTGAGCGATCGTGTTTCCTGGTGGGGAAGCACTCTTGCCATGCTGCAGCGACTCAAGGAGCAGCAGTTCGTAATTGCCGCAGTTCTTGTGGAGGACAGCAATAATCACCACCTGATGCTGGAAGCCAATGAGTGGAATACAATTGAAGGCTTGGTGGACTTGCTCCAGCCGTTCAAGCAGGTTGCCGAAATGATGTCTGCTTCCAAATACCCCACAATAAGTATGGTGAAACCTCTCCTTCACATGCTGCTGAACACAACACTAAACATCAAAGAAAATGACTTGAAAGAAATCAGTATGGCAAAGGAAGTGATAGCCAAAGAATTGTCCACAACATACCAGCATGCGCCCGATATAGACATGTTTCTCAACGTTGCAACTTTCCTGGACCCCAGGTACAAGAAACTTCCATTTCTTTCAGCATTTGAGAGACAGCAGGTTGAAAACAGAGTAGTAGAGGACGCAAAAAGTCTCCTAGAGGAAGAAAAGGAGAACACATTGAGGCCTGAAGAAAAGTTTTTTGCATTGTCTGAAGAGCCACCAGTGAAAAAAATGGCAATTTCCTCTACCCCTCCTCCTACCAGCGCCATCAATAACATGCTTGCAGAGATATTTTGCCAGACAGGGGGTGCTGAAGACCAAGAGGAGTGGCATGCTCAGATTATTGAGGAGCTGAGTAATTTCAAATCCCAGAAAGTTCTTGGACTAAATGAAGATCCACTCAAGTGGTGGTCTGACAGGCTAGCTTTATTTCCTGTTTTGCCAAAGGTACTTCAGAAATACTGGTGTACTGTGGCCACAAGGGTTTTCCCTGAACGTCTCTTTGGTTCCTCTGCAAACATTGTTAGTGCTAAGAGAAATCGGTTAGCCCCGGCTCATGTAGATGAACAAATATTTTTGTACGAGAACTCTCGCAATGGGTCAGAAGCTGAGCCAGAGGAAGAAGATGAAGGTGAATGGGGCTTGGATCAGGAGCACATCACTAGTCTAAGTGACACCACAAATGTAAACAGCAGTTTCTTTAATATGCGAGACAGTGGCTTCATGTAGAAGGAACGCTTAATGGTACATTTTCAGAGAAAAGGGTGTTTGTTTTAAGCTGCCATTACCAAAAAATAGTTTCACATGAAGATAGTGTTGTAAATACCAAATGCTTGTAACATAGCTTTGTTTTATGTGTGTGTGTGTTGTCTTAAATCCCGAGTGCAACATGTGACTCCAAAACACAGAAGTAGGCTTGAGAGTTATTATTGAATTCAAATCCATATTCAGGCAAAACTTTGAAACATGTTAAATGTCCTCTGTTGTTGTAATTATTGTTACTATTACTATTATTTATTGAATTTAGAGCCTGCCCTTCTATCTGATGGAGCTCAGGGCAGCAAACACATCCGTAGTAAAACAATATTTATTTATTTTTTAAAAAGAAAAACAGCTAACATAACAACATTCAAAAAATTTACAGGTAAATTTACAGTCACAGGTAAAAAGGTTCTTTCTTCCAGGGATCGCAGGGTTGCAAGGAACAGTATCTGGGTAAACAGGAACATGGATCAAGGCAGCCTGGATAGCTCAGTTGGTTAGAGTGTAGTGCTGATAACACCAAGGTTGCAAGTTTGATCCCCATATGGGACATCTGCATATTCCTGCATTGCAAGGGTTGGACTAGGTGATCCTCAGGATCCCTTCCAACTCTACATTCTATGATTTTCAGATGCCTTCTGAAAGTCAGTAATGATGGAGACAGACCCACCTCTCGAGAAAGAGCAATTTCGCAAATGGGAAACTACTACTGAAAAGGCCCTGTCGTAGGTCAACACCAACTAGGCAGCCCCATTGTAGAATCTGATGTGGTTGATCCTCAAGAAGGTGTTCATTTAGGTAATTGGGGCCCAAGCCATTTATATACTGGCACTAACAGCTTGAAATGGGTCTGGTAGCTCACTGGAAACCAGCAGCACTTTCAGGACCAGGGATGTTCTGTGTCACTTACTAGCCTAGCAGTCACGTTCTACAGCAGTCCAGACAGGTTCCTAGAGCAAAGGCAACTGGAGCCAGGCTGTCCTGGTGCAAGAGTGGCTGTAGCTTGTGAATCGGCCTAAGCTGGACATCAGCACTCCTATCCATAAGAGTCTCTTTAAAGTTGGTGATGTGTCAGAATCCAGGAATACTACAAGCCTATTCCTTCAGAGGCAGTGCAGTTTATCCTAGAACAGGCCACACTCCTAATTTCTGGACATGGGAGCCCCCACACACAGTATCTCAATTTTATCAGTTTATTGCTGAGCAGCAATCTCCTTCTAGTACTATCTGGTAGCAACCCTATAGGTAGTGGAACCACTGAACATAGTACTTCCAACTCCCAGCTCATGGTCAGTGGTGTCAAAAGTTGCTGAGGGGTGAAGGTGAAACAACACAGTCACCATCCCCATCTCTCTCCTGATAAAGGTAATCAAGGCTATTCTTGTGTCCAAACCAGATCAGAATGGATATAGATAATTTGCTTCTGCTTGCTGGCCACTACCCTCTTGGTCAACTTGCCTGGGAAGGGAATATTGAGAGACTGTAGATTTTCTAAAACCTTTGGAACCAGGTAGGATCTATTAAAGAAGAGTCAAACCACTACCTATTTTAAGGTGGTGGAATTAACTTCTTCCCACAGTGAGGCCTTCTGTTAGGAATAGGACACACAGGTAAAAAGGGTAACTTCTAAGCAATTACTCAGCCCTTCTGCTACAGACAGAAGTAACATGTTGAATGGTCAAGCCTAATAGATGGTTTAACTTCATTGCAGAGCTAATTTGCTGTAGGGATTTGAAGTCTTAAAAGCTTTGATCTGAACATCCTCAAGTGTTTAAATATTTAAAGTTTTAAAGGTAAGATCAGAACACCAAGGGTTTTTTTGGGTGGTTTTTTTAAAGAACCTAATTTAATGCTTCAAATGTTACTCTCCTCAATAGATTAGTTTCTGTGCTGGAAGCACTATGTGTCCTCTAATATGTTAAATCAAAGATGCTCATGCTTCCATTCTTTTTTGCCCTGATGGATTGTAGTAGAATCCTGAAACATGTACCTGAATGTGCCCTCAGAGAACGTGTAGCATGAAATGACTCATTAAGATTTGCTGTACAGATTTGTTGCATTGCTGACGGTCACAGTAAAATATAATGGATCATGAAGTTTGCACGTACACAGAAATGTTGAGCATTGTGAATTAAGGAGATGCTTGTTTAATGTCTTCTCCAGTGAACACGTTTAGGATTGGGTGACAACCTGATTCTTCACCTCACTTTCTCCCTTCAAATAAGAGTCAGTAACACGCCAACATTGCCAGATTGGCTGGTTGGCCAGTGAATGTTGGTCATGATTCAACACAAAATTCAACATGTTTCAGCTTAGCGATTTCAGTGGACTTCAGTATGTTTACCTCTTTGCTGAATAGTTTCCTTTGTATGATATAGTACCCTCATAAAAGGTAAATTAGAGCTCCAGTGGAGGCTATATATTTTATGAAATTAAAGGCTTTATTTTTTTTACCAAAGGGCATGCAGTTTTAACTTGTGCTTGTAAAAATCCTGGCTGGAGGGAGTGGGTGTTCAGACTCCCAAGTCCTGGTTCTGGATTACAATTTTTGCCATACCTGAACTTGCAATTGCCCTCTCCTGTGACTCTTCTGATTGAAATTCAAGGAGGATTTTTCAAATATTTTGGAGCTTTATGTTCTCTTTCATACATGTCTAAATGTTGGCTGGATAGAGATGTCATGTTTTACATTATTTAATGTTATAATACTTAATGTTACAAGAATGGGCTTCAGTGTGCCTTGGGGTCACACACATTCCTTCCCTTTCCTACTTTATGTGTGAGGTGTGGAGATTGAAAGCTTTCACTTTTGGTTTCAAATAAACTGCAGTTTCATATTTTGTCTGAACTTCAAAAGCTGTCTTTCATTCCAACTCTTGCTAGTTCGAAGTAAACCAGAATCAAACTGATTTCAGATGGTTTTGTTTGCTATCCAGAGGAAGGATGAACCACACATTCCTGAGGTTCGATGTAATGGGAAACTGGTTTATTCAAAACAAAATAGATGCTTTCAGTGTTCTCCCATAGGTGTGAAGGAGGAGAAGGAATGAGTAAGTGCATGAGTTCAAGTGGCTCAATCTCAACCATAGTTTTAATGTAATGTCTAAATTTGGCCAATGGTTCTTATTACTATTGAAGCAAAAATTGTCTTGTATCGGTCAAAACAGTATGGCTTTAATTTGAGGATATTGATATGTCTAATGCACATGTACGCTTAATGAGCTTAATTTTATACCACTGTTATTATAAAATTTAAGTTGGAAATGGTCTGATGGTCCTTTTTGCTGAATAGAACATAATATTTATATTGTGATGATTTAATGTGACTGACAATTGTTTTAGCTACAGATGGTTCTTTTAGAGCATTTCTTGGTAAAACTGGTGTACGTAAATACATCATTTTGTTTGTAAGCCGCCTTTCCATAGGTAAAAGCACGATCAAGGCAGCTTGCAACATGAATATTACAGACACAACAAAAGTAGTCATAGACAATAAATAAAACATGAAACAGTACCCATCCAAATTGAAACAATTTCCACATAAATCATAATAAGATCTAAAATAAAGATACAAATAATAAGAATATCAATAACAGCAACAACCTCCCTGCAACAAAAACCCCTAAACAATACCCCAACCCAAGAGTCTCAGCTTTTGTGATTGGAGTCTCTCGGGTGGAAAAACACCAGCAAGGCAGGGAGCAAGTATTCCAGGACTCACAGCCAAGATGGTGTATGGTGTGAAGTGTAACAATTCATGACAACCTGATTCCATACAGGTCTGTTTCATGTTTGTCGCTTCCTTTTGAGAAACCAATTAAATGAATTGGCCCTAGTTCTTACCATGCTGTAATGTGTGGGTAGTAAAACTGCGTCCACAAAGTATCTCAAGTCTAATTTTATGTGGCCGATGATACCTCCTGAAGCTGCCCCATTTCATTCTTCCCTCTCATGGACAGAATATAGAGGTAAGATAAGATCTATAGCTTGCTGTGCCAGTTCAGTATCACAGAATTTGATGCAGCTTCAGCACAGGAGAGAGATTTTGACCACATGACTATTTAGACAATATGACATTTCTGCCATATTGGAATTACTTAAATACTGCCTGAGATGGCTTAAAACCTTCAATTATTTTGTAGACATAAATATATAACAATGTTCCGCAGTTCTTTTAGTTAAGCAAATCTTTTATTACTAGCTCTAGTCATATTAAGAGGAGATGAGTAGTTCTAATTTTAAAAAGTTTCTTAAGGATATTGCCAGTGCATGACACTCTAGTGCAGTGGTTCTTAAATTTGTCTCTGGGCCAAACTTTTTAGAATAAAAAATCACTGGCTCCATTTATTGTTGGAAAACAAAAACAGCGAAACAACTCCTAGCAGTGCTTGATTTTGAAAGAGCATCCACATTTTGCAAATTTTGATACTATACTACACTGAAATATTTAAATGTTACTTTGATTGTCCTTGAATCTTGCCCCTATGCTTGCCATCGTCTCCAATGTGGCACACCACACCCTTTGCGAACCACTGCTCTTGTGCTTCCCGGGCTTCTCTATGTAACACAGAAAGCAAGACAGAAGAGTTCTGATATTCTATATACCCACACAAATGTTCACAAATGTTGTTGGTTTCCTTGTTGACAATGAACCTTCATGTTCTGTAGTATGCCTCCTATGTTGTTGTTGTTTAGTCGTTTAGTCGTGTCCGACTCTTCGTGACCCCATGGACCAGAGCACACCAGGCACGTCTGTCTTCCACTGCCTCCCGCAGTTTGGTCAAACTCATGCTGGTAGCTTCGAGAATACTATCCAACCATCTCATCCTCTGTCATTCCCTTCTCCTTGTGCTCTCCATCTTTCCCAACATCAGGGTCTTTTCCAGGGAGACTTCTCTTCTCATGAGGTGGCCAAAGTATTGGAGTCTCAGCTTCAGGATCTGTCCTTCCAGTGAACACTCAGGGCTGATTTCCTTAAGAATGGATAGGTTTTATCTTCTTGCAGTCCATGGGACTCTCTCAAGAGTCTCCTCCAGCACCATAATTCAAAAGCATCAATTCTTCAGCAATCAGCCTTCTTTATGGTCCAGCTCTCACTTCCATACATCACTACTGGGAAAATACATCACTACTGGGGAAAATACCTCCTATACATGAATTTAATTCAATCAATGCAGAAGGCACTTATTTTTAAACCACTATAGTACAGAAGCACCCATTATTGTTTGACTTTACTCATGTAGACACATACAGGGCATAAATTTATGTGTGTATCAGCCATATACAGCTCAAATCAGTAGAACCTTCTGACGCAGCCTGCTGAATATGCTGTCATAGCTTGGGCACTTTTAAATATAGCTTGGCGAATCCCATTTTGGAGCATAGTTTCTAGAAAGTGATCGAAAGCAATTTGTCCAAATATTCTTAACTAATAAGCCATTTAACCCATAATGTTTTCCCCTCCCTTCTGATTCTCAGCTGTTGCAATGTTGACCAGCTAAAGGCATCAAGGAAAGACCCGATGAAATGGCAATATTAATCTGATTTGAACTTGCTGAATTTTAAATCCATGGAAGCTCAAGATGAAATTTAAACAGCAAATTAGACTTATGCTGTCGTAAGCTATATTTGTTCCACCACACCTAAATACAGTAATCAACTTCTACCTACTATCAATGTTATTCCAGCTACCATGACTGAAAACATGAAATGGTTGGCTATGCCTTTCCCATATCCTGTATTCTGGCCCAGGAAATAAAGTTTGTCAGAGCTGTGGTTGAACTGAAGGTATTTTCATTTCACACAGCTGACTTCCTTTGTTAGGTGTCATTGGAAGATAGGAAACAGTCTTATATAGAGGTCTGGTCCATGTAGCCGTACACTATTTATTGATGAACTAATACGAGTCAAAGGCTTTGTTCCAACCTGGCTATCAGAAATTACTTAATTGGAGATGCTGGAGACTCAACCTGAGACCTTTTGTGTCAAAGCATATGCTCATCCATTGAGCTTAGCATCTTCAAAAGTTGTATTTCAAAAATTGTAAAAAAAACACACACACAAAACAAATTGTTTCTACTTGCAGAGATAATTCTGTCTTGTCTTCCTTGCCTTGTATTTTCAAGTGCTTCAAACCCTTCTTTTTTCTAAGTACATTTCTTTCTTTTTTTAAAAAAGCCTTTTTTCAGAAAAGGATTTTATTTCATTACCTAAAGAGTTGTTTCTAGAGTTCTTTGGGGTGGAAGGGGCATAAATGTGACTTTTCAAAGCGAAATGGAGCATTTGAGGATAGAGATGGATAGAATGGGTTTAAGTGTAGACATTCCACTTGGCCTCATACAATGCATTTCTGGCTTTAAATTTTTTTGGTATCCAAAATAAAATTGTACATGGTTGAAATGACATGTTGCTGTGATCTGAAACCGTTGTAAGTCCTTTCTGTTGTGCGTGATTTATTTGATGTCTTAAGCTCAGACTTAATAAACCCACAGAAAATTGTTCCTGTAATTTTTCAAACAAACAACAACTTTCATTAACATGTTTCTGGAGCTTCCTGATTGAACTATTCCATCTTCAAATTCATCTATTCAGACTAGGTGTGTTAACGGTTTCCCAATGGGGAATCAACTCAAAATATTTCTAAGTAGTACCACTTCCTCTTTCACTGCTCATTGCGCCAGTAAATGTGCTGACGTCTTTGTGTCTACACACAAATGTACTGTCCTATGTGAGGGCACAAGCTTCTGTTCCAGATTTCCATCCTACTTGAGTTGAGAATGGTCTTCCATGGAAAAAGCAACATTCTGGAAATACTTCATCTCATGTTGTGGGCATATGTTTTCCTGGCTTTGTACCACTGGAGTAGTAGTTTGTTCAGAATACAGTTCCGTTACAGCCCAAGGGTTTGCAGCTGATTTTCTTCTTGCCAAAGGACCTCTACATGAACATGATGTGTCTTGCAGGCACAGGTCTGCAAGTAATGTGTGTGTTTCAGCCAATGAAAGCCTCTCTGTGATGTGTACCTATATCAAAACATTCTCTAAAATATACACAGTGGTACCTCAGGTTACAAACACCTCGGGTTACAAACACTTTGGGTTACAGACTCTGCTAACCCGGAAGTAGTACCTCGGGTTAAGAACTTTACCTCAGGATGAGAACAGAAATTGCACGCCGGCGGTACAGCAGCAGCGGGAGGCCCCATTAGCTAAAGTGGTACCTCGAGAACGGTTTCAGGTTAAGAACGGACCTCCAGAATGAATTAAGTTCCTAACCAGAGGTACCACTGTACTTGAATTTTCTACATGTTCTGCAAAGAACTATGAATTTATTCCCTGATCCTGAAAGATGTGTGTTTTCCCAGTCTGCACTGCCCTAATGCTGCTCACTACACATGATTTTGAAGTGGAGTATCAAAAACATTTTGTGATATTACAGGAGGAGAAGTGACTGTTTAAAAATACCAAACAAGCTGGCAAGGGCGACAGGGATGGGACCTTGGAATTTCTCAACCAATTTGTAAGCTTTAGCAACTCTTTGGAACTTGTGTCAGGTTTAGCAAACACAGTGGTACCTTGGGTTACAGACGCTTCAGGTTATAGACGATTCAGGTTACATACTCCGCTAACCCAGAAATAGTACCTCGGGTTAAGAACTTTGCTTCAGGATGAGAACAGAAATCGTGCGGTGGTGGCATGGCGGAAGCGGGAGGCCCCATTAGCTAAAGTGGTGCTTCAGGTTAAGAACAGTTTCAGGTTAAGAATGGACCTCCAGAGCGAATTAAGCTCTTAACCCGAGGTACCACTGTATGCTACAGATGCTAGTAACGTGAAAAACTCTATTCCTGCCTGCTTTGAGCCATAGTAGTTTCCTGTCTTTTACATAACCTGTTCAGAAACTCACCCTGGCACATATTGTAGGGACCGATCATTTTGTGTTGTTTGGCTCACTGAATAGTTAGGAGACGGTTTCATAAGCATAGATCAACCTTCCAACTGGGGTCTGCTGAGTAGAAGTCAGGGGAGTGATGAGTGCACCAAAATTCTTGACTCGAAGTACGAAGATATGAAGTGATGTAAATTAGGGAAGCCTGCTGTGTACATCAAAGTATACAGTACATAATCAGTCCTTCAGTCTGTCATCAATATATGAGATGAGCCTGATTATTGAAATTCTAAAAATGCAGCTTTGGAAATTCATTCCGTCAGAGAACAAGACAAGGGCATAAATACAGTCTATATTATATTAAGTATATTAACAATGGAAACTAAAAACCCAAGGTTTTCCTGGTATTTTATTGTGTATTACATCCTTGTGCTTTTAATTACAAAAAGGGGAATTGCCCCAGCCCTGTCATGGGGTATGCATGGCCTTCTAAATGTTGCCGAACTACAGTTCACATCACCCCTAGCTATTGACTATGCTGGTGGAGTTTGATAGAAATTGGTTGCAGGTCTTTCCCCTGCCTTACAATATACAGAAGAGCTGCTTTCCATTAGTTTCCCTGTTGTTCAGTACAAATTGAAATTAGCAGTATTATAATATTAACATCTTTTAAAATGATTTCTTTTAGTAAAATTGAAAATGCTGTTGGGAACTATTATTAAAATAGGAAGCAGTATCCTCTCATAATGGCGTTCAGTGCTAGTGGCTGTTAAATCTTATAATAGATAACAGGTCTGATGCTAAGCTGTCTTGTCAGGAACTGGTTGGACGCAAAGGAATGGTGGGGGGAACCTGCTGTGAAACCTCCAAGGGAAGAAGGCTCAGAGCCCAGGGATTGGTTGGTGGGACACGTGGAGTGGAAAAGAGAGAAAAGACTGGGAGGAGGTGCCGGAAGCTGAAAAGGTAGCAGGGCTTCATTAGCTGGGATAGTCTGGCAGAGATCAATCTAGAATCAGACATAAGCTGCAGTGGCATAGCGTGGGGGGTGCAGGGGGGGCCGGCCGCACTGGGCGCAACATCTGGGGGTTAGGGTTAGGGGGCGCAAATCCACGGGTTAGGGGGCGCAAATTACTTGCCTTGCCCCGGGTGCTGACAACCCACGCTACGCCACTGATAAGCTGAAATGGGAGGAGGAAGGCCAAGAGGCAGAGTTAGGCTTGTGAAGAGGCACAGGTGTTTCCCCTTCCTGCTGTGACAAGCTACTTCTGCCCCTGGTGTCCCAGAACTAGGAGAATCATGAAGTGGGAGGGGCAAAGACAGGCACACAGGCACAGTCTCCAACTGCTTGGAAAACACCATAGAGAGAAGATGGGAGGCGGGAACCTTTAGTCTTCATGGGTGTAAGACCTGAGTTGCTGTGCTCATTAGGCCTGACACTCCTGTGCGGATCCTATTTTGCTGATAAAGAGTTAACTCCAGCTTGCTCAGTGTGATGTACTGCTGATTTGCTCCTGCCACAAGATCAGTGATCCTGTTGAAACAGTGCCCCTCGTGCCTGCTAATAGAAAGGAGGGGAAGTGATTTTTGCCAATTCCTCCTCCCTCCCCTGCAAAAGAATACAGTGGTACCTCTGGTTACATATGCTTCAGGTTACAGACTCTGCTAACCCAGAAATAGTACCTCGGGTTAAGAACTTTGCTTCAGGATGCGAACAGAAATCGTGCTCCGGCGGCACAGGAGCAGTGGGAGGCCCCATTAGCTAAAGTGGTGCTTTAGGTTAAGAACAGTTTCAGGTTAAGAACAGACCTCCAGAACTAATTAAGTACGTGACCAGAGGTACCACTGTATTGACCCTGAATATTGAAAAGCCTCCCTCCATTTTTTTGGGTTAGCAGGAGCCTCCACTAGATCAAATGCTTTTATCTTTGTGGATGGGCATCTTTGGATCCAGCCCAGTGAATATTTGTTGAATGAGTGTAGACTACATACAAAATTTATACTGGGGAACAGTTTGAAGGCAAAGTGACATTATTGTGTTATGGTTCTGGGTTTGATTCAGACTAAGGGTGGTGTCCATCTTAGCAATTCTACTAGCACAACCACTTCATGCTGTGCAGTGGGACTTCCACTCCTCATCTCTCACCTCATCAGCTCTAGGTGGTTTGGGGAACCCCAGAACATATTTAGGGAGTATTGGGACAAAGTGAAGGGTTCTGTTACACTTTCAAAAGTGCTTATGCTAGTAGAAGTGTTTAGTTGGATACCTCCCAAAGTGAGTTGCACTCAAACCCCATTGAAATCAATCAACAAGCTCCAATGGAACCAATGGGATTTATTAGCAACACCCTGTGGCTATAAAATTATTGACCAAACATTGATATTTGAAGGTTATCTCCCCCACCCATAAACCAGCTCTTTTTCCTTTCCTTGTACGTATTTGTTATATCAAACTTCTGATTTGCGTTTTAATGAAGGTTCACTTCCAAGTGAATTTAATCTTGATTTCTTTTTCATTCTTTCACTTTTGGAATATAATTAAAGTAGCTCTAAACTGATTGTCCAGTTCAGAAGTGAAATGATTGCCTTATCTTCAAGGGTCAAGAACTTCCAGCAGCGTCCAATCACTTTATCAGCAGTCATCTAACTCGTGGTGTTATCTGATTTTTTAAACAAAAGGCCTCATTTTCCGGGTACTTGGAAGTCCTGCTGGCTTATTCAAGATGAGGATGAAGCACACACTACCTGTTAACAGATTTTCTCTTGATTATTACTTTGCATGTCTAAGGGCTAAGACATGGTGAACTTTACATGGATGATGATGTGGCAGGTGATGAGTATTCATTGCTGGTAACTGAAATTCTAAGAATTTAGAAGGCTGACTGAAGTTGGCATATTTCCCACCTCCCCCCACCCCAGAATTGTCAAATAGGGATTCCTGCCAAACTATATTTGGGTTTTCTCTTTCTGGAAGGGAATTCTGGTTGAGCGTTTGAGCTTTCGCCATGTTCAGCAGATGAACAATTTCCAAGGTTTTCCTGTGTTAATTGTTTCTATTCATGTTGCTTACTCAATGTTACATTGGTTACAAAGGCAGTACAGCGGAGCTTTCCAAACTCTGTGCCACGACATGTCAGTGTGTCGGCTGCGGTGTGTAGGTGTGTTGTGTGAACACTCTCTGTGCTTCTCCTGGGACTGAGAAGGGAGTGGACAGCCTGTTGGTTTGCTAATAAAACTGAATTACTGTGTCGCGAAATGATACATGCCTAAAAAGTGTGTCACCAACATGAAAAGCTTGGAAAGCTCAGCAGTACAGTGAACTGAGTTGGGGTGTGTCAAAAGAAATCTGTTGACTCAAACAGGTATTTCAGTGAATAACTACTATTATTTACAAAGCACCTAAACATTTTTGGGGGGCGTACAGAGATTTAAAACAAAAGCAAGGCAAGCTCATAATCTAATAGAAACAATACAGAAGGAATGAGGGATGGGAACAGAAGAGGAGAACAAGCAAATGCAGGATGATTCATGACATTCAGGTGTGGGATAGGTTTTTTCTACTGCACACCACTTTCTGCAGATTTGGTCTCAATTCTGAGTGGTGATGTTGATCTGTAAGCTGGACAGCTGTCCTCTTAACAGCAGTGTGTGGTTTATAGGGAACAATTAAGGGATGAAAATTCTCTTACATCAGCAACAAGACTAGCATGCAGCCAGTGACCAAATTGCTGCTTTGCAGTAAACTTTAGTGTACCTATCTACCCTCTGATGCAGCCAGATGGAAATGGCTGTTGAAGGAAATGGGTTTTGGGAGAAGAAAAGCCAGTTCAGAGAACAGGTTTCTCAGTGGCAATCAGCCATAATAACTAAAAACGGGACCTCTTATTACAGGCAGCATACATCTGATTATCACATGCTGAGACAAAACCAGGGATGGCTATTTCTAGCACGGCCCGGTTGGGATTGTTCATGGGGCGTATAACTGGGTATTGCTGAAGGCAGAATGTTTGACTAGATGGACTTTTGGTGTCATCAAGCAGTTCAGTTCTAATCGGTGGTTGTCAGCTGGAAGTGCCTTCTCCCCTTTCTCTCCTAGGAAGTGGGCGTACACCTGCTACCATCAGCCTGAGCACAGCTGGCTGGGGGACTTAAGACTGACATGACGGCTTGTTTGGGGAGCAGGGCGATGCGAAACTGCAAGGGATTTGTGGGTGGAACAGTGAATGTGCTTACTGCTCTTTTCATTTTTTTAGTCAGCTGGGAAGCGGCTGACCCAGCCAGGTGAGGAAAAACACACACACACACACAGAGAGAGAGAGAGAGAGAGAGAGAGAGAGAGAGATGCATATACTGGTTTACTGTATTTTCTAACACACACACCCATACCTTATTTGCATGTTGAAGTGAATCTGTGATTCAGCAGAGCTCTTGTTTCAAGTGTGCAAATTATGAACCAGGGCAGTTGTGACCATGAGTTGTGCCTTTCTTAAAACCAACAATTGTGCCCCAGAGAGCAATGATATATCGGATATATATCAGATAGCCAAAGGTACTTTCCTGTTTGGCCTATCCATCAACAAATACACAACTACATGGGAAATGAAAGTAACCTCAATAACAAGCTGAATTCAGGAGTCTTAGCTCCAAAACCCATGATAACTGGAAGAAATATTTAACTCTACAATTACCAGCTACTATACCCAGTACTGGCATTCAGACCCTGGAGAGTTGACAAAGGGTGAACATTAGCCAGCCCTGGTATAGACAGTGGGGAGAAGGTGATAGGTAGGTGAATTGAACCTGCAAGGGAAGTTCTTGGTCCATTGCCGTGGTTTTATTTCAAACCTCTTTCAGACTATTTTGGCTGAATTGTGACTTCAGGAAGGTAAGACTTATAGAATTTCGCTTTGCTCAGAGTTGGAATATAACCCCCCCCCCCAAGCCAGCTGCTGCTGCTCCATCAGTTTTGGAGCAATACAGTTCCTTTAAGTGTATGCAGGAAGCTGCTTGGAGAATTTTTTCTGTTGTTTTGCTCCTTGTATGTCAAAAATGCCAGCAGCCCCCTGCCACTTCCTTGTTCCTCTGATCTTTTGTGCTGTCGTCCAATGCAACCCATTTTATCTGTTGTTTCAGGGCTGCTCTTGTCTGACATTACAAAGATTTCTCCCAGCTGTTTCCCCTTCCCTTGTTTCATCCTTGCCTTCAAAGACTATATTGCTTTTTGTTGTGTACACCTGCTTGTTCAATGAGATCAGAGTCCCTCCCCCCCCGAATTTAGTACAATTTATGATTTTAAACAAGTAGTATTACTAATAAAATGTATGTTGGTCTTTTTTTTCTTTTAACATGTTGGCCAGTTTTTCCCATGTGTGCATGAAGCTTGTGTGTGTGTGTGTGTATTCTTTACAAAACTATAAAAATGCTTACAATGATCAGTAACCCAAACATAATGGACTTATTGCTTCTTATATTGCCAGATCATTCTGCAATGCAAAGTAAATAAAAATTGACTGTTTTATGGAGTGAAGCTTGCTTATAGAATGTGTAGTGAGGCCTATTATTGTGATGCTTTTATGGCGTTATTGTGTAATTCCAGGCTAATGAAAAAGAGAGAAGCAAAATTGTGCATGTGTATGTACGTACTGTACAGTGCTTAAATAGGATATTCATTTCTAAATCAATATTAACCTTCCAAAACTTAGAAAATATTTTAAATTATTTATGTTTTATTTATTAGTTTGTAAACTTTTTATACTGCCTTTTCTCCGCAGAGCTCAAAGCAATGTAGATGGCAGTTACCTTATATTATTAGCATAACAATACTGTGAGGAAAGTTAAGCCATTCAGTTAGATTCATGGTTTACAGTACTTAGAATGTGAACCTTGGTTTTGCACATTTACACCCAGCTTTGCGTGGACAGGTGGAGTCCCCCAGCCCCAGGTGACCCCCCAAGCAGAATAATGACTCAAGACAACGTGCTATGGGATTAAAATTGGCCATAAGATTCACCTTCTGTTGTGTGGGCAGGGCGGTCCCTCTCCTGGCCGATCCCCTGGCAATGTCTCCCCAGACGGGATTGGGCGATTGGCTGAGGTAGGCAGAGACCTCCAGGTATCCAGCCTGGGGAGGGCGAAGCCAGCCTGTACTACCGGGCGCGCACTGGGATCTGGGGGCTGCGCACGACCACACAAAAGGTGCCCCTTATTTGATGTGGTCATTCCAGCTGGTACTCATTAGGGCTTCTTTATATTGTCGACCAATGTTGCCAACAAATTTTGAAGTGGTTTCAGCCCTATGCTTAAAGGACAAAGGGTGTGACCCTTCTAATTCTTCTGGACCTCTCACTGGTCTTTGATACTACCGGCCATGGTATCTTGGCCCTAGGCTGTTTTTGCTATGAGGTCCCTCTTGTCCCCCTTTCTTTCCAACAGCTACATGAAGCTACTTTGAGGGGTGTCAAATGTATCCCAGTCTTTCCCTACTTTACCTTTTTTATATATATATCTGAGTTAAGTGATGTGTCAAAAGTGCTGAAATTGGCAGTGGAATGGATGAAGGACAATAAACTGAAATACAACCCTGAAGAGGAAGACACTGAGTGTAGGCGGTTCATCTACTAGAGGAGACAGTGTTCTTCCTGTTCTGGATGGGATTGCACTCCTCTCCAGGGATCAGTGTTATGTCTAGATCCAGATTTGTCACTTGAGATCCCTGTGAAAGAATGCCTTTCCTCAGCTAAGGCTGGTGTGTCAGGTACAACTTGTCCTAGACTGGGATAAGCTTTGCTAGCCTTCAGATGCTGAGTACTGTAATGTGGCGTTGCCTCTGAAGCTGCAGCTATTTCAAAATAAAGCCGTATTTTCAAGCACATGTGCTTGGACATTACCTTTAAAAGCCTGACATGATTTGGGGCTTGAATACTGAAGGATCACTTCCCTTCTCAAAGATGAAGGTGGTTATATATTGAGGACACTTCTAGTGGTCCTCCACAGAGGAGCAGTGAGTGGCAAACAGAAAAAATGGCCTCCTCAATAGTGGCACCTTAGTTATGGAATTATCTTCTTAGGTAGCCTTGGTTTGGGACTACATTAATTTCTTAGCATCAGGTACATGTACAAATTAGATGGGCTTAATATATTCATCAGCATACAATTTCCCCATTTTTATAAGTTTTAGTATGTATGATTTTCTTTTGGATTTCTTTTGGCACACATCACCTTTATGAATGTATTGTAATGGTAAAAAGGTAAAGGTACCCCTGCCCGTACGGGCCAGTCTTGCCAGACTCTAGGGTTGTGCGCTCATCTCACTCTATAGGCCGGGAGCCAGCGCTGTCCGCAGACACTTCCAGGTCACGTGGCCAGCGTGACAAAGCCGCATCTGGCGAGCCAGTGCAGCACACGGAAATGCCATTTACCTTCCCGCTACGCCGTTTACCTTCCCGCTGTATTGTAATGAGTGATGCCTAAAATACAATAAAAATAATCTGTATATGAATCTTCCAGACTTTATAAGGTTTTTTTTTTTGAGCTGCTGCTTTTATTGTTTGTTTGTTTGTTTTTTTAGTTATTATTACAGCTGATTTTTCTGCCCTTGTATTTTTTATTGTGATTTCTTTGTAAAGTGCCCTGGAAACATGGATAAAACCACTGTCTTGTGTTTTTAATTTTATATAAGAGGAATATTTTTTTATGCGGTGGTTGGCTGCAGCAACTGTATGCTACTGGCGTTCTTCATTATGATCCATAAAATAATACCTTTGTAACTGCTGCGAGAACAATCGCCACATAACATGAAACGGCTGTAGCTGAATATTTTGTTACAATGAGTAATGTAAGCATTGTAGTAAAATAGATCTTAACCTGAATTACTTTTCTCTTTTCATGCAGTTTTTCCTCTTCAAAATGGGAATGTTGCCATAGTGACCGGAGGCACTAGAGGAATTGGTTACCATACTGTGAAGTATTTGGCAAGACTTGGCATGCACGTCATAATAGGTACTGTTGGTATTGCAATGATAAAAATATTTATTAACAATGTAATGTAATGTAATGTCATGTAATTTGATTTAATTATTAGTTACCTTTGCATCACATTATTTGCCCCAGGAGCTCTGAGTAGAATTGCAAGCCTAGCCATCACCCTCATATGTTGGTTCAGTTGAGAGATGATATTGATAACTCATAGTCTCTTCCATAGACATAAAGCAAAGTAAAATTTAGCACCAGCAGTAATGCATTGAAGTTATGGAACGTTGGTCAGGATCCTAGAGGGTAGCAACCAGTAGGGGTTACTTCTTATGCAAAACCGATTCTTTCAACACAGTTTGATTCTCCAGGTGCAAGGTTCTTGCGAGAGCTATTTGGAGAAAATAAATAACAACAATAATTGCTGTGCTTGTAGAAGGTGTTTTTGCAGGTTCTGAAGATATAGATCAGGCATAGGCAAACTCGGCCCTCCAGATGTTTTGGGGCTACAATTCCCATCACCCCGACCACTGTTCCTGTTAGCTAGGGATCATGGGAGTTGTAGTCCCAAAACATCTGGAGGGCTGAGTTTGCCTATGCCTGATATAGATGGAGTCGAAGTGAGTTCCGCTGTTAAAGTAAACGGCACCTTGTGTTCCCTGGTCATTATGGAACAAACAATAAAATTAATGCTATTGTTAATGAAGTTGGTTAAATTGGCCTGTAAACTTGCATTTCACTCTGAATGGCCTTATTTTAGTTCCTTAAAATGTGCCAGTTTGTGTATTTGAAGAAATGGCTGGCCTGACTCCCATGTCTGTTTGGGTTACCTTGTCAGTAGTTAGAAAAATTTCAGTCTGTGACTTGGGTAAACAAAATGTCTCTTCTTTACTTTCTAGGCAGCATTAGGCTTGACAGCCTGTATCATCTGATAGACAATGCACTGCTTTACATGTCTTCTAAATGTTCTAATATAACTGTCCCTGCTGTGACTGCACTTCAGGAGATAAAATGTTATTTTTATTACCTTTTCCCTAGCTATGTAACACAGTAAGACTAGAAAGAGTTTGGCATTTCATCTGCACAGGGAGATCCTATGTGACTATGATAAAATATACTTGCCAAGGCTTCGTGCTACAAATAATTATAGGCACACATCTATACTCCCTCTGTTACATAAATAGCAGAGAAGGAATATGGAAAGTTTTCCACCATAATTCTTATCACCAATGAAAAATTAGTATCTGGCAAAATAAACAGTTGTTTATGTTTTACCAAGAGAGCATGTTCATAGAAATAATGATTTTGAGATACTGATAACAAATCATCCTGGAAAGTACACTGAGAAAAAGGAAGACCTTTGGCTGGGTTTCCCTGCACAGATACAGTTTTGCATAGCTGAGGTTCAGATCATGGAAGATGCTACAGTGAGCAGCATTCTGAGTTTCTTGTATGAATTTCAGAATGAAAACAGGGCTCTTAGCTGCCATCCATTGCTTTTTACCAGCTGATTGCTTTGAGTAAACCTCTTTACCTTGTCATTTTAGTGTTGATTTATATGTTCAACATTATTTACATTTAGCTTTTATTGTAAAGTGAGTGTTTAATCTCAGCAATTTATGAGCCTTTGAATTGCAATTTCTTTTTGCATCCCTTCACATATACCCTCCATATCAATATTTTCATCCACCACATTTGCAGCAAGCCAACCTGTAACAAAAACGTTTGTTCTTTGGCCTTTCAGAATGGTTGGTTTTCTTCTGCTTCCTTATTTGTGGAGACATTGCTTATGGACAATCCTTACTACTTTATTTTTTAGCAATATCTGGGTGAAAACGAAAAGAATTAGTTGCAACCAGTTCTGTGTGCTCAACAGAACTCTGGGTTTGGTTTTATTTAATAGCAGCCACCTCCACCCCATGGCAAACTGCTTTTGGAATAGTGGGAACTAATTGGAATCCTGGTCTTGTCATGCAGCAAGTCCTAGCTGCTACAAAGAGCTGTGGATCTCTTGTTTACCAATAAGTATGACTGCTGAAGTTCTCCTGACCCCTGCTGCTTCCTGGTGTTAGGGAAGAGCCTGTTGCAAGGTTTTTCTTTTAACCAAGTTCCACAAGCTTATTTCAAACTTTGTTTAAGAGGAGAACCCAGGCTGGTATGAACCAAACTGCGCCAGTGTAGGGGGGGTGGGGAAAGGCTCATCATAGTCAAGGGAAACAAGGGAATTTAGTGGAGAGGGTACATTCACCTAAGATAGGGAGTTAAGGGAGTACCTGAGTCCACGGTCCATTCCTGATCTCTTATCTATTGTTAAGTGGCCAATAGCAGAATTTCTGAACTGAACTGCAGAAGCTGTGCAATTACACAGACTTAAATGCACAACAACAGCAGTAACTGAAGAAGCACCAAAACTTTCCCCTTGCAAACTGAAATATGCATGCTTGGTAAGCAGTTACTTAATGTGTCTTTTCTTCTCTTGAAATCTGTGGATATATAACACTGGGCAACAATTTTTTACTTTTTGAACGTTGTCTAGATTTCTACAACTGATTTAGGGTATTTTTGCACTGCTGAATCAGGAAATGGCATCCGTTTCTCTCCATCAGGTCAGGTTTACTGTAAACTGAATGGTGGGCATTGATAAAGGTAAGAACACGTAAATTGCATGTTACTTCACCATTTTTCAAACTTCAAGGCTTGAACTTCCGTTTCTTTGAACTCTTGGAATGCTCAGCGGCAGGGAGGTCTCTCTTCAGAGTCCAACAGTAGTCAGCCATCATGACTGCGTCCCAGCGACCCTGATACCTGGTCTCCATCTCTTTCATGTCCTGATGGAATCTCTCCCCCTGCTCATCACTCATTGAACCCAGGTTCTCAGGAAACCGGTCCATATGTGAAAATAGGTAGTGCATCTTGACGCTCATGTTGCAGCCCAGGTTTTTGAAAGCAGTCAGCATGTTGTTGACAAGTTCTGCATAGTTTATGGCCTTATTGTTGCCAAGAAAGTTCTTCACTACCAGAACAAATGCCTTCCACGCTTCCAGTTCCACTTCGTTCATTGACTTTCCAAACTCTGGATCTCTGATGAGCTGACAGATCTGAGGACCATCAAAGATGCCAGCTTTCAACTTCCCCATGGTCAATCCTGGAAAAGCCTGGCACAAGTAAGTGAAGCAGTCACCATCCTTGTCCAGAGCCTTGGTGAACTGCTTGATTAAGCCGAGCTTGATGTGCAGTGGTGGGAAGAGTATTCTGTCTCTGTCCACCAGAGGGTCGTTGATGACGTTCCTTTCTTTGCAAGGCACCAGTTCCTCCCGCACAGGCCAGTCCTTCTTCGTGTAATGCTGAGCACGGTCCCTACTATCCCACATGCACAGAAAACATGGGTACTTGGTGAAGCCAGACTGTTGTCCCAACAAAAAGTTCACCATCTTCAGGTCAACACAAAGAAACCACTTATGCTGATCATAACCAATTTTCTCCAGCACATACTTCACCACTTCATAGTTCTCCTTCAGTGTATTCGAGTGAGCCAGGGGTATAGAGGCAAACTGGTTGCCATTGTGTAGCACAACACATTTCAGTGATCGCTTTCTGCTCTCAATGAACAGTCTCCAATCTTTGGGTTCATACTGTGGCACTCCAAGCCCCATTAACTTAGTTTTGATCCCCCAACTTTATGCTTTGCCGCACCAATTTATGGAAGATTTCGAGGTTTTATGACTTCAAACTGATCCCTTTTCGACATAATCACCCAGAACTATCGGACCTGAATACTCCTTGTCATTAAAATAATCATTTCCAATCAAAACAATTATTTGACATGGCATTTTACCCCCACCAACTTCTTCTAAAATGCTCCATGTGAACAAAAACGTAAAAAAATGACATGTGGCCATGGCTCAAAAACTTGACCTGATTGAGCAAAACCAATGTGATTTTTGGATTCAGCGCATCAGATTCGTCCTAAATCAACTGAAAAAATGCAGACAACAAATTTGTTGTTGACCAGTGTAATCTACCACCCCCTTTATGAGAGGCAATGTTACTCTGCTTGGAGTGTAGAAAGACTCCAAAACAAATTAAAACAAAAATAACAGAGTAAGAAAATACAACAAAATTTCTAGAAGATGTGTTTAGAAATATTATTCATCTGGAACTGCATCCATATGGAAGTGCTCGGGTTTTCTTAAAATAATGAATATGCAGCATGAAATATGTTAATATGCAATATGTTGTCCAGATGAAATTAATATTATCAGGACTTAGACAAGACTCTGGAGGCTCTTAATAAGCCTGCTTGCTGTACCGCAGCTGATGGATGAGGAAGAAGATGAGATGAAATTCTTGCAGGGATTATCATAGAAGCTTCCTTCCCCCCCCAGCATAGCTACATCCAGTACTATGGCACACATTGGATTTTAATTCCCTGCTGTAGAAAATCACTTAGGCTGAAGAAGTGAGGAGATTTGATCTCATGCCCATAGCTTCGTTCAATGAGAACTCC
The DNA here is from genome assembly GCF_965153285.1 of Podarcis tiliguerta. NCBI lineage: Eukaryota > Metazoa > Chordata > Lepidosauria > Squamata > Lacertidae > Podarcis > Podarcis tiliguerta. The sequence continues at coordinate 68,613,219 of NC_139537.1, forward strand.
ATGGATATGGCAGTTTTACTGGAGGGTTTCTTTGTTGACACTGCATCTATTTTTAGGGATTAGGATCAAACTGAATGTTTGCGCTGTGTAACCCCAAGATTATTTCTATAGTGAAAACAAATACTGTTAAGAGTTATTTTCCCTCTTTCTTTTGTTTAACTTCCTTCCTTCCTGCCGCCCCACCCCACTCCACTGTTAAATAAAAAGAGATCAGCCAGGGAGTGCTGATATAATTGAAAAGCTGATTTAATAGATGCAGAGTCAATTGCAGACCAGTGTTCATGTCAGGAGTTTGCAGACAAAAATTGCTGTCTGTGTCTATAACTTTTAAATCTTATAAAGACTGCCCGTTTGAAATGGTTACATAAGATTTTATTTAGGAAGTGTGTGTGTATGTGTGGATTGCATAGGAGAAAGAAAGCTATTGTGAATGCTAGACAATTAACCCATTACAAACTACTTTCAGAAAAAGCACAAGGAAAATGAATGTGTGTGTGATCTTTTTGGTCAGCTTTACATTTACCTATAGGCATTGTTGCACAGTGATCAGGACCTAAGGGATATTCCATAAAATCTGTGGCAAGTAAAGAATGATTGTTATGAAAGTGGAGAGACTGTGGTGTTATTAACTAGCTTAGAATAGTTCAAATTAATTTTGAAGGTTTGGCTATAGGCTTTTGTTTTGGGTTTGACATGAAATATAGAATTTGTCCTAAAAATTCAACCTGAACATTCGTTTTGATAGCTCACCCTTCAGTGCAGATATTTCATTACAACATTTTCCTGTTCTGCTAATGGTTGTAGGGACCAGCTTGACATTCAAAACTGAAATGTAGAGTTGTATCCAGAATTTATGCCAAATAATCTTTCCATATTTCTCCACACCTCTGCCGTCAAGGAAAATAGGACATATATTACTGTTCTTTCTATTTCCTCCACTCCCCAGCTTGAAAATGAATGTAAAAGTTGATCATGTATTTGAACATCAGTGTATTCTGCCTTTCACTGCATTCCCTGCCCTCACCTCATTAAAATGGATCAGAGGCTAAGCTACTTCAAATACACAAATGTGCCATAAATTTACAAACCAAGTTTCAGTCCTTAAGTGAGAGAAAACGCATCACATTTCTCCCTTTCTGTCTGTCATAGCTTAATTGAAAATAGATGTGCAGTTGGGCTGATATCTCATCTGAAACATGTATTTATCTTCTGAACGTGTACCAAATTTTATTCCAGGATCTCAGTGTTCAAGGGAGATGCTGTGTTTTTAAGCCAATACTGAATGGGCAATTAAGCTTTTCTCTAAGGTAAAGGTACCCCTGCCTGTACGGGCCAGTCTTGACAGACTCTAGGGTTGTGCACCCATCTCACTCAAGAGGCCGGGGGCCAGCGCTGTCCGGAGAAACTTCTGGGTCACGTGGCCAGCGTGACATCGCTGCTCTGGCGAGCCAGAGCCGCACACGGAAGCTTTTCTCTACTAAGACCTTATTTCACTCAGCCAGTAACAGAATTCTTTCTTCTATTTATTGTAACTCTCCCCTCCCCTTCTCTGCTTCCTTTGCTTAAACTTTTAAGAATTTTAGGTGTATATTTTTCTTTTTTCAGGATTTATTATTGCGCTTTAAGTCTGCAATACTGACAGTTTTTCACAGTTATTTTTCCCCTATCTTGATTTTATAACAGCTGGAAACAAGGAAAAAGAAGGCCAAGAAACTGTGATGAAAATAAAAGAAGAAGCTTTAAATGCAAAAGGTACTTCTATATGCCTTTCCAATCAAAATTAAAAGATCAAACCTCTTCAGCAATGTATTTTTCTCATGGGTACTTTTCAGTTCAAGGTACTGATTGTGTGGATTTTTAACAAACATGTATGTGACACTTGTCATTGAAGTGATCGATTAACCATGTATAGGGCAAGGTGATCTTGCAAGGAAACTGGTCACAAGCTGTTAAAGGCCTTAGATACTAATAGTTATGCCTTGTCAGGGCAGATCTAGATGTAAATAAATGATGGTTGTTCTGACTGGATAAGTGTAGTGACACGTTCTGCCTTTCTTCTTTCCCAAGATCTATGTGCCAGCGCCCCTTTAGAGCAGATCTTGCCCATCCATGAGGCAGGGTGAAGCAGCTCCCTCAGGTGGTGGAAGCACAAGAAGTGGTCCACCGCTTCTGATGCTGGCAAAATGCTCCCTCTCACCAACTTTCAGGGAGAGGGAGGCATTCCAGCATGCAATCTTGCTGCTCCCTGGTGTGGAGGAGATGAGTGCCAAGGCCTTGCAGAATGCCCCCCTCTTGACGAATTTTGATGGGGGGGGGGTGTTCTGGCAGCAGGGGCAGGCGGGGCATGGTGGGGGAGCAGGAGGTGGCACATTCCCATTTCGCCTCAAGTGGCGAAATGGGACAGGCTGCCCCTCATGAGAGCTTGCGCAGCCTTCTGATTCTCACCATAGCTGTTGTTGTTTCTAGCGACACTGAAGAAGGGAAAATGGGGCGCTTTTTTTTTCAGCTGGAACTCATTTCTGGCACCTCTCAGGTGGGCACCATTTGCCATTCTAAGAGAACAAGGGTGGCGTTCGTGGTGAGTTCCGGCACATTTTTTTCTTCAGAAATAGCACTGGGAAAATGCACACAGAGGCCACGTGAGAGATGATTAGGCAAGTGGGGAATTGCATGGTTCATTTGGGATATTTGCATAGATCAGTCATTGCTTTTTACTGCAAAAAGTGACACAGCCTGCAGACTGTAAATTAGAACAGTAGTGGGAATAGCACAGTTGATACATGTGTGTGTGTACGCAAAAACACAGTATTTGTTCATAATTAGAGTTTAACTTGGGAAACAAACCAGGGCAGATGGTTGAGAGTGGTTGTTGGCTTGCTTGCTTGCTTGTTTGTTTTAAGACCCAAAAGGGGGCATCAGCCTATGTGGCAAAGGGTATTGTTTGTGAGTAAGGCAGAGTTGACATTTAGCCTCCATTTTCTCGGAAGATGCTTTCAAACCACGAGAAGAGAATATTCCATATGTAATGCAATGAGCACAAATATTTCTACTGTAAGATAGCAGTTATGACAAGCCGAGAGGGAACAGAACATCAGTTTGACAGTAAGCAAACCCTGATAAGATTCTCGTGAAACCTTTTAAAATAACTTGTCTAGACAATTTTTTTTTAAAAAAAGTCTGTACCGTCTAAATTTATTTGCGTAGATAATTGGCAAAGGATTAAAAGAACTGTTAGGCTTTTTAAAAGTTAGTTTCCTGGTTTCAGGTAGTAGTGCAGAGCTGTGCAAAGATGCAGAGCTGTGCAAAGATGCTTGTGCCACCACATTCTCCCTTCCTTTATCTACAGCGTCTTCATTTTCTTAGTATGCTAAACAAACATCTGATGAACAGTGACATGATAGCCATGTAGAGGGCAAGAGTGCAGCCTTTCAGATGTCCTGTATTGTTTATTCTTTGACTGGTCAGCTCCTTCCAGGGCTGTGTATAACACTGCATGGTCCCACAGTGAGGCTAGTTGTTCTGTGGTTCCAGAAGACTCTCTTAACTAAAGCTACCAATGAGTAAGAGGAGCTGACACGTGCAAGCCAACATCCCCAGTGAATGAAGCCATGGGCAATGCAGTCTGTAGGACTTGTCTGAGAGGTGGCAGTTTCTGATGGCTGTAGATGCATAGCCAATAGTTAAGGTTGATGGAGGCCTCTGGTCTATAGCCATATAGACCAGTTTAGTCTTGGATATGGATCGTTGGCCCATGATCTTCTGCCACCAGAAGCTTGTTCAGGCAGTACACAGCCCAGAATACCATCACCATCACCATTATTATGCATTCATCTGTAGTGCTACAGTTCTCATAGAGTTGTATCCAGTGCTGCAATAGTAGAGTTTCACTTGTGCCAACAGTATTTTCTCTTCTTCTCTCCACACATGCCTAGAATAAGCTCCATAGTGCCCCCTGACCCACTGGAGCAGATTTGAGGGTCCGATGTGGGTTACAGAGGAGAAGAGGGGAAATTCTTGTTGCACAACATGAAGTCTACTAAGTGAACAGAGCAGCAGCATTGGTGCAACCCATAATTTTAACATTTTAATATTGTGAGACTTGTGCTAAAGTATAAAACTAAATACAAATCTAAAGCATGTTCCATGCCTTCTTTCCATATGGCAAAGGTTTGAAATGAAAACACACTTATTAAGGCATCGTACGTGGCAGACATTTGATTCACACGGACAAAGATTTCTATTGTGTCCTAGTTCTTTTCCCGTGGAAACAAAATGCATTGGGCACTTGTATACCTCCTGGACCACTTTATTTGCACAATTTTCCTGGAGCAACAGATCTCACCAGGAGTAACTTGCAACAAATATATATTGATTTAAGCTGGAGACTGCTTCCTTTGAGGAAGATGTATTTTTTTCAAACTATAATTAGGGTGTCTCGTAGTTTTCTCAAGAAGAACATTTTCATCAGTGCAAGATCAGAGGGAGAAAAGGAATTACATTCAGTGGTACCTCTAGTTGCAGACACGATCCATTCTGGGGTGCTGTTTGCACCCCAAAAAGTCCTCAACTAGAGCGGCGCTTCTGCGCACGCACAGAGCGCGATAGAGCGCTTCTGCGCATGTGTGAAGCGCGCAGAACGCTTCTGTGTGTGCACGCACAGCGAAACCTGGAAGTATACACTTCCGGGTTTGCTGCGTTCGCAAACCGCAACATGAACCTAACGCAACACAAGGTATGACTGTAGTGCTTATTTTGCAAGCCTGGCTTGTGCAGGCTACTGCTTCCTTCTTTTAACAGCTGTTTCAGTACAAGGTGAATGCAGAATTAGGTATTATGATAATGCTTACTTTATCAGTTATTAGGTATCTATATATGATATTCATTACACAACCTCCTTATCAAGATGCTTCCGATTAGCATGTCTTTATGCTTAATTTGCTACCTGAATTTTACATTTGTCTTCTTGGATCTAATTTTTGTAATTCTATTTTCAGACGGCGAAGTTCCCTTAGCAATCACTTATTCCAAGCACATCCATAATATAAGCAAGACTTTGAGTAGCATATAATATATATTCATTAATAATCTGTGTCTTGATAACCACCGAGACAAAAGCTGATTTCATGTAAAATGCATAAACCAGAAGAATCTGAATACCAGATGGAGTTGGTGTCTGAATGAGCATAGGTGGTTGCCATAGTAAATAGAAATGGTTTGGACTGGGAGACTGATACCACCCAGTAGTCTGTCATTTGAATGCCTACTACTGTTGAACAAGGGAGGAGCAAACAGAATACTATTGTGGATGGAGGACAGGCAAGCATCCCTGATCTTAAAAAAACAGCAACCCAATAATACAGAATTACATTTGGATTTTAACTGAGGGGATATATGGAAGGGTTGGGCTGTGTGGGTATTGATCTGGAATTAGTCGAGAGTTGGGAAGTGGAAGTCAGGTCTGAAGAGCAAACGGGATCAGAGGAGAAACCAGAAGGCTGGATTGGAGAACAGGTCAGAAGCAAAGACTTGCTGGACCTTGTTGCTCACTGAGACGGGAAGTTCTACCTTGCTGCCCAGGATGAGTCAACCTGTGTGGCACTAGTCTGAATATTGCAGTGCCTCTGCTCATCCAATAGGGCAGTGGTCAGCAGTCCTGATAGGAGAACCATTGGGTGGGGCATGCGCAATGACAAGCGACTACAGCTTCGTGATGATTCTTCTATGGAAGCAGCAAATGCATTTTTCTTCTGAACGCCAGTTGCTTGGGTGAAGACCTTGCTCCTTCACTGTTGACTTCCCAGAGGCATCAGGATTGCATGAAACTGGGTGCTTGACAAAAGAGGCTTTTAGCCTGAGCCAGCAGAGCTGCTCTTAATGCTATGTAGGTTACTGCCATACATATGAGGAGAAGGTAATCAGAGCAGACCTGGAGAACTAGGCATGTCCCAGTTTTTGCTTAGCTTGCAGCAAAAGCAAGCTCCTTCAGGTCATCATCCAGGTTGGAGCAGGGCTTTGTAGCAATGTCACCTGGAATGGCAGTGTGACAATAACTCCAAAACTACCATTGTGACTACAACATCTCATTGCAGGGTTATAAATACACTGGCCAGGGGCTTTGGATTCCAACATGCTCCTTCACCACCACCACCACCACCACCACCACCACCACAACAACAACAACAACAGCAACAACAGCAACAACAACTTATTTATACCTCGCCCATCTGGCTGGGCTTCCCCAGCCATTGTATTTAAAATACAATAAAACATCAAAGATTAAAAATGTCCCTAAACACAGCTGCCTTCACCACTGTAGTGGTACCTCTGGTTACGAACTTAATTCATTCTGGAGGTCCGTTCTTAACCTGAAACTGTTCTTAACCTGAAGCACCACTTTAGCTAATAGGGCCTCCTCCTGCCGCCGTGCCACCGGCGTGCGATTTCTGCTCTCATCCTGAGGTAAAGTTCTTAACCCGAGGTACTACTTCTGGGTTAGCGGAGTCTGTAACCCAAAGTGTTTGTAACCCAAGGTGTTTGTAACCTATAGTACCACTGTAGTCTGTTTCTCCAGTTAGAGACTGTTGCAAGCTAGCATTTGGTGTTATATTAGCTTCACCCAAAGAACCCTAATAATCATAGCTGAGAATGGTGCTGAAAAATTCAAGTTAGAGATTCCTTCTCTGACCCACAGTTTCCTTGGTGGAGGGTGTGACTGTTAATCTACACTACCGTCTTAAATCAGTTTCCCCCCTCTGTGCCAGTATGTTAGTTCACATGATGCAATGACCGCCAGTCACTTAACTTTGTTTGCTTTCAGACAGTTATATATTCAGATTTTATTTTCTTCCTCTTAATAGCATCCGGTGTGTTAGATGCATTTTATAATCCAGAGTGACCAGGGCCAGATTTAGATTTGATGAGGCCCTAAGCTACTGAAAGTAATGGGGCCCTTTATACGTCCAGCTGCCCTTTGTCAACAACAAATTGTCACTGTTTTTTGTGTTGAATATATGCTATATGGTATTTTATGGACCTTACAGGTATCTAAAGCCATTTGCACATAACAAATAGGAGCCTACACAACACAAAACACTGTTGCTGTGTGTAGGTTTTATTTTATTTATTTTCTATCTTATATTTTGGAAATGTACATCCAGTTTTTTTCCCTTCAATTTTTTTGGGGGCCCCCAAGAGAGTGGGGCCCTAAGCTATAGCTTGTTTAGCTTATACATAAATCCAGCACTAAGAGTGACCTCGTAGTGGCTTACATGTGGCGCCAGAACAGTTTGTGGCAGTTGAAGATGATGCACAAAATGTGTGCTAGGTATTCAGTGAAATGCCACAGAGCCCCTCCCTGTCTTATATCTTCCCAGGAAAAGAAACAAAAACAAAATTAGATGGGGTCCTTTTGTGGATCTTAAGCTATGGTTTGGCTGAAGGAGGGATAGAAAGCAAACCAGAACAATTGAGAGTTGATAGTATGCATATTTATGAAAGAGAAATTCCGTTTCCCTGGCAGGCTAATTAATGTTAACTGTGGTTTAACTTTAATGAGCTTCATTACAACATTATTATAGAATTAATTATTATTTAATAACTGTTTATTGCAACAAGAAAGATAGGTTCTCATTGAGTGTTCTCATTTTCAAGTTTGATCGGTGACAGTTTTATTTTCTCCTTCCAGTCAATTCAGCTGAACTCCAGGGGAAGTAGGAGGAGGGATTTTTGTGACTATTGTAATTTTCTGTTTATAGAAGTTAGATTATCATTGTTCCCTCATTTACACATGTATGCTCATTGTATTATGTACCTGTTCTGGATATCAGTGTCTTGCTTGTACAGTACACAGCTTATGGAATTATTATTATTATTATCATTATCATTATCATTATTATTATTATTTCTCTCAAATCCTGGTTTCAAATCTTGGTTTAAGGCTAAGAAACCCTGGTTAAGGCTAGCAGGAAAAATCTGAGCTGAATAGGGTGCTTACACTGGCCTACTTGCCCATATTGCTGAGCCATGATTCCTCATCCTGGAAGTTTTATTTAGGTTTGGCATAAAATATGAAGTTCAATGAATTTATCATCAAAGTCTGTGTTTTTGATACTAGTAAATTCACATCATATTTCTGGACTTCCTTTTTCTCTTTACTTATACTTTTTTGGAGGGTAAGGTGAAACTTCTAGTATCTTGATGGCATATAATTTGCCCTGGGCTTTTCAAATAGTTATACTAGGGCATTTTGTTGTCTTGTAGTGTTGGTGACATTATCTGTCATGATTGCCTGCCTTGTTTCCCTTTCATAGCCAACATCCATGTCTGGTCCTTTATTTAGCTTTCTGTTTACTGCTGTGTTCTCTAGCAAAGATTACTATTGATTTTCACAGACCTTGGGAAAAGAGAGAGCTTTTCAGCGATTGTCACTTCAAGTGACACACACACACACACACACACACACACACACATATATCCTTCCAAACATTTAGGCTGACCTAGTTTTATTATTTCTTATTATTTATTTTGTTTATGAATTGCTTTCCATGAGGCATCTCTAAGCAATTTACAACAGAATTGCACATATATAAACACAATTGAAAACAGTTGCATATTAAAACAGTTATGAAAACAGTAAGTATAAAAACAGTTTAAAACTGCAAATGTTAGTATCTGAGTTCTTCATATTGGAACAAATGGATTTTCTTTTTCACCATGTCATTTATCATCAGTGGTGCTACCTGGATGCAGAAAAGGGAAAATGTCAAGCTTCAATAGTTCAAGTGCACATTGCAAGGAGGACCTTTTGATCGCAGCTGGTTATTGATTAATTCCATAAAACCCATGGCCCTTACTGTTCATATCCTAGGTAGGCATAGAACTTAAATGCATGGTTAACATTGAGTTATGCCCATAAAATTCCTAAAAAAGCTAAATGCCCCACTGATTTTGCAAGACCAGTCCTGATCACTTGCAGTTTTATGGGGTGGAGGTGCACTGTTGGATCACCACAATTATTTTGCTTTACACACACACACACACACACACACACACACACAGCTTTGACCCTAGGAAGATGTGTGATAGGTTTCCAAAGCTTTATTTTTTGTGAGTACTCTCCATAGAGCTCAAGATGATTAAAAAGGAACCCAGTGGCATTCATGTCCTATGCTTCAGTTCTGAACTCAGTGGGGATTCCACCCAAGTCAATTTATGATTAGGATACCAGATACAGAACATTCTGCCTGTCACATTTCTAAGTAACTCCATCTGCTTTGCAAACATTGAGATGATGTGCACTGAATTTTGATATCGTACTTTAAAGATCCACTTGGAGAGCAAGCTGGCTGATTTTTCTATGGGAAACATATGGTAATAGTAAGAAGGAATCTGTGCACACAACAGTTGCCTTGAACTTCACATGCACTGTGGGAATTTCAATGGGTAGTTATTGTGCCTGTTGAAATAATAAGAATTCATTTTTTTTATTTTAAAAAATGAACATATTGAACATATCAAAAAAATACAAAATATTGTATTTAAAATAATATATGTGAGCTTCATTCCAAGCAAGTTCTGATTCTGATTTTAAAAATGACAGTTATTGTGTGTACATAATTTCAGTTAAATATGTCGTCTGCACAATCTAGCAAAAATTTTCACAACAAAAGCCTGCTGGAAGAATGGAATGGAACTTCACGACTAAATGAATACTATGAATGTGATAGGAGGGTGTGGTATACATTTCCCTAAACAAAAATATATTATTTTCCAACTTCTATTGAATTCAGGTCTAGCCTTTGGTAGATAGTGGTTTTTGTGAGCAAAAGAGCAGTCTTACCTTACTGCAGATAGGTCATAAAACCAGCAATATCCAGATTCCAAGTGGAATCTGCTATGATCAGTCTAGAACCAATTCGTTTTTCTCCAAAGCTCCATGCATTGCTCTTTTAATGGGACAGTGCTTGGGATGTTCAAGCCATATTTTTTCCTTGCTAGTTGGAGACGAAGGCAAGCCTAGGAAGAATCCATACCAGCCATTTATGCTTTAATCAGCATCAGACTTGCACAGTTTGTATGCTGACAGGGTGCTTGCCTAACCTTTAGGAGAGACTCTAGAGAGCTCAATGAGAGGATTGTGGCAGTAAGGACCGAAGGAGCTGAAATAAAAATTAACCCAGAATAGAACTGATGTGCATCAGGGGGTGCTGAATCAATATTCTAAGACCCAGATCCTAAATATCTATGCCACTGGATTGAAAAAGAGAGAGAGAGCTTTGCAATATAAATAATCACGAAGGAGGAGTAGAAGAAATAATTTGGGCTGTTTAAGGTCCCTGAACACATGGAGGACAAGAATATTGTTCAGGGACATTTCTTTCTTTCTCTCTCCCCACCCACTAGCTGACAGATATTTATTTACTGAATACTGCTCAGGGAAATTTACTTCTCTCTCCCTCTCCACCCACTAGCTGACAAATATTTATTTCCTGGACGCTGAGCTTATCTGCAGAACTCTACAAGCTTAAGGCAAAAAGTGTCAGAATCTGGGAGCTATTGATATCCTTCTCAACTTCAGAATCAAATAAAATTTTCTGGATAAAGCTCATATGATATGGAAAACTCATGGATGTGGATAGGGATGCAAAGAGTGTGTTGGACCACGTCACTATTTTGAAGTTGCAAAATCCCTGTCTGCTGTGAAGTGTTTTCATGCTCCTGAAGTCATTGACCATTGCCAGATCATTCCTGAAATACAGGGTGAGTCTTTTAAAAGAGGCCCTGTGGAACATGTGTACTCTGTATCCACGGGGCCTCTTTTAAAGGACTCACCCTGTATTTCACATATGTTAAATTCTTTTGAGTTCGGTGGAATTCTCACAGCAGTTTAGATTATATACCTCGGGTTAAGAACTTAATTCGTTTTGGAGGTCCGTTCTTAACCTGAAACTGTTCTTAACCTGAGGTACCACTTTAGCTAATGGGGCCTCCTGCTGCCACCGTGCTGCCACCGCATGATTTCTGTTCTCATCCTGAAGCAAAGTTCTTAACCCAAGGTACTATATCTGGGTTAGTGGAGTCTGTAACCTGAAGCGTCTGTAACCTGAAGCTTCTGTAACCCGAGTTACCACTGTATCACCTAGTTGACTTGCACAATCTCTGTTTATTGTTGTAGAGATCCAGGTTCCTTCTGTCTGCCTCTTTCTGGGCTTCCTACCTATCTAGTTCCTAGGATCAGATCAACCTAATTCTCAAACTTTAAAAGACTATTTGTTTGTTTATTATTATCATAATTAATAACAACAACTACATTTTCAAAGGACTTCCACATGTTTAAAGAACTTTGCATGCATTATCTAGTTGTAATCCTTACAATGACCCTGCATGTCATGTCATGTCATGTCATTATTTATTTTATTATATTTCTCCTCTTATGGGGCACTGAGAGCGTGAATTTGATATCTAACAAAATTTGATATCTAACAAACTAAATGAACCACATATGGTTCTGCTTATAGCTTTTCCATTTTATTTTTGCGGCCAAAAGTATCTGTGTTTTAATGCATAAAATCTGAGGTTGCATTCAGGCCATCACATCACACCATGCTTCTCTTTCTTTTTCTGACATGTTTGTCATCGAGCCCAGATGCCAAGTTACAGTAGCAGCTGGCTCCATGGAGATCCCTAAGGCTACAGCTGTATGAAGTTCTCCTGGTTATACTGTGGGCCAGATCACGAAGATGAATAGTGAAATGCTTTGTCTCAGCAGTCCTGCCCTCTAAAAATCCCTGTTTTTCATTTTCCTTCCCTGAGGTTGAGACCCCAGATCCTCAGTTAGTGCTTTGTGGGCAAAGGGAGATGTACCGCCATCTGTTGTGGTTATGCTTAGTGACAAAGGGGTTTTGGGGAATGGTACACAGTGAGTTTTCTAAAATATTTTAGGAATAAATAGAATATACAGCACAATTGTCTCTCTTATCCATATGTGAGGGAGAAAATAAGAGCGTCAAAATGAACAATCGTTACAGCATTTCCTAGTGATAACGAGGCGGAGAGACACTCAAAAGTGTCCAGGAATGACCTGTGGTATAAAATATTTGGCAAATTGCTATTGTAGAAAATATAACCCGAGAGAGGGGTTTTGAGGGGTATTGAAAAGTCAGAAACATTCTGTGATACATGGTGGGACATAATTTTATAAGCTATTGATGTAGGACTGAAGAACATCTTGTTAGTAGTATCACTACAATTATTGCCTTCAACATCACAAGTCTAGTTGTTTGTACCTTTTATGGTCAACCCAGAAATAGTACCTCTGGTTAAGAACTTTGCTTCAGGATGAGAACAGACATCACGTGGCACGGCGGCACGGCAGCAGCGGGAGGTCCCATTAGCTAACGTGGTGCTTCAGGTTAAGAATAGCTTCAGGTTAAGAACAGACCTCCAGAACGAATTAACTACGTAACCAGAGGTACCACTGTACTCCTGAATATTCAGACTGTTATGGGACTCCCTTGGAAGTTAGATAAAAAATATACTGAATTTCTATAGGGGGAAAAAATACTTCATTGGCCACTAGTGACTTCTAATATTGGGAGAGGGGAGATTGGGAAGATAGTTTCTTTTTTTCTGTTGTGCTTGTTGTTACACAGCATTAGAACGAACGACTCTCAGTGTTCAGTGAATGGTCTGAGAACACTCAGTGCAGTTATCATGTTGAAGCTCAATGTGGCTCTCATCAGTGCTTAGCTTAGTGGCTACTGAGAAGCTTATGCGAGCCACTCTAACATTTATTTTAATAACAGCAGTAAAACAACCCATAAATATAATGGGTGGGATTGAACATTTTGCTAAGATGACCATTCCATCAGTGCATGCATGATAGAACTATCTCCTTCCCTGATATGTTGTTCTGGGGGTTTTCTTCTAACCCCCAATAGCCATACAGGAGGAGGAGGAGAGGGAAAACTACACTGACCTAGTAGGACTCCTTGTGCTGTCTCCTGCTAGCACAACTATTTAGTTGAATCCAACCCAATACCTTCTTTTGCCGGAATGGGTTTTCTTTCACAATCTGTTCTTGATTATTTTGCCCTTTTCTGACTCCTAATGATGCAACAAACTTTTATTGTTCTCTATTTAGTCTCCCCCCCCCCCCATTTGATAGAGTTAAGTATAAAGGTGAAATAAGAATTTCAGTTCTGATCTTCATATATTTCGACAGTTTTGATTTTCATTTGGAGGAGTATACGTGGAGCAGAAATACTCTCCATTCGTTGTGATTAAACTTGACAGAGCCTGTCCTCAAGTCATCAAATGCAGACCCACGTTTCCCAAGAGCATCTGACACTTGCAACCAGTTGGTTTCAGGGTTGTATAACTATTAGGCATTGTGAAAAGCTTTGCTTGATTTTTGTTTATTAAATAAGGCATCTCAACCCATTGTTGAACATAACATAACATATCATAACAACGTAACGTAACGTAACGTAACATAACATAACAACATAACATAAAACATAATAATATAATACAGTGGTACGTCAGGTTACATACGCTTCAGGTTACAGACTCCGCTAACCCAGAAATAGTGCTTCAGGTTAAGAACTTTGCTTCAGGATGAGAACAGAAATCGTGCTCTGGTGGTGCGGCGGCAGCAGGAGGCCCCATTAGCTAAAGTGGTGCTTCAGGTTAAGAACAGTTTCAGGTTAAGTACAGACCTCTGGAACGAATTGTACTTAACCCGAGGTACCACTGTACAGTATATGCAAGCAGCACTGTAAGCCATTGATCACTAGTCACTAGTGAAATCAAGTGTGGGGTGAACCATTTGGTTCTAGGAATACCTACCCAGTACAAACTTAAGTAGGCTTAATGCTTATTCACTGGTTCCACTAGATCAGGCTTCCTCAAACTCAGCCCTCCAGATGTTTTGAGACTACAATTCCCATCATCCCTTGTTGGACCGCATGTGACTTGGATATTCTGGCGCACAGACTGGACACAGGGAGGCAAACGCCAATTCAGGTTTCAAGCAGAGTTTATTTGGTTCGCATATGCAAAGCAAATGGTGCAGGGCAATTCGTTCGCAATCTGCACACCCCAGTCTGGGTGCGCCTACTTCTTATAGACTATACAAATGAACAGAGAGTGAAACTTTTACATTCTTATCCAATCAGACTCCAACATTCTGTGTTTCTCCTTTGGAAGGTTAACACTCCTTTGGAAGGTTTAAATTTTTAAAATTTAAATCAGATTTTTTAAAATTTAAATTGGATTTTTAAAATAAAATGCTTTGAGGGGGGGGAAAATCTTTCTAAAGATAGTTTTCTATTTACCGTAAGTTACATTATACAAAGGCTATTCATCAGGAATTAAGGATTTGCTTTAAGTTTTTCATGCATGCTAAAACTCAGTCTAAGGTATTGTTTTTTTAAAAAAATGTTTAACCACATCAGTTAGCAAACATGGATACATATGCTATAATGTTATTGTTTTACTTAAATAAATTGTTTAAATTGTTATTAAGGAAATGATTATTTTTCTCTTTCCAATAAAGTACAGCAGAAAAGTTGTCCAAATATAAACAGTTAACTTATTAAACCTCACAATAATTTCATAATTATCTGTCAATGTATTTCTAATAGTATAACCAAATCAGTAATTTTTGATATGAATGTAAAAAATACTCTGAAAATTTATTATACCAAAAATGAAACCTTCAGCTGGTTGTAAATATTAAGATTATACCAGCAAGAATGAGTCTTTTTGTAAAAAAAAAAAAAAAAGATTTAAATCAAGTCTTAGAGACTAGTGATTTAAATCGTGATTTAAAACAAATCCACCCTGCTCAAAACTGATTTTAAATTCCTGTTCAGCCTTGGGGATGTAGCCATCTTCTTTTGTTCCCATCTATAAGATGAAGCCAAGAATTAACTTATCCAATAACTTTGCTGTAAAGACTAACAATTTACAGATTTTAAAGATTGCTGTATGCGTGGGCTATAGTAATGCTGTATACATGGTGATTTTCATATAAGTACGTTACATTCTTGGTTAATGGCGATAGGAGTTTAGTGGTCTCAAGCTGTTTTATGCAAGTCTTTCTGTTTTGTACTCTGAACATTTCCTGATAATACCCCTCCAATATGGCTTTTCTCCAGCCACATTTGTAGTATGTTCTTAATACAGTTTACTAAACCTCTCACCAACGTAGCAGCGGCCTCTTCTCTGATGCATATAGTTCATTGATAACGCAATGAAGCTGGATCAATTTTGGTTGAGCAACAGATTCCTCCTGTCAGCCTTCATGGGGACTTCTTTCTCATTCTCACATGGCTGTTTTTGTGTCACTGCCGCTGCCTTCAAAACTCTCCCTCCAATTCTGTGTTCTATTTCCTGCTGGAAGGTTTCCAGACATTTTGTGTCACATCACTGTTTGGCAAGTTGTGCCGGCAAAAGGTTTTTGGTAGCCTGGCTTGGATGAGACCTTTTTAGGGGGGCAAGAAAATGAGACGATTCTGGCAACAAATAGGAAGCAGAGAACAAATACAGGAAATAATTCATTTCCTGATAGTTGAGGAGGAATTATAGGTGCAGGTGTTACAGCAAAACGGACCAGCCTTGGCTGCATCAAGATCGCAGTGGAGAGTGCAGGGAGCTCAAAACCTCCACTCCCCAGCAGACCTGAAGTGCAAAAGATCATTGTCCCCATGTGATATCATGGAAATATATGTTGGACTGTGGGTAGCAATCTCCCTCATTAAATAAAGTAGCAGGTACAAGCTGAACCTCTAACATTATACAATAATACAATGTGTTGTGATCCAGCGAGCACACGGAGGCCAATTGTTCACATAGCTCGAGCTTTTGCTGATGAGTTGACCAGAGCAGTTCCTGCTGCCAAAGAGAGTTTTAAAAATTTAAAAGTCGTTTGCCTGCTTTGCATGGGGAACTGCTGTGCAATAGCTTCTTGCTTCATGAATACATATGGAACACTGTGTACCCAGTCCTCCATTCATTACTACTTCTGCCTTCTGTGCTGATCATAGAATGCTGTTGGCTGGTTATAATAGCCAAGTGAAATGGACCCTTCTAGGAGGAATCTACAAAACGCACCCTTTGAGGAAGTTTTTGAGAATAAAGTTGGTCAGCTCCATAATGTTAAGATGTTTATTAACGTTTTTCATAATACGGTGAGATATAGAAAACGAATGCAATTAAAAACAAAACAGAAACAGCTGCAGAGAAATAGAATGAGAAAGAAGCAGGGGCTATGATCGTTCCTGGTCAGGGCTAGCCTGACCATTGTAGTCAATGCCTTGCTGACCTTGAAATTAGATTACTGTAATGTGCTCTATGTGGGGCTGCCCTTGGGTCTGGTTCAGAAGCACCAGCTGGTGCAGATAGGAATTTCTGGCCAAGAACATGTGACACCATTGTTAAAGCAGCAGTACCAGCTGCCCACGTGCTACAGAGACAGGTTCAAGGTTCTTATATTGATTTACAAAGCCCTGAACAGCTTGGGTCCAGAATAACTCAGGGGTTGCCTGAACTCTGCTCAGTTACTGAGATCATCCGCAGGAGCAAATTTGATCATTCCCTGAGTTGGTGAGGCTCGTATGACAACAAGCCTTTGGTGTCACCAGCCCAGTCCTATGGAGCATCCTTCCAACAGAGGGTACCTTGTGTATCAACTTTTAAACATATGCTGAATTTTCCCCTGTTCCACTAGAAAGGCAATTAAGAGTAGATCCCCCCACAATAGTCTACTGATGTTTGCTTTTAAATTTCTTGTTGCTTTTAACTTTTTATGGTTTGGTTTTATGTTTTTATATTGTTGTAACCTGTTGTGATATATCTTTATGATACATTGGTATATACACTCTTTTTATAAGTGAACAAATAAATCACCATTCGCAGTTTGGTTTGCAACATGATAATTTGGATAGGGTTTAAATATTTACCTCTCCATCCTGTTATTGAGGGTTGAGACTGCATTCCAAAACATGCTGAAATGGAAGCAAGTCTGTTTAAAACCAATTGGGGGCTTATTTTCATGGAGCTACTACTTCCTGGGGAAAACAAAAGCCACCACAGTTTGTTATTTGGAGAAGAAATCTCTGACAAGAGAGGAATATGAAAAGAAAAAGGGAGGTATGCAGTGGGGAAATTATCGCCCTTTATCAGTCACGAAAAGAGATGGGTTTTCAGAAGTCACTGCATCATTTATTTCATGACTGTTTTGCTTGCTCTATAAGGGTCAGAGTTCCCGTAGGTTCCTTTTTAGCTGTATAATTATATATCTACTGTATCGTCATTCGTCATTAAAGTAGAGCATGGAAAAGCTTTGAAACTAATTCTAGAGGAGTGTCTTTACAGTGAGAGCTATACTGTGACAAAAGTGCTAAATTAATGTGTTCAGTAATGTAGACTCCACATCCCACCCCCAAAATGTCATTCCGTCTGAATTCTCTCTGCTGATTTGATGGTAGTTTTGAAGGAAAACGCGAGCTGCTCTTTTTGACTTGCACTGTTGCTGCTCTCATTGTTTTTTTAAAAAAGCCCTTCTGTTTGTGTTCCCTTATGCTCTTAAACTGGGGTGGAAACAAATTAAGGCTGCAGTCCTATACACATGGGGCGGGGGAGCAAGTTGTGCTGAAGTGAATGGGATTTACAGCATACAGTTCTGCTGTGAAAGTCTTTGTTTATCAGATTTTCATGGTGGTTTGTTTTTGCAAATCTGCCCCCCCCCCCTAATTTCAGACAGGTTTCAGAGCTTGGGTACAAAACTGTAAATAGGGTTGCAATGCAATGGATATGTGCATAAACAGGGTGTGTGTAACTCTATCCCCCTCATTCTGTGGTGGTGAATATGGGAAACTGCAGTGTGAGCTTTTGGACTGTCTGAGAGGGCATCTGTTTAAAAGTGTCGATACCCTTTCTGGTCTGTAGCTTTGCAATCCTAACATGGGGTAAATCTTGAACCAAGGAATGTCTTTGGTTCAAGATCATCAAGGCACGATTAGTAAGACTGAACTTCGTTTAGCTTGAAATAAACATTTATTGTACTCAGTTTCATGTTATATTTAGGACAAGAATAATTGCTTGACTGAATTTGAGTCCACCTGGCCTTGAGTTTGGTCTCCATCTGTAGAGCACGATGGCAGGGGTTACCATTTGTTGTTCCTCCAGTACACTATCTAGAAATCTGAGAGAGACTGACTCAAAACATAGGACTTAGACCTATCTAATACATACTGTGTATTAATTTTAAATTGAAGAGTCAAATTTAAAGTAACATTTAAATGCACCATTAGCAAATACTTTGGCTTTAGATTACTATAATAATAATTAGTAGTAGTAGTAGTAGTGATATGTGTGAGGGGATTATCTTCATTTGGTTTTAAGGGTTAACTCTTTCCCATCTGGTCAGAATCTATGTGCTACTATTTGCCTTCCGGTGGGGTTGAGGTACCAATGAAAGCTGTTCTTTTAAGACTAATAGCTCTGGTGGCCTCTATCAAGATCATACCTCGGGAGGGAACAATTAAGCCTCCTCTCATCACACACCACAGTCCCAATTTAAATTAGTTTTAATTCCTGATGACACATGGAAAAGAAACTAACCCCCCCCCCCCAAAAAAAAATAAGAGTAACCTCTGATTGTTCTGCTTAGAAGTACTCAATGTTGAGAATCAATCACCTCAAAAATATACCAAGCCAAAAAGACTCTGACTCGTAAGGCTATTCAGATTTAAATCACATCATTCTGAGTTCATGTACAAACATAAGGCTATCATGGTTAACAGAGGACCATTTGCGCAGTATACCTGTTTGCATATAATGATGCAATCTAAGAAAAAAGAAAGCCACTGCATAATTTCTGGTGGTTAGCTTAAAACAGCAGGCAGACTTATATCAATGGGATGTTATGTTAAGCATGCTGTATTAACTGCACATGACAGGCTTTAAATCTTGTTCTAAATAGCACTCCTTCTTATGGTCTAACCAGGTCGTTCACTAACCTTGAAGAGACAATTTTCCACTCTTGATAAAATGTTTTGAAAACTGGAGATGTGATTTTCAAGCAGTTTGGCAATCAATCAGGTTTATTGCTTGGTTCTTTCTTCACAGATACTGGCTGCTTTTATTGCTTTCTTTCACACACAGTGGGCAAATTCAAGTTATATTCTAAATAAGGAAGACTCAAGATTTGGTTTTTGGTTGAAATATCAGGCCGTGGTCTGTTCAACTCTTATTGGCTTGCTGTGACAATAATTATGAATTCATTTCAAATGAGAATAGTTGGGGAAATCTACTAACATCTTTGAAATATTTTCTTTCTGTGACTGCTCTAACCTTGTTTTCCTATAATGTTGGATGATTTGATGAAGATCGGAAATCAGGAGTTCTCAGGGTATTGCCTGCCGGCCCATATAGGTCTCTTCAGTATTTCTTCAAGTGAAGGAAGCACAACATTTTGGTGGCATGTCTGTTAACCTGGGATGTGTAGTTATAGACTCGCCTTCGGGTCATAGGAAGTGGGGCCTATTATAATGAGCTCTTGTTATTATGAGCTCACCATAGTTTCTGGTTCTTTAGTAAGACCAGAATTACTCACCTTTGCACTAAGTATCAACCTGATGGCCAACACAACAATAGATGGTGCTAGGAGCCATCACTCTGGAAGCAGTTAAAGCAGGCATAGGCAAACTCGGCCCTCCAGCTGTTTTGGGACTACAACTCCCATCATCCCTAGCTAACAGGACCAGTGGTCAGGGATGATGGGAATTGTAGTCCCAAAACAGCTGGAGGGACGAGTTTGCCTATGCATGAGTTAAAGGCACATGCTGTGTATATTTACCTGAATATCATGTATATTTCTTGAATATAATAACTTGTGAAGTCACCACTCTTTCACAAATGCTCAGGGCTTGGAGGAACTACATGAATGGATAACCATACTTGTGCTGTTAAGAATGGGGAAGAAATTTGCTTGTTGCATGTTTTAATGCTTAATTCACACTTCCTAAGCCAATATGAAATTCTCACTTTGCTGAGGTTTATAATGTCATTCTCCTACCAAAATGCACATTAAAAACGCATGTATTGGGAGAGTGACACAAATATAAGTGAAAATAATGTACAAAATGCATTATAATAGGAAACATTGCTTGCCCCAAAGTATATATTAGGAGAAATGCACAGAAAAATGCATATGAATTTTCATGTGGAAGACTATGGGGAAAGCTTGCTAGATTTCCATAGATTCAGGGTTCTATTGTTAGACATATCCTATCCTTCTTATGTGGTGTGGGAATCCTGTAATCCTCCAGATGGTTATGCATTCCCGTTTCAACTGACCTTAACCAATGTTGCCGGTGGTCAGGGATTGTTGGAGTTGTAGCCCAACAATATAATCTTTGAGGCCACAGGTTATCCGTTAACTCATAGCTATTTACATGTGGTTTCCAGGAAACTTACAGGACCAGACTTGCTTAGCTTCATTACCCGAAGTGAGCCCTGTCCCTTTGGAGACAGGGAGATGCCTTGACTCAAGCTATGAATACTCACAAGAATCCATTCATACACTAAATCTAAAAAGAAGTTAGCCTAATGTTATGGAACAAAAATGTAATGTTCCATAATTGCAGCAGAGAGAACATTTTATTAATCTACACGCTTTTGAAAAGTTTGCAACAACAACAACACCCAGTTTTGGTTCTTTGGTTTGTCAGTCACGTGTTATGGAAATAAATGTCTTGAGAGGTGCTGTTGATCCATTAAATATAACTCTTGCAGTTTATGTATAATTAGCTGTAATTTTCAGATAACTAATGCTTGTTTCATCTGTGCATTTCATTATCATGCTTTCAAACACGATGGAATTTGATTAAAGGGAGTGAGAGGAGGGAACGCCACACTTAATAACTAAATCTATGTGGTCTCTATAAACCATGAACTCATCATGAAATACTTTATATCCATCGTTAGGTGACACAGTATTGTTGATAACCTTTCCCCCAAATTCATGGTTGAGAAAAATTGTGGTGACAACCAGTATAATGTGCTCTGGAGGGTCCATTAGCCATTTGGATCAGATTTGAGGGATGCACACTAAGCTGCCAGAGGGAAGAGATGGGGAAATAGTCTCATTGTACAAGAGAAAATCCATTAGACAAGTGCTCTGATACTGTTTGAACTCACCCTGGGTATTTCACTTATTTTTATTGGTGCATGTTTATGAATTTGCGACATATTTGTTTGGCCGTCTGATGAAAAATCAGTTTGGTCATGTAGTCAAACCTGGATTGTCCTCGTTAATTTTCAGCAGCTATGTGAGTAAATTGAGCTAGACATTACTGGAATATAACAATTAATTGATAAAATGTTTTAAATGTTTTATTTTATTGATGCCTGTCGTTTTGCTGTTATTCCTAGGAATTGGGTGGTTTCACAAGGCTGTCACTGTCCATAGTTCTGTTCCCCAAAACGCTGTTGCAAGATTTTAAAGGAGCTTAATACATTTTCCATGCCTTTTCATACTAATCTTTTCATATTTCATTTAATAACATCAAGCAGCCAGGTGGTATTTAATGGGCAAAATCAGGAGGGGGAAAAACCCTACTGCTTTTCTAATAAAGTACAGCTGATAGCTAATCTTGAAATGGATTGGATCTTTGAACATCAAACCTTTTAGCTTCCAGCATGCTGACAAAAATCTCACAAAATATAAAAACCCTGCAGTTGTCGTAATAGGTGAAGTGCTGATATGTGCTGTACTAGTTTCAGATACTACTAGGCAACAGATTGCTTCTCTCAAAGCACTCCCTGTAAAACACTAACTTTGCACATAAAAGTGAATAATCCTTTATTTTATCGGCCTGGTAGTATCTTAAAATGAGGCATCCATTACATCCCCCCCCCCCCATTTCCTAGCACTGATAAAGTCTGCATTGGATTGCAGATTGACTGAGGTCACAGAATTCTATTTCATTTATAGTTGAAAACAGATACATATCACCTCTTGTCTTACCAGTTAGATTCTGTCAGGTTGAGCAGTGATGTTTCCTCAAACAGTTCACTTGCAACAAATGGTGGGGAATTTGCTTTTACCGTTATCATTTTGCATATATGTAACTTAAAAGCATAAACCTAGCTGATATAAACTTAGGAGTGTTCTTTAGCTGTGTGTTGCATTCATAATGTGATGTTTTGATCCTACTTGTTTTGCACGCTCTTCGGTTTGAGGATTTGCAGATTGTTAGTAATAAAGCTAGATATGCACCAGTATAGAAATATATCCCTCCCGGTCCTAACTTTACTGTGATGTTATTGTTACTGTGTGTGTGTATGTATCTTGAGACAAATCTATGGAATTGTGAAGTAATGGGGAAGCTGTGTGTGTGTGTGTGTGTGTGTGTGTGTGTAACTCCTTCCTCTCTACTCTAGAAAAAAATGTGTAGTACAGTGTTTGGTGAAAGAATGCGAAAGAAAAAATTAAGAAGAGGTGAATTGACAGTGGCTAAGAAGAGGAATTTTAGAAGATGTGTGCTCACACCTGGATAGCTCAGTTGGTTAGAGCGTAGTGCTGATAATGCTAGGGTTATAGGTTCAATCCCTGTATGGGAAAACTTCATATTCCTGCATTGCAGGTGGTTGGACTAGATGATCCTCAGCGGCCGTTGATCCATTTCAGGAAGACCAGCAAGGATGTGAAAATTCACATATACGTGCACCAACTCAGGAGTGAATTGAGGGATAAGGACAGACTACAAAAAGCTTGTAGGGTGCTCATAGGACTATAAGGACAGAAAAGTTGCCTTGTTGGATGACCTTCCTATATTCTCTCTTCCAAATACCAGGTATTTGGTTTCATGAATCATGTCATCCTTGGTCTTTCAGATAACTAGTTCAATTGATGCAAGCAGCAGATACACAGGCATGAATTTTGCTAGCATCTGGATCAAGCCTTTTAAAAATACTTCACAGTTATGTGCAAAGCATGTGCAGCTCTGACTGAGATGACACTAGGAATTGTGATGGTGTGCTGAGAAAGCAGGACACGGCTGTTATTCTTACAGATTTCTTAGGAAAATGTGACAACTAGTCTGAGAAAACGAAATAAAAAAGAGGTGACGAGAACACTTTGTATTAGTAAATTAGAAACAAGCTTCGAATTAAAATGAGGAAAGTTAACTCATTACATTAGACCTTAGTGGCCTTACTGGCTAATGCAGATAATTAGACACATAAAATGCTTTGACATTAGGCCACAGTTTATCTGAAGGTAAGGGGCTAAAAGAGTGGAGGGCTGTAGCAATTAGAAGGGGGATAGTCAATGTGGTGGCTTTCAGATGGACTACAGTTCCCATCATTCCTGATCACTGGCCGAGATGACTTAGGTTCTGCGACTTCTCCTGGACTAGTGTTACACTTCAAAGAGAAAAAGTTACAATGTTTTTAGCTGGTTGAATGGTTCCATTCCTCTCAGATTTATTTTATTGTTGATTGGTATTGCAATTGTTCTTACAACTGTAAATTTCTTTGAAGAGCACACTTTCAGTCACCAAGCTCACTGATTGACCTAGGTGAGCAGACCGACCCACAAATCTCACAAAGTTGTGAGATGCAAGGAGTTATGTATGCTATCCTGAACTCTTTGGAAGAAAGGTGGCATTTGAAAAAGAAAAAAAAAGGAAAGTAGTTGCATTAGCGAGTATAATATTTGCAAATAGAAATTGTTTACTTCTGTACTAATTAAAAGATCCCTTAGGTTGAGTTTACTTGTGTGTGTGCATGAACTTAATGAGGCAATTAATATTTTCTTTCCCTCAACCCACCTCTTTGGAAACTGCTCTTTAAGCTCCTCAAAGTTTAAAATTCAGCTTGTTCTGCAGAGGGACTGATGTTAAGTATTCTTCCCTTCCTAAACTGTTTACATTATGAGATTGGGTCGTACACGTGCTAAAGAAGTTTCTTCTCTCTTTGAGGGCTATCAAAGGGCTAGGATCACTGCCATTTTGCTGTTAGGAGTGTTGTGCATTGAATACTTAATAGGTGTTGCTAGATCCCAATTTATTCCCATTTTACTAGTTTCACAGTTGTTATAATAATAACAATGGGATTATTTTACTGTAAGTTATTTATCATTTTTAGTGCACCTTGGAAGCTGGTACTGCAAGGTGGGATAGAAAGTCAAATTGGTTATTTTTGTTGGCAGCGATGTTATAAAAAACTTTGTTTGATAAAAATAAATAAAATTTGTTATTTTTGTTAACAGCAGAATGTCTAGAGAATAGCTGTGTTCGTATTGTTTATTGTTATATTCAATTGTAAATTCAAACTTAATTCTATTGTGTTTTATGTTCGTTTAGTACAGTATATGAATCTGGTCTAGGACCAGAATAAGCTTCATTTCATTCAGCTGTGGCACATCAGCAAAGTAGTATTCCAACATCTATGGTTAAAAAAATAAATGCTTTAAATAGCTGTTTGTCACAAAGGGCAAAGGTGGGGGGAGGGCAGAACTGTTTGCTTAGGGATGGAGACTGCAGTTCTTTCCAAAAATGGGGAAAGAAAAAACTTGTGAACACTTACCATCTCCTTCATGACTCACAAAACAGCTTAACATCATGAGATTTGCCATCATGAGATTCGTAGTCATTGTAGTTCCTCACCCTCTAGAAGGGTTGCCTTGAAACAGAAGCAGTCTCAAGTTCTTAAAAAGCCCTAAAATATACATGGTGTGGACATTTTGGACCATCTAAAGAGAGAGAAATGCAGCTTTATTTCAGCAAAACTGCTGTGGCTTTTAAACCGTATGCTGTTGGTTGAGCATTTAAGCCGTTCTTCAGAAGTTACCCTGCCAGCTTCCACTGTGAATCATTAGAAGGGGAACCTAGCTTGTTAAAATTATTTGGGCAAAATACCAACTGGATCAGAGCTCTAAGACGTGGGTGATGTATAGTGCAAAGAAATTTGATACAATCTCGTGTGGCTTCTTTATTGGTGTCCAACTTGTAATGGATTTTATGTCTGGCCTGCAATTCTCATTCAATGGCAATATTCCCTTGGGTAAAAGGGGCAAAGTCCTGACAAGAAACATGGTGATTATCTGTTGTTCACTATATAATTCTAGAGATCTGGGTTCTGGAGAGGTACTTTTTAGAAACAGTTTAATGTGTTTTTTTAACATATTCCCCTGTAATACCATCTCACATTCAATTTTTTAAGGTGTACATTGGATGCTTTAATTCTACAGTTAAAAGTGTAAATTATGAATGTGGAACATGTATGCAGCAGTGTGTCTCTTATAGGTAAACTCAGCTTGGTAGGAATTGCTGCAACTCCCTATTGAGTGGTAGACTCAGACTTGCAGCTAAAGATTATGTACACTCCTACCTGGATTCATTAAGAATCCCCAGCGTTGCTCCCTGTAAATGAAACAATGTCTTAATCTGTCCCTGGCTATTTATCTTCCACTTAACCAAATGATTTGGGCTTCCCTGGACGCCTTTCCGTTTGTACTAAATGCCTCAGAATCCTCCTGTCATGGCAGCTTGGATTTTCAACACTAAGTAAATTGTTTGCTTCTTGCTTTAAGTAAATAAACATATTACATTAATAAAACAAATGTAGCTATGTGGACTCTCTCTCTCTCTCTTTCCAGTTGTACCTTGGAAGTCGAACGGAATCTGTTCTGGAAGTTCCGTTCCACTTCCAAAATGTTCGGAAACCAAAGCGAAGCTTCTGATTGACTACAGGAAGCTCCTGCAGCCAATCGGAAGCCATGGAAGCCATGTCGGACATTTGGGTTCCAAAAATAGTTCGCAAACTGGAAAAGCCACTTTCGGGTTTGCAGCGTTCGGGAGCCAAAACGTTCGAGAACTAAGCTGTTTGAAAACCAAGGTACGACTGTATATATATTCAAAACCAAGCCTGAAATTTTATTCTTGTAGTATAAGCGTTGAAGAAATGTTATCTCCTGCAGCCTTCTATCTTAGATTATTGAACTACTGTGTCTGTTATTAGTGATAGTTCTTCCAATCCATTCATTCTCTTTGCAGTACCTCTGCATGCCAGGCACAGCTTTGTGCAATGTAAGTCTGAGAGCTGACATTTTTGAAAAGTTGCCCTCGGCTGCCTCTACTTTGTTTCATGGTTTCAGTTTAATTTCTGTGTACAGGGAACTGGGCTTCTGAGTGCCGTGGTCTGATTCTGTTTCCGTTACATGATGATTTGAAAGATGAACTCATGCAGATATTTTAAAAAGACCAAATAAAGGTAAAGGTAAAGGTACCCCTGCCCGTACGGGCCAGTCTGGACAGACTCTAGGGTTGTGCGCTCATCTCACTCTGTAGGCCGGGAGCCAGCACTGTCCGCAGACACTTCCGGGTCACGTGGCCAGCATGACAAGCTGCATCTGGCAAGCCAGCGCAGCACACGGAACGCCATTTACCTTCCCGCTGGTAAGCGGTCCCTATTTATCTACTTGCACCCGGGGGTGCTTTTGAACTGCTAGGTTGGCAGGCGCTGGGACCGAACGACGGGAGCTCACCCCGCCGTGGGGATTCGAACCGCCGACCTTTCGATCGGCAAGTCCTAGGCGCTGAGGTTTTACCCACAGCGCCACCCGCGTCCCCAAAAAAGACCAAATAGCTTTCATTAAATACAGATAGAGGAACCAAATATTGTTCTGTGAGTCATGTAAAAGTTCAGAGTTTGAAAGGGAGATAACCTGACAGCAACTGTGGAAACAGAATTTGTTTGGTAGGAAAAGATAGGGGACGGCCGATCTTATTTCTGTAACATCAGCTTTCACCTCTTAAAGATCTTATGAAAAGTATAAAGCCAACCCTGCAAGAAATTAAGAAATGCTGCAGCCTAATAGTTCTGACCAGTCATTACAAGGTGTGCTGCACACAGTGCCTTGAGGTTTGCCGCTCCTTAAAAGATGGGTTTGATGCCTTTCCTGCTTCCCATGTCATTTTCGTCTAGCCTCAGGATCAGGGCATCAGGGGTGGGAGAGTGGGGCTGTCACTGCAGTGTGTGACACCAGACAAGGCACTGGCCATTTCGTTAGTAATAGCTGCTTTTTTCCTTCTTACATGAGCTTGCAGTTTATAGAGATTGCCAGGAAGACAACTCTGCTTTGTTGTGCTCACAAAAGTTTCAGTGTTACCTGCCCAAAATAAAGCGCCTGTGATGAAATGAACTGTTGTACCTCAGAGGTATTCAAACATGCCTCACAAACTTAGTCCATAGAACAAAAACAAATACAATGTAAGAATATTAGGCTGCTTCCAACACTACTGCTCCACAGGTGCATCAGACTTCTGCTTGCTCAAGGGAACTTTCCCCTCCGCTACCTTGCACCCTTAAAATCCACTCCAGATTTCAAATCCTACCTACTTTCCCCAATTTGTCACTATAAAACAGATGCATTCAATGGACTTCAGTGGGAAGAATTTATCAGGATGTCCTTAATATGTAATTCATAGTGCCTGTAAGATGGGGAGGGGGGAGGGGAAAGGAAGGTAAATCGCTAGATAGTCTGTCTATCTTTCTATCAGATATATGTCCAAGCTCTCCTGGACTCAGCTAGATTGGTAAAGAAAAAGCAATTTATATGTGTTGACATGTGCAATACTGTATAACATTGTGCCACCCGATGGAGCTGTGGAGTCCTGTTTTTCTCTACCTGTTTAAATGAAACACTTCTTTGATGTGTCTAGATACAGCCCCTCTTTTGTTGTAGATCAACAAGGGTTTGTTGGCTCCCAGTGGCAACAATAAATATACTACAGTCCTATGCGTATGCAACTGATTCATCAATGTCACATCTTTGAGCCTCAGTGCTCCTCAGCTGTTAAATGATGATTTTGTGCACTAGAGTACTGAGACAACTTGGAGTTCATTAGAATTGTTAGTGTAATTTTTATATATATATAAAAAAGAAAGATATATCCCACTATGGCTGGCCAGTTTTAGAGTTTTGTGTTAGAATCCCTGTAGTATCACAGTTATCCTTCAAAATTTGCATTGCTCCACATTTTGTGATGTAGCTTTCCAGCCAAAATATGTGGGAAAACAATGTATATTAGTGGAAATAGTGTAAAAGTGGAACAATCATGTACAAAAACGTGTATTAGGACAAATATGCATGAAAGTGTATGTGAATTTTCATGGGGTTTTTTTGGTAATGAACTGACACTGTAATGGAGTGAATTCAAGATTGCAAAAATGAGAAATTGATGGTTATATGCAGAATAGCACTATGGGGCACATCTTATCAGTGCAATGATTTCTCTTAGGGCATTGAGACAGCCCCCCCCCCCAAAAAAAACTATTCCGGGGCTTATTCCAACCATCTGGAATAGATTTGGGGATGGAGGAGGCATGCACAGAGTGAGGAGAAGGCGAATCTCCCTTTCACAAGTGGAAATTATTATGCTTATGCAATAATTTAGCCAAATACCACCCTGTGAAACCAAAATTATCATGTTAATGTGTTCCTATACTCCAGTGGAGTTACCTTGTCCTCTCATCTCTAGTATAGGCACCAAAGGTCTTTCATTGGCAGATGGCTGTGTGTGTTAGCTCTGTTGTTGGATATTACCAACATATTGCACAATGCAGTTCCATAAGCACTGTGACTAATCTATCAACAAAAAAGACACTTGATAATCATTTGCTGAATCCTGACACATTCCTCACCCACATAACTTATTTGCAACCTTACAAACTTTGCAATAAGAATATGCATACTAAAATAGAATCGCGATTACTGAGCAGTTCTCTAAACAGTCTATTTGCTCTTTTGCATTTCCTGTCTACAACAGTTGCTTAGTAAATGTGATGGGATTAAGAATCTCTTTGAGGATTGCATTGCAATAATGTGGTGCTTTACTAACAACTAGTTTGAAGGCGGTGATCTATTTATTAGGTGAGAACCCATGATCTAAGGTGGAAGAAGTTGAATGGCTGAAACAGTGAAGGTTAACAGATTGTACCATTTGGTTTCTTTTACAGTTTTTCAATGAAATATTTTCACAAAGTAATTTAAACTATATGTGAGGTAGAAAGTCAATGTAACCTAAAAATTGAACTGATTCCTCCCCTCAAGACTAGCCTCTCTTTTTCCCCTTTTCCTTTTCTACATAAAGCTGCTCTTCAATCCCAGCTGGTATTTAATATTATCATGTGTTTGACATGGATTAGCATATGCAAGTAGACGTGGGTGTTTTTGGTGGCAAACCCAATTTATTCCTTTTCCTTTTGAAACAGAAAGCTTTCAAATAAAACTGGAAAATCTTGTTTTGTAATAGCTTGACAAGTAATCTCCTTAAAAGTTTGACATGGCCACCAAATTCAGAAATAAATAGGGTGATAAACATGCAGAAAATTATGGCTGTTGTTGACATGGCGGCTTTCGCTACAGCTGCAAAGTTATTTGACAAATGGGTCTTGTTTAAACATTAGCACTTGGGTACGGAAGCAACACCATGCTGACCAGGTCTCAGGTCTTATAAATTTGGCTGCTGAGCCAAATATAAGAAAGCTGAGGACCTCGGCATTCACTGTATTTTTGGGATGGTAATTCTTGTGCACTATCCCTTCTCCTTTTAAAAATCTTTGCTTTCCGAAAGAAAGACATCACTTGTATTTCCTGAGCTGTTTTCTGCTTTTACCTTGCAGTTCCTTCCCTGGGAAATGCACATTAAGTATCAAAATGGCCCCATGAAACGGGAAGGGAGATTGGATGATTTTCACATGGCAGGGAATTTTATTTTATTTTTTAAAAGCTGGCAGAAGGTTTTCTTTGTATTTTGAAACCTCAAAAAAGAGAGTCATGGAGGTTGGATATTGTGCTTCAGTAGAATGCTGAATCCCGCAAATAGGGAGGTGATGCACAGTAGGACAAAACTGGTTAGAAGTTGCAGGACCATGGACAGCTCCCAATGAGTTGCTGTGATGAAGGTTGGGAACACGCTGAAGCCTTTGAGGTCTCCATCACCTGACCGCTTCTTATAGGCTCTATCCCTTGTGAAGAACTTCAGAGCCTTAAGAGGGCAATCCCTCTGGCCTGAAGATAGTCACTTGGCCTCCATTCCATAGCCTTCCTCATGGGACCACCTTTGTCCCAAGCCATGCTGCAAGCAGCAGCATATCTGGATTCTTCCCACCATTGTATATTTCATTGTTGCAAAGGAAAGGATGGTGCCTCAAAATGGTGGTAAGGATTCAGCCTTTTTAAAATCATTATACTGAGCTTAGTATGCCAGGAATAGCAGCAGTATATTCAGGGGAGAATATATATTTAAAATACATTTCTTCTAAATCACTAAAAACCCAAATGCCTTTCAGAAAAAAAGCCATTGTCAAGGGTAATCATCAGGAACCAGGTTCACCTATCAAGTGAAATGTTGAATTGATCAGAGAACCTTATTTTCACTTAAGTGCTTCTGCAGAATGATGTCTTCAACCAAAACATAGGCGCCTTTTTTAAAAAAAGTACAGTACTTTATAATAACTGTATTTGAAAAAGATTGATTTATTAGTACAGTTTTCTGGCTGTGCCTCTTCTTTTACTTCTCTTAGTTTTTTAGGTTTTTACGCTTCCCCTCCCTTTTTTCTTCATTTGGTTGTTGTCAATAACAAGAAAAATTCCCTGTGGCACTGTTCTGCGGGTAAGGATCTGGCAGCCTTATTCAGAAACCTATTCCATTCTGAACACTTTCTTGAGAACAAGTTGTACATAGATTTTGCCGCATCATACAAACTTTGAGAATCTAAACTCTTTGCTTCCCAGTTGTAACTGTGCAGCTTTTCTTGAGCATGTTACCTAGGTAGAATTACAAAAGCATATCAGCACAGAGGAAAGAAAAGCAGGTGCATTTGTTGTTGCCTGCTTTCATGTCTGAATAGAACTGATTTTCGAAAGAACAGAGGATAATTTGCCAGCATGTATTGCGAGAGTTTCCATATTTAGATTTTAATGTTATCAGCTCTTGTTTTTGAGTTTCTCTTTTTTTGGGAGGGGGATGGGAATCCAATTTGGAGCATAGTCAGAATTGCTATTACTAGGTATTTTGAAGACTAATGGGCAGCTTTATTGAAGCTGCTATGCATAAATTGGACGGAATGTTTATATGGTAAAAAGGTATGATTTGAATTTGTTCATATTCTGTGATTTCTCTTGTTTTCTTTGTCCAGAACTGCTACACATTCAAAAATCTTGTGATAGCTATTTGTATATTGATAAGGAAAAGAATAAGACACCGGCTACATTAGTAATGGCTAATTTAGATCTGATCCCATTTTTAACCGTCAGTTTTGAAGCCTGCTTACTCTGAAGTAAATCCCAAAGAGTTTACTTGGCATAACTAGCCATGGTTATGCATGATTAAGCATTTACCTGAGGGGAAGCTTTACAGAGCGTGATATCCACAAGGAAAACCTATGGGTTAACTTAATGTGAAGGTGGGACTTTAAATGGTATCTGGATTGTGTCCCAAAAGATTTATCTTTTGGTAAGCATATTTAGGATTGTGTGTCTAATTCCGACACACAATCTATTATAATTGTTATAATTATAGTCCCCCCATTAGCTCTGTACCTATTAATCCTACCCTCCCTCCAAGGGACTTGGACCTCTATGCATATCCCATGTTTATCCTTGTAGGTCAGGTTGGCTGGGAGGTGTTGGTTGGCCTATGTACAATATAATCAGAGGCGATGAGTTGCGATTTTCAAGACAGTAGTGTATGTCGGATACCAGAGTCTGCAAATGCAGAAAATAGGCAGCTCTATCTGTAACAAGTATCAGTGTGCTGAAGGCATTTCATACTCCATTATGCAGCAGTGTTTATTGCATGTTGATCTACAGCTGAACTCGAAACGTCATTTAAATCTCTCCAAGATAAAACATATAGGCCTACAATATTTATAAATGTTTTTACTTGCAACCACTTCCCATGTAAGTGTCTCTACTTATTTTTGTGCAGGTGTCTAAGAGAGGCTGGGTGAAAATATTTCCAAGCCCTCCTAAAGAAATAAAATAAAAGTCCAGTGTTTTCAGGCTACTTCTAATGGTGCATCCTGACTGGTACATTTCATGTCACTTCACATTTGTCCTTACTGTCCAGGAATTTTGGCTTTGAGATTCTCCCCTGACTATACAGTTGCTATTCCTGGAATCCTAAGCTCAGTATAAGGATTTTTCTTAGTAATGCTTAGTAATGCTGATCTTGGCTAATTGCAGTTATACATCTGTGAACATGAGGCCACTGAAATCAGGTTCCTAAGAAGGGGAGGCTAGGTTTGATATGGCATTGTAAATATGCATGTTTCTAGCATTGTTGTCAGATATCCCTTCTGCTGACATACTGTATTTTGCCATCTATAGGACGCCCCCGTGTATAAGACCCCCCCCAATTTTAGGGGACTCCATTTTAGGAAAATGAGATGGCCCAAAGTTGTTGAGCCTCTCCCCCCACGCAGCTGGGGGCAGGAAACACTTCCTAGATCATTTCTCGAGCGCAGTGGCATCGGGGGAATTTGTGCTCCCACCAGCCATTGTGCTCCGATGCCTCCAAGCGCGGCAAACAATCCAGGGAGCGCCCGCCGTGCGCAGCAGCATCAGGGGAAGTTGCGCTCAGGGAGCACAACCTCCCCCAATGCCACCGCTCGCAAGAAATGACCCAGGAAGCACCCGCAGTGCACAGCAGCATCGGGGGAAGTTGCGCTCCCACCAACAAGCTGGCCGACGGCACGCAGCTTCTCCCCCCCCCCCATGTAGCTGCGGGCAGGAAACACCCCCCCCCCCCGATCGCTCCCCGCTCACTGCAGCATCGGGTGAAGCCGCGCTCCCACCAATGAGCTGGCTGGCGGCGCACTGCTTCTCTCCCCCCCCCCTCCATGCCACTATCCATGTATTGGACAACCCCAGTTTTTTGACATGATTTTTGAGTCAAAAACCTCGTCCAATACACGGGAAAATACGGTAAATTAACAAAATGTCCTGGTGCAAAGTGAGCTATTGCATTTTTTCTTAAATGATCCACTAAATAAAAACCTTTTTTTAAAAAAGTCTGTCCAGATTCCTAAAACAAAAAGTGGAACACAAAGTAAAATATCAAAAATATGTTTCTCATGTTATATTGTTAGTAGATTGTGTGGAAACACTGCTGGTCTACAAATAACTTAAAGGTCAAGTTGCAGGCTCTCAAACCCAGTATGAATACTTTTGTTTTTCACTTAATTGATTTGGACATTGTTTTTCTTTTCCCTCTTCCAGTGGAGTTTTTATACTGTGATTTGGCTTCCATGAAGTCCATACATCAATTTGTTCAAGCATTTAAAGCAAAGAATTACCCACTTCATGTCCTGATCAATAATGGTAAGTTTTCTTAAAAGTTGCTTTTTGGATGAGTGCTCACCTATTGGGATCCATAGCATTGTTGTATATTTTACTCCCTTCGCTTAGCAAAAGAACTGTGTCAGTGGGCACAAAGTTCTTGAACCTGAGAATTTGTCCCCTGACTTCTAATCTAAAGGAATTGTTTGTGCAAGAACCTGATGTGCAACAGCAGTGGCAAAGGGCTGACTTGATATCAGGAATTGTTAGGAAGCATCCAGTTATCAAATTGTCTTTATAGTCTCTGGCAGTCTTTCTAACTTCATGTTTTAGACTACAGCTCTCACCAGCCTCAGCCAGCATGACCAATGCTCAGGGATTATGGGAGTTGCAGTCCAAAACATTAGTCCAAGCACACCATAAGCCAAGAGAACCACCATAACAATCAAGGGATGGAGCAACCATTCAGCATTTCTTGCCTACTGAGCATGCCCAGTCCTAACTGGGCTAGAACGTGGGGTTTGAGAAAAGGGATTCCCCTTAACACTTCTAGTACTACTGTAGACCTAGGGGTTCACCCAGATCTGCTGATAATTTCTTTTGGGGCATGAATGCTGCCATTTTGGCTATATATATATTAATAGTATTGTATTGGTATCTAGGAAGTTTTCACATTCTAGACTTCTTGTGGCAGAACAGTATCTGCTCCAGATTATACCCCAGGTGACAGGTGGCAGTAGAGAGAATGTTAATGGGAATAGCAAGGGACAGAAAATGCTCCCCAGGACAAAGAAATGGGCTTCCTAAGTTGATAGAAGCCGGGGTGAAAAAGTTATAAATAATTCATGTAAGCATCCAGGTAGCAGTAGGGGAACAGGAGAGCTTGAAGGAATGAGCTTCAGCTGGGCACATGGATTATTTTCTTCTTTTCGTTTGCCTACCAAACAATAGAGCCAATTCTGGCTGAGGAGGGAAGGAAAGAGGAGGATAAGTGACTGTCTGTCAAGTTTAAACCATGAAGCTCCCTTGGGAGAATTTAACAAAAGAAAAGAGAGGGTGAAGAATTGAAATAAGTTTTGATTCAGTCTGACTTTTATGTAGTTGGGTGTCTTGCTTGTTTTCTGGAAAAGGGAAAAGGAGGAAAGCCAAATGTTTCAAAGGCTTGTCAATGTTTCCACACCTCAAATAGTGTGAGTAATGAAATTCATATCCTATTGCCACCACTGAACATAAGTAAGTTGCCTTGTTGGTAGGAGATGAGATTCTGTGCCACATGAAAGTTATTCACTGGGCTTTTTTCTGATAGACTTGTTCAGCTGTGGCGGGATCTTTAACCAGAACCTAATCCTTCAGAAATCATGTAGCATTTCCTGTCTTTGGCATCAGTTTAAGATGCATTCCATTTTCATTTTGTACCACTGGTAGAGTAAGTCTAGGCCAGTCCTTTCTCTTCTATTAAATATGAGTTTTTAAAAACACCATAGACTTAATAACTAGTAGCATGTAACACTAAGCACTCCAGTTCTGATCTCTCTGGTTGACAAACTCCTTGCGAGTCGAACGTCTTGGCTCCTGAATGCTGCAAACCCAAAAGTGAGTGTTCCAGTTTGCGAATGTTCTTTTGGAACCCAAACATCCGGTGCAGCTTCTGTGGCTTCCGATTGGCTGCAGGAGCTTCCTTCAGCCAATTGGAAGCTGCGCCTTGGTTTCCAAATGTTTTGGAAGTTGAACAGACTTCCAGAACAGATTCTATTTGGTTTCTAAGGTACTACTGTATAAGAATAGCCTGCTGGATCAGGCCAATGGCCCATCTAGTCCAGCATCCTGTTTTCACAGATGATCAATTGTCACATTACAGACCACCTTTTTTAGGAGAAATATTCCCTTTTGTTTTATTTTAATAACTAAAATATGGTCATTATTTCAGCTAGATATTTTTTTTGGGGGGGGGGTTGATATGCTGTTAGTTAATTTGATAGAATGTTGATGAAAACCAGAATAATTTTAATCCCCAGAAGGACTAATTTGGGCAAAAACATACAGGCAAAAATAAATTACATACAGATTAATCCAATAATGGCTGAACTGGCAGCTGCAATTATCATGGCACGGGGGTGGGGTGGGGGTGTGGATCATGATTCATTAGCTTGGCTTCAGTGGGAAAAGCCTGCTCATGTGAATAAGCTCCTAGGCAATGATGTTCTCAACTTCTACTGAATTTCTTGTAAATGCCACACAAGACATGAATATTTGCAAGCATAATGGGTTGATTTAAGGGCAGAGATGTAGGTTCCTATATCTCCATGTCTGTTCCATTTAGTTTAACTGAGGACCTGAAGATTTCTTGAGCACACTTTAAATTAATGTTCTCACGACAAAATATGTCAGGCAAAAATGTGCAGTTTCACAGAAAGGTCAAGTCTTCCCCTTTTAGGCTTTCATTTTGCTTCACAGGCACTATTCTTCACAATGCACAATGTTCATGTGCACTGGTTACATTTTCAAAGCAAATGTGTAAAAAAAGTGCATAATAAATTGTTAATTTAGGTTAAAAAACAACAACTTGGTTTTTTATTTCACCATGAATGGCAGGAGAAAATGTATTTTATTTCTCCTTGATTTAATAAGTAAATTAGCACAAGTACTGCTCCTAAGCTCAGCTGCCATTACCGCCATTAAGGTACCAAAGGAGACAACATGGTGATTTAATAGTGCCAAAAGAAAAAGAGCTGCAGACTGCATGAGAAATGTATGCATACTGTGAGCCCTTTTATTTATTTTTTGAAACTCCAGACTCCCTTTTTTCTTATTTAATGCAAGGTATTGTACAAAACAAATATTAAAATGTAGCTGAATGGAAAATAGCAATATATAAACTTTTTTTTAAAAGGGTGAATAGGCAAGCAAAGTAGTCTGTTGCCAAAGGTCTTGCTGCTAAAAGCATGGAAAAGGACAACATTCCTCCTCCGTTGCCCCGGTTAGGAAATCCTTGTGTGGGGCTAAAAATCAAAACAAATCAATACTACTCTGCTGAGAGATGTTAAGTGCATTCCCCCAAGATTCTCAGCATTTTACTCTGCCAGACTTTTCAAGGACATAACTCTGCTTCTGTTTTTCACTTTGCAATTTTCTGGTGTATGTACATATAAATTCCATATTTGTATCTGTGGAGGGTGTTATGACTTCACATGCTGGGCTACCTTTCCAACCATTTCAGGTTGAGTTGAATGGTCTGAAGGGTGGTTGTAAATGCATTAGACTGATTGTACTTGCAATCCTCTCTGCGGTCATGAACCCTGCACCATCTCCATAGGTGCAAATTAAGAACACCTGATATCCCATGGTATGTGGGGGAACCTTGCTAGATGGCAGGCCATGACTCTTGCACAACATTTGCATTAAAATTGTGAGAACTCTTTGGCTATCAACATTCCCCCCCCCCATCAGATCTGGCAGATGCTCAGCATTTTAAAATGTTGGGCTTCATACTGTTGCTGTCGGGTTGCTAATAAAATGCAGAAACAGCCGTTTTGTGTGTTACAAGTAGGGATGGGGGAGGATTTCAGTTTGGAGCAAACTTTTTGGTTAGTATCTGACATACCATGCTCAGATCTGAACATAGTCATGTGGGTTAGATTGCACACCTATGAACATTTCCAAGTATGGCCTCTTCCAGTTTACAGTTTTAGGGGTGTAGCCCCCCCAGGCATTTTGAGGGCTTCAATTTATTTCTCACCTAATGAAAAACATATCTAGGTGACTTACATGCACAATTTATAGTGCAATCTTAAATGGAACTAGGAGGGGTGAGTGCAAAATGGTGGATTGTCCACCATCTCTAAAGCTTTACCGACTTATATGCCTGCACAGGCAGGAGGTGCTATAAGGACATCCTACCCCCTACCCCCTGTGCATGGATTTTCCCCCTAGTTCTTTAGTTCTCTCACCCCACCCCCCTTGATTCCAATTGGAGATAATTAGTTGTGCCATCTCCAGTCTGAGGGTGTGTCATGGGGGTGTGACGCCCAGCGTGGTGGGGGGATTTGCGGCGTGTGTTGGGGGGGAAACGCGATGTTACCCCCCTCCCCAATGGTGCCTGTGGTGGTGCGCTTCCCCCACCCTCCTGTTCCTCCACCAGTGGATCCTGGAGCCCCTTGGATGAATGTAAGGGCCTTGGATCCAGTATGTTTGAAGCCTGCTCTGTCCTGTCCCTAGAACACTCTGTTTTGGGGCTTAATATGGGCCACTGCTGACAAAAGAACCACTAACTGTAGCCCTACACTCACAAATGTTATCCATTTAGAGGAAGCTTCCATTACAGATGCACAGTTTGTAGAAGGCAGAAAGTCTCCTCTTCTCTTTCCTAATCCCCTCAAACTAGAGGATTTGGGGGTTAGGATTGCTGTTGTTTTGTGTTAATTTCTATTATTAAACTTGAAAATTCAGAAGAGATATTGTCTTTGGGCCCTTCCTTTACCATCTAGTTGTCTAGTTGTGCTGCAAACTTCTGTCTGAGAAATATATTTACTTGTTGTCATGATGATATATGATTGCTTTGAATGAGAAATTGCTGCTCATAATCCATCTCTCTTCCTCTTCCACCCACCCACAAATATCTACAATTAGGCCTATCAGCTAATTTATGTTAATGGCAATTGTTGTAAAACATTTTTTTAAAACCCACAGATCTTGGAAATGAATTTTTCCTCTCCAGAAATTAAGCTTTGTTTGCTTTGTCCCCAAATCAGGCTTTATTGTTCGAGTGACTGGATACATAAATTCGTTTAATTAAAGTCATGGACACATACACAATGTAAACCCTAGAAAGTTTGTTGGCATCAGCTTGTATTGGATTGAATATTTTTATCCAAGATTTAGCTACTAATTAAGGAAGTTACTATTTTCAGTGCAAATATGAACTTCATAGCAGGATTTCCTTAGACTTTTTGGTCACTATATTCTTAGTTGTATTATTCAGTAACTTTCACCCTCTTCTAGAAATCAAGGACTAACGTTTGACAGGATCTAGTCCACGTTTTATGGTTCACCAGGGTGGATAATATTTATACTATTATTTGTTTGTTGTTTTATCTGAAGTATTTTAAGGCTGCCTTTCAGAGCAACCTCTCTCAAAGTGGCTTACATAAAAGCTTACAATTAGGGAACAATTTTAGTTTACATACTTCCATGTATCAAAATGCATAGAGCGATCTTGCAACCAGTCTGATCTTTTCTTGTTGCATTTCCAAGCAAAACCTCAACTGTATCACATACATCAGTTTTTATTTAACAAAGAAAGTAGGTGGTTTTGCACACTTCCATTATTTCTCTTTTCATTTGCCTCCCCCCCTTGGTATAGATTGTTTCCAACTGAAGCTTTCCAATGTTCCATGCACTTAAATGCTCTCTCTCTCTCCGGTGTGGATTTCCTCATATATCATAAGATTTCCCTTTCTGTGTTTACTTTCCTGGGAGCAATCCCCATTAAAAACAGTGGGATATAACAGAGTAAACATGCATAGGAATGGGCTATTAATCTGTGGATTTGCTAATCTCTTAACCCAGGGCAAATCTGGGGGTGGTAATACATGAACACACAGAATCCCCCTCCTTTGAAAATGTAATTTGCATTGGAAGAAAGAAAGAAAAACCGTTGACCCTATTGCAAAAACACACTTAACATTAGTTTGGCCTTAAGTGTGGTGAGGAGGTATCTGTGAATAAGGCCAAGTAGGGACAATTTATCAGAGATAAGGGGCAGACTTTTCCAGTTTGTTTAAGATTTTGAACTCTAGAATGTTGCTTTCCAAACATTTTTTCCCTCAGTACCTGGAACATTCTCCTTTCTGCTGTTGGAGCTCTATTATTTTTCTTGTCACCCTTTCCTGCTTCTGTAAGACAGCACACATCACCCGTGTATCTGAGCTAAACCATAGGGTGGTTTGAGTGTGAGTTTAATGGCCTAGTTCATACAAAACCCAAAGCCAAACCATGGCTAAGTGTGACCACAATAGTGTGCAGGAAAAAACCGTGGTAACTACAGCTTGTGAGACAAATCACAAGCATCTGGTTCACATGTAACACTAAGCCAAACCATGGGTTAGCTTCGGCTAGTGTGATAGAATCAGAAGCAGAAAATCACCAAAGTGACTGTAATTTTCCTGTAAGGGTTTGGCTTTACATTACATTTCATTGGGTCTCAGTGAAATCTTGGTTTACTGCAGTTAATTTTTTCCTGTGTTTGACCTGGCCGAGCCATTCCTGCCTCCTTCCCAAAAGACATCTTCATTCAGAGCTAATTCAAGTACATAATTCAGACTGGATCTTGCTGAATGTCAGCGTTAATGTGCAATTATATGGATTGCCTCAGAATCTTGATATCTACTTGCATGTACACTAATAGGAGATCAGACATTGCTAAACAAAATATGCATTGGCACACACTGCACAGATTATTCATAAATGCACTTGCTGCTGCTTTGCTTTTTCTATTGATGTCTGTTTAATCAAAGGCTTTTGAAACCAAGCTCGCTAAACTAAATTAGTAAATTGCATATAGATGACAGTCCTATCAAAACAGAGAGGGTTGGGTTTTTTTAATAATAAAAAAGTGTCACTAACATTCTGTCTGCTGCCAATCCTTGTTCCTGAACTTTCTGCTATGTGCTATCAAACGCTAGGGAACATTAGGAATCCAAAGGCAATTAGCAGTGAAATCTATTCAAAAAGTAGCTGATTTGTAAGAGCTCTCTTATGAAAAGTTTAGCAAAAGAATTTTTAGAGTGGGCAAAAGATGAAAGTGCACCATGTTCTTGGCAACAAATAGTTTCAGAGTTATTGGCAGTAGAAAAATAGAACAGCTTTTGTTGCTCAAGTTCACCCCTTTAGGACCCATGAGTAAAGCTGAGGACATGTTTGGATGCTAGAAAATCAATAGTCTACAACTTTTAGTGCCTGGTGAATGTTGTGTAGTTAATAATTTAAAAAGGGGAAGTTGTTCTTCCAAGGCTTTTCCTTTTATCTGAAAGCAGGTCTCTGTGTATGTATGTTTGCTTTATTTCCTTCATTTCCTTCTACTTCTCAACAGGATTAAAATAGTACAAACATACATTTCAGGAAATATTTTTTGGGGGAAGCAGTTGTATCTCTTTGGAGACTAAAGACTATTGGAGATGGCAAGAAAAATATACAAATAGTGATTTATTTGGGTGGGGGTGGGGGTGGGGGTGTCGGAGAACATGATGAATGTGTCCACAGAATAAAGTCAGAGAGAAACAATAGCCAAAGTTATTGTGCCAAGAGGACAGAATGAACTAAGTGTGCAAAATCTATACAGTAGAGGCAAAGCAGGCTTTCCCTCCTCTAGGAATCTTTGAGCTGAGCTAGCTCAGGGCCAGTTCCCAAGGCAGAAATGAGGTGGGACAAGGTCTTTCTTCATTGTGCAATGCAAAAACAATTCAGTAGTGAGAAAGCAATCAAGCGACTACTTTGGTACTCGCTCAGTACATCTGCTTTTCCTGGGCTTTGTTTTTGGTCATGTGAATGAACTGTCCCTGAAGGTGGTGAGTCCAAGGTGGAAGAAAGCAGGGCATGATGGCACTTGCATGATGGCACTTCTTCATTTCATCTTCTTGTGGAAATGGAGTTGCTTGGAATTCCACTATTTTTTGTGAAGGAACTCATTTTTTTTGCAGGTACTAGGAAGTTTATATATATAAACACACACACACACACACAAAATTGATGAAGTCAAGTAGTTTTTTTTAAAAAAAACATTAAATTTATATACCACCCTTTGTGTAGTGGTGTTAAATATCTCATGTTTATGAATAAGTAGTTTGTTAAGGGTGTTGGGAATTGTAGTTTTGTGACTGGCAAGCTACAGTCTCCATGTTTCTTTGAGGGGAATTATGTGCTTTCAAGGGGACGCGGGTGGTGCTGTGGATAAAACCTCAGCGCCTAGGACTTGCCGATCGTATGGTCGGCGGTTCGAATCCCTGCAGCGGGGTGCACTCCCGTCGTTCGGTCCCAGCGCCTGCCAACCTAGCAGTTCGAAAGCACCCCCAGGTGCAAGTAGATAAATAGGGACTGCTTACCAGCGGGAAGGTAAACGGCGTTCCGTGTGCTGCGCTGGCTCGCCAGATGCAGCTTGTCACGCTGGCCACGTGACCCGGAAGTGTCTGCGGACAGTGCTGGCTCCCGGCCTATAGAGTGAGATGTGCGCACAACCCTAGAGTCTGGCAAGACTGGCCTGTACGGGCAGGGGTACCTTTACCTTTACCTATGTGCTTTCAAATGTACGATGTGTAGCAGCCTATATAGTGGTCCATTCACCACAAGCCGGCTCCTGTATACCACAAACTTCACCTGCACTCTTTCTTTTCTTTTTAAACTTTACAGCTGCAGTGATGCTGGTGCCTGAAAGGAAAACAGAGGATGGGTTTGAGGAACACTTTGGTATTAACTACATGGGACACTTCTTGTTGACTAACCTTCTCTTGGAAACACTGAAGCAATCAGGAACCCACAGCCACAATGCTCGAATTGTCACTCTCTCATCAGCTACCCATTACGTAGCAGAATTACGTCTTAACGATCTGCAAAGCAGGTATATTGAAATAAAATGAAAAACTTCACTGTACCTCAAGTTTACAAAAAATTGAAACCAGAATTCCAGAATTTAGCTCGTTTGCCTTGTATATCCAGACTTATTTATTTCATATTTGTATCCCATTCCCTCCCTACAAGGAGTTTTGGGGAAATTCAGGACTGGATAACTATGAAAAGCCTCTTGCCTTTATGAGCATGAATTTTGGTTCTGCACATCAAAGAATTTGCTCCCAGTACCAGCCTATTCTTCCTTCTAACACCTCCCCCCTTGGAATGCACATACGAGGGCTGCAGTATTTAGTTGGGTGAAACATTGTCCTTCTTAATCAGTAATCAGATTTTTTTTTAAATGAAAAAAAGATTCAAAAAATTATTTTTAAGAGAAACACTTATGAAGACTCCAGATGGCAACCACCATCTTAAGGGCCATTCTGTTTTGTGTGTGTGCAGGGGGTAATACCTCTACAAAGGTGTTGGCTGGGTTCTTCACCTTTCAGGGATGCTGTGGTTGCACCCATGATGAATAAGGGGTTGAGGTCCAAAGTCCCTTCCAGCCCCATGATTCCATAAATTCATCCTCTAAAACACACACAAACTGACTTTTTCTTTAGGACAAGTTTTCTTATATGCAAATTAATTCAAATTTAGTTGGTTTGATTTATTGATTACACAAATCAACATTTCTCTAATTGTGTGTCATGCTGAGGACCATCATTTCCTGCTGGGGAGCATGGGATTTGCAAAGTCCTCCACCTCCAAATTCATTAAGCCATGCAGAAGAAGAAACTACAATTTCCTGCTCCTCAGTATTTCCCAGATTCTCTGTTGCCCAAGATGCTACCCTTGCGCAGTTTTCAGATGACAGCAAAGGCAAGTAGGGAGGAAAACATTGTAGAAGGGCCACAACTCAGTGGCTAGCATCTGCTTTGCATGCAGAAGGTCTCAGGTTCAATTCCTGGCATCTCCAGGAATATTCCCTGCCAGAAATCCTGGACAGCTGCTACCAGTCAGTAGACAATTCTGAGCAAGAGGCTCCTGGCTGTTTGGATTCCCAACCTACACAGAGTCTAGCACTTCTCCACTGACTGTCAGTTTCTCTCATCAGTTTTGCTCTCCAATTGGCAATATTCCCCTTCAATACTCTTGCCAGTTGGCAGTCGTTCTGGCAAGTGTTGGATATCATTTATTCTATTTAAATGTTGCCAGATTTCTGTTCATCCACCTGCCTGCTCTTTAACCCTTTTCATTGGGTTAATCTG
Organism: Podarcis tiliguerta; assembly: GCF_965153285.1. NCBI lineage: Eukaryota > Metazoa > Chordata > Lepidosauria > Squamata > Lacertidae > Podarcis > Podarcis tiliguerta. The sequence continues at coordinate 68,656,449 of NC_139537.1, forward strand.
TTCTTCCTTTGCTCTGTTTTAGGAGAATCATGGAGGGGGAATTTATAGGTCTCTAATCCCAGCCCCTGCTTATTATGCAGGAAATGTGGAGCTTAGAGCTGTGCCATATAACCTATTGCCAAGCCATTTTTCTACCCAGCCATTCCTTTTGCATTGCTAGAACTGTGTTGTCTTCTTTGCTGGCATGGTGTGACTTTGGAGACTGATACTAGTTGCTAAATTCAACATCCTCAAAACAACAACAAACCTCTGGTTACGTGAAACGTATTCAATAAACACACAAGACGTAACTGGCTTGGTCCACATAACTCTACTCTGTAAAAGTTGCTGCTTACAGCAGCTACTACTATGCTATAAGATCTTGTGATATCATATATGAGTTTGTACCACTGATGAGGCCCAGGATGGCAAAACAAGGCTAATATTCCAGAAATCCTTGTCTTAGATTCTGTGGAACTGTAACAACCTTTCGTGTGGATTGTTGGACTCTATGAACAGACAGGTGGAATAGACACACATACAGGAACCTTACGCATAAACTGATTAGAGAATGAACTGATCCACTGTGTCTTCTACTTTTTTTGTTGAACTTTATGAGCTACTTCTGTTAAAATCTACAATTTAATACAATGAATAGTATACTTTAGTTATTCAAACGTACAGTCGGTTACATCTTGTGTGTTTATTGAAATTCAACATCCTGACAAACTTGGATGGATTAAAGGAACTAATAAGTCATGTCGGGGTAATGTCTTTTTAGGTGTAAGAATGGAATGCATATGTTGTCGTCTTCTCTTCCATGGCAGCCTGATGGAACAGCCTCTGTGTTTCTAATGTAACCCAAGGTAGATTATGAAAGTCACAGTGTATGAACCTAGGTATATTGTGGGATGCAGAGAGTGGCCTACAGGGTGGACTATCTGAATATATCTGAGTACCTGTATGAAATCATTTCAGCTGAAAAGTGCACAGTGAGTGTGTAGGGTTCAACCAGGCAGAGGGCCTTCTCGGTAGTGGCACCCTCCCTGTGGAACACCCTCCGTCCAGATGTCAAGGAGATAAAGAACTCTGCAACTTTTAGAAGACATCTGTATTGGGAAGTTTTTAATATTTGATGCTTTATTATGTTTTATATATTCTGTAAGCCGCCCAGAGTGGCTGGGGAAGCCCAGCCAGATGGGCAGGGTATAAATAATAAAATCACCACCATCAGCTAAACTTTGGTTTTGTATAGCACATCCTTGCATTGTGAGAACTCAGTCTGTTTCACAAGCCTATTGCATGTGAGCTACACATTACCAAGGCCACATCCTCCTTACTGATCTGTATTTGCATACTTCATCAGAAGGTGCTTTTTAAGAAGTACAATTCCAAAGCTCACTTGGATATATGGAGCAGGTTTTTTTCCCCTGGCTTGCTTACACACAGTGTGAGTGAGAGAAGCATAGGCTTAATTTAGGGGTGCCATTTTGAGAGGGTGGAAGGGTAGTGAACTCCCTCTTCCCCTGGTATTTCAGGACTCGTGAGTATTCCTTTGGGTCACTTATAGCTTTGGTTACTTAGAAGTATTTATTTTTATACTGCCGTTTGACCCTGAGATGGCTTCCAAGGAGGCTCATTTCTCTCCCCCCTGCTTAAAAATCTTGGGAACTGTAGTTTATCCCCACACACAGAGTTTCCAATACCTTCAACAAACTACAGTTTCCAGGATTCTCTGGGGGATTCTTTAACTGTATGCTGGGTATGCAGCCACGGTTTGCAAAACGAAGCACCAACTTTTAAAATAATCAAAGAGCAGTGTTAAAGCTTTTACATCAAAAGCCATTTCAAGACAGGTGGAACAAGAATTGTTTTCGTCTTTCCTATTCACCTGAAGGTCTTCAGGAATACCAGGCTGCTGCCCCAGGAAAAAACCCACCCTGTCCTGCATTCCCACAAACGCATTTCTTTTGTTTTGGTGGTGGGACATCTGACAGGGTCTCGGAAGATAACAAAAAGTAAACACAACAAATACCTTTAAGATTCTTAACTTCTTAGCAATTTAATCTTGGATATATCTCAAGAACAGGTTTCTGTACAGTGCTGTGACTCATCTTCCCCCATTCCCTTTGCAACACATACTACTGAAACCTGTAATGGTGCTCCGGTTTCCTCCTTAAGAGTTTTGGCTTAGCAAATTTCTTAAATGACATTTCAACAAAAGTCTCGTTTTAGCATGCAGTGTTTTGATAGCCTTTCTTCTGTGTTCTCCTCTGAAATTGCGGGGCCAGGAGAGAGCATAATGTAGGTATAATCATGCCAGCTAGAATTTCTCCTGAATGGGCAGCTGTCTTTTCCTGCCTGTTACAAAAGTCTTATCATTTTACTTCAAGAGAGGAACTTTAATTTGCACTCCGGGCCTCCATATCTTGGAAATATCCCCCTCTTTTGTGGGGAAAACAGAAAGCAGCAGCATCTCCTTAAGATCCTCATTATAAAGCCCTTGGAGAGCAGTTGGACCAAACAGGAGGCCCACATTTTGTTAGTGAAATATTGTATGAAAAGTGGTTTCAACAGCTCTTTCCTTATATGTTGACTGTAAAATAGAGCATTGCACCTGCATTTGCTTATAGAGCTCCTTAGTGACTTAAGTAAACACAATAAGGTATTTTAAGAGTAGCCATTACATTACTAAATATTAATCTAACTCACTTGTTTTCCTGTCTTCCACTGCTCGTGATTACCATTGTTACAAGTGAAATTGCCTTTAGACAAATGGCTGTAATGATTCCAGCCCACATATGCAACAGAAGGCTAGGCAGTAATTTCATCCCGAACTTACCTTTTTGCCTGAATATTTATTGCGGTGCTGTCAGTATAACAGCATGATAGATTAGGAGGTTTTGCATTAAAATGATTCTTAAGTAAAGTAGACATCAATATGTTGAACGAGCCCCTGCAGGACCTTTTTAAAGCTTCTGAAGCTTTCTTTGTTTCTTGGATACTTCATTTCAGAAGTTTTAGATCTTTGGAAAATTCAAATAGTGAATACTATAAGCCTGTTTGTTCTATGGAATTCATTCCTGTCAATGTCCATTTAAACATTATGTGTGTTTACAGTTATGATAACCTCCATTTGTTTTCCAGTCAATAACTGTGAGTTGCATTCATCGACTGTTACTGGCGGTGATGTGGGTTTTCCATAGGATTTTGAAATGCAACAATGTTCCCTTGAAGTTTGGGGTAATTAGCATTGGGCAATTTTCACTGGAGAATTTTCAGGTTTTGAGAGTTATCCAATTTAGTTTGCTTATTTTACTCGTATTTAGTAAGCAAAGCTAAAATTGTTGAAACTGCTAGGCTTGCCCAGTAATATATTTGCAGATTAACTTATTTTTCCATGTAAAAATTAGAACACTGGGAATTTTTCTGCCCTACGTCATTTATTACTGATCTTGAGTATTGGACCCTAGTTCTTCTCAGTCAGGTCCACTTTAAGTTATCAGGTAAAATAAGCACAGATACCACACACTGGCTAACATAAGCAATACATTTTGTATGGTATTTTCTAGGCAAGATTTGCCTAAAAACTCTTTTGATGGAAATACTGTTGTGGTTTGATTTTTCAGATTGTTTGATTTCCTTTATTTTGCTTGCTCTGGGATGTGTTTCCATGAGGAGAAGGTTGCAAACCACATCAATTTGGGTGACATGCTGATTCAAACCATGGCCTAGCTCACAACAGTGAAACAGACAGGACCACAGGAGGAGCATCGTGGTTACAACATCCTTTCCAGAAGCCCACACACTTCCTTATTTGCACAAAGCCATGATTTGTGCACCATTTCTCTGACTGTGTTTTGTGGAACCCTGGGGTTCTGCGAAGCAGTGCAAGGGGTTCTGCAATTTTTTAAAAATGTAATGGTGGAGAAGCATGCGCAGTGTGTGATTTCCACTGAGTTGCAGCCGTTGAGATTAAATGCCCTTCCTCTTCTTCCCTTCCTTTCCAAGAGCTAAATCAGTAGTGCCCAGTGTGGGCAGGGCAGTGTTGATTACCTGGCTTCCCAACCCTGTGCTTTGTTGTTCGTTACTGAAAGGGTGTGATTGTGTGAGGCAGCAGGGAACTTACTTTTGCCATTGCCTTATCCTTCCTTCCCTTCGTAGCTAGCAGTAACACACTGCATTGGGAAGCCCGGTAAGCAACACCCTGCCCACACCATACCACTACTGGGTTAAATTGGCTGTTGAATCACTTGTCATGGGAATTCTTTGTCCCCCTCTTAGTGCCTTCCATTGAGCTGCAGCCTGCAAGCAAGGGTTCAAAATGCTACTCCTTTTAACACTGACAGACGCTAGGGAAGTATCTGGGCAGCCGTTTCTACATACCAAGGGTTAAAGGCATTCTGTGTTGGGAATGAAGGCTCTTTATGAGGCAAAAAAATAGTTGTCCAAGTTACCTATATCCTTGTCATTCTCAGAGCACCTGAGTCTTTTCGCTTTTCTCATTTCTGCCTTACTTCTAGTGTTAGCCAGGCTGTGTTTCCCTGATTGTTTAATTAGGTCCACAGTCTCGTCAACAGTGAGTTGATTTATGACCAATTTAGGGGCAGCTTGATGGTGAGAGAAGACAAAGAAGACAGACAGGAACAACCCCCCCCCAAAAAAAATTTAGAATGTGCCTTCCACACTGTTTCTTTAGTACCCTACTGTGATGCTCCTACCTGTACAGTTTGTTTGTATTGCATAAAGAGTTTAGGGGGGTCAAGGAGTTGTATGAACAGAAACTTTAAAAGTTTTACGATTTTAAAAGGATAAAAGCCATAAAAATAAATAAATCGAAGCATACAGATGTAGTCACCAGAAGGTTAAGATGGCGGTTGTGAGACTGATTAGCTCTTTGGGGTAATTTACAAGGCTGGCTTCATAACATTTTACAGTGTTGCCCGCTGGGGGTTATCAGAGCACGCAAACAACCTTGCTGTCAGCAGAAAACAGGAAAAGTGGCCAGCAGTCAGACCCCGTGTTACAGTTAAGACAGAGTTTAAAAAGAATTTTAAAAAGGAATCTGTGGAGCTCTGATAAACATGTCTTACCTCAGCACCATCTTGACTGAAAACCCTTTGTTACAACTCATGGTTTGTCTCTAACACTGACAGAGATAAGGACTTTTTTCTGGTGAGAGCCAAAGCCTAAAGGATGACAAGCAAAGCAACGGCTTCTCCCATCAGTGGCTATCAGCAGCAGAGTTTTTCAAAGTCTCAAGAGTTGATGCTTCTAAAAGTTGCAGCTCTGGCTGGCTCCTCCGATGTTCAACTCCATTCCCACTGTTTATATATATATTGCTGCAAGCATTCTGCTATATTTTTGTTTAAAGTGAAGGGTTCCAGCGCTAAAAAAAAAAAAAAAAGCTAGAGAAGCACTGTCTCAGTATTGTATGCAAACAAAGTCAGTATGCTTGGAGTCCTTTCTGTTGAGGGTTTAATTCCATAGAAGGATGCCTCTGAATACCAGTTGCTGGAAATCCCAGATGGGCTGAGTGCTGTGGTGCTGAAGTCCTGCTTGCCTGCTCCCCACAGGAATGTAGCTGGCCACTGTGAAAACAGGATGCTGGACAGACGAGCCACTGGCATGCTCCAGCAGACTATTCTTAAGGAGAAAAGATTCATGTTTGACTGTGTTCTTGCCCTACTTATCTGCTGCCGGTTAGAAATAAGTGTCTAGACAGCTTTAATAAACACTAGTTTTCTGGCTGCTCACCAACTGTTAGAGAAATCTTGGCAACATATATAGACGCTAATATCTCTAGACTTGTTGCCAGAGACATGTGCTGCCTGCCTTTCACCCTGTTGTATTGCATATTGTGTGTGTGTGTGTGTGTGTCTGTGTGTGTCTGTGTGTGTCTGTGTGTGTGTGTGTGTCAGCCATACATATATACACACACTCACGTGCATGTAAAGATCAAGATTCGGAGCATCCACTGTGTTTTAAGGAAAGAAGCAAAATAGCTAAAGGAGGATGATAAATGGAAAAGACGCCGCTTATGAGCATCTTTAGTATTTCAACCACAGTTTACAGATAGTTCTGCAGCAAAATGTGTGAAAAACTTACCTAAATCAGTAGAAAGTCGGCATCTATAGTTGCACACAGGACCTAATCCAGTTGTTGTAAATCTGCAGTTTCTTGTGAGCACTGGACTCAATGTAATCATGAAGCTCTATCCTGCCTGGAAGATCAGCCTTATTCAGGCATCCTTGAAAATTGGAAATTCCACCTCAGGGAGGGCACAGAGATTAGCATTCCAGCTCTAACCTGTCTACCATCCCCAATGCCTTCAAGCAAGAAGCCTGTTTCTACCCATTTAGGCTCTTCAACTTACAGATGGTGATGGGAATTGGGAAGCTAGCATTATCATCTTTGTGTGTGGAATTTCCATTTTATAATAATGTCTTTGATAAGACTACCTTCTCTCAATTAATAGGCCAGACATTCAATCTAAAAGGATGATTTTTTAAAAAGGAATAGTGCATCAGTCTTGCACATAACGGCAAACTGACCACTGAGCATATGCAAATAATTTCCACATTCCATGCAACTAAAAACCTGGTCACCAGCTAAAGGACTGAATATATCTATGGCTGTCTGGGGTTTTTTCCCTTAGCCTAGACAACAGCGATGTTTTACAAACATAAGGCACAAATCATTAAGAAAGCTTTATGAGTTCTAGAGTGCTTCTGTTTTCCTCACCAAGTGCTGAAGCCAAGGTGTATTGCAGCATTTTACATGTGGCCTTTTGTTAGAAGTCACGTTATGGTATGCAGAATAACAGCGCTTTTGTTGAAACATTTAGCAATCTGCCTACGCCTGAGTACATTCTTAATATACTGCTGTGCCCCCTAGACAGATTAACACCTTGGAAATTGGAGGGAGGTAGATTAGGAAAGGAAGTGCCAGGGTTTTTGATGTGTAGAATATACAAGTGGTTTGTGGCAGCCAGGAAATCCTGGCTTCTGGCAACATTGAGGTTAATTATAGCTGTCTTTTGTGAGCTGTGCACAATTATGTGTCTCTGAAAAATGAGCCCTAACAAGAAGGCAGGGTAGAGTGGAAAAAGGCCTCCAGGAACCTAGAAGTGACATCAAGTAGCCACTTGACGTATTATTCTGACCTTGTGTCAATCAATATGCGTCATTCTCCCCTTCAGGTGTAGTGCATTTGTCAGCAGTTTAAAAAAAAAATGAATAAAAGAACATGGCACAAAAGGAACAGAAGTTGAAGCATAGGCCTTAGTAGGCTCATGTTGTCCTCTCTCTTTCTCTCTCCACACAGCGCATACCATCTTGTGCTCAGCTGAGCATGAATTTGCAGTAAAGTGGTACCTCAGGTTACAGACACTTCAGGTTACAGACGCTGTAGGTTACAGACTCCGCTAACCCAGAAATAGTACCTTGAATTAAGAACTTTGCTTCAGGAGGAGAACAGAAATCGTGCTCCGGCGGTGCGGCGGCAGCGGAAGGCCCCATTAGCTAAAGTGGTACCTCAGGTTAAGAACAGTTTCAGGTTAAGAATGGACCTCCAGAACGAATTAAGTTCTTAACCCGAGGTACCACTGTATTTGGAGTACAACCTAAGCTGCTGTTACAGCCAGAAACAGGAGGTCTTGTCATGTTCTGGAATAAGGTGTAACCCTTAAAATGTAGTACAGCCAGAAACTGAACAGTGTTAGAAGAGTAACTGATCCAGAGGTTTGGGGGGAAGCTATTTTCCCTTGCACCACCTCCAAAGTTCTACCATTCGACCCCAGAACAGGTATTAGCATTTCATATCTAGAGAGAATTGAAGCCAAGCTCTTTCATTGTTCAAGTCCTGTTCTTTAATCGTGCAAGTGAGAGAATGGGCTGTGATCACAAAAGCGCACTTGAGCCTCTTGCTAGTGTGTCTGTACTATGTATCTTTTTGTTAATATGCGGCTGTTAAAATTTGCAGGTAATTTTACACTGTGTCCAGTTAACTTTTCCATATGCTGAAGGCTCTTTGTCTCACGCTTTCATGTTTGTTTTCCATTTTATTCAAGCCATATTTAGTTTTCAATGCTAATACAGTAAGTGCAACAGTTCTTTCTTGTGAGATCTGTGAAGCAGAGGCTGCCTATTTTTAACCTCTATAAATGTAATACGAGACTTCCGGAAGTCACAGGAAATAACACATACGGTGTTCTGAGATTCATAATTTAATTCTCCCAAGGGAGAACAATACCAGTCGGGTGCCAACACTACAGTTTATATTAACAGGCAGGTTTATCTAAAGCACTTTCCATAAATGACACAATGAAATCTACTGAAATAATCACTTTGGCTACTGCAAGCAATGTGTTTTGAGATGATAAGCCCATTTGAGGGCCATTTTGTCGTATTGCTGCTTCTCTTATCCACTTCTCTATAATTTATTAAAACTTGTAACCAATCATGTGTCCTATAGCACACAGTTACCTTCACAGAATTAATTCGCTTCTGTGTTTCTCCACCCTGTGTAGTTGCTTGTATTCACCCCACGGAGCCTATGCCCAAAGCAAACTTGCCCTTGTTCTGTCTGCCTACCGACTACAACATCTCCTGACAGCAGAAGGGAGCCACGTGACTGTTAACGTTGTAGATCCCGGAGTAGTGAATACCGATCTCTACCAAAATGTCTGCTGGGCAGCGAAAATGGTCAAGTGGATGACAGGCTGGCTTCTCTTAAAGGTACCTGGGGGTATTGTCAGAGTGTCATTTCTCCTGTGCATGGCTAAAGATCTATTCAGTATTGCTAGTGGCTCACAAATTTCTCATCTCTTCTTGTTGTGTTCTTCCTGTGCTGCTAACATGAATCAGAAGCACCTCTGCCTTAGGAAGTTAATATTGCACACAGGTGGCCTGCTGGCAGACCAGCTAGTCCCCAGCTGCTTTTACGCTTCCCCCCAGATCTGCCAGGTCAGACTTGGCGCTCACATGATGCTGCACACCCAGGCAACACATCTTTGGCCAATAGCTTCACACAAGGCGCTGCTTCTACGTTAGCTATCCAGCTTCCAACTCCAGGGACATTTCTCCCTTTGGTCATGAAAGGTTGAATAGAGGCCTCAAGGACTGCCTCTTTCCATATGAACCTACCCAAAATCAGATCATCTTCTGAGACCCTTCTTCATGTGCCACCTCCCTGCTGTTTGCACTAGTGCAACGTTCTTACTTTAATCCCACCTTTGTGAATTTTAGAATGAAAGGGCATGGTTGGGATAACAAACTGTTCTACAGTTTATAGGTCTGACATGTACAGTATCTCACAATGTGAAAAGCATGGCAGACTTCTCCAAAGACCTTTGGTCAAACCCTCAGAGGTAAATTCCACTAAATTCTGCATGGCTTACTCACAGGTTAATAGGACTGTAGTCTGAATTCAGTGGGTAGTAGTCAACTAAGTTTTACTCCAATTTAGACCCATTCAAATTAATTAACATGATTCATATAGGTCAATTAATTTCAGTAGGTCTACTTTGGGTAAAACTTAGTTGACGACCACCCAGTTAACATGATGCTACACATCTACTTTTAGATAAAATTGCAGAAATAGTTACAAAGGGGAAATATGTGTTTGTCTTTCATATATATTTGAAAGAGTTTACTGAAATAAAGTTGTGTTACACTAAAATCTTCCCTAATGTTGGATTAGGGCCTAGATTGTTCACACTTGGCAGGTGGATTTAAAACTTTGATATGAATATACAACCAGTATAGTGAAGTGTTTATAATCTGAAATAGTGTCTAAAACCAAATTCTTAATACAATAAAACCATTCATTGGAAATACCTGATAATACTGTTTAAAAATACTACTTTAAAAGAAAAAGTGAATTGTTGACAATATACCCAGTGGGAGGGGGACATTTCTGAAGAAGAAAAAAATTGTTTTATGACTTAAGTATAGATTGTTTTTTCTAGTGTGATTTGCATCCAGTGGCATATTCTTCCAGTGGCAGATAATGCAAAAAAAAACTTCAGCCTGGACCCACCATAAGCAATGTGATTCTAGTAGGCTGAATTAAATTGTGCCCTTTGTGCTTTCAAGTATGTTTCTTTTATTCTGGTCAGATAAGCTCCATCTCCTGGCCTGATTTTGGAAAGTCCTGTTGCAGCCCTCTGGGAAATAATTGGGCACTGATCTACTGTAACGGCGGCTGTGATCCGTTAACACTTCACAGAATTACTGATCTATGCATGTGCCCCCTGATGTAAATCAATGCTGAAATTAAAAAACAATGAGAATGCTGAATCACAGTGCATATGTGAACTGTCAGGAAGTAAATGCTGCACTGAACTGAAACATAGGTTTCTTAAAAGTGCCCAGCATTGGCTGTAATCTCTCATTCCCTTTCCATTGCCGTCAACATCCTGTAGGCTTCTTTCTTTCTTTCTTTCTTTCTTTCTTTCTTTGGAAATGTCTGTCTTTATGTAATGCTCTGAGGTTTAGTCTCCAAGGAATTAGGCAAGTAGGCAGCATTTCTCCGGCAAAAAAACAACTATAGCACACACCCTTTTTTTTTTACCAGCCATTTTGGCCCATGTAAACTTCTCATTTAGAAGGAGACACTGAGATGAAATGTGCTTGAGAAGAAAATGTGTGCATTTGCTTACTGCATGTTATGGTATTACAGAGCAACCTTGGTGGAAGACATGTAGCATTTAGTTCTCCATGAAGTAAAAATGTTTACAGCAGAGTACTGGGATACATTTGCTCACTCTCCTAAGCTGAGATTTCCACTTTTTTACTAAGGATCCTCCAGCCACAGGTTTGGGTTCCAAATCCAAATGGCCTGTATACTCCTTCTTGCTTCAACAGCTTCTTCCTGGTCTCTTCAAGTGGCTTCTTGTCTCTCCTCCAGTTGGCCATCCACTTTCCTATCAAACTCAAAACACAACCCGCTTCTATCCCCAAGTGGAATACACACGTGTATCCTATCCCTGTCTCTGTGGTCCTTTCAGATGCCTCCTTGACATCTTCCCTTTAATCCCAAGCATTTTCCTTTGAAAGTCAGGGCACTGTTTTGTATAGCAGTTTCCAGGAGCTGGCTCAAAGCATTCTAACCCAGGATCCATGTACCTCACCATTAGGGACTTTTGTAGCCCGTAACACTATATATAGGAATGTGAGCTATCATCCTGATCTTCCTTGCCAATAACATCTTTTTTTAAAAAAAGAAAGTAAGTGAGAGAGAGAGGATCTTACTGCACATGTAGTCACTGCGCTGAAGAATGACAATGCTTTGAGAAATTTGGCAGGTTACAAAAAATTCCCACTTCTACCTATTATTTGTCACTGTCAGCAAAGTGCAAGCAGTAGACAAGAAACGTTGCAATTATCTTCCAGTTAATACTCTTCCAAGTCAAAAAGAGGGCAGGGGCTATGGCACTTCTGACAAGCAATTAACTAGCCTTCATTCCAACACCCCAGGGCGGGGTTGGGAGGGGGGCCTTCTAGTGATTCTTTAACGATAGAAATTATAGTCCCAGGATGTGAAAGACAGCAGCAGTCTTTCCTTTAAGACAGCAATTTTAAAGATGGACAGGGATGTGGGAGCATGTGTGGTCCTTTCCGCTGCAGCCTCCATGTTGTAAAATTCCACAGAGGCATTAAAATAATACATTGGGGGGGGGGGGGGGGGGCGCCAGCCATTGTTCACAAATGCAGTCTTATGTTTATATTTCAAGTATTCTGCAAGGTGTCAACAGGTCTCTTCCCAAGGCTGGGTGGTTTTCTAAGAAACAATTAGAAATGGACGAGCAAAAAAAAACAATTCTGGAAGTGGGCATGTTTTGAATAGAAGCTCTGGCTCTTTCTTGTCCAAAGAAGATAATGGAGGAAGTACTTTCCAGCTAATTAAGACTGCTGTCCTATACTCACTTGAAGTCAACAGGACTTCTGATTAGTCAGGTACAGGATCACACTGTAAGGCTGCCTCTGAGGAAGACCTTTTGAACCTACAGTAAGGCTAACTGAGCACAGTGGGACTTCCTTCTGCATAAACATGTTGGGCTATAGATCGCCTCTGTGCCTTCTGCAAACACAGAGACAAGCTCTCGAGAATAACAGTTATCCAAATGTATTGATTCTCGTGTATAGCTCCATCTCCCCCTTACTCTGTTCCAATGAGGTTGCTTGTGATTTACCTATCAACATATTAGATGAAGGACACACACCATAGAAAACTTGATATGGAATATCTGAACACACTTAAAATTGCTTAAGTTGTCCTACAGCCTGAACTATTTTATATACAGTCGTAACTTGGATCCCAAATGCCCTGGAACTCGGATGTTTTGGCTCCCAAACGCCGCAAACCCAGAAGTGATTGTTCCGATTTGTGAATGTTCTTTTGGAACCTGAACGTGCAACAGGGCTTCCGTGGCTTCTGATTGGCTGCAGGACTTTCCTACAGCCAATCAGAAGTAGCAATTTGGTTTTCGAACGTTTTAAGTCGAACAGACTTCTGGAATGGTTTCTGTTCGACTTCCAAGGTACGACTGTATTGTTGTTGTTGTTTGTTTGTTTGTTTGTTTGCTTTCATGATGCACCTCTATTTTTAAGGCTGCAGAGCGCGATGTGGGGCTGACTTACGAGAAAACGTGTAGGTTTGCACTGCAAGAGAAGTGTTTTTACAATTGTCTCATTAATGAATTGTTAAATGGATTGTACATAAATTTTGCTTTTATAGTTGCCCTGAAGGAAGAGTCATAAGACTTGCAATGTGCTAGACTCATAAATCACCCTTTTCCTCCGTTTCTTTTTGCTTGCTTTCACTTGGTTTCCCCCACCTCTTGCATTGTTCCTTCTCTGGATCAATTAAAGCCCAGTTAGCTTGTTTGCATCACTTGAGCAAGTTTAAAAATCTGTACCATGGAATGTGTATAGATTAGTGTTTACTGATCTCAAAACAAAGAGCATGCTGGAATTCTTGTGTCTGAAATAATAGGCTTCCGTTGCTTTATGGTGCCATACATGGCCTTAATTATTTAGTGGCTTTCTCCTAAAATTAGTAATATTCAGTAGCAGTGTGTAGGGCAAGGCAGAGCCACCCTTCTCGCTCCTTCACTGCTTACCTGGACTGGGAAGGGAAGGGAAACTCAGCAAGGAGGTTGAGACTGCATGGATGAAGCAGATGGAGCACTGGATTAGCAACAGTGCTTGTGCTACTGATCCAACAAGCCACCTTGCCACTGCCCTGCTCTGTCCTGCCGTCAGCCTGTTCTAGGCAAGGAGCAGCAACACTGGTGTCAGAAGTGTGGCTTCATAGATCTACCACACATGCCACTGCTGGAAATATTGTCTAGAAGGCATGCATTCTTGGTAACAGAGCTGCAAATTAATGGTGATTGCTCCTGTTTTGATTAAGCAATGAAATACAATGAAGCAGAAAAATGTTATTTTTAAAAATATTCTGAAACAGAAATCTGAATTGCCACATGTTCTTCAGTTTTACTCTTAAGTACCTACACAATACAAGTCAAATAACAAACATCTCTCTCATTAGCCTTAAGTGCTTTTTGTCACAACAGCACTATGGAAATGCATCATTCTTGTCTAGGTTTTTAATATTTTTCTTTTCTTCTCAGTGTTTTTAGGACCTTCCTTTCACCCTCACTTGAGCTGATTGTTTAAAACAGCCAATGTACAACTTACTTGAAGTGATGAGAGCACAGGTTTAGCAAGCGGGAAATAATTAAAGCAATTTATCTCACTGAGTGATGCAGCCTGTTCAGTTTGAATAAAAATTAACTTAATTTTATTTTCCTCCATCTGTGTTCCAGGCCTAAGGCTTTGCAAAGTTCACAAACAATTGTAATCCTCTTAGTGAGCGCATATTTAAGAACCAAAAGGTCAGCCATCTTTCATTCATTCATCAAAGTTATTGCACAATTAAAGAAAAGCAAATAGCTGTTTTAAGTTTTGTTTTCAAAGGGTGCTGATCAGACTAAGGCCCTATGAATTCCTCCAAAGGCTTAAAGCTCATCCACACTTCCTCTTGTCACACTGCTCTCCCTAGAGGAAAACCACTCTTTAGTGCTCAAACAGAGCAAACTGGAGGAGACCAGGGGGAAGGAGAGCTGGTCACTGCAGGAGAGAGAGAGAGCTTGGCTCCCTCACCAGCCTGACTTATCACTGCCTCTTAGCCCCACTCCTCTCCAGCCTCCGCTTTTGCATCTGATTCTGAACTGCTCTCTGCCACAGACTCTTCCTGCTCACTAAACCCTGTTGCTTCTTCAGCTTGCGACACCTCCTCCTCCCCCGTGTCTGCTCCCTCTTCAACTTCTGTTCACTCATCGTCATCCCAGCACCACTCCCCTGGCTCTGAGCCTTCTTCCTTTAGGGATTCCCCCAGCTGGCACCTCCCACCACTCTTCTGCATCCAACCAGTCCTTGAAACTGAGCATGCTCAGTGGCCCTGGAATGCTGATAAGAGAAAACATAAAACTGTGGGGGCAGGGCAGGTTTTCTGGAAACAGGGCATGACTGGCTGGAACCCTGCACTGCAACATTTTGTTGCAGGTTCCACTTCTACACTAGTATTTGCATTCTTTGTACACTATAGAGTGTCCATTATTATTATTATTTTTGCAGATATAGCCAACGTACCTTTTTAATATGCTGCAATTTACATCTAAACCATCTTCTGCTGCTTTATTAGTACAGTTCTTAATGAAGCACCACGGAAGAAGGGAGGGGGGAACCATATCTGCATTATTTATTAGATCTGCAGCAAATGCTGGTCCTTTAGGAGCAGGCAAAACATTTGGAGGCTGTGTATCTTATTAGGAGAAAATGCCTTTATGCATGTAGTTAATCTAGTGGCTTTTAAAAATAGTTCATTAGTGTAAACGACCAATATATACATTTTTTTTTTTTTAGTTGATATCAACTTGAGCACTACAATAGTTGCCCTTCTAGGATTGGGGTAGAAATAAAGGAGAGAAGCTGTGCTGATATTACTAATCAATGCTTATTTTATTAAAAATGCTATTCTTCCTCCTTTTTTATTTTTAGAAAAGATATAGGTATAATTTTTCTAAATTCACATTGTCTTGTTTGTGGTATATTCCTATAACATCTTAAGTATTTTGGCCAGATAAAGGATTTAAAATTGGTAACAAAGCTATCTTTTCATGGATGATTGCCATTTGGATTGTCTGCAAGGGAAGGATAGGGACAGAAAGAAACCTGGACAATCTAGTCTTTTGTAATCGCTTCTCCTTTAAAGGTTCATTGTTGAATGAAGCTTCTCTAGATGAACAATGCAAGTAACCTTGAGACTAATCATATGCAGGACAAACCTTTTTATGGAGAACCAGTAGTTTATCAAATTTCTCTTGGGTCTTCTGGTACATCCCAGAAGCAGAAGGATGAATATGGAGGATTTTAAAGGAAATAAATAAATAGAAAAACAGAAAACAGGAAGCTGAGAGAGAGAGAGAAATTATCTACAATGTTTTGAAAGACAAATGGCCTGCAGATTGCTGTACCGTATTGTCTGTCATTTTCTGTTGACTGTGTACTCTTGTCTTTACTTAACCATTATGACATTTGCACAACATACAAAATGGCTTTAAAAAAACACTTCTTGTGTCTTGAGCACTCAAAGATGCTTAATCTTTGATAGCGTATAACAATACAATGTGTGCAAGCAGCATGTCTCGGCAAGGGACATAGTTTTGTAAAGCAGAAAGAAAACATACCACTTTTCATAATAAATGCATTTATAGCTACGTATTATGTGTGCCCAGTATCATCTCTGTGGTCTTCAGTCTTCAGAGAGTCTGCCTAAAGATTTTCATAGCTTTCCATGCCACTGAGTTTCTTTCATCCTGCCCCAGTTGCTATAGTGATTCATCTTTCATTGGTCCCCCTCCATTCCCAGGGCTGGAAAAGGTTATCAATAAGATAGGCTTAGGTAATTAGTTTTCACAGGAGTAGGAATTAGACCCATGTGGGCATGTACTATGTCTTGGATTACGTTAGTCTGCAGTGTCCTGTAAATAAACAGGGCACCAACTCAGCTCTGGAAACAGATTGTAATACTTGCTCACACCTTTCACATAAAAATTATGTTTTGTCTGAACGTTTCAGAAGGACAGGAATCAAAACATTCAAACAGAAGTATCATAAGCTCAAGATGAATCTACATGAGCCAGGTTATCATAGCAATTTCCATAAAGGGAGCCACACTAATTCGTTGCAGCAAGGAATTGTGTTGCTTATTTGCAGAAGTTTTCACATGATCACAATGCCCATATCACCCCAGTACTTGCTGAGAATTGCAAAACACACCTGTCTGATCCAGTTGTTGAAACAGTACATGGTGACATAAAGATTGTTGATGCACTTCAGTCTTTAGTTCCAAGTAAGACCCCCCATAGTTGTGTCAAGGTCTAAGCCAAAGGCATGAGAGAGGAACCTTCTTGTCATGTGTGCTTGAATCAGTTGGTTCAGGATCAGTGTTTGATGGGGGCTGTTGCTGAGCCTATACAAGAGGAAATCCTTAAAGGAAACAGTTGTTAAGGAGCTCATTTTTGGATTGGACCATGTGATATTTGTTCCACATTTTTGAAGCTGTTAGTTGTGTTGGGCAAGGCTCAATTTTCTATGCGGTGGGATTTATTATCCGTATGAAACCTACTGGTGGGGAGGAGATTGCCCATAGCCTTGTTCTGTATTTAAGCGGTACTTTTGGGTGTTTGGAATTTGTGAATAAGGGGAAACAAGCTAAAATTAAATCCCAAACAATACTAAAATAATGTTTGTTGGACACCAAGTGCTCTAAGAAAAGTGAGTTTTCCTGTAGTTGTCTGGCCGTTTGTTGCTCAGTAAAAAGTGATATGAGGTGAATATGTTTCACACAAGAGTCTGGTTTTGACCTTTAAAATCCTTGATAGTTGGGATTTGTAGATCTCGGAAATGCCTTAGATTAACTCCCACCTTCCTTCAAGATTGCTGGATAAAACCCTGCTTGAAATCCCATCAGGAGATCAAGATGGTGGCAGTGGAAGAGGAAGGCCTTTTCTGTAGGAGCCTCAAGGCTCAGGAATGAGGTCCCAGAAGAGCAATATTAAACATAACTCTGTAATGTTCAGAGACCAGTGGTTCTGAATTTGTTATTGTAACTGTTTTCAGCGGGTCTTTAGATTTATTTTTTCCCATTTCTATCCTGAAAAAGCAGAATACACATCTGATGATGGGCCACCATTTTGGTATGGATATTTTTATTTTAGGAGTATAGTCACATCTGCAAGCTGCCTCAGATGGTAGGGGAGGTCAGGTACCACCTTTTAAGTACAGTCTCAGTGTGTTTAGGTTCCTTGTTTTCCCTGATGAAACAAGGCAATTATTGAAAGATAGGGGATCAGTGGGATCAGTAATATATGAGGCTGGGGCTGGGGGATCCAAATCTGTGATTAAAAATTTAAAACTTTGTAAGAATGTATTTGTAAAGCCTAGCCTAGGAAGTAAATCTGTTAAATGTGGGACAAATTATATCATATGAATACAAAATGTTGCTTTCTGTTTGTTTGACACATACTAGTTTTCTCTTTGACAGCACAGCACTTTGATGATAATTCTTTGTGTCAAGTGAAATCCTCTAGTTTACCTTGCTGTGCTGGATTAAGCCTCACAATCTTCATTTGCCGTCACCCTGGTTGTTGTGGTCTCTGGCTCATAGCGTGTTACTCAACAGAATGCATTATATACACACATACATACAACTTGCACCTTCATCTGCTTGTGGCAGATTAAAGGACATTTCATCCTGGTAAAATGAATAATTACACTAGAGATTTCCATATTGCTGCTTGCTTTCAGTAATGCATTAATTCTGCTGCTGAGAAAGGAACAACTTGCCATTTCTGTGTAATGCTTCTGTATTGAGATTGAAAATCCTTGGATCAAACTCACGGCAGTGAATAAACCACAGTTTCAAAATCCCTGTAGGCATGCTATGACCTCAAGCTCTACCCATGTACAACTGTAAGCAAAATGCCAGAAGCTGACATTTGCAAAGAGATTAATGATTTTGAAAAACTTCGTGTTGGTTTAGCCAGCTTGGATCACCTGAAATAACCTGATATTCAGACGCTGTGATATTTTGCCCCACAGCCTAATGAATATGAAAGTATTACAGGTAGGACACCCTGAAGCTTAAGGAGAAATAACAGTGATACTCACATCCAGATTGCTCATTCTCCAATAAAATGACCCTGTCCCAGATTTTAAATACTGTTTCTCAGATTCCTTAAATTTCGGGCCTACCGTCTTTCCTCCCTTTCTCTTCTTATCTCTTCCTTCCCCTCTTCTGTGTACTGAAATGGAGGAAGACATTTTACTTCCACATTTTTCAAACTTACTGCAGTGGTTTGAAAACAAACAAACATAGGATGCAACCCAATTCCTTACCGGGAGTAGAAATATATGAATGGGAGAGGACATTGTGTATGCAGAGGGCAGTGGATCACCAGGAGAATAGGTTGCTAATCTATTTCTAATGATGTTGTAATTAACAAGATTAAACAATTAATTTGCAGTTGGGGAAAGAAGAAAGATTAAATCAGGTCTCACCAAACTAACTCGGGATTATATAATTTTGAGGACAGATGTCTAAACATCACCTTGAAGCACAAGATGTATCTTTCTACATTTGCAAACTTGACAAGTTTGATTCTCATTGGTCTCTCCCAACAAAATGTGTGTGTGTGTATTCACACACACAAACAATGGTGATAAATTCAGTGTTTTTTCCTAGAAAAATCAGTGCTGGTATTCACCATGAAGTTATTACAGTAAGTGCCACACTTTTTAAGTGGGGGGGGGGGAGCACTGGTGATAATTCTTGATATATCAAGATTTCTCCTCATAGAATGATAGTTTCCAGAGTTCCTTGGTCAGAGTGCTGAGGAATTCCAGTTCTTGTATTGCTTTGTAAATAGATGCTCTGTCTAGTAAAAACAGTAACAGAATATGTGTTGCCATGTCAGGCCCTAAAAATGAAAGAACTAGGTGGTTTCTAAGCAACAAAGAACCCCCATACCTCTCCCCCCCACACACACACAATTATAGAGGGGAGTGGTGAAGGCAAGCTAAAGGCAGAGATGTGATACATTTATCTTTGCTCAAAGTCCTTGAGAGACAGTACTTCCACGTAATCTGCCCATGGGGATCATTCTGTTCATTGTGGTGTTATATTTGTCAAATGTTACTACACTATGTAACTTGACAATTGCCTCTTGTTCATAGAATAACTAGCTCAGAGACCACTTTTAGCAAGTCTCGAGGGAAGAAAACTTGCCCTCAGTGACACACAGTCTCTCCCCATCCTCTCTCTCTCTCTCTCCACCCCCACTCCCTCTATCTCTGCCTCTCCCCCCACCAACTCCACCTAAACTAAATATATTTGAGAACTAGGCTTATATGGTTTCCTTATAGAACATAACCTCTCCCCCAACCTACCAGTTAGCCAGTGCTTGAGATATGTCTTGGAAGTAAGTTCAAGCTCATGTCTTGATAAGCCTTATTCTATGCATTCCTGTTCTACTTGATTGATTGATTGATTGATTGATTGATTTCTAATCCACAGAGCCCAGAAGAGGGTGCATCCACATCAATCTATGCAGCAGTTTCACCAGAGTTGGAAGGCGTTGGCGCCTGCTATCTTTGCAACGAGCAAAGGACAAAATCTGCGGACGTCTCCTATGATGAGGAGTTGCAGAAAAGACTCTGGACAGAAAGTTGCAGACTTGTTGGGATCCCTGATACAGCACCGTAGGAGAGCTCGGAAAATAGCCACAGCTTGCTGTGTGAATGCAATACGTCCCACCGGCCTCTGTTGTGCGGCATCACTCATACTTCCGGAATTCACTGTTCAGTCACGCCGGCAAATAAGAACTCTGTTTGAGCTACCAGTCTGCTAGTGGTGGTGGTGATGGGCAAGAGGTTCCCATCCAGAATTGTGTGTACGGTGGTTTTTGAACTTGACCATCCATTTTGTAATCATGATGTTTCAGTCTGTGATTAAATATATATATATCTTTAACCTTATGTAGAATTAGGGGTTTTCTTTCACACAGAGACGGCAAACCGCCAAGCTCCCAGTTGTTGCTGGACTAACACTTCCATCTTCCCTGACCAATGGCCATGCTGGCTGGAGCTGATGAGAGTTATAGTCCCAAAATTCATGGAGAGCCACAGGTTCCCCACCCCTTCTGCAATATCAGTAAAAAGGTATTGTTTCGTGAGGCTGAAACATATTCAACTTAAGGCAAGCTCTTCAGAGCTCTAGTGTAGGCATTCTGTGTGACTTTCAGCAACTTGAAGAAGCTGGAGTTTCTTTCCTTTGTGCTGACCTACGACAGGGCCTTTTTAGTAGTGGTTTCTCATTTGCGGAATGCCCTTTCTGGTGAGGTGGGCCTGTCTCCATCATTACTGACTTTCACAAGGAATGTGAAAATCATAGAATTGTAGAGTCAGAAGGGACCCTGAGGATCATCTAGTCCAATTCCCTGCAATGCAGAAATATACAGCTGTCCCATACAGGAATCGAACCTGCAACCTTGGAGTTATCAGCACCATGCTTTAACCAACTGAGCTATCCATGTGTATAAAATGCTATGTATGATTAAGAATAGCTTAGGACTCTTGCCATGTTTTAAATAGCTGACCATTTAACTTGACCAAGCTGTTACATAGAATCA
Organism: Podarcis tiliguerta; assembly: GCF_965153285.1. Lineage (NCBI taxonomy): Eukaryota > Metazoa > Chordata > Lepidosauria > Squamata > Lacertidae > Podarcis > Podarcis tiliguerta. The sequence goes on from NC_139537.1 coordinate 68,677,189, forward strand.
TAGAAGATTCTATGCCCGAAGAGTCTAAGAATGATCATCTGTACTTTATTTCATGCCCACATTGGCCAGGATCCAGAGGTACTCAAGATCTAGAGGCACCCAAGGTCTTGAGCATACCCAGATGAGTTTATTTTTTAAAATTTGATGGACGGAATCATCATGCTATATCACAAACACAAGTCCATACCTCCCCTTGGCCCACACACACATAGTTGTGATCTTCTTTAGATTGTTGTAATAATTGTACTCCATGAGTACCTTGTAGCAGTAAAAGGGGTGTCATATTCCAGAACAATTCATCCAAGAAATGCAAGAATCTATGAACATGGGAGAGGTTTCTTGGGATGGAAGATATGTAAAGCAAAAAACTGCAACAAAAAAAGCTTCCTATTTTCTTAGTGGAATAGCTTGCTATTCCATATCCAGGTGCAATTCACCTTCAGATTTTAAAAATGGAAACTTTTTAAAGAAGGATTTCTAGTTGTCCACATGACTGCCCTTTGCAAAATATCTGCTCCCGTTTCAAGATAAAAGGTAACATTATTTGCACCATGCATTTAGAAATCATAAGTAAAACATATGGGAAAGTATGCTTCAAACTTCAGGGCTCTTTTACAGGCTTTGCTATGCGAGTATGTGTGTGTAATCTCATCTTCTGTCCATCCTTTAAAATTATACAGGTCTGTGTGTGTTGGCTTTGCAGAAAGGGTTAGGGTGATGAAGGTAGGAGAGAATTGAACTGCACTTGATTTGGGGTTTGTTTGTGTTTTCCTGGACCCCCAGACTGGGTATTTTTCTGGTGAGTGCATTTTGCAACACAGTGTGAATGCAAAAAATAGTGCATTTGTGGGGGATTTCTGTTGGCCTGTACATTTATCATTCCACTTTATGAGTTGCTCTGCAGTGCTTCCGCAATGTAATTCCATTATTGCCATCTGGAGGGGCACTCTGGCACTACAGAGCAACAAAAGCAGGTAAAAGAAGCAACCCCTCACAGATCATTTGTGGTATGAAGAGTTACAGGATCTCAGCAGGGAGGTATGGGGCATGTCCTGATTGGGAAAGAAGGTGTACATCCACACCAAAACTTCTGTTTGCCCAAACAGTTTTGAAAACAGGATCACATATAACCATAGCTGTCAACTTACAGATTTGAAAATAAGGGACCAGCAGCCAAAATAAGGGACCTACAGCCTCAACTGTTCCAGGCACTCCAGTCTTCCTGTCCTCCTGCAGTCTGGTCAAACTCATGCTGGTAGCTTCGGAAACACTGTCCAACCAACTTTGTAACCAGAGGTTCAACCGAATAGAATCTGAATCACATGCACCACAAGGCCTATGCAGCCTTAACTTAAGATGGCTCCCCGGCCTGGCTTTGCACTGCAAAGTTTGCAGCAGCACGTGCAACAAAATGGCATCCAGCATTCAAAAAACCCCTCAGCTTGCATTAGCTAGCCACACACAAGGCATGCAAGCCCCACCCCCCAGTCATTCTTAGACTTCTTATTGGGTGAGCAACACAGCCAAGCAACACAATTGGAGCCTCCCTCCTCCCTGGCCAGCAGGGAGGGAGGGAGAGGAGCTGCTTCCTTTGAAATTTAAGGGACATCATTTAAGGGACATCCATCAATAAGGGACAGCAGCGGGACATGGCGCTGGAATAAGGGACTGTCCCTTCAAATAAGGGATACTTGACAGCTATGCATATAACCATCCCAGTGCCATCACGAGCACAAACGGTGAATGCACAAAGAAAATGATATCTGGAGGTGCCTGCAGTGCCAGAACTTGATTGCTCCTCTCCATGTTTCACTGTGCCAATGAACAGATGTGGGGCGATAATCAGGATGGCAGCAACCCTGTGGAAAATTGCTCCTCTGAAAGGATTTGCTTTGGGGAGAAATCCTTCATTGATGCCAGTGAGGAAGTACCCTCCCCTACAGATCACAGAAGGAGAGAAAAGGGTTAAATGTCCTTCCATGTCTGCTATGATCTAATAGTTTTACTTTCTCTTCCCCCAGCCCCCAGATGATGCTATTTGCATTTAAAAATAGCCGCATGTTAAATGCAAAGATGCATTTAAGGTCGCATATGTAGAGTGACAGTTCCCAGAAGGAATTGCCAGAAGGCCAATTTAAATCTGTAATGTAAATACACCCTTAGACACGGATATCTCTTTACTGTTATTTTGCTTTATGTTAAACTGAACTTTCTGCTGTTCATTAAGCGAAAGGAACACGAATGAATGTAAGAAAATGTGATGAATGACTGAACTGTGGTTGAGTCATTCTACAGTTTCTCCAATTCATTTAGTATATGAACACTGCTATTTTACAACCACAGCAGACAGTTCATAAATTGGCAACATAAGGTGTTTTTTTAATAGGTTCTGAGTTGAGTTAGTACTATAAAACATCGCCTACATTTCATCTGTTTCATCTGTAACTGTGATAGGGTTACCCTTGCTTTGGCTTAATAAGGAAGCTTAGTGTCATGTTGTCTGCCTTTTCCTAGGTGTTGTAGTGCCATAGAGGGGTGGAAGGAGTGAATTTGCTGTGAAGATTCACTAGGGAAACATACATGGCTAACTGCATGTTGTTGTGGCAGATCAGCTGTAACCATGAAGGGTCTACTGAGCCAGGAAGGATCAGAAATATACAAGATCTGCGTGAATACCAAGGAATAGATGGATGGGTGTTTTTGAGCTGCATCCAAAAGGGGAGAAAATGATGAAAGAATAGTAAAAACTTTAATACAGCTTTCCAAACCTGATGCTTTCTAGATGTTGCCCTCCTCACTTCCAGCCAGCACTGCCTGTGGCAAGGTACAGTGGTACCTCGGGTTACAGACTCTTCAGGTTACAGATGCTTCAGGTTACAGACTCCGCTAACTCAGAAATAGTACCTCGGGTTAAGAACTTTGCTTCAGGATGAGAACAGAAATGGCGGGGCGGCGGCAGCTGGAGGCCCCATTAGCTAAAGTGGTACCTCAGGTTAAGAACAGTTTCAGGTTAAGAACGGACCTCCAGAACGAATTAAGTTCTTAACCCGAGGTACCACTGTATTATGGGAGTTGTATTATAGTACCAGCAACATCTGGCGGGTACCAGGTTAGGACAAACTACTTTAATATACTGCCCAAATAAGACATTTATCACATTGCAAAATCTGCAGTTTGTTTGTTTTTTTGGTGGGGGTGGTTATCACGGCACCTACAGTCCTGGACATTTGTGTTAATGTCACCCAGTTCTTGTTGTCTTTATTGGCTCGAGCACCTGAATTATTCTAAAATTCATCCTGAAACCCCCCCTGCCCCCAACAACCAAAAAGTAAGGAAGCTCCTGAGCTGTAAGAAATCAGATTCCTATCAAATAATGGTTAACATTTGGTATGGACATTTATAGCTGATCCAAAACAGAGAGAAGTTCACAAGAAGATGAAAAATCCAATAAGGGCATTTTGGTACATCTTTAGAGGCCAGCAGGGACACTTCCACCTTTTAAAGTGCTTTGCTTAGCATTACGTCTCAGGAGGAAAGTTAGCTCATTTGTTACCTGCATTATAAAGTGACGTTTCTAGGTGTGGGTTTTGTTTTGTGGGGAGGGTTGCTAAGGATACACTTTCAAGTGTATATGATCTGCCTTGACATAAGAATTTAAGAAGAGTTCCGTTGGATCAGTCCAAGGACAATGTCATGTTCTTATAATGATCAACCAGATACCGATGAGAAACTCACAAGGAGGACATGAGCGCTCTACCCACTTGCGATTTCCGCCATTTGCAATACTGGTGGTAGAATTAAGCCATTGTTGCTAGTTAGCCACTGTTAGACTTATCCTCCATGTCTGAACCCCTTTTTAAAGCCATCCAAATTGGTGGCCATCCATCAATGGTGGCCATCCATTGGTGGTCACAAATTAGACTCAGGGTTGGAAGAAGTAATTTCTTTGGCCTGTCCTGAAACTTCCAACACTCAGGTCCATTGGGTGGCTCCAAGTTCTGGCATGAGAGGGGGAGAAACACTTCTCCCTATCTGCTTTCTCCGTACCCAGGCCCACCAGCTTGGCCCTGGGACCATAGAGGGTGCCTGATGTCAGCATGCCCACGGTGCATGTGTTTGGTGTTAGCTTGCCTGCCGGCAGGCACACCTCACATCAACACACCTTCAGCCCTAGCACAAAAAATTGTGGGTGCCTGACCCCTTAATGGGGAATGTTGTGTAGGGCGGGAGCCCCCAGCTCCCACCCCATCCGGCGCCTATCTCTGTACCTAGCATAATTTTACACACCGCTATTACGTCATCGCCCTCACTTCACTTTTCTTTAAACTAAAAAGCCTCAAATGTGAAGCTTTTCCTCATAGGGGAATCCTGCTCCCTCGCCGCCGCGGCTGTTTACTACAAGCACAAGCTAGGACAGCATGTGCTGATTTTTCTGCACAGCTCCTTGTGGATGCAGTGCCTACTCATGGTTGTGAGCCTGCGGGCATGTTCTCATGGCCATGGAGGGCACATTCAAACATGGGTAGAGAATCCTTTTCTCTAGATTGAAAACTGGGGTGGGGGGGGGGGGTGTGGAACAGTATGAACTGGTTCTGTGGGTCACTTAGTTTTCCATGCTAGTAAATGATGTAGCATATCCCCTGATTTGGTACTTGAGCACCACCTTCAGTTTGCATTATCCAGAAGTGCTAATGTGAGCCAATCATTCACAATGTTTGTATGAGAAACAGTATTCGTGTGAGAGACCTGTTGAATCAGCAGAGCAACACCTGACTGGGTATAGGAGGTCCTTGACCAAGAGTCTGGCAAGAACAAATACTGAACATTTGGTTCAAACAGTCTATAACCATACCCTTCTTCGACAAGCCCTTTCGTCTTCATGGATTCTATTCTGCCTACTTGACAGTTCTTCTCATTTTGGTCCTTTGCTTGGGAGTGTTTACTTATTAACTCCTCCTGTCCATATGTCTTGGATCCATGGTCCTCTGGTACCAGATCCTCTGGCACTGACTCCCTTCTTGGTTCATAAGTTCCTAGATCCTGATTTGTGAGCTCTGTCTTCAATGCCCAACCATTGACTGCTGCTTCAGTAGGCCTGAACTATGCCTGCAAGCATTTCGCAGATTTCTATGTAGTAAATGTGTTCTTAAGCAGGCGTCACAGTCGAATGAAGCAACAGTCAGGTTTTTCTAAGTGGATGTGTTTCAGCAAGAAAAGGAGAGAGGAGAAGAAGCTGAATGTTAAGGGAATGGCACCAAGTGAGGGGCAGTGACCTCAAGGATTAGAAGATCTCATACATGGAATACAGCGTATTTACTCTTGCCTAGTAACCTTAATGTGCTTCTTTGGTGCCATTCACAAATTTATTTTAACAGTATTATATTCATAAGATTTAAAGAAAAAGAATACTCCAAAACAAATTTCTTTTTTGTTTTTACTTTTGCTTTGTCTTTTCCTTTGTTACCTTTCACAGCAAACAGGTTCCCAGCATATTTTGCTAGCAGGTTCCTTTCCTTCTATTATTAAAGTAGCTACTAGTCTCCATGGATTTCTTTGCTTGTTCCACATACACTGCCTTACAACTTTTGCTTCCATTCCTGTCCCTGTTCTAGCAATGGTTTGGCTAGCTGTTCTCCCCATTGTTCTCCACTTTATCCAGTAAACATAGGCTCCATTCACGTACATCTTAAACCATGGTTTCAGACTGTGGCTTGTTAACGAATTTTAGTTACAACAAACCACTGTTCCCTGTTTTCTGGCATTAGGTGGAATTGTGGTTTGTTCTAAAGTAAAAGCAGGTTTCACTTTTATCTCTCATAAGGAGAGAAGAGGAAACATCTGAACCTCAGACTCACCGCAGCTCATTCTCAATAGGTGGTCATCTGAACCAAGCCATAGTTTAACTATAGTGTAGCAGAATAGCACATCTGAATGCTCTACCATGTATAAAATCTATGAGCATAGAAAACTAGAATATTAGAAAAACTCTTCACTCACCAAGCTAGAGAAGCTCCATCAAACAAAAAGCCAAATTACTCAAAAGCTGAATAGAATGCTAGCTGTCAACTGTGTGCTGTTCCCAGCCAAAACTTACAGAGACAGCTGTGAAAGTTTGTTGGAAGTAAGATTGCATTGGCACACTTCCCCTGCTTCCCATTTGTTTGTACAATGAACATGGTTCTGGTAGCTTGCAAATTTCTAAGTATGCCCTCCACATTGGTAGCTGGTGCCAGCTGGGAATCATCCATGCAGACTTATCTCCACTGGGCTGGTAGTACCAAGGCAATCTACAAGCATAAACAGTGTGTTGCAAATTTGAAACAACAAACAAGAACCTATCTCTTCTTATTCTGTAGAGAGAGTCTGTATTTGCCAACTGCGTAGAGCAATTCTTCCAGGTAGGAGTTCAAAGACAGCATGGCAGTTCTGAAGAAAGCATTCTTTTCTGCTACTATGGTGTGCAGTCCGCTGAAATAAGTTCTTTTCCACAATGGTTTGGACTAAGGCATTGGCTCAACATCACATTGGCTGCTGTTCTGCTTTTCTGGTTCAGTCATTATCATGTAGCTCTCTTCATAGATGCATCCTATTTATATTAAGTAAACAGTCAGCTGACCCATAACTCTTTCTTATGGTTCATCATGCTGTCTCTTCTGTAAATAGCAGATACAGAGATCTGTAAAGCTAGAGGATAGAAAGGTCAGTGATCCAAAGCTTAATCGGAGGCAGAGCATAACATCCTTGCTTCATTTGTTCCACTACCGCTCTGTGGAACACAAGTTACATAGCCACAGACTGAAGGCAATGGCCGCATGAGAAATGGTCTCAGATACCCGGGTTGAACTTTCCCCTTTACATTGTTTCTAACCTTATGCACCCGCATTTTGACACAGAAAGAAATGCTGCCTTCTCCCCAATGTATTTTCACAGAGCAGTTTATTAACCTCTAATTATATTCCTGATTTTGTGGAACATCATTAGAGTCACATTACACGTTTTCAGGCATTCTGTGGATACCTCATGCATACCTGCAAAACAGATGCTGACTTCATTTTACTACACACATAAACTGATGGGATGGGGAGAAAAGAGAATGTAATGATTCCCACATCATGTACATATGGGGGGGGGGGACAAGCGTATACTTAATGATATGGGGTGGACAATGCATTGTGCACATTAAATTTGTAACACATACAGGTTTGTTTGTTTGTTACATGTTTACTTTTTAAGTAGCATAGAAATAATACCTTCTGTTTTTGTCATATGTGGCATGCACCTCTGGAAGCTAAATCAGCTGTAAAATCCATATTGTTACCCTGAAATTTTCAACTTCAAACCTATGAATAGCTTAAATGCTGTGACCACGTTTCCCATTGGTTGTATAAGTTGACCTTTTGCTTCATTCCTTTGAAATCATGCTATTCTGCAGCAAGAGGGCAACACACCATAGCAGCAAGAAGTGATGAAATTCCTGTGGGTTTTCTTATTCCCCCACCCAGTTTCCCTGGGTGCCCAAAGCATGCTGGGAAGTTCTGCTGCTGGTCTTTTCTTGAGAAGAAAACAGCAGCAGGAGGACTTCTCAGTATGTTTCAAGCCCGCATTTGTTCATTCCCTAAAAAAACTATTTGCCCTTTGAACTAAACCTAGGACACCCACTGAACTATGATCCCTTCCTGCATGCAACAGGCTCGCTGGCAACACTGCATATGGGTTTGCTTCACTAGAAGTGACACAGAGCACTTGGGCTTTCAAAGAGCTTTTTGATAAGGTATGTCACAAAAGAGACCTGAGTAAACTTAGCAGTAACAGAAGAAGAGGCATGGTCCTCTTGTGGATCAGGAATTGGTTAAATAGCAGGAAGGAGAGAGCAGGAACAAATGGACAGTTCTCCAGATGAAGAGGGTTAGAAAGTGGAGTTCCACCAAGGATAAGTACTGGGACCTATGCTTTTCAACTTGTTCATGAACAAGGCATAGAAGTGGAATATTAAATGTGTTTATTGGTAATGCAATCCCACTTAGAATCAGTCGTGCGACCATTTTTTTTAACAGCTTTTGCTTTCATGGTAGACTGACGGTACCTTGGTAAAAACAGATGTGTTATATCCTTTAGCATATGTGCTTCTGTGCATGGTTGGGAGCACCACATGGAAGAAATCAGCTCAAAAAGCAAAGCAATGCTATAGAAATCTTGAGGTCTTACAAGATAAGTGAAATCCTGTTCCAGTGCAGTATGGTAGATAAAAGAGCTGAACTTGAAGGACTTAGCTTAAACTAACACCTCTATTATGGATTCGTTGTGTTGTCTTCTGTGGCATTTGCAGCAGGGGAATTGGCTATTTATGTACAGTGGTACCTTGGGTTAAGGACTTAATTCGTTCCGGAGGTCTGTTCTTAACCTGAAACTGTTATTAACTTGAAGCACCACTTTAGCTAATGGGGCCTCCCACTGCTGCTGGAGCACAATTTCTGTTCTCATCCTGAAGCAAAGTTCTTAACCCGAGGTACTATTTCTGGGTTAGCGGAGTCTGAAACCTGAAGCGTATGTAACCTGAAGCATATGTAACCCGAGGTACCACTGTATTACATTTAGATCTGGGGTGGGGAACCTTTTTGGCCCAGGGAGCCAGTTCTTAATTTCCCCCACCCTCAAGGGCCACAGTTTTGATACACGAATGGAACCACCTTCCTGCCAATCATCTGGCATGACAACGATATCAGGCAATTGACAGAGATATTGAGCCTTTGGGAAGTGCTGAAGAGTCTTTAGGTAAAGGTAAAGGTACCCCTGCCGGTACGGGCCAGTCTTGACAGACTCTAGGGTTGTGCGCCCATCTCACTCAAGAGGCCGGGGGCCAGCGCTGTCCGGAGACACTTCCAGGTCACGTGGCCAGCGTGACAAAGCTGCATCTGGCGAGCCAGCACAGCACACGGAAGGCCGTTTACCTTCCCGCCAGTAAGCGGTCCCTATTTATCTACTTGCACCCGAGAGTGCTTTCGAACTGCTAGGTTGGCAGGCGCTGGGACCGAGCAACGGGAGCGCACCCCGCTGCGGGGATTCGAACCGCCGACCTTTCGATCGGCAAGCCTTAGGCGCTGAGGCTTTTACCCACAGCGCCACCCGCGTCCCTTGAAGAGTCTTTACTCCTTCCCCAATGCCGTTGGACTCCAATCCCATCAGCCCCTGCCAGGAAGGCCAACAGTCCGGGATGATAGTAGTCATATGGTGGATCTCTGCTTCCACATCCTTAGCTCTTCCACATGGTTAAAGTTGAAATGGTAAATCATTAAGGGGAGGAGATTTTTGTTTGTTTGAGCCAACTGCAAAGCACCAGGTGCACTGATGGCGCTGTGTGAATGAATAAACAGACAGACCTTCTGTCCTCAAAGTAAGGGAGATAAATGAACCCAAATGTGCTCATTATTATCTCTGCTTATGATGTGCTGTACCGACGCTACTCAAGGAAGCCTGTGCAAAGGAGGCTGCAGTTTGAATGCGTACTTCTGACTGCCTGAATGTTTTGAATGCTGTCCCAATATTTGGATAAATGTGGCGGCGGAGGCACCACAGCAATGGGATCAGACGTCATTTATCATCGAGACAGAAACAAGCTTGAGAGAAGCAAGCCTTAACCACTGAAGTATTTGCTTCTACATTTTCTCTCCTCCCCCTACCCCCAGCCATTTATTTTCCTATTGCTTTTGAGCAGTCGTTCCTCCATGGATAATGTTTGCAAATGAAAGCAGTCTTGGCATGCAAAAGTCAAGAGGCAGAGATAACATTGCTGCCACAAAGGTTACCAGGGAGAGTTAGATCACAGCCGTGATTAGCTCTCTTGGCAAAGGGAAACACGCAGGACTCCGTAGGCAAAGGAGGCTGTTTGTTATTTGCATATGCTTGATTATATGCAATGTTACAAAGAAAATGAAAGGGTCTGGCACTGCTAGAAGAAAATTAGAGTGTGATTACTTTATGTTAATAGCAAACTTTCTTTTTTCTTGGAGGCTCTTTGGTGCCATATGCTAGAAATGCGGCGGATGTGTTAACTACAGAGAAATGAGCACATTTCTTCTTCCAGTTCTGATTTGAAAAACAACCGAAAACTAGTTATTCCAACAGATGCTCATCCGTATTGAGATACATGCGCTTCAGAAAAACTGCTTTATGTAACAACCTAATTTTTAATAGAATCCATTTGTTTGCCTTCTGAAGTTATGGCTTTTTCAACAGACCGCTTCACCCAATTGGAATGAAGAAAACATTCCATTTACTGTGGCAAATGACATTTTGAAAAGCATGCAGGGTGGGGTATACTAAAACTGATTTGTCTTCTGCAGGATTTTGCCTTAAAGTGTTTCTGTTGCCAAACACTCCGTCTGTGGAATAAGCAAGGCATTTTTTCAGCTGGAACTCACCAGAACTTAGTTCTGGTACCTCTCAGGTGGGTGCCATTGCCATTCTAAGATAACAAGGGAGGTGTTCATGCTGATTTCTGGCACCTCTTTCTCTAGAAAAATAGCACTTCCAGGAAAACTACCCAGCCTGTCTATTGCAATAGCTTGGTTCACTCAGGGGTGAACTTGACATGGCATTATTCATGTACTTAGCCATTCCATGGATGATTTTTAAAAAATAATAATAATAAAGAAATAGCCAAGATATCGAGGCATGGTCTTGATCCGACTTTCTCTTCCCATGCCTTCTATTTATTTTTCAAAAATCAGCTCTACAAGGGCTAAAGATATAAATAACATCAAGAGTTCTTATGCATAGCTACAAGTGATTATGACAAAGGTTTCAAGATGTAATATACTTCTTAGCCACAAAAAGCTGCAGAGAAGACGTCACAGGAAACAGAACTTGGAAAACTCTCTTTGGTGCCACTCCAGACACACCAGTTTTACTCCAAACTTCAGAAAGACATGGGGGGGGGGGGAGAGAGAAAAGAAAATTATAGCTGATTACAACATTGGATGTACAGAAGATGAATGGGAGCTATCAGTTTGAGGTGGATTATGAATACATTTAATAACACATCAAAAGGCAAATCTGAACCTGGGAGAGGGAATTTAGGAAGCTTTGTATGCAATGCATCATCATTATTATAGCTGCACATTCATAAGGTGAGCTGAAAGAGACACCAAAATGCAGTAGGTGAGGATTTGTGGAGCACAAGATCAAGTCTCCAGTGGAGGCTCCTCCACTTGGGTGATGGACGCATTGCGCCATCAACGTCAATCTGCCTTTCCTCAGTCCCTCCATATACAAACCCCTGTGTTGCAATATAGACAAGCTGAACAAAATAACACAACATGATGGCCAATAACAATGGCACTAAACACTATTATAGACTAATACAAATGATCAGAAATGCAACCAAAGTCTTCTTCACCAGTAGCGGTAGAATGATTGAAAAGTTTGATATATACATAATCTGTCAACAAATGTCGCCGGAACAGAGTTTCCGGGTAACCAATCTGTTTCGTTCAATGCTTCATGGAGGCACCTTTAGTTGAACATTTTATTTCCCTGCCTCACTGACTTCTTACTTAAGACAAGTCTAGGGTTGGCCTTGCCTATGAGCATCCTCCTTCTGAATCTCAGTGTTGGGCTTGAGAAGCTTACCAGGGAGGAGAATGAGGTCAAAACTAGAACACGCTATACCTTCTAAGCACATTCGAAGCATTTTCTCCACCTCGAAGTATTCTGAGCCCTGATGTTTACCACTGACAAGAGTTACAATTCCTTGGATCCTTAAACTCCAGTGCCCAGAATTCTTTGAGGGGAGAAATGTGCTTTGAATGTGCTTCAAAGGTACGGGTAACTTGCAACTTACGCTTATTTTACTTACGTGATCGCAGTTTTGGGTGGGTGGGTGGGAATAAATAAATAATCTGAGAGTGAAGGAAACCCACTCTCCTTTTATTTCCCAAGCACCTGTGCAAAGCTGAAATCCCAGGCTTACCCGGCTTTGGGAAAGCAGAGGGAGGGCTCTGGCAGCATCCCAGAGTAGTCACGCTGTCTTCCCCAAACTGGGCAAGCGCTTACCAGGCTTTGGGAAGGAGGTGGGAGGACCACAGGACCAGCCAGAGCCCTCATGCTGCCTTCCCATCGCCAAGCAAGCAGACCTCCATGTTGCAGGGGACCTGGCTTTATGTGTTTTTGTGTATACATGTGGCCCCCCAGAACCTAACCCTCAAGTAAGATAGTCTAGTAGCACCTTAGAGACCAACTAAGTTTGTTCTAAGTATGAGCTTTCATGTGCATGCACACTTCCTCAGATACTCAGTGTGCACACACCATGCACATGAAAGCTCATACCTAGATCAAACTTAGTTGGTCTCTAAGGTGCTACTAGACTATTTTTTTAGTTTTTTAGTTTTTAAAAAACCAACATGGCTACCTACCTTTTTTAGTTTTTAAAAGACCAACATGGCTACCTACCTTTTTTAGTTTTTAAAAGACCAACATGGCTACCTACCTGAACCTCAAGTAAGATGTGAATTACTTGTGCATGCAGCCAGAGTTAGCTGTACCTGAAAATGGCTCTGGGTCCACCTCTGTTGGGCTACCCATCTTCTGCCCTAGACTTGCTCTTCTAGTCATTTGTAGCTTGCCAGATCCTGAGCAGATGCAAAGCAGCAATGGGACTCTAACCTTCAGGTACATATTTCAGAGCTCCTAGAAGGCTCTATCTCAGAGGTAGCCAACATGGTGACCTCCAGATGTTTAAAGGCTATATTTCCCATCAGCCCTGGCAAGCATGACCAAAGGACAAGAATAATGGGAATTGTGACCCATAACATCTGAAGGACACCACATTGCCAATCTCTGCTCTACTGGGAATGTTTGTATTATTCATCACATTTTCCTGCCAGGAGCTCAGGGTGGTGCACCTGGTTCTTCCTGTCCCCATTTTATCTTCACAATGCCCCTGGGAGGTAGGTTAGGCTGAGAAACTGTGCCTGGCTCCAAGGCCACACACTAAGTTTTATTCATCAAGAGTCTGGTTAGGTCTAACTAGCTCATGAAGAGTCTAGCTAACAGCAGACAGGTAACCCCGCATATCTGCTGACACCCACTCTGCCTCATTAGCTTGGTTTCTTCAGGAGGCTGCTAGGATAATGAGTGAGGAGGGGGAGAGTAATGTTCTGGGGGGGGGGGGGGAATGTCTTCTGATAAACTTTGGCTCAGCTCTGCTCAGAAAAGGAACAGGGAATTATTGACAGTGAGTATCCCTGCACAGCTAGTTCCTAGCCAATCCTTCCCCTCCCAACACACACTCTTCTGAAATGAGTAGACTAGCCTGCAAGACTGGCCTCCCTCAACCACACAGAGAGAAGAAAATTAATAAGACAACACAGAGAATCCTAAATCACATGAGCCGAAATATATTTTTTAAAAAGTGTTCTGCAGGAGAAAAATCTGAATTTCTTCAGAGAGAATATTTGACTGAAAAGATTATGGTGTTCGTGAAAAGGAGATAGAGAAAGAAATCAGTTTTATTTTCTGTTGCATTTCTTACAACGGTCTATACAATTCAATTCACAAAAAGGTGTGTGGACCAGAATGTAAATCAGACATTTCTATCCAAATAGAGAAACAAAAGATTTCCCCCTTTGCCACCTCCCAATTTGGCACCAGAAGTATTAAATGGCAACTTCATAGGCACTCCATACTGCATGAATGAGGAAACCTGTGGCCTTGCAGATGTTGCTGGACTACAAATCCCATCATCCTTCACTATTGGAACACGCTGGACCTCATGGGAGTTAGAGTCCAACAACATCTGGAGGGCACCATGTTGGAACAGCAACTTACTGGAACAGGCACACATGCATGGTGCCTTCTGTCAAAAAAATGGATCTTGGCTTTGGAAGGGCACAGCAGGAGTACTGAGTGTACTGGGATGGCTCAGAGCTGATTCCATGCTATTTGCAAGGAGCCTAATTGGATTCTAGATACCTGGTGTTGCTCTACTGTATTGCTAGAGTTGTAGGAACCTGGAGCCTTGATTATTAGGGGACTCCATAGTTCTAACTCAAAGGCTCTCTGTCTGTTTGTTATGCCATTTTAGCTAGAGAGATATGAAGACACCCACCCATTTCTGTCACTGCAGCTAAAGCAAGCCTTTAGAATCAGGCAGTTGATTATGTAATGGAAGCTGAGCTGTTTTTAATAATACCCTTTCTAATTTTAGACAGAGATACCTTGCCTGCCACTGGGGAAGAGGCCACCGTTGTCCATTTATTCTGCCAGCTCTTGAAAGAGCTGACCACCAGGACTAGCTCTCAAAGAATCCCTTGGTGTTCCTTATTCTCTTGGGACCACAATGTAAAAAAAAAAAGCTACCCTCTTAGGTTCTTGAAGCCCATTCTCCTAGGGCTGTATCTCATTAACGGATTCACAGCATAGCAGGCAGAAGAACTGCGGAGGGATAGAATAGCACCCCACAATGCGGCCATTCTCACCTAGCAACAAAAGCTGTCTGAAGAGACGAGTCATCTTAAAAGGTCCATGCTCAAGAAGAATGAAGAGTCGAGCCCGGCTCTATTGTGAAGCTCCTTTCTCCTTTCACGTGTATGTTCTCAAGCCTGCTGGGACGTTTTATTTTATTTTATTTGCAAGGATGTCTTGGGATTTCCACAAAGCACACTGTGTTCCTTTTGCGGGCAAATGAGCCACATACCTAGCATTTTGCTTCTGTCAAATAACAAGTGCCTCTGTGTTTATATTCCAGTCATGTTCCTTTTATTGCCTGAGCTGCTCTGCCCATCCTCACAGGGCAGGAAGATGCTTGCAGAGTCAGAGATATATCACAGACAAGGGAGCAGAAATCCGGAACTACAAACAAACCGACAGACAGGTGCATGCACACATAGTCCACATACACAGCATACATTTAAAGCACATGCCTCCAGTGGGTCATGGGAACTGTAGTTTACCCCCACAGAGTTACAATTAACAAACTACAGTTCCCAGGATTCTTTGCGGAGATGTGCTTTAAATTGATAGCAATTGCCTCATTATCCAATTCTGTCATTGGTATGCCAGTTTGTGACTTTTTTATATGAAGTTTAAAGCAATACACACATTTTCACAAGCAATTTCCCTAATCCATTTTTACACATGCTTTCCTCTAATCTATGCATTTTCATAAGTGTTACTTGGTTGAAGAACTGCCTCACAACATTCAGATAAGTGCACATTTCGAAGGATAGCTGTATTGTACATCAATCCCCAAAACTCACCCCATGGAAATAAAGACAGAGACAGCGGAGACAGAATTAAGGCCACAACTTTATTGATTGGTATTGGCTTAGCCATTGGTATAAGACTATATCTGGCTCCTGCCCACCCAGCAGGAAGCCTCTGAAGGGTAAACAACCAGCAGGGGGTGCTCCATCAATTCTTATTGACTGGTGCTCACCCCGGGGGTTCCCAGGGGTCCTGGCTTGGCCCGGCAGGAGGTGGCGGCAGGAACTTGACAGAATGGCATTGATTGGATTGGTGATGTGGAGAGACAGAGAGAACCACATTGCTTTTCTTTCTGTGCTGTCCCCTCCTGTTTTGTTTTTAGAAAGCTGTGGAAGAACCATGATTTAACTAAGATTGGGGAGCAGTGGTGTAGTGGAACACCAGCCGGGGGCAGGGACACAGCACTGCCACTTGGACATTAAGGGTTGTATCTACCATAATTGTCCCATTCACACAAGGACTTCTGCAAGGCAGCTTCACTTCCCTCTCCTCTCTCTATGTGATTTCAGTGGACATAAACACGAGTAAGTTTATAATGGATTGTGGCTGCCATGTTGTGGCTTTTAGGAGGAATTGCTACCACTGCAGCAAAGCGTCCCATTTATGACTTGCCTCCTCATTAAAGAAAATGTTTGGCTGACTTTTGGAGCCAGGCATTTAATCAAAATAAAGCTGAAGTGGTTGGGAATCAACTCTCATGGCCACCATATGCCCAAATGATCATGTGATCTAGGAGGCATTAAACTATCCTATAACCACAGATAAAGGTAAAGGGACCCCTGGCCATTAGATCCAGTCGTGGCCGACTCTGGGGTTGTGGTGCTCATTTCGCTTTATTTGCCGAGGGAGCCGGTGTGCAGCTTCCGGGTCATGTGCCAGCATGACTAAGCCACTTCTGGCGAAACCAGAGCAGCGCACGGAAACGCCGTTTACCTTCCCACCAGAGCAGTACCTATTTATCTACTGGCACTTTGACGTGCTTTCGAACTGCTAGGTTGGCAGGAGCAGGGACCGAGCCATGGGAGCTCACCCTGTCACGGGGATTCAAACCGCCGACCTTCTGATCAGCAAGTCCTAGGCTCTGTGGTTTAACCCACAGCACCACCCGCATCCCTGGAACCACAGATACTTCATATTTAATCCAGCAATCAGGCACTGATACCCCAAAGTGAGAACTACTGGAATGGAATTTGGAAAGGTTGGGTGGGAGGAAAAAGAGAATAAATCTTAACCTTCACAATGCATGAAGACAGCAGCTCATTAGAGCAGAAGCTGCTTCATAATGCACCAACTCAGAGAAAACCTGCCACTTGGAATTACAATTCTTCTTTGCGAGAAAAGCACTTGCTGAACTCTCAGTTCCAGAGAGTTACGAACAGCTCATCCTTGTCAAAGCAGCGAAAATCTCAGGGTCTGGAGCTGCCAGACACAGACTGTAATTTGCTCACTTATACAAATCGAGGAGAGGAGCCAGAGAACAAAACCGCTGCAGATAGGCATGGAGGCAATGGAACTTGACAGGCTACTTGCAGACACCTGCTGCACCTAGGCTGTGTGTGAGAGAGTCCTTCAAAATAGCATTGATATGAAAACCTGACATAGTTGATCTTAACAGTACCAGGGCCTAGTTCAGATGTAATGACTAAGTGGTGACTTGAAACAAGCCAGGAGCAAAACTATGGGTGTAATGGGACTCTGTGGATAGTTCCAAGGCAATTGTGGAAGCTTTTGAACTCTTCTTCCTCTTGCAAACTGCAAAGTACAATTACAGATTTAGTGAGAAATCCAAAAGGCAGGGAGGAAGGGAAAGCGGAGGCAAATAATCCAGCTTTTCCATTGCCCTGCCAGTTTGATGTTGGCAAGGCAATAATCATGGAGTAGGTTTGTTTCTTTTCCTGTTTCAGGTTTCTTTAAATAATAAAAAAAATCCCATTGGAATTATTGGGAGGGAAATAAACTACACTGGCTCTAGGGCTGGCGCTGTTGGTACCCCTGTTCATGTGTCAGGGAAATGGGAAAGCCATGGATTTGGATGCATAGCAACTCCCCCCCCCCACACACACACCTTCTCATTTAACGTCAACCATGCTGCTGGGTACATCTTGTTAGAATGAATTCTGTTGTGTTTACTATGTGCTGTGTGGGTGGCCCTGAGTTCTCTTACTGAATGAAGCTGAACATTGGAAGGATCAGGACAGACAACTAATCCAGAACGCAGCAGCTAGACTGGTGACTGGGAGCGGCTGCCGAGACCATATAACACCTGTTCTGGAAGACCTACATTGGCTGCCAGTACATTTCTGAGCACAATTCAAAGTGTTGGTGCTGACGTTTAAAGTCCTAAAAGGCCTCAGCCCAGTATACCTAAAGGAGCATCTCCACCCCCATCATTCAGCCCAGACTCTGAGGTCCAGCACTGAGGGCCTTCTGGTGGTTCCCTTACTGCGAGAAGTGAGATTACAGGGAACCAGGCAGAGGGCCTTCTCGGTAATGGCACCCACCCTGTGGAACACCCTCCCATCAGTTGTCAAGGAAATAAACAACTGACTTTTAGAAGACATCTGAAGGCAGCCCTGTTTAGGGAAGTTTTTAATGTTTTGATGTTTTATTGTGTTTTTAATATTATTTTGGGAGCTGCCCAGAGTGGCTGGGAAACCCAGCCAGATGGGCAGAGTATAAATAATAAAGTATCATCATCATCATCATTATTTTCCCCATGCATAACATAGTTAAACTATAGAATTCACTCCTGTAACATGCACTGATAGCCAACCACTTGGATGGCTTTAAAGGGGATTAGACGTGGAATGTAAGTATATCAATAGCTCCTAGCCATGATGGCCATTCTGAGAAACAGTTGTTGGGAATCTCAACAGCCAGTTGCTTTTGAGTATGCTGTTGCACTCCAATCTGGCTTGCAGACTTCCTGTAGGAATCTGATTGGCCACTGTGAGAATAGGTTGCTGGGCAAGTTGAGTCTCTGGTCTGATCTAGCATGTCAAAACTCCATCATCAGGGAGGAATGAGTTGTGGACATTTCTGCAGCCTCATGGAGGGGCCATCAGATACCCAATGGTTGCTATGGCCCCTGGAGCTATAGAATTACAGTTTTAAATGACTGTCTAAAAGCCAATGAATTCCTAGTGTAAGATAAATGTCATATCTACAGGATATGTAAGTATCTAGAGATAGGATCACCACAATTTTTCCTCAAATACAGCTTAAAAGTAACTTCTCCATGGTTGTAAGGCTGAGGTGAGCACTGGGATTTTGAAATCCATACAGGCTGAAACGTAATAAAAATAGAAGCAAACAATATTTCAGGGAAATTAATGGAAACTGGGACACTGCAATCTAAGGGAACACGGTTTGGGGCATTTTAACAGAAACGGCAAGTGCTTTTAAAGTCCCCACACATCACCTCCTTGACATTCCATTTCCTTTCATTTCCATCTGGCCTTCAGATTTGATCAGGAAAAAAACCATCTCTTGCTGGCATATTGAATAACACAGACTTTATGTTGCCCTAATCAGGACTTCACAGAAATGTCATAACTGTTATCCACACTTCTTGTAAAGTGCAGAGGTGTGTGTGGTGTTGTTTTCTTTCAATCCAATCAAAACTGTACTGCTTTGGAAAGGACTGAGAAATTTCTGTGGAAGCAGAATTCAGAGAATTTTTTTTAAAAGCCCTCCTGATTTCAGATACTCTGTGGATAGATTTATGCCTGGGAGATGAAGTGCAAGCTCTGTTACATCTCATGTTTTCCCCGGCAATTAGAAATGATCCCCAGGCTTATTTAAATGAACTCATATGCCCTGATTTGGCACAACACAACATAATCCTTCTGCCACCACATTTGATAGCCAGAGAAGGATAATGTGTATGATAAAAGCAGCACCTTGTTTTCAAGGAGGCAACCTTCTTTACTTTTGGCATTAACTTTATAAGGCACGGGTAAAAGAAAGACATATATTAAATATGCTGCATAACGCATGTGTTAACATTCACCCATAATTCACAGGAAAGTGATGCATTATCTTGGAATAGCTTCCAGAGCTTAGACCAGGAAACAGGGAACTCTTGCAGGGTCAAACCTTCAGATGGGCTACAAGTTCAGCGTAAGGTAATATTAAACCCACCTCCTAGTTTGGGCATGTCTTGCTCTTTTACAGTGAAATCTTATGCATGTGTAATCAGAAGAAAGTCTCACTGGTTCAGTGGAACTTACTTCTAAGTAATGTGTACAAGAGAACAATCTTAGGAGTCTAGTGTCAAGGGTTTTGTTGCTGTTGTTGTTGTGTGTGTTTTGCTGCTTTTAAAATGTTTTGTTCTCTTGTTTTATATTGTTATAATGTGAGTGATTTATCGTGTTGGGAGATGGGGAAAAGTAGAGGAGAATCCAATTTCCTTCCAGCAGACTTGGGGGGGGGATTGCTCTGATCCCTAGTTATGGTCTCCAAGAGTGGCCACAAGCCAAATTGGGAGGGGAAAGGAATAAAGAACCACGAAAAATGCATTGATCCATCAAATCTCTTGCTAAGTCTGCACGGCAGACAAGAACCTCTTTATTCCAGTAGCTTTTCCAGTTTCAGCTTTTTCTGTAATAATACAAACTTTATAGATTTTAGAAATAATGGTTGAGATATTGTTTAATTTTGTAGTTCACTTTTTATGCATCTTGTCTGTCATGATGCTCATTAATCTTCGATGCAACTCTATTAAAACACAGTTAAATAGAAATAATCAGGACCCTTTGACAAACTAGCCACAGTTGCATGTTTGCATGTGCATGTTAGCCTGAGTTTCTGTGTCCAGGTGCTGGTGGTGTTCAATTAGTGTTCTGCCAAAGCCTGTATTTTCTCAAAAGTTTTATCCCCCTGCAAAATAGACTAGTATTTTTTATTTTTTTATTTTGCTGCTTTCTGGGGCACATTAGAATTTCTTTAGAGTTTCAGCCAGTAAGGATTGGGCTTATGTTATCATTGCATGGTGACTGTAGGTGGTCTCTTGCATTTTTCCTTCTGTTAAACATTCCCTAGCAGCCTTCCTAGCTGCTTGTAGTTCCTGATCCAAAAATAAAAAAGATGAGAGAAGTTAATCCATGGCATCTTCCCCACAGCCTTAATTGAAGACATTGGAAGCCAGGAAGCTTGGTGACTAAGCACCAGAGATGAGAGCGGTCACCCAAAATTTTGCAATAATGTCATCTGAAATTCTGGGCAAGCCCGTACACATTTCAGAGTAGCACATTTGCCATGACTGGATCAGCAAAAGCACTTACCATGTCACAGTCAATGAAAGCTTTTCACTCCAGAACTGCATTTCACACACAGTCTGCTATAACAGAAGCAATTTGTCTAGTGTACCTTGATAGTTGTAAATCTGTGCTTCTGAAACAGAGGTGCAGCTATGTTGCAACACTGAGCACTGCTTTGGGCCACTAAATCTGTGTCTTCCCATGTAATAATGATGACCTCACAAGCTTCCTTTGTTACATTTTGGTTGTGGAGCAACAGATTAATCTCTGCTTTCGTTCTATGATTATTTTCCCCCACACTGTTAGCCTAAGTGATTTTGTAGCAGTATACAATTAATAAGATTTTCTCTCTGGAGGTTTCCTGTTTCCATCACCCACAGAGAGAGGCTGAAATTTTGCTTTTATTAGATGATCTTGATAAGAATATTTGCCATTCCTTTATCTTGTGACCCCCCACAATGTTCTTGTACTGAAGGGTACCATAACTATCAACAGATTACACACTTGTTCTGTGCTTTTTACAAGCACAACTCTGATCCTTTTGCTTTGATGATCTTCTAACAGAAGCCCTCTAAGCAATTACTACTATTACTATTTCAAATTTCTACCCTGCTCTTCCTCCCAAAACAGCCCAAGGCAGTAAACAATAGAGTCCAACAATACCTGTTGACCCCGATGCAAAGAAAATGATGCTAGTTCCTTATATGATGGTCTTTCCATCAAGTAAACCTGATAAAACTTCTTGAATAATTTCAGCAGATTGTGCTAGCTTCCCAAGCTCAGTAACTAAGGTAGATTTTCTGAGTGAAGCATCACACGTTGCTAATGACCAAGGAACTGGTCCAAGTGGATGGTCCAGATGTCTGTTTCACAAATTATGAATTTATGCAATAAAAACCATCTGTCCAAGCAGGGCTCTGTCAGCTTTCCACATTAGTTTCTTCAGCAACAACATTGCATGCATATATATATATATATATATAGAGAGAGAGAGAGAGAGAGAGAGAGTTGTAATGTGGTTATTGTGTCATTCCATTTTTGTGGGGGTCTCTGATAATATTTCTCCCAGAAACTTTCACTAAGAACTATTTCCACGTGCTCCCCGCCCTCATGGTAAGGTTTGTCCTTACAGGAAAACAGCTGTGCCTAACTTTTGTAAATTTGGTAGCCTTTATCCCGACAGACGATGTGACCAGTTTGCACCCAATTT
This sequence comes from Podarcis tiliguerta, assembly GCF_965153285.1. Taxonomy (NCBI): domain Eukaryota; kingdom Metazoa; phylum Chordata; class Lepidosauria; order Squamata; family Lacertidae; genus Podarcis; species Podarcis tiliguerta. The sequence continues at coordinate 68,698,921 of NC_139537.1, forward strand.
TGGCAGGAAATAAAAAGTAGATACTTTTCTTTATTAAAATAATACCTTTTAAAGGTTCACTCCATTAAAATCACTGAATGGATCTACCTGAAGTTTGGCAGGCTTAAGCCAAACAAACTCCTTTGCCTGTAAATTTCATCCACTTATGTGAAAAGGAGGGGGGAAGTTATGACCATTGTTAGATTCCCCAGTACAGTAAATGTGAGGGGGAAAGAGCTTGAAATTTAACAGATCAGAGCTGGACCTGAATAACCAAACAAATTGGAATGAACACAGAGCAGATCCAAAATAGACTGGGCTGCTTCCAAAGGCTATATAGAAAGAAAACAAATCTGGTGGTTGGTGCCCCAACCAGCAGACACGCTGCGTGGTTGCATTAATGGCCTTCCATCCATTAGTGTAGTGATCCCTTGAAACAAAGCTTCAAATGCAGTGCAGATGCTGCTAAGGCTGACATCCTCAAAGTGCGTGCTTATACTATTTAACAGCAAACTCTCACAACTTTAGCATTATAGCTTTAAACCTGTCATTGTGCTTCCAGGTTAGTTCTACATCTATAGCATACATTGCTTGATCAAAGAGTGCATGTATTGCATCCAGACACAGTGAATCTTTAATTTGGACATCCTGACAAAGCAGCTTGGACACAATAGACATTGACATTGCAGCAGCACCAACTGTACAGAGGCACTGAACAATGTCAGACATCACATTAACATCCCTTCCTACCTGTATGTTAAATCTAGTCCAACATGTACAACAGTTCAAGCAACAGGTGGGAACAACCAACCATTTTTGGACCCACAGACTATTGACAGTATCAAGTTCCTCCAATTCTTAAAAAAAAAAAAAAAATTAATTTCTCCCATCTATCTCTAAAGTAACACAGTATGTAAATTCTGCACATTCTCAAGCAAAAGAGCAGACATTTGGAAAGGAAGAGTAAGAAGTATTGTTCATTTGCATTTTCTAATCCTATAGCAGACGCTTGATCAATTATTTCTGAGGGAGCATGATAATAGCTGGTGTCCACTGAGAACAAAACTCATGTTGATTTTAATGAAACTGGATTGCACCCATCGTTTTACAGCTGGCTATCATCACAAGAAAATGAATCTCTTGTGCATAAAGGACTTCCAAGAAATAAAATGCTCTCCGCTCATAATTAACTAGTGGAGCCCATTAATTTGATCAAGAAGGGATGAATGGGAAGTAAGGCTGGTTATGGCCACTCTTATGAACCACTTAAGCCTATCACAGAAACTGGTTTAAGGAAATGAAGTGGTGGCACCATTGTTATCGTGACAGCTAAAGGTAAAGGGACCCCAACCTTTAGGTCCAGTCGGGGACGACTCTGGGGTTGCGGCGCTCATCTCACTTTACTGGCCAAGGGAGCCAGCGTACAGCTTCCAGGTCACGTGGCCAGCATGACTAAGCCGCTTTTGGCGAACCAGAGCAGCATACAGAAAAGCCGTTTACCTTCCCGCTGGAGCAGTACCTATTTATCTACTTGCACTTTGACGTGCTTTCGAACTGCTAGGTTGGCAGGAGCAGGGACCAAGCAATGGGAGCTCACCCCGTTGCAGGGGATTCAAACCGCCGACCCTCCAATCAGCAAGCCCTAGGGTCAGTGGTTTAGACCACAGCGCCACCCACGTCCTTTATTGTGACAGCTACTTTGGGGCAAATTCTGTGCCACTTCAGTAGTGCTAAGTTGTGGTTCGAGGACCCGACCCCCGCCCCGTGGAAATGAACACACAAGGACACGTGATATATGGTTTATGGGCATGAAAAGGCCACAACTTTATTGGTTACAGCAGTGAAAAAGGTATTGGCTTAGGCATTGGATGTCCACCACAGGGGTTGAATCACCAGGGGGGCGGAGCCTGTTGATGATAATACAACTATAGGCTCTCCCCTGACGTCACCAGGGGTCGTGCCATGGCCTCCCGCCAAGCAGGCATCGGACGGAATACACGACCCCCAGATTCCTTTAACGGAATACCCAAAATTGAAGGCTTAGGCCGATGGCCACACCTAGCCTTCCCACACACCATAACGCAATAATCCAATGCCTAACCTACCCACCAATACCACAAAAGTTGTGACGATTGCTACGAGGTAGGCGAAAAAACCTCATGGCCTACTGCCATGCGGAAAAACTCCTACCAGGCCCCCTGACTAACCAGGGCGACCAACCTAAGGTCCATAGCAAGGCCAATACCCTAAGCTAAAGGGAGTGGAGGGTGGGTGACTCTCGGCGAGACGGAGTGAAAAGAGGCTGAGGAGAGGGCTGGCGCTGCAATTTGAACTTGGCTGACCACACCCCCCAGCGGCACCCGATTGGGTGCCGGTTGGTGGGAGGAGCGCCAGCCAGGGAACAGAAAGGCAGGGGGCTGAGCCCCCTGCTGTGGGCGGTGCTCAGGCTCCCGTCCACAACCACTCCCCTCTCTTTCAGGGAGGAGAGTCTTTGTGGTTCGAGGACCCGACCCCCGCCCCGTGGAAATGAACACACAAGGACACGTGATATATGGTTTATGGGCATGAAAAGGCCACAACTTTATTGGTTACAGCAGTGAAAAAGGTATTGGCTTAGGCATTGGATGTCCACCACAGGGGTTGAATCACCAGGGGGGCGGAGCCTGTTGATGATAATACAACTATAGGCTCTCCCCTGACGTCACCAGGGGTCGTGCCATGGCCTCCCGCCAAGCAGGCATCGGACGGAATACACGACCCCCAGATTCCTTTAACGGAATACCCAAAATTGAAGGCTTAGGCCGATGGCCACACCTAGCCTTCCCACACACCATAACGCAATAATCCAATGCCTAACCGCCACCCGAGCCAAAGGCTCGCCGCCAATACCCTCACAGCTGCAACCAATCCCTGACGCTACTGATGATGCTGTCAAGCCAAAGGTCATTCCCCAGGTCTGAGAGATGAACCCCGTCATCTCTATACAAGTCCATGTTGCCAATCCGAATACGATCATGCACAATAACTTGGCCATTCCGACAGCGCACCCAACGGGACACGGCCCGGTTCAAAGTCTTTCTGATTTTCTCCACGGCCATACAACACTTCGCCCCTCGCCACACAATTCTCTTCAGGAGGGAGGACCAAAACACGGTAGTCCCGGGACACAAGACAGCAATCTCGCCCAAATCAGTTCTTATACTCCATGACAAGTCCGCCGTACTCCTGGTAACGAGGTCATTCTCGCCTAGCTGGACAATAAGGATGTCGGGGGGGCCGAACAAGGCCACTTTCTCCCGCAACATAGGCATAAGCTCCTGCCAACGCATGCCCCATTTCATGAACCAGAAACAGCGGACTCCCGGATGTAGGCCAAGATTAACAGTGAGGCCGGAACTACACGCCCTTGCACGGGCCCAATGGATGATACTGTGGCCGCAAATCCACACGATCTTTTTGGCAGCAGCTGAGGATGAAAAGAAGAAAGCGACAGGTAAGTGGGGGGGTTAATGTAATGTAATCTAGCGGATATAGGCTTTATATGCATCAGATTTCCACCGGCCCATCTCCTTAATCCTATCCACCGGCAAGCCCAAATGAGCGGCTGTTGTTGCAGCGCCGATCCGAAAGGAGTGCGCTGCGTAGTCTTGGGCAGGTAACCCACAGGAATCAATGGCTCTGCAGAGCACCCTCGTGAATTGATGCCTTAGAAGCGGGGAACCGTCTAGGTGGACCAGAAGAGGACCTGGGCCGGGAGGCCGGAGGTAGAGAAATCGTCTGGTGTCCTTTACCGGACATGGACCCGACTCCGCAGAAGCTACCAGCTTCACAAACACCCCCTTGCCGGCCTGATCTGTTTTTGACTGGCGTATCCTGAGTGTCATGGACGCCTCTGATAGCTGCACATCGTCCAATAAGAGGCCGCGCGTTGAGCCGTTTGCGCCAGCCTCGGCTACAACCTCGCCCACCCGTAGGGCGCCGAAAAACGCAATCGAATAGGCGGCGGAAAACATGCGGGCCCCATACTTGGACCAGCAGATGGATTTTAACTTTGTGCGGATTTTGGACAATAGCGCATAAGAGATCGGCTTACGGCCCCCAGCCCGTGAAGGTTGAAGCCTGCTCCAGCCCTCGATAGCCCTGCGGACTAAGAAGTCATTGCACGGGTCAGAGGAGAATGTAGCTTTGGAGAAGAAACTAATGGCAGCTACATGAATCTTTAAGGTTTTGGGAGCTCGGCCCAGGTCGTCTAGGTGAGAAAGATATCTTAAGACATCGGAGGAGGACGGTGGCACGCTAGGAGCAAGCCCCGATGACCCGGACCTGAAACCCAGGAAATCGCACCAGGCCTTCTTATAAGACCTGAGGGTGGATGGTGCGACGGACGCTAATACTCCCTGTATCACTTTGCATCTCCAACGTTCCCCAGGTGCTCCAGAAAGGGTTCGGGCAACAGTTGCGCTCCAGGTGCCCGCGACCGGAAGCGAGACATCTGAAAGCGAGACAAGGCATCCGCAATGTTATTATTGATTCCTGGTACAAATTTGGCAGAAAAGATTATATTATACTCAAGGCACCGGAGGACAAACGACCGCAGAAGGGCCGCTACCCTTGAAGATCGAGAAGACTGCCTTTCCAAAATCTTTACCACCGCCTGGTTGTCGGTTTTGAAGCACACCCGACGGTTTTGGAATTCCTGCGTCCAGATGTGCACCGCGACCACTATCGGAAAAAACTCGAGAAAAGTCAGGTCTCGCGTGATAGCCTCACCCTGCCATCCTGCTGGCCACCGCTGAGCACACCATCACCCCCTAAAGTACACACCTAAACCTAGCGACCCTGCCGCATCCGATTGGACCTGAAAATCTGAAGTTAAGAATATCCTGCCATAGCTAGACTCCACTATAATTATCTAAGAAGGTCCCCCAAACCTCCAGGTCTTCCTTGACCGATTTCGGGAGTCTAACCCTGTGGTGCGGATGATTGAGGCCTACTGACAGCCTGGCCAAGCGGGTGCCGAAGGGGCGTCCCGGGGAGATCACCCTGCAAGCGAGGTTAAACTGACCTTATAGGGACTGGATCTGCCGAAGGGTAATCTTTTTTAGCAGAAGGGTGGGCCGGATTATTTCCCTAAGGCTGTCAATTTTATCCCTACGTAAGCGGGAGGATTGAGCTAACTCGATGCCCAGATACGTGATGCAAGTAGTGGGTCCCTCTGTTTTCTCCGCTGCGAAAGGAACACCCAAGTCCTGCTCCAAGGCCGCAAAGGCCTCCAGCAGTGAGGCGCATTCCCCGGAGCCGGACCTCCCCATGAAGAGAAAGTCATCCAAATAATGCGTAACCCCAATGGAATTTGTTTTAAATCTTAAGGCCCAATCCAAAAAGGTGCTAATTGTTTCGAAAGCCGAACAGGCTACAGAGCAGCCCATTGGCATGGCCTTATCCACATAATATTTACCTTGAAATATGCACCGGCAAAAGGCGGAAAGCCGATTCAATATCACACTTCGCCAAAAGCGCCCCTTGACCAAAACTCCTGATCAATTTAACCGAGTAATCGAAGGTGGCATACTTCACCGAGCATAACTCTGGTGGAATGGCGTCATTTACCAAGCTGCCCTTCGGATAGGATAAATTGTGAATGAGCCGAAATTCCCCGGGATTCTTCTTCGGCACAATGCCCAAGGGCGATATATGCAGGTTTGGGAAGGGTTTTTGTTGTTGTTGCTGCTGTTGTTTTTGTTTGTTTTGTTTTTTGTGTGGTTTGTGTGTGTGTGTGTGTGTGTGTGTGTGTGTGTGTGTGTTTTGATACTGTAAATGTCAGGTTTCAGTTTCACTCTAGCTAGAAATAACTGCTACATATGCAACATGTTCTAGAAGATTGCCAAAGGTGAGCTCTTAGCCAAAGCGTTATCCACTTCCCTAATATGGTTAACGGACTGAAATTATGCGATTCCGACTGTTGGGCTTAAGGCTTACTAGATTCTAGGACGGAGGACAAAATCATTATTGTACTTCTTTGCAATTTTGCCCACAGCTGCCCTGCTCATTGGGAGAACAGGGAATGGATCTGGAACACTTCAAAGCTCCCATGTGTCTTCCTGTTTGGGCTGTCATTTTGTGAAAGCTGTGGTCTTGCTCTTGTAGTTGATCTGGGAGAGAAGGCAGGCTCCCCAGGAAAAAATAATTCCTGTATGAGGTGTTATGGAATGATACATTTGGTTGCCTAATAATCTCAAAAGGGGGGTGGGTCTGGGAAGGGGTGCCTCTGTCTGGAGACCAAGCAGGGGCTAAGTGGCAGCCCTGTTGGGTTCATCCCATAGTGTATGCCATAGTGTGACTCCAGAGGCAGAGCTAGCTGCTCTGGCACCCAGAGTGGCACACATGGTGGGGTGGGCTAGCTACCCATGGGGCGGGGCGAGCATCCTTTCCCTTACTGACTTCTGATTAGTAGAGTCCTTCGCGGTTAAGGAGCCAACTACTAGGATTCTAAAACCCTCTGAGAAACCCTTCCAAAGATAGGATGCTGCACTTCCGTCCGGATGGATGGACAAGTGGTTGAGGAGAGGAGAAAGCTGAATTTGAGAAAATGCTAGACCCCACAGCGCCACCCACGTCCTTTATTGTGACAGCTACTTTGGGGCAAATTCTGTGCCACTTCAGTAGTGCTAAGTTCCCGTTTTCTCTGCCCACTGACCATCGTTGATAGGGCTGATGGGATTTGGAGTAAGGAACAAATTTGTCTGTTTTGGCCCTTTAGGTTTCTCAATTTTTCCAAGAATAAATTCAGTTCACATTTCCACAGCAATTTGCATTTTAAAAAGATCCTTAATGCAAATTTCTCCTAATAAGCATACTTCTGTATGGCTTGACTAATATATACATCAGTGCAAGGAATTTTCCCTAAGGTAATTTATAATTGTGTATTATTCTCACTAACATATGCACCTTTATACACACAATATCCCTAATATACGCATTATTTCTTGGCTGGAGAATTGCATGGCAAAATTCAGAGAGGTGTGAATCTCGATGGATAACTATTGGTTTAAGTAGTGAATTTGGTAGCTTCTCATTAAAATGTGGACAGTGCCAAATGTCTCCTCAAACCCTAGTTGTAACCCAGCTCTATTTGTATAATGACAGGTTCCCCCTTAGTCTAGAATCTTGGCAATTGAGACAGAGTTACAGAGTTTCCGTGTCTACCGTTGCTTAGAAGTTGTAACTAAAAAGTAGTATTACATTTAAGTAACACATCATATAATGTGTGCTCAGTAGGAAGTATCAGATCAACTTTTAGCTTCAAAACAAAGCAGGCAAGTGCTAAGCACTCCTTTCGACTTTCTACAAACTGCACAGATCCAGCTTGTAAGCAGCGCAGGTGGCAGGAAACCTGGAGCAACTGCAACTTGGCTTATTTTGGTTACTTTCAGTAGCATTAATGATCCTGGTTCACAGGTTCTAGCTCTGTATATTAATCTGGCTCTCTGCTCTTAATTTCAGCAAAATTAGAAATAGTATCAGATTTCCAGCATGGAGCTATAATGTACCAAAAGGGCTGTAACTTGGAGTTGGTATGTACAGGATGATTCACCATTCCAACTGGTAAGATTTTATTTCTCTGCCCTCCGTCTGTTGGGTCTCCTTTTAAAATTTGAATGAGGACCATGCAGTTATGCAAAATGCACCGAGCAATTTCACAGATAAATATGCAATTATGCAAAATGGCAAAAACTCAAAGCCCTATTCTTCAAACAAGGTGGGAGATGTTCTCGCTTGATCATAATATTTTCTACTGATAGAATGAACAAAGGCAGGCATGGTACACATTTTTTTCTGATGTCTATCAGCGTGCACTGGAAACATAGATCCTAAGATTCTTAGTCCAGTAGTGCTCCATAAGCTTTCTTGCTCTAGCCAATAAAATAATCCAGAACATACATCCATAATATAAAAATATATAATATAAAAAAAGACTTTGTCAATGTCACAGAGCTTGCTGGTCACAGTCCAAAGTTAGAGTTAACTCTTAAATAGCAAAAACACAATCTCCACAAACTTGGCTGAGTGTCACATCTAATGCGGCCTCATTCATGGGTCTTCTTCCATAAAATCAATTGTCAAGACTAAAGGTCCCCATCTTCACAGCTGCCTATGTCTCCTCCTCTCCAGGGCTTTTTCCAAGCAAATGGAGACTGTGCCTGTGTGCAACCAATCTCTCCTCTGCCCTCTTCATGCCACTCCTGGTTCTGCGAGACAGTGGAGAGAGGAGCTTGTCACAGCAGGAATGGGAGACTCCCATGACTCTTCACTAGCCCAACTCATCTCTGTCTCTTAACCTCCCTCCTCCAACTCTCCAGCTTCAGCTTCTGATTTTTGAATCTCTGCCACAGACTGTACCATCTCATTAAGCCCTGTTACTCCTTCAACTTCAGATACCTCTTCTTCCCAGTCTTTCCCCTCTGACCACTCATCTTTGTCCCACCACCAATTCCTGAATTCTGAGCCTTCTTCCCTTGCTGCTTCTTCCCACCATTCTTCTGTGTCCAACCAGTCCATGACAGCCAAGTTCCTGAGCATCTCTGACAGCTCCAGTTCCAATATTCTATTGCCATTTTAAAATCCAATTTGCAAACATCCATAATGTAAGAGAGAAAAGTTGCCAGAGACACCAACAAACTCAAATCCAGCTTGCTTTCAGATTAAACCTCTGAATCACCACAACAATTTATAGCAATTTTATCTAACTCATTGTTACTGGGGTGTGTTGTTGTTTTTTTATAGCAGCCAGCACATAGAGGGTCACACTGTGTGTTACGAAGCTATTACTGCCTCTCAAAAGAAACTGAACCATTTCTGCCGGGATGTGCCTGCTTGCTTGTGTTAACAAAGGTTTCAGAGACAGATCTCTTGGATCTCTATATAAGGACAGGATAACATAAAATGAGTAGGACCTTGTGGGAGCAGCCATCCAAGACTTCAGAGGACATCCCTTGGAAGCACAGCTCAATAAAGCAATTTCTTAAGGAAACTGGTCAGATAACTAGCTCTAAAATGCTCTGTTATCAAGAGGGGACAGCAATGGGGAAACATGTTTCTAGTTAATTGTAGGTCCCTTCTGAAAGTTGCTACACAACGGTCCTAGTTAAAAAATAAAGTTTCATTCTTTATTGAGTGCATTACATTGGAACCTGGTACAGTACAGTGGTACTTCGGGTTAAGAACTTAATTCATTCTGGAGGTCCGTTCTTAACCTGAAACTGTTCTTAACCTAAAACACCAATTTAGCTAATGGGGCCTCCCACTGCTGCAGCGCCACTGCTGCATGATTTCTGTTCTCATCCTGAAGCAAAGTTCTTAACCCGAGGTACTATTTCTGGGTTAGCGGAGTCTGTAACAACCTGAAGCATCTGTAACCTGAAGTGTCTGTAACCCGAGGTACCACTGTATTTGCCTCAGTTCCCCTGAAAGCAAACTTCACAAATTTGCCATAGGTGTCAATAGTGTCATTATGCAGTTTAGCCACTCTGCCTGTTGCCATTCTGTTCATGTTGAAGAAAGAGAATGAGATGGTTCATATACAGTAATTCTCTTCATGTCTTGAAAGCCATGGAGGGCCCTGCCACATCATTATTAACCCTTGACAGCTATTACATCCAATACACACGTGTTGAGTGGCTCCACATCATAGGAGCAAACTCCTAGGGGCCAAGGTCCCTTCACTCCAATAAAATATCAGAGGGGGCTGCCCCCCAAGTTGATGGGTATTGGCCTTCAAATGGTGTGTGCAGGGCTGGATTTAGGTTTGATGAGGCCCTAAGCTACTGAAGGTAATGGCCCTTGATATGTCCCAATTGTCTCTGCTTTTTGTGTTGAATATATGCTATATGGTAATTTATGTACCTAATAGGTATCTAAAGCCATATAGAAATGAGCAAACCAGTGATATTTTATGGAGTAGGCTAGCAGGCGGGGCCCATTATTTGCATTACAGGAGCCTACACAACAGAAAACTGTATGTAGGTTTTATTTTGTTTGTTTTCTATCTTATATTTTGGAACTGTACATCCAGTTTTTTCCCTTTAATTTTATTGGGGGGCACCCAAGAGAGTAGGGCCCTAAGCTATAGCTTGTTTAGCTTATACTTAAATCCCACACTGGGTGTGTGTACTGTGTCTTGCGATAAATAATGCAGACAGAAGCTGACCTGGGGCCCCCAATGTTTTATTCAAGTTGGCAGCTGTGCTGCACACAAAGAATAACTGGGATGCCTCTTTGTGTGCAGAAGCTCTAGTGCAAGGGGGAAACCTTTTTGGATCTGGGGGCTACATCCCCCCTCCACTTGAGTAAGTCATACTCCTATCAGCTTTCCTGTTCATGTATTTTACATCCAGCAACAGAAATCCCACTTCAAGCTCCTGAGTTATTCTTTTAAGCCCCTCCCATTCCCACCCCACCCCATACATGATGTCAGGTGTGGGGCAAGTGTGTGGCTTCACCCCAAACCAGCCTCTTGGTTAAAATGGGGTGGTCCAGCAGGCCAGTTTGACCCATGGACTGGAGGTTCCCCACCCTATTCTAGGGCATACTGTCAGTTTGCATTTCTTAGTATAGAAGAAATCGACATCAGTATATGAATATTATGATGATGATTTATTCCTGTCCTTCACCCTAGAGTCCCAGAGCAAGTCACAGCAATTTAAAATACAGCATTAAAAACAGTCCAAAATGAATTGCAATATAATAATAATTTATTATTTATTCCCCGCCCATCTGGCTGGGTTTCCCCAGCCACTCTGGGTGGCGTCGAACAAAAGATTAAAAATACATTAAAACACCAGTCATTAAAAACTTCCCTAAACAGGGCTGTCTTCAGATGTCTTCTAAAAGTCAGGTAGTTGTTTATTTCCTTGACATCTAATGGGAGGGCGTTCCACAGAGTGGGCGCCACTACCAAGAAGGCCCTATGCCTGGTTCCCTGTAACTTCGCTTCTTGCAGTGAGGGAATCACCAGAAGGCCTTTGGTGCTGGACCTCAGTGTCCGGGTTGAACGATGGGGGTGGAGACGCTCCTTCAAGTATTCAATTACAGGAATAGGGTGGCTCGTAAAATCATACATCGCAGATGATTATGCTAAAGAGGTGCGTCTCCAATATTCAGTGAAAACTGCGTCGTGAAGGTGCCCGGTGCATCTCTGTGGGGAGGGAATTCCACAACTTAGTGACTGCCACAGAGAATGCTCCTTCCTGGGCCACCACTGCCACCCTCGAGTTTCTAAGGGCAGTGGAGCTATCAAGAGGACACCCAAAAGAGAAGGAGGTGGTCTTTCAGATAACTGAGGCATAATTCATTTAACACTTCAAACACTAATGTGTACCCTGAATTGGAGCCCAAATGAACTGGCAACCAGTGCAGCTGTTTTAAAACAGGGGTTATATGAGAGTTAAATGGAACGCCAGGCAGAAGTCTGCCCACTGCCTTTGGACCACTGCATGGAGAAAGGTCATTTCAATGCTCCCAGTGGTGTGTGGTGTGTCCTCTTTGAAATTCCCTGTTTGGTGGTATGTCCTCTAAGTCTTCCATGATACCATAGAAAATAAGCAGTCACTTTAACCACCCTTGGAGCATCCTCGGGCCCAAAGCACATTTCAGCCATTTGAAACCGTGCTTAGTCGCAGAAATGTTACAGAGAAAACAATTGCTGATTTTTGTGAAGTTTTCAACAGGAAAATCTTTCCTGTTTGTGAATTTTTACATCCTCACACCTGTTGCTGGTCAAGCAAATATGTTATTCCTTCCCTAATAATCTCTTGGTCTCTATCGGCAGAACCATAGGATGAAGTTCTGTCAGCCCAGTAAACACAAAAGCTCCCTCAGAAACAGCCAACCATCGAATTTACTCAGCATCATCTGATAACTCTATGGAACAAGTGATCAATATTAATCAGCCTCACAGTGCCACGGCTAGTGATGGTTAATGGGCTGATAATGCCATCCTTGTAGCCAAAATCCCATCAGGGACCAGACAGCTGGAGCTGAAGGAGAAAACTTATCAGATCTGGCAGTAGACAGTTTTGCAGGCTAAAATTAACCTTGAACAATTCAGAGAAAGGACTAATTGTTTGTGACTGCTAGATTCCTGCTAGTGGCAAAGGTTTATTGTAGCACAGATCTTGTCTGGATACAAAAGCAATGGGGGGGGGGGGGGGACAAAGCCCAAAGAGAAAAAGAAAAGGATAGCTTAAAATCCCTAAAGGAGCTGGTAGTAAGAGCACAACTAGAGAGCAATATTAAGACAGAGATGGAAGAGCTTATTTTATGGCTGGTACAATTTGATCCACATGACTCAAAAATTTAAATACTGCAAGTTCATCATTTCCTACACGATTGCTAGTGGGGTCAAAATCTATTGCTGCAGAATATCCATTTGAGCAAAGGCTGGCCATCCACTCTGCTGGTAGCAAGAAGGGATTTACTAGGGGACTAAAGATTCTTAACACAACTGGGATTGCAGTCAAAGTCATCCCCTTCAGGGCTTATGATAAGATATGTGGGTGGGTGGGTGGGTGTGTATAAATATACAGTAATGTATATACCTCCCTTAGTTAGCTTTCATTCGTAAGAGTCATATTGATCATCTTTATTCTCTAACTTTGCAACCAATGCTTTATGAAAGGAACCTTGCCCCAACATTTTCTCAATGTGTTATAGCACCACCACAGGACATGCATGAAGAAGAAGAAGAAGAAGAAGAAGAAGAAGAAGAAGAAGAAGAAGAAGAAGAAGAAATTATATTCACAATCACCCAGACATATTGCCAGATTTCATTATGCAGTGAAGTCAGTCAGTCTGAAGTATTGACCGAATTTGAATATTGATGTTTTAGCAGAGGTAGTCCTCAGCATGCCAGATCCCATGTTGTACAGTGGTTGAAACGCTGTCCAATCTGTTCGACTGCTAAGGCAAATATGGAAACTATATGTGGCAAATTATATATGGCAAATTATATATGGCACATATATATATATATTTCTCCTTGCTATTCAACAATGAAACCCTCTGAAGAAATCCTTCTAACTATTATATATTTATCTATCCTGTAGGACTGCATACAGAGGCGGGGGTGGTGGTCTGCCTCCCTCTTCTGTTACTTACAATCCTGTGCCTGTTTAACATTTGTTGTGGACCTACTGCCTCCAGGAAAAACAAAAACTGTACTAAATCACACACTTAAGCATAAATAATTTGAGATGATCAATGGCCAGACTGCCAGAGTATATTGGCTTGGCTTCTTTATCATCCATTATTGAATTTACTGCTTGCAATATTCATAAGGCGTACCCAAAGAGTAGGATTGTAGGACTTAATTTGTATCTGCAATGCCTTTTAGTGTGGCCACTTATGCACCACCAAATGTTATCACCAGAAAAGGGGACAAAGAGGAGACATGAAATCTGCTTATGCTAGTTTATATGCAGAGGTATGCAGGTGGTGCTGTGGGTTAAACCACAGAGCCTAGGACTTGCCGATCAGAAGGTCAGCCGTTAGAATCCCCGTGACGGGCTGAGCTCCCGTGGCTCGGTCCCTGCTCCTGCCAACCTAGCAGTTCGAAAGCACGTCAAAGTGCAAGTAGATAAATAGGTACCGCCCTGGCGGGAAGGTAAACGGCGTTTCCGTGTGCTGCTCTGGTTTGCCAGAAGCGGCTTAGTCATGCTGGCCACATGACCCGGAAGCTGTACGCCAGCTCCCTTGGCCAATAAAGCGAAATAAGCGCCGCAACCCCAGAGTCGGGCATGACTGGACCTAATGGTCAGGGGTCCCTTTACCTTTACTGATGTAGAAATAATTACTGTAATTTAAACTGAAATAATAATAAATAAATAATAATAATAATCTCACCATAATGGGAAAGACAGCTTGTGTGCTGTTGTCTAAGTGCTAAGTGTTGAAGGGCTTCAAGGCCTTTGCTCTCCCTTCTTGGACCAGAGAGTTATTCAAACAGTAGTCTGTCCTCTGATAACCCTTCATATAGAGAACCATCCTCTCTAGCAGACGATAAATGACCACCCTAATGACTATTAACACCTCCTTATTAAGTAAACCTGGAGTAAAAGTTGTAAGAAGAAGATGCATTGTAGATTTGGATGAAGTTGGTGTTTGAGGTGTCAACAAAGCCTATTCTCTCAGAAGCAATTACTAGCTTCTGTGTAGAAAAGGTATTGTCTCTTATTGCAAAACAACAAAGTGTACAAAAATATCATTAAACCTGTCGGTGGCTCCACACACCCTCATTTATCCACTGATTTCCTTCCACGCCCACCTTGCCAGTTCTTGGTATTATATACCTAGAGATGTAATATGCTGGTGAGCAAACAATTGTTGAAAATGATTGGGGTTTTGCACAGTTCTAATCTTGTAATAGGATAAACTTCACATAAGAAGAATTTATAATCTTGTTGTTTTGTTGGCGGGGGATGTAAAAGTTAAAGAAACTTTCTTGTTCTGAGTTTAAAATCTGAGCAGCCTGTGACCAAATGTTAGTAGTTATAAATGGATGGAAGAATAGAGCACAAAGATTATGCCCCCCCCCAAGCCATAAAGATATAGGAGTACTGAGCCTATGAATACAACCAATAAAATCAATTACTGGAGACTCAAAACATGTATGGCAGCAAATCTGTTGCATATTTGCATGTCACACTCAACATAGAGATTGCACCCTCTCACTGCTGCCTGAGGAATTTCTAATCTTTCTATTAGTGTGCAACCAGGGTGGAAATTGTTTGGTTCTCCAGAAACCTCTGATGAGCCACAGGTTTACCAGACCTGAGCTTTGCAAACCAAGGATGAATCAATCTGTCCATTTTGAAATGTATTGAAGCAAAGTACTCACTTAAAAACTTAAATGCATGTTGTTGTCTTTTACAAGCCTTCTAGGCTTACTATTGTGCCAGGAGATGTAGGAATGTATTTGCATAAATGAATCTTGCATCCCCCCCCCCCCGCTTCTTACACATTTTTGCTGGTTTTCTTCCTTTAGGTTTTAATTGCTATGTAAACTCCGCTTTCCTTAAAAAATGTTTTGTTTTGCTTTTTGCTAATTATAGCTATGTGCTTTGAGTTCTCCCCTCTGCCTACACCATATCACTGCTTGCATCCATGCTTAGAAGATTTTGATGTCCCATTAATGTTAGGGTTCTTTTTATAACAGGGTTATGGAATTCTGAAACGCCCCTTGGTGGGCGTGTAAGGAGATTTTGGACCTTTGGGTGTTTAAGAAACACACAGGGTGCAGGTTGGAAAGCTGGAGAGGAAAACAATTTTTCCCCACCCCCAAACCTGTGATACACACTCATGGATCACTTTGGTTCCTGCTGCCATTACATTGAAAAACAATAGTAGTTTCCCCTTTAAAAAAGGATTACAAACACAAAGAAGAAAAGAGGAGAAATACTAACAAAGAAAACTTTTTCTCACTGTACTAGGTTTTTAAGAGAGGCACACAGATAAAGCTGCAAAAAAACCCCAGATAAAATCAATTGTGGCGGCTTGGATTAAGGAAAGACCTTGACATTGTTCTTACTAAATTGACCCAATGTGAGAGAAATGCATAGCAGAGTTTAAAAGGTACATCAAACAAATGTCTCTTATGTTGCGGTAATGTTCTAAGCTGCACATCAATAATATGCCCTCATTTTCTCAGCACTATCATGTCAGTGATATAAAGAGCTAATTAAAGAATGTAATGAAAAGCTTTTCTTGTTGTTGGGTCTGTTTGCTTTTTGCTTCAGATGCAGCTCCACTTAGATATAGCATGCCATCTTAAAAATAAACCTTACAGCAAAAGGTTTCTTAATAGACACTTTATTACAAAAAGACTGAGGAAAATACATTACTAGTAATGGTTTTCTTGGGGCTGCCACTTATGGATATGAGAGTTTCAGCAGGAATCCACTCCTAGGCAAATGAGATGTTCTGTGTACACGAAAGAGTCTTAGAAAAGCAAAGCAAAAGGACTATAGGTGGCTATAGCATGTGCACTCTCCACTGGACGTAGGTGGCGCTGTGGTCTAAACCACTGAGCCTCTTGGGCTTGCCGATCAGAAGGTTGGTGGTTCGAATCCCCATGACGGGGTGAGCTCCCGTTGCTTTGTCCCAGCTCCTGCCAACCTAGCAGTTTGAAAACATACCAGTGCAAGTAGATAAATAGTTACTGCTGCTGCAGGAAGGTAAACAGCGTTTCTGTGCACTCTGGATTCCATCACAGTGTCCTGTTGCGCCAGAAGTGATTTAGTCAGGCTGGCCACATGACCCAGAAAGCTATCTGTGGACAAATGCCAGCTCCCTCAGCCTGAAAGCGAGATGAGCGGTGCAACCCCATAGTCGCCTTTGACTGGACTTAACCATCCTTTACCTTTTTACCCTCCACCGAAACAGATTTATAGTTAATATATTTGATCTACACATACATTCTTTTCATTTAAAAATATTCAGTTCTTCTCCCCAGATGATTACTAATACTCTTTAATATCTAAGACATAGTTATTCCTTTAATTTTACTGAGATCCTATTATTTATGACAACAATAAACTAGGTAAAAAGGTAAAAAGGCAAACGTTTGCTGCGGCAAAGCTAGCTGTGCAAAAGATTACTAGAAAAAGAGTGAGTCATGCATGAGTGAAAAAAGCTGATGGGGTGAGGGTGAATTAAACTTTTTTAAAAAATAAAAACACATCTCATGGGTCATGTACCACACATTACCCTCTTAAAGATCTAGTCAGGTTTTACTGAGAACTAATGAGAACTAAGATGACCAGCCCAGGGGCAGTTTCATGACTGGGCAGGGATTTGAAATGGTTGCAAGATAGAAAGCAGTGACCCAGAACAGGGTAAACCGAGTCACCAGGAGCATGAATGTCCCACTTTTCACACACTTAAAGCAACTTCATTATTAGAGAAAGGGGAGTGGGCTGTGGCAGCTGAATGCAAGATGTTCAATATAATGCCACCTGCAACTTCACTGGTTTCAGAGAGGCTGTCTTTCTTTAACAAGACGATAGTTTGCAAATTGACACTTTGCAAATTGATCTCACATGACGGGACTTTGTATAAGATCAGGGAGGCCAGTGATCCACTTTATTATGCTGGTTCTTGAAAGATACTACACCAGTGTTCCTTGGCGTGATCTCTCAGTGCAGAAAACCTTCCTTCCTATCCTCTGTCTTTCCCTGCCCCCCCCCTTTTTTGGACTTGCTACTCCCATGAAAAATTGGTTAAATGCCATGGATGTGATAATTCGCTGATTAAATTTAGCCTTGAAGGGAGATGAATTAATGGGGCTTTAATTGAAGTATTCTAAACTATAAAGAATTCTAAAGAAACCCAATCAGCTCCTTTTCACATGACACCATAATAAGAACAAAAAAAAAGGGAGAGTCATCCCCCTAAATTAATGACCTTTAAGTAGAAAATTAAAAGGACATTCATCTTCTCACAGAAAAATAATCATAGCGCAGAGTTATTGAGCAAAATACAGCAGCTGGTAACTTAATGCCAATAACTGGCATATGAAAGGAAGGCAATTAAAATGATTGTGTGTGCGTGTAGGTCATTATTCGCTTCCCCACTGGATTCCACTCTCTCCCACTTACACATGTAGTTTTCCATGTATCTATGGAGTTCCTCCCCACCCGCCCCACTTCCACCAGGGCAATCTCCTTCCACAGAGAGTTGCATTCAATTTCACTCAAACCAGAAATTGCTATATTTCCCACCTTTAGAATGGCAGCACGTAGGCTTAAGAATCCAAGAAATTGCTTTGCTGCCATGAAATTGAGCCGTTCACCAGAAGCAGTGACTTCCTATGAGGGAAGAAGGTGCAGTCATTGTAGAAAACGGCCCTATAAATAATCATGTAATAAGCAAGAGAGAAAAAGAACACCCCCAAGTGTAATTATATATATATATATATTTAATATATATTTATTTATTTAAAAATGTAAACAATTATAATGTGTCCAAAAATGCAATAAATGTTGTAACTGAACATATATAATACAAACAAATTTTAACCACAGAATAATTGTACCCGAGTCCCAAGATGTCACTGGGCTCAGGAGTAGAGTAGCAGGCTGAGGCAGATGAGGATGGGGAACGGGAGGATGACATGGAGAGAACAGAGGCTGGATGGAAGTGGGCAGTTCTGTCTCACAATATATGGTGGCCTCCACTAGGGATATAGGACTCTCATCTCCCCTATTCCCTTCTTGGCAGGGGAGCACAGCAATGGAATCCAGGGAGGGTGTCAGTGAACCACCAAGGGTTGGGAAACTGGGGTCAGAAGAGGAGGGCAGAGGCTGGTCACCCAGGACCCACCAACATTCAAATTGCTGGGAAGGCACATCTTTTCAGACACATTGCATGTCTGCATGCTCAGCAATCTCACAAGGCATGAGAGTCTTGTGAATGGGCGTACCTTGCCCTGTCTTTAAGAACTTGGTGTGTAGGTGTGCCAACCCATTGGGACAACTGCACTGCTTCTCTACAGTGCTGAACCCCTCACCCTGGTCTTGTCCTCCTTAAACTTGGACTGCTGCCCCTAACACAGCTGACCTCACCTTTCCTGTCATGGAGCCTAGATATAGCAGCTTCTGAAGGCATTATCTCTTGCTGAGCCTGTAAGTCTTCCCTCTTTCAATAAAGATCTCTTCCTTACACTCAAGTAAGATCCTCTGTCATCACGGTCTAGGCAGGAGCCCGGACAAAAATAGCTGCAAATATAGGAATTTATGTTCATGTATCCAAGTGTCATCCAGCTGTAAACATGACAATCTTTCAGATTATTATGCCCTCAAATAGTCTGCAGTGCCAGATATTATATTTTGGCTGTTGTCAAAGCCAAAGTGACCTAATATTTCACTTTTGAATCCTTTACAATTAGAACAGACAATTGTCCTTATAACTGAGCATCCCCAGCTGTATGCCAGCTCGGAACAGCTGGATGTTGAAGGACAGAGCACCCAGCTGTCAGGTTTTATGGATATGTACTTGGGAAATCTGTTTAGACTGTGTGGAGAGTTGAAACCTATTGGTTTTGACAGAAAAATACTGCTAGTAGGCACTGTGGAGGCAAGCCCAGGGCAAAGTCTGTACGAAGGGACAATCTGAAACAGAGAAGAGGCAAGTTACAAAGGGGATATGCATTCCTACTAAGAAGTACACAAATAATTTAATAAGGCCAGCTGCTTTTTAACACGGAGGAGGAGGGCAGAAATCTGAACATGGAGGTTACAACTTGTTACAATGCAAAAAGTCCAGGGTGGTCAGGTATCTAGGAGAGCAACTAGGCACGTGCCAATGTGCCAATAACTGACTATGCAGAATTGCTTCTGTTTCTTTGGGGAGGGAAAGTAGCCAAGTAATTTGATTATTTAATTAATTGCTGTACTACTTAGTACAGTGGTACCTCGAGTTAAGTACTTAATTCATTCCGGAGGTCCGTTCTTAACCTGAAACTGTTCTTAACCTGAAGACCACTTTAGCTAATGGGGCCTCCTGCTGCTGCTGTGCCGCTGGAGCATGATTTCTGTTCTCATCCTGAAGCAAAGTTCTTAACCCAAGGTACTATTTCTGGGTTAGCGGAGTCTGTAACCTGAAGTGTCTGTAACCCGAGGTACCACTGTATATTAAAAACATATCTAAGCAGTGTACTGAAGCAGCAACAGACAAACAAAACATTACAAAAATACACCATTACATATAAAAATGTTACACTAACACAAAGTTACTAATATATAAAAATCAACATCAATTAATCTTCCCCCGGGCACCACCCCCCCCAACCTCCGGTTTCTCACCCAGGGCACAAATATCTCACAATGAGAAGAGTTCCTGGAAGCAGCGGACATCACCTTAGTCTCTCATTCTAGACTTGCTTTTTCTGGGCAGTCCCAAGGTGGATGGTGCTGCTCACAGCTGTGTCCCATTCAGCTGCACTCTCAACACCTAGGTCCAGGTACGGCAGATTTGTTGAGTTTCACAGGTGGACCAGAGGATGGGAAAGGGGGAGGGGCCCTCCACTCGTAGCTGTTTCTTCACCCTTTGTCTTCTCCTCCTCCTCCAGCTGCTACAAAGTAGCTATGAAGTACACTGAAACCCCAAGCCTTGATTACTGCAGAGTTTCCCACCAGGTTCCCTGAGGTTTCACTGTGAAATTCCAAATCCTATTCAGCCTAATTCTATACACCATAAGCAAGACCTAGAAGTGGCTTACAAGTATGAAGTAAATTACAAAATACATAAACACACATAATTAAAATACACAATAAAACAATCCCACCAAAACAAGTGTGGAATAAAACAAGCACATTAGAACAGCACAACAATTAGAATTTTTTAAAACAACAACAACAACAATCACAACAATTAAGAGAGGATGTTCGGGTCAGGAGATCAGGGGAATATTTGTCTAAACAAGTGGGTCTTAGAAAGCCGGTGGAATGCCAATACTGATGGGAGGGAGAGCATTCCACGACTTTGAGACCACCAGTGAAAAACCTCCATTGCCTATTTGTACAGTATTATAGTTTCATGTTGTCTGGGTACCAATCAAGCTTCACCCATGCATAACATCCTGCCTCAAGAACAGTGAATCACAGTTTACATAAAGCTGCAGATTCTAGCCTTGTGCTAAGAATAATCCAGTTGCTCCCTTTATCTGGATGGCCGCAAATAGCTTTTGCCCTCTGAATATTTTCTAGTCTGCTGGAATCCTCCAAGGCCTGGCTTTCTTCTACTCCACTGAAAATTCAGCAATGAGAAAAATGTCACTAGCAACACGGCGCACCACCTGGCCTGTGAGGAATGTACTGGGCTTTGACATGCTATGTCCTCTTTCTGGGTGCTGCTGTGGGAAAAGAAATCACCACACACTTCACTTAACTTCACCAGGATATCCATTTTATAAAATGTGGAAGAAGTCCACCACTCCAGCCTCAATCCTTGTTCTTCTGAAATGGGTTCAGCTTCTTTCTGAACCCGTGCTGGCTGACCACAGTAACTACTAGTAAGTTCTGTTTACCCAATAATGCTGGTTCACATAACCCTCAAAGAGAAATAAAGGCATGCAAGAAATACAATTTCTTTCACTGTAGTGGTGAGAGGATCCAACCAAGTCTTTATTTTACAGGGTTTTAAGAGAGAAAATTCATGTTCAGAAAAATTGAGAATTCAGCTTCAGCTGTAAAACAAAAATACTAGAAGTCAGACTCAGCCAGTGATACTGATTGACAGCAGGTTCAGGCAATAAAAAAAGGGGGAGGAGTGCTCATATAACACATATAGCACCATCACAAAGCATGATGTTTTAAAAGAGCTCCCTCTCCTAATACTAGAATGCTGGCTCACCTAATGAAAATGACTGACATCAGATTAAGGCAAAGAGAGAGAGAAGGACTTTATATAATGCTGCATATAGCATCATCTATGTACATGGTTCTAGAAGGTAGGTCCCTGCCTCAAGAGGTTTTCAGTCATGAAAACAGATTCAGCAGAGACAAGAAGAGGATGTGAAGAGAAATTGTCATTGCTAACATTATCAGTTGATTCATATACCAAATTTCCCACAAGTAAGTCTGTGCTCCAAGTAGTTCACAGGAAAATCAGTCTAAATACAATAAAAATAGCCCAAAACACAATAAACATCACTGCATCATAATACTAAAATAATAATAAATGCTCACTCGCTATATACAAATATTTGATTAAACATAAAAAAGCTAAAGGGACCCCTGACCATTAGGTCCAGTCGTGACTGACTCTGGGGTTGCAGTGCTCATCTCGCTTTATTGGCTGAGGGAGCCGGCGTACAGCTTCCGGGTCATGTGGCCAGCATGACTAAGCCGCTTCTGGTGAACCAGAACAGCGCACGGAAACACTGTTTACCTTCCCGCCGGAGCGGTACCTATTTATCTACTTGCACTTTGACTTGCTTTCGAACTGCTAGGTTGGCAGAAGCAGGGACTGAGCAACAGGAGCTCACCCCATCGCGGGGATTCAAACCGCCGACCTTCTGATCGGCAAGTCCTAGGCTCTGTGGTTTAACCCACAGCGCCACCCACATCCCTTGACTAAACATACCGTTTACTAAAAGCTCAAGTCAAAATATCCATGAAGCAACTCCCTTCTGAAGGGTTGGTAGGTGGAACAACACAGGTGAAACGAATCACCACCTGATGGCAACCACAGAGTCTCTCCCCCCTCACACTAGAAGCTGAAGAAAAGCAGGAAGAAAAGTGATTATTTCGAATGCACAAATTAACTTAGCTGCAAGGGGATATGGGGACAGGGTGATGGTGCTATTTATTTATGTATTAAGTTATTTTTATATTGCCTATGGGGGCACAGTCCACCCAAGGCAACTTACATCTCATAAAAACACACAGGCGCTCTAAAACTAAAAGGAGCAGTGCAGCAAATATTTTAAACACTGGCCAGTAATGCCAAAGGCTTCACAGGAAAGGTGGGTTATGAATGTATAATTAACTCGATATTTAATAATTCTCCATAATCTGGATTTATGCCTGTCATGGCCCTCATAACTTTGAGTTCTAAGATAACTCTGAATTCAGCTTCTAAATTCCCCACACGTGCACACCGTTTGGCAACACATAAACCCTGATCCCGGCCTCACTGCTTCATCCTGTTTCTATGCATATAGATTCTCCCCATCCCAACCAACACCCCCTCCCCTTGCCAGTCACATTGGACTCCCACATTGGAGCTCTATATTTATCTTGTACTTTTTTGTCCTTGAATTGTGCCTACTTAGGAAAAGTATATCAGTATTAAGGTTGTCAGACTCAGGCAATTGCGCAAATGCAAGAGATTTATTTAAATTTAAAGACAAGTGGATGTTACCCTCGTTGACATTAATGGCCTGGCACAGCTTCATAAATCAGGAAAGAACAAAATGGTGTAATCTGTGTGGAGTGTTTTTGGCTATAGTGGTCCACAGATGATAGATAGATAGATAGATGATAGATAGATAGATGATAGATAGATAGATAGATAGATAGATAGATAGATAGATAGATATAGATGATAGATAGATAGATAGATAGATAGATAGATAGATAGATATAGATATAGATGATAGATAGATAGATAGATGATAGATGATAGATAGATAGATAGATAGATAGATAGATAGATAGATAGATATAGATGATAGATAGATGATAGATAGATAGATAGATAGATAGATAGATAGATAGATAGATAGATGATATATGATAGATGATAGATGATAGATGATAGATATAGATAGATATAGATAGATAGATAGATAGATAGATAGATAGATAGATGATATAGATAGATGATAGATATAGATAGATAGATAGATATAGATAGATAGATAGATAGATGATATAGATAGATGATAGATGATTGATTGATAGATAGATAGATATAGATAGATAGATAGATAGAGATGATAGATAGATAGATGATGATAGATAGATAGATAGATAGATAGATGATAGATAGATAGATAGATAGATAGATGATAGATAGATGATAGATGAAAGAGAGTAGGTGAAAGGGGGAGCCATTACTGGAGCTGCTGCTCTCACAGCTGTTTCAAGAGCAAGGACAGAGAAGGAGGTAGGTGGGGTGTTAATAGGAGATTAAATGTGGCTGGGAGGGGACTGTAGAGTATGGCTGTTATATGCTGATGTGAAGCATGTTTTGGGCCAATCACCTCCAGTAACACCACCAGTAGTAGTTCTGTGCCCATGAATCTTTTCATGGGTGCAACTATGGTCTCTGGGGTGGGCATGGCACCCCACACCAGTGGAGATTGCTCTAACCTAACTCCAACCAACCAGCTGATCTGGGTTAGAATTGCTTTCTAAGACTCCAGGGCACCGATTATCTTTCTCTGCTCTGGGGCTAAGTGAGCTTTTTCCAGGAGATAAATATCTCTAGGTTAATGCAGAGAGAACATTATAACAATCCTGGAATATAACAGAACCACCATGAGATAAATGCCACACAAGTTACTGTGTGTCTGCATAAAAACTGTTTTGTTTGTTAGTAGTTACATTTGAGAGAAGCCTGGATTATATATTTTCATTTAACTAATCTTTCATTTTAGAGAGAAATGGTGAATAGCATTGAATCACGTGTGGTGAATTTTTGTAGATTTTTTTTTTGAAGTAGGAATCAGGCAAGTTCTTAGAGACCTCCCTATGTTGTGCATTGTGGCTAATGCCTACAATAACAAGCACATCAATACAAATAGAGCATTTCGACATTTCTGACTGAAAACTAGCCCTGAGGGAGTTCAATTCCAGGGTTTAGTAACCTTTCAAAGGTTAAGTCAGAGACTACCCACATGTCTACTGCACAGAAATTTCATTTAGCATAAAGGAGTACAGTTTATGGTGAGGTCTCCATATACATCACACTGCTGGAATATCACTTCCAAAATTGCTCCAGGGTTGTAGGGGGTATTTTTTCAAAGTGCCGTGAAAAGTGTTGTAAAATAAATCTTGAAATGATTCACAGTACTGCCTCCAGCAGGCAGGAAAAAGACGACGACAACCACTCCCCTAAAATTACATGATTTTGACCCCTTGAAGAAGTGTGCAATGTTCTGATTTTATCATATCCAATTTTTAGCATCTTCAGAAACAATGCGCAGCAAGAATGATTCAATGCTGCTCCAGGCATCCTTTTGCTTATGCAAACTCCAGCTGAAAGGATGATGAAGCTACTCTATAATAAAATACAGCATGAGAAATTGAAATGGAGGGTCTTCTTCATTGCCCTTTTATTTATTCATTTTGTCCTCTAAGCTGTATTAATCACTCCACTGCGCAATCTTAAACTTGTCTAAGCAGAAGTAACTCCCCTGAGGTCAAGAAGATTTGCTACCAGGTAAGTGTAGGGACGTGGGTGGTGCTGTGGGTTAAAACACAGAGCCTAGGGCTTGTCGATCAGAAGGTCAGCAGTTTGAATCTGACGGGGTGAGCTCCTGTTGCTCGGTCCCTGCTCCTGCCAACCTAGCAGTTCGAAAGCATGAAGTGCAAGTAGATAAAGAGGTACCGCTCCAGTGGGAAGGTAAATGGCATTTCTGTGCACTGCTCTGGTTCGCCAGAAGCGGCTTAGTCATGCTGGCCACATGACCCGGAAGCTGTATGTCGGCTCCCTCGGCCAGTAAAGCGAGATGAGCGCTGCAACCCCAGAGTCGTCTGTGACTGGACCTAACGGTCAGGGGTCCCTTTACCTTTACCTTTAAGTGTGCATAGGATAGGAGCCCCCGCCTGGATATTATACTGATACAACAGACACAGAAGTGCATCACCACTTTCATACCATTTCCCAATAAAAAGGGCATTTTGGGGAGGACGGTGCCAATGGAAATTATGAGTGGTATTAAACTTAATTTGATTCAGAGTAGACTCATTGAAATGACTAAACATGTAATTAGGGTCATTAATTGCAACTCTGAGTAAAACCAAATTGGCTATCACCCATTATGTCCTGAACCGTTGAAGTTATTGAATGTGTAAATGTTTCATATGGTGATCAGTCACATTTGCCACTGTGATTCTCATTTAACAGAAGTTTCTTTAAAATAACCTCAAAGAACTTAGAATTGCATTGTGGGTTTGGGACCCCATGCTCAAAAAATGCTCACAAACAGGGCGTGGACATTGCAGCCATCTCTTCGTGCCTGCTACCAGCATTAAATAATTGAAAATGCTACCTCTGAGCGACCTTTTCTCTTCTTTTTTAAATAACTAATTGCCATGGCTAGACCCCTCTTCCTAAGGCACATGTAAGTGTCTATACATCAAGGATAGCAAATGTACTGCCCTCCACTTGTTGATGGACTCCACAGGATAACTCGCATGGCACTGAACAGTAGCCTCCCATGACTGCTTTCTTGAAATGGCCGTGGAGGTAGGAGAGGAATCACTGAAGCACAGTTCTTCCGACCCCCACCTCCCTGAGATGCTCCTGAAGGATACCATGGTCAACAATATCAATAGCCACTAGGAGATCAAGGAGAAGAAGCTGTGTCACACTTCCCCTAGTCTCTCTCCCAGTGAATGTCATCAATGGGGGTGACCAAGGCAGTTTCAATGAAGTCAGAATCCTGAAGCCAGACTGGAATGGATCCATGTAATGTTGGACTGCATTACTGATATAGGTAAAACTATCGAATTATCATCATGGGAAAAATTGTGGAAAGAGAGTTGGAAATTTACGGTTTGTGAAGCGATAAGGGGGAATTTAATAAAGATGCTTTACAGGTGGTATTTAACACTAACCAAAATATGTAAAATGTATAAAACAAAATCAAATCTGTGTTGGAGGTTGAACAAAGCAGAGGGGACACTCACTGTTAAGAAAGCAGAAGCTTTTTTATTGGGGATACTAGACAAATATAGTGCCAGAGAAAATAAGAAAATATTCCTTTCTGCCACAGGAGCGGCAAGAACACTAATTGCCAAAACTTGGAAAAAAGAAATAACCCTGACAAAAAAAGAATGGATAAACAAATTATTTGATTATATTGAATTGGCCAGATTGACAGAGGCAATTAGGGGTCAAACCAAGCAAAAATTCCAAAAAGAATGGGTAACATACAGAGAATATCATAAAAAGCAGTGCCCTTAAATTAATACTTGGACTTGTTTCGCTTAACTTCTGCAAAATAATTTATGGTACTTAAGTTAAAAACAGAAAGAAAAAGGAGTAATAATAAACTAAAAAGGAGACAGTTTACCAAAAACGATAAAAGAACCGTGTCGAGGATGAAGGAAGTCAATTGGAAGAAAAGAAGAACCGAAATATGGTGGGTGTGGGTGGGTGGGTGTGTATATATATATATATATATATATGTGTGTGTGTGTGTGTGTGTGTGTGTGTACACACACACACTCACACACACACACATATATAATTGACTATTTGTTTTGTATAAGTTTTTGTACGTTATCATGTTTTATTTGTACTTTTTGTTTTGTTTTATTTCTTGCTGTTGTTTGTTTCTCTTTTGATTCTGTATTATTATTTTCATGTTCAGTTTGACAAGTGTGTGTGTATGTGTTGTAAATAAACTGAATAAAAAGACAAAAAAAACCAAGTAATTTTCGACTGCAACTCCAATCATCTCTGACCATTTGCTGTTCTTGCTGGGGTTGATGGGAGTTGCAGTCCAACAACATCAGGTGGGGGGGGCAGGTCGGAGAAGCTTGCTTTAAAGAGTTCACATTCAATCACTGTTCATTTGTTGCCTCCTTGTATCTGTGCCGGTCCTTTCTAAAACCCATTATTTCCAGCTTCTGGTGTTTGAATGAATGCTAAACACATATTTCCTTTTCTAGTGCATAAAGAATCAACTAGCATTTGCTACCATCTGTAGGCCTTAATTTTTAAAAGGAGACTTTAAAAAATGGCTACAAAAGAGCATTCTCTCAAGAATAAGAGGTTGGACGACAAGGAAATGTTTCTCCATCTATCACAATGGTCTAATGTTCTTTGGGGCTAATAAAGCAAAGGGCTGGAGGAAATGTGTGAGCTGACATGTGAGGAGGAATTGGTTTTTGAGGAGCAAGAAACATCAGGTTAAGTGGCCCTGCAAATTATTGTACAGGTAATTAATATGTTTTGCAGGTGCAAGGCAGAGAGAGGGGGGAAAACCACATCTGTTTTAATTATCACTGCCAGAACATTAAGCTGTTAATGCAGTTAGGAAGAGAGCGTCTCAGTAAAGACAACAGAAAGAAAAGCCATTCTCTTTCGAGAACATGTGCAAACTTACATATATTGTTACACACCAGCTCAATCTCTGAGAGGTGCGAGATTCCAGGGTCCAGGAATTTACCTATGTATCCTTTGGAAATAAGGCACATCGGAGACTGTGGAGTCTTTATGATATATGGTTTATTTATATACAACCTGAGCCTATGATGGAGGGCTCACAATATTACATTCCAAGAGCTTCTTGCTTCTCCCATGGCCACAGTTTTGAGGCGATCAGAAATCAGCCATGGCCCTCTGTTCCTCTGCTTAGCTGGTTGTGTTTAAATGACTGCCACTGTTTTCCTCCAGCTAGCTGAGGCTTACACAGCCTGCAATCACTTCTCCTCCAGCCCACATCACCCCCAACTTCAATCCTAAGACTCAACTCTGCTTTGTCTCTGCTAACTATCTCCCACTCACCTGCCATTAACCACAGAGTACAGTGGTACCTTGGTTTTCGAACAGCTTAGTTCGCAAACAACTCGGAACCCGTACGCTGCAAACCTGGAAGCCAAACATGCTCCTGAGCTTCCATTTTTACTGTTGCGCAGCTAATCTGAGTTCCCCACATAGTAATTAAGCATTTTGTCCTCCCGCTTCTGCCCTTGTGCCGCTCATTTGCGTCCCCTCCCATCGTAATTAAAGCTTTCCATTTCAGATTGCAGTGTTCTGAGGTTATATTTGGTGCTTTTGTTTTTGCTATTTTTTTGCATTTTTGTTTGTGTGGCTTTCTCATTTTTGTGACTGTGGCTTGTTTTTCATTTTCTGATTGGTTGGTTGGTTGGTTGTGTGGCTGCAGAAGTGGATAAAAGCCCCCCCCCCCTCCAAACAATGACAATCATCAGTGCAGGTAAGAAAAAAATTAATTTTTATTTTTATCATCTACAATACTGTCTTATTTATTTTATAGTACAGAACATAGATTATTGCTTTCATTTTATGGATCAATGGTCTTGTTAGATAGTAAAATTCATGTTAAATTGCTGTTTTAGCCATTGTTTTTAAAAATCTGGAATGGATTAATCCGTTTTGCATTACTTTCTATGGGAAAGCGAGCCTTGGTTTTGGAACGCTTTGGTTTTGGAACAGACTTTTGGAACGGATTAAATTTGAGAACCAAGGTACCACTGTATATGCTTTGTTAATCAGCCATTATCTCCCTTTTGTTCTCTATAATGGCTCTTCTCCCAGGTGATTTCCTGAACAGGAAAGTGGTTTAGCCTGTATTTCAGCACTTTGCTAAATTCAGCATCTCACAGCCCATTTTAAAACTCCAAACCATGATTAAACTCCAACACCTGCTAGAGTCAGGAATTTAGCAGACTTTCTGGCAGCCAAGAGTTTAGAGGAGTTAAGGTACCCACAAACTTATAAAAATATGTTTTTCCAATGTAAATATGTATGTCATAGTTAAAGCGCTCATTAGTTTAATACAAAAATGAAATGTAACATAAAAAAATGTCATTTTATATTATATCTTGTTATACATTTATAAGATATCCACCCAAACAGAGTATTTTGCCTATGTAGAGATTCCTGTGTTCTGGGTATTTTACAGTCCACTCCTCACTCTAAAGTCAGATTCAGATGCAACGAGAAACCATGGTTTCCTGCTATGAGAATGAGCTGCTGTGAACCACGGGCTCCTACCCCTCCCTTCTCTCATGCCTGAGAGGAGTTTGAAAGCTTCTGCTTCCCATTTTTAATTAATCCTATTTCTTCAAGATGTCAAAACTATGTTTTGTTTAATGGTCAGTGAGAAACCAGGATCTGAAACCAAGCAATCCCTCAAACCATGGTGATTTTTCCAGTCCTTCCAAACCGTGGTGGAGGATTAGGTTGCACACAGATGTAATCTTTAGTGGCCATCCTATTCATATAAATGCACTCTCTGAAATGGGTAACGTTCCAGTTCTGCCTGACAGAACGTCCTCAAGAATCATTCTGCGTGGGCACTGATTTTTATCAAAAGAGCCTAACCATTTCCAAGGATGTCAGTTTGCGGGGCAAAGTAAATTCAGCACCTAAACTGTGTCTGAGGAATGGAAGGAGAATAGAAAAGTTGGCCATGCGTCCTTATAGAATACAGCTCAGCGGAAGAAGGGAAGCAACGCCTTCTGCTGTGATCATACAGAAGAGTGATGGAGTGTTTCACCTAAAATGTGAGAGGCTTGATTATTGCTTAAATAACAACACTGTGATATTCTGAAACAGATGTTTTCTAGGTCCTCTAATGCAGGCGTTGCCAACATGGTGCCCATGGGCCCATATATGCTTGTAGGGGCCACCCCTGGCATGCATAGAGTCCCTCTCCTGCCCCTCCTCCTGCTGGAATTTGGTTGGAAAGAAGCCTTCTATTCTCAATAAAATAAGATGTGGTGTGTGCTTCATTGTGGTGTGTTTGTGGTGCCCACAATAATTAGTCTGATTCGCAAATGGACCCCAAAGGGTCAGTGATCCTTTCTAGAATGCAAACATCTCCCATTCCTTTTATTTTTCTGAAGCCTTAAGGTGTAATATAAAGCATGAGTCAAAAATGTTATAGCATCTTTTTTTCCATGTGTGTTTTTAAATAGGGCATTGTTGGGTGCAGCATGACGTCTGATTCTAGAGTGCAGGATAGAAGATGAACATCAGGAAGTATTATTTTTATTCAGTCGACAGGAACAAGTTGTTCAAATGACAACTACAAAAGATTAACATTAGGGGGAAAAACCTTTGTGATTGTGTCTCAGTAGGAATTTAAATAAGAACAAAAGCAGAGGGTCAGATAGAAGTCAAGCAATATTTCATGCAAGCACAAAACACAGAACTGGCTTGCCTTATACACACGATTGATGCCATCTACAGGTGGCCATAAGCTAGAATGCCAGGGTGGCAAAGTTTGGTAACCAGGCTTAAAACCTTAAACAAATATGGTTATCCATGGTTGGTGATAATAGGAAGCAGCCTTATAACATAACCCCTTTCCCAACTATCCTGTTTTAAGCAGGACGTCCCAGGCTGACAGAAGCAAATCGCAGCTTCTGTATGCATCCTGGAATGCCCCATTTTTTGGTCTGGCACTCTGGCATGAGTCCTTGTGCCAGGGCACCTGACCAAAGGATGCTCGCTCTGCATTCCAGCACTCTGGGGCTCGTCGGCAGGATTGCACCAAAGATCCAACACTCTGGCACTGGACCAAAAAGTGTGCCCCTCCTGACATCCTGATTTGGGAGTGAAAATGTTGGAGGTTATGTTATAATGAGTCAGGTCTTTGGTGCATCTAGTTCAGCACTGGCAGTCAGTGTAGGGTTTCAGACAAGTGTCTCTGTACCCTTCTGTCAGGCTTCGGGGAATCTGCTTCCTCCCCCCGTGGCAGTAGATAAGAAGATCAAAGCGAGGAACGTCTTACCAGTTAGAAACTTTAATAATCACAGCGAGAGAACAAAGAACACATCTCCTAGAAATGGTGGTGCTCCCAATTAAGGATTACACCCCCTTCCCTCCCTATTAATCTACGTCAGTCCTACGTCTTGTAATCTGAGCTTGTACCCTCTGTGCTTTCTGTTCTGACACTTTCTGGGCTCTTCTTGACCTTGGGCTGAGCAGAGGAATGCTGTCCAGAGACTGTGAATCTGTTAACCCTCTCTCTCCCAGTGTTTCTTCAGTTAGCTGTTCCCCATCCAGTATTTCCCAGCTTCTGCCTTCTGAATTATGTCCCTCTGCAAACCACTGTTCCAAATCTATACTGTCCTCCTGCTCCTGGGAAGATTCAGGATATGGATACAGAGCATGGGGAGGGGGAGGCTCCCACTATTCCTCCTCAGCACAGCCCTCCTCAGCACAGTCCCTGACATCTACCTGGGGATGCCAAGGGCTGAACCAGAGATCCTCTGCATGCAAGGCAAATGCTCTACCACAGTGCTATGGATCTCCTCTGTCACTACAATGGGCATGAAATACCAACTGTCCTATGTGAAGGAGCCAAGAATGGGAGGGTAACAAGCAAAGACCCTTCCTGTTGCATGTCTGCCTTCTGAATTAGCTTATTATTGACCCTTGTTACTCCCTTGTTCCATTTTTTGAACAACAATGTTTTCCCCAGACAACAGAAGGATGGGATTGTAAGGAGAGTGTGTGTGTGGATTTAATTTTTTCCCCTGTTCAGGATTTTAAAGTTTTGTTGTCTGACCTTTTCTCATCTTCTACCTCTCCTTTCCTATCTCCCCATCTTCACAAGTACCTTTTCTTTTGTGAATTTAATTTTTAATGAAATTGTTGTATTTTATGAATGCGCTGGGCCATGTGGGGACCCTGATCAAACAGCACAATGTGAATCTGATAAATAAATAAAAATCTCTCCAAGCTCCTGCTGGCAAAAAGGAAAATAACCCTTCAATATGCTTTTCTTGGTGAACTATATCGGCTATAGAAGCAAAATTCCTCACAGTTTATGTGTTTGCATTTGAGGGTAAGAGAAGCAGGGGATTTTTGGTGCAAGGAAAGATACAATAGGTATAAAAGGAGAATTTCTCGAGGCCAAGATCCAAGCTTGGGGCAAGTACTCTTTAATGAGAGAACCCCAGCAGAGATTTAAAATCACATAATATGCTGCAAAATAAACCATGGAAGTATAGGCTGTTGGACCTTTAAAATATGCCATTCTGAAGTTTCCCAATTCACCTAGCGCAGTGAAAGATCACACTTTTGGTAAGTTAAAAATGCTTTACTTACAAACTCTACAAAGGTCGGATTCACATGCTTTCCCACACAGCATTGAGAAAAAGTTGCATAGGCAGTAAAACATGGCTTGGCTACAGTGGTTAAAGTTCCTAAATTATTAGCATAATAACTCATCAGCTTAATACCTTCCTCCCAAAGTGAGGGGGAGTGACCTAGCTATGCCTGACAGGACAGCATACTCTATGGTCTTAACCCCTTCATGCGTTAATGAGACTTAAGCATGTTGGTTATATGAGGCTGGTTATCCCACAAGGATTTCATACTTTTCTTCATTGGGATGTGAAACCTATATGCAAGTCAAGCAAAATATATTTTATCATTATCGTAAAAAAGAAAAAAAGGAGGAAATCAACTCATGAATTTAATGTATCAGCTATCTGATCTGAGTAGATATAATTAGCACAGCAAAACTACTGAACCTGAGACCTGCATTCAAAACGTGTATTCTGTCATTTGGCTACCAATCTGTCCTAAATAGTCTAGCAGGTGGTAGTGATTATATCCCAAGATTTGGTGTCCAGTTCTATGGTGGGAAAGTCAGTTCCCCTCTTCTGATACTGTAGAAGGCGTACAGGGGGTTAAGTGAGGTGGAAGACGGACATAGCACATCATTTCCCCCTGCTAGATCACATGATCTATAAATTGTGGTAGCCATGTGAAAAAAACCACAGGGCTCCTCCTACTCCAGGTAGTTGGGCAGAACTGCAGAGCCACCTTTTTGATACCTTCAGCACTGCAGCTTACCGGGATTGGGTAGGGCAGAGGACAGCGAGGTCAAGGCTGTGTGAATCCACCAGATTGCCACTCACCTGCTCTGTCCCTTCCCTGTACAGGCAAACTCCAGCAATGTCAGCGCTGAAAGGCCATCTTTGCAGCTCTGCACCAACCCCACTATCACTACTGCTTGCACATTTAATAGTTATGTGGAAGAGGGAATTTAAGCAGGTATAGCATGCTATGCATGGACTCTACTTTCACATGGCCACACTACTACAAATGCCTATTAGGCACCATGAAAGCTAAAGAAAGCTAAAGAAAGAAATAGCATACCACCAGTTACAGAAAGATGGGGGGAAAACAATAGGAATAGGTTGTATCACTTCAGCTAAGAACACCTTTGGCCCAATCCTGCAAGGTTTGGAAGCATTCGTATGTTTTAAATAAATGCCAAAGCAGAATAAGAGAAATGGTAGGAAAATGATTATTTGGCAATGATACAAGTAAAGGTAAAGGGACCCCTGACCATTAGGTCCAGTTGTGGCTGACTCTGGGGTTGCAGCGCTCATCTCGCTTTATTGGCCAAGGGAGCTGGCATACAGCTTCCGGGTCATGTGGCCAGCATGACTAAGCTGCTTCTGGCGAACCAGAGCAGTGCACAGAAAGGCCGTTTACCTTCCACTAAACACTTCAGACTGCTACATGATGTGCCAAAACTCAAGTTAGGATTTTTCCTTTAAGAAGCAGTCATCCAGTTCTAAAGGAACTTCAAAACTAGTGTATTTCTCCTCTGCCACCCATCTCCCAGTACAAGGTTCTAAGAAGGCATTAGGGATCTTATCATTGATTTCTTTTAATGTCCCAGGTGTTTTAATTAGAACTATCAGGCTTCAGAAGTGCTATTTGAATCCATACAGACTTAAGGCACTGTGCTTTGTTCCATAGCTCTGTTCTTAACCCAAATGAGTGATAAAGAACTTTTCATTTTGAAGCTGAGAATGGGAACGCATTTTCCCACTCTGTCTTTTAAAAGGTTTTTTTAAAAAATTGAAATAAAAGAACATGCTGAGTACTAAATCACAGCTTCAGCTTTGGTGCCCAACCTTTGTCACAAAGGAAAGTAACAGTTGAGCTTGTGTTTCGGACAGGTAAGAGCCTTTCACCATGTTCTCAAGTTTGTGAAATACTTTCACAAAAAGTCTGCCTTTTAATTGCTGGTTTCAGTCTTTCATCTGTGAGTAGTCACCTGAAAAGGACAAAATAGATTCTTGCTGAAACTGAATTGCACTTTCAGAAGCTAAACGAAACCAAGGATATCTCAATGAATTAAGATATAAAATAATTGCAATGCAAAGCACATGAACTCCAGTTCAAGCCATAAATCGCCAAGTGCATGGCAATAGGCCTGTAGGTGCATTCTCAAATGAGAGCTACAATGGTACTGATGTGGGGCATGCCTGCACCATTTTGTGGTTCTGTCTTTCTTTCTGCCCTTTCAGATGTGGCCACCATTTTGTGTTGCGCCATGCCCTCACAGTGGCCATCTTGTGACTTGTGCCCCATCACTTATTCAAAATTCCCAATGTGCCCATTGGCCCATAAAGATTGGCAGCCCCTGCCATTAATCATGTGCAGTCCCATGTTAATAGGCCTGTGGCTGCATTTGCAAGTGAGATCCAAATTAGTATGCTAGCCTTCCTTGCCTTTACTAATATCCTAGGGATGGGTAACTCAGAGCACATCCCATCCACATATACATTTAAAGCACATTTCAAGCACTTGGCTTTCCCCAAAAAATCTTCAGAACTGTAGTTGACCATGTACAATTTCCACACCCTTAACAAACAGCATGCATTCTTTTTGTATAGGGACTAGGATGCTGTGCACCCCACTTGTTCTGTCGTCAGTCAGACCCGTCAGTGGTAGCTCCATAGCCTACAACTCCACAGCCAACAGAACAGGATCCAGCCCAGTACTAATATACAACAAGTCCATCAGCTTCACGTAGAACAGAAAATCTTGGTGAGGAACTGTGACCTTCCTTAGATATGGGTTCCATTCAAAGACCTCAGAAATTAGAGTCAGATACATATATAGTGGAAGGGATAGATGAGGGTCACCATACAGTAGTTATGAAACAGATGTTACCCTGGCTATATAGTGTAGAATTTTAAACGCCTATGTTTTCCCCAATGGAGCAAATAGCAGCTTAAGGGAGATGGTGCTGGTTGCATTTAGATTGAGCTAACAGCCTAGGAAAAGGAGTTAGGCTCCCCACACAGCACTGTGATACCATTTCTCACTCTCCCGTCTCCCTCTCCCTCCCCTTTTCTCTCTCAAAGACACAGATCTTCATGCCTGGTCCTCGATGGCCCAATTTCTGATCCACTTTCTGCAGCATGCCCTTCAATATGGAACACACACCTTTGGGTATTTATCTTGGTTTAGCCTTCCATATCTTTAAAAATATATGTATTTCCAAATGCTTTTATGTAAAGGAACTACCATGGGCTCATTTTACTGTAGCTTTCTTTTCCCCCTTTTTTAAAAAAATGGTTTAAAATAGAATTTTTGTATGTGATTTTATTGCACTTTATTTTTATATAACCAGGAAGTGTCTAGGAAGGCACTGTAAAAATAAAATTATGGTGATGGCAATTACTTTTTATTATGCATGCTCATCATCAGATGTCTTTTATTTAGAAAATTAGTTTCATTAATGTGTGTATGATGAAGGGAAAATAAAAACCCAGCAAATGGGTGTCTGGCTGTTAATTGACACAATTATGTTATGTTATTTCCCAGTTTGACATTTTTCTATACAAGCCTGTTGATTGGACTTTTTAATTCTCTTAGGAATGTGGGAATTGAATTGAAGTTCTTAAAATCCCACACTCCATTCTATTTAGAGCTTTAGCAGAATCTAACCTGATTAAAGCAATGCTTTATACTGTTATAAGACAAATTTCATAAATAAATAAATTTCAACAGATGCAAACAGGGGATACAATATTTAAAATGCCTTTAATTCAAAGCAATTTCACTTTCAACAGTAACTGTGAGACACTATTCCATGTGAAGCTTCCATTGCAACCACCCACCTCTAAATGACAGCAGTGGGGATTTGCCTAGCAGAAGTTATCAATGCAAGTTGAATTAGCACCGCAGGAGACTGTGCCTGCTCCAAATCTCACAAAATCAATTAAAGCCTTCATGTGGACTTCTTCAGTGTGCTTGGGTGGGATGTCTCATTTCCCAGAGGTCTCAGTTTCATGGTCTTAACATATGACTGTCTTTATAACAAGTATGTCGGACAATGGTCTCCTTGTCCCCTTCCTTGGCAGAAAAAATACTCATGAAACAAATAGGATCGAAAAGACTCCACTGCCCAATTTCCTTCTAGCGAAGCTAAGGGAAAATTGTACAGGTAAGTTCTCTCAAAAAAGGAGATAGAACAAAAGACGTCCAGGCAAAGAATTGACATGATCTCTGTGAGATTTGAATCAACCACAACTTCCTGTATTGCTAATTCAGCCTGAGACAATGACTTCAGTTAGGCAAACCCCAATAAAGCTGTTGCTGATGCAAACTTTAAAATCTGTAGTTCTCAAATACTGGCTAAATGTGGAAATAATGAACTTATACTCTGCTCAGAGACTCCAGAGTACTGTTATGTGGTTGTATGAGTTCCAATGCATGACTGATCTCTTATGGAAATTCAATATAAAAGAATAATCATCAGGTAGACCAGAATAGCCAATGTGGTTCCCTGCAGATGTTGATAAGCTGCAACATCTTGGATCCCTGAATGTTGGATGAGGCTGCTGTGAGTTGGAGTCCAACAACATCTGCCTACCCCGGTGTAGACTATAGAATGTTTTTTCAATTGCTATAGTGGGTCGTGTGAAGCTAGTAGGAAATTTCACATGGATTCTGATCCCCTTTCACCTTGCTCCATTCAATTGCATGGTATAAGAGAAAATGCTATGGCCACTGGGAGGGCACTTGCTGTCTTGCCTCAGGGGTACATTGGGAGCTGCCTTACACCAAGTGAGACTATTTGTCCATCTAGTTCAGTATTATCTATTCTGATTGGCAGTGGTTTTCCAACTTCTAAGGTATTGTCTGAGAAAATATCCTTATAATGGGATATGCCAGCAATTTATGCTTTCAAACATTTGTAGTCTATCTCTCTGGATGCCTGAGGTGTCAGGTAAAAGGTAAAGGACCCCTGGACGGTTAGGTCCAGTCAAAGGCGACTATGGGGTTGCTGCGTTCATCTCACTTTCAGACTGAGTGAGCCGGTGTTTGTTCACAGACAGCTTTCCAGGTCGTGTGGCCAGCATGACTAAACTGCTTCTGGCACAACAGAACACTGTGATGGAAGCCAGAGCACACGGAAACGCCATTTACCTTCCCACCACAGAGGTACCTATTTATCTACTTGCACTGGTATGCTTTCGAACTGCTAGGTTGGAAGAAACGGGGCAGAGCAATGGGAGCTCACCCTGTTGCTCTGATTTGAACTGCCAACCTTCCAATCAGCAAGCCCAAGAGGGTCAGTAGTTTAGACTACAGTGCCACCCGAATCCCTTTCCGTTTCCTTTCCTTTTTATCTTGTCAGTCTATATATGAGTTGTATCCAATATACTGCAAATGGAACTCTGCTTGTACAATGGGATTTGCCCTTCCTCTGCATGCCCCCAAAATTTACTTAGGGAAGGGGTTCCCTATCCCCTTGGAACAGATTTTGAGGGTACATGGGGTTCCCAGGACAGAGTAGGAGAAAGTTCTGTTCCACAAGGAGAAATCTATTGTGCTAGAGAAACTGGAATATCACCCAAAATCATATTACTGATTCCCCATCCCGACAAGGCTCTTGGACAAATGACTGCAATCCTCCAACGTTTTTTCCAGATTTCATCTCTTTTACACTTGTTCTATAAAAGTCATCATTCCATATTATCTCCATTGATGTATATGGAGCAAAGGAAACAACTGAAAACATGTTAGGGATAAAATGAGACCCCGCTCCCAACCCACCACACAGACCCTGGAAACAACATGTATTAGAATCGTAAGAGCACTTGCTCCTCAGATTCCTGACTTATGTACAACCTGTTGCAGAAAGATCACCTGAATTTATTGCACATGAAATTTTTTGCTTGAGCAGTAATCTGTAGACCAAGCAGCCTGAACTGCAACATGGATGTTTACTAGACAGTAGAAGGTCAGTCTCATGAAGAGTAGCTGTTTTCTGGGTAAGGGAGCTATTCCAGGTACCTGGAAAATTCCCACATCCATAGTTGCTGAAAAAAAGAGACCTAGAAATGGTGATCCGTTTTGGAATGGCTGCCAAAAAGGAATTACCGCTTACTATTGGAAAAAGAAAATCCCCCTCTGATTAGCTATTTCAAGATTTGAGATGGAGTGCTGATAATGAAACCTGCCTATTATATGCAGGCATGAGAAATAGAAATGTATGATATTCAATTTGTTGGGAGATGAACGATCTTTATTACATGCTGGAATGACAAATTTAAAGATTAGCTACATCCATACCATACATTATTCTCCTGGTTTATTACCTCTGTCATTTTAATTATATTTGGTTTTGAATTTAATGATTGATTTGTATCTTTTCTATATTTATCATAAAAAGAAGGGGAGGGCCCGTCCCCCGCATACGCACACACCACATTCAGCGAGCTAGCTGGTGCCAGGGTAGCTTAGAAGGGAATGTACAGAAAGACAGGACTACGCAGCATCTCTAGAAATACATACTCTACATCTAGGCTATATTCAATGTTCTTCCTGCATAAAGCATTCCTGAGTATACTTGATTTTGTGTTCTCTACATGGTATGTAGTTGACAGACGTCTAGGAGGAGCAACAATGCAACGTCTCATTAATCATGTCATTAGAGTGTCAGTAGCAACACACTTTGTGGATGAACAACAACAGTGGCAAGCAAGTTGTTCTTCACCATAGGCCTTGCTAATTGTTGCTCTAAGCCACAAAGCAATTTCTAAATGGTATTCATTTTTTAATAGGACATGAGAGATGGGTACGGAACCCAGACGTTCCGCGTGCAATTATATCCCTGCAGTTCCTTTGAAACCTGCTACTGTGTCAATGGGAACTAACTGAAAGGTAGCTGCTCTTTGTTTCTCTGGTAGTGGTGCTGGTTGAAGTAAATAGGCTACATTTGAATAATACAGTACAGTAATGAAATCAAAGCCATGAGAGCTGTTTGTGGACAAGAGCGGCATAATCATGAAATTGCACTACCCAAAAACATTTCCCCAGTCTTTTTTGACTGTCACAAATATGAGCCGGGAGAGGGAAGCAGATGGCAAATTCCCAATTCAGCTGCCAAACAGGGCAGGAAGAGGTGCCAATTACAGAGACAGGTATTTCCCACTTGCTAATTCATCCCTGAGCGACAGGACAATTAAAGGGGAACTGGAGAAGAGCAAAGAGCACTAATTGACCAGAAGGTGTTTTGAGACAGTGGGCTGTGGTTCTGAAAGAAACTTTAAAACTTAGGTTTATCATTGGCTAGCCCAGAGCTGAAGTAAATCCTTTAACAGTGCAATCCTATACATATCTACTCAAAATAAAGTCCTATTTAGGATTGAATAATAAATTGATTTATTGTGCATTTGGTACCGCAAGCATGGTGCTTATTGGCTCTTGTGTCTTTTGACAGGTGAATGGGTTTTTTTATTTGCATTTTATTATGAGCAGAGCCACAACATTCTCTTCATATTTTGGTGTAGTCACAAGCCAATACTGTAATAGTCAGTCCACACATTATCCGCAGAATAGGTAAAAGGGGACAGACTAGGGAAAAGAGGCTGGCTACCATCAAGTTTGCCTGGGAAATAATCATTTATGGATGGGCCTACCTAAATCACACTTTTTGAAACAATGTGTGAATCAAAACACAGCCATCCTTTCAAATTCACACTTCTCTGAATTTTGCAATGCAGTTCTCCAGCCAAGTTACATGTACAAAAGAAGTCATGGGAAGAAGAAGAAGAAGAGGAGGAGGAGGAGTTTGGATTTGATATCCCGCTTTATCACTACCCGAAGGAGTCTCAAAGCAGCTAACATTCTCCTTTCCCTTCCTCCCCCACAACAAACACTCTGTGAGGTGAGTGAGGCTGAGAGACTTCAGAGAAGTGTGACTGGCCCAAGGTCACCCAGCAGCTGCATGTGGAAGAGCGGAGACGCGAACCCGGTTCCCCAGATTACGAGACTACCGCTCTTAACCACTACACGACACTGGCTCCACACACCATGAAGTGGAGTGTGCATGAGAATCTTGGCTGTGAGTGCTGAAAGACCTGCTCCCTGAAGGTTTCTTCCCTATCTAGTCTGGGAGGGTGGGGCCCTGACTGACTCCAGCTACAAAAAGCTGAGGCTGCTGAAGTGGACAGAGGCCACCTTGGCTGCCTCTTAGTGCAAGGCCAGGTTATCCAGCCTGAGCTTCCAGCAGCCACCATGAACAACCATTGGAAGGGCTGGCAGTAACAATAACAGGAGCAGGTACATCCTATGCTTATGATAATATGTTATTCTCTTGTTAATTATGTATTTTTAAATGTGCATTTTATATTTTGCTTCCATTAGTAATGTTTTCTTCGGAAATTTGTTCACTTTGCTGCATTAAATGTGCATTCTGTAGTTGACCTCCTTTGTAATGTTTTATTTTGAAATCTTTAAGATAATATTTTAGTTTCCTGTTAATTGTGTTGCTTTGAATGTATACTTTATATTTGACTTACTTCAGCAATGCTTTATTCTGGGTTGCTTTATTTGATATTTTAATGTGGGTTGTAAACCGCTTTTAGATTCCCCTGAAATGAAAATAATAATAATGCACACATGAATGAAAATGACAAAAATGCATTATATTAGGGGAAATTGCTTTGAAAAAATGTGTATGCTAGACAAAATTGTGTATTAGGATAAATTCACGTAAGAATTTTAATGAGGACTTCAAAATAATAATCTGCAAACTGATGTGGAAATGTGGAGAGCTGAACTTAAAATTTGAAAAAATGAGAAGCAGAGAAAAACCTACATTGATATATTTGCCTATCTCTAAAAGGCATGGGGTGGTGCTGTGGGTTAAACCACAGAGCCTAGGACTTGCTGATCAGAAGGTCGGCGGTTCGAATCCCTGTGATGGGGTGAGCTCCCATTGCTTGGTCCCTGCTCCTGCCAACCTAGCAGTTCGAAAGCACGTCAAAGTGCAAGTAGATAAATAGGTACCACTCCAGCGGGAAGGTAAACGGCGTTTCTGTGCGCTGTTCTGGTTCGCCAGAAGCGGCTTAGTCATGCTGGCCACATGACCCGGAAGCTGCACACCGGCTCCCTCAGCCAATAAAGCGAGATGAGCGCCGCAACCCCAGAGTTGGCCGCGACTGGACCTAACGGTCAGGGGTCCCTTTACCTAAAAGGCATGGGACAGTTTTTATCCTTTTTTTGTGCCAACTTCAGGGCTGTAGCAGCTGAGGAGCTTAAAGATTGGGCTTATTTGGGGATTCACCGGGTTTTGGATTCCATGGTTCTAAAGCCACACACATGGACCATATTTTGACGCTTTCTGACTACACTATCTTACCAAGTGCTTGGGCACAGGTCAGCCTCCGCTGCATTGGAGACTCCCATCAATTACACTCCTCTTGATGTGCTCCCCTAACCCTCCCATCCAGCTATCAACATGGAGGGAGAGAAGATTTCACCCTTAGTAATCTTAACATGAGTAATCTTAGCTTGACTTCTTCCACATCATAGAAGAAGCAGCTGGTAGTAGAGAAGTTATCTAATAACCTCTTAATTACAGAAGAAAGTAAAATAATTCCTAATGATATAAAATGCAAATATATATATATGGGGGAATAAAGACTACTCCAATATTTGCTCTTATCAGTGTGATTCCTCATTATTTACAACCCTTATTCTTAAACATGAAGTTATTATTCTGTCAAAGATCTGCCTCTTTTTGACTTCTCCCTAGCCTAATTATATTCAATAAGGAATCTAAAAGACTACATGAGGGAGAAATGCCTCACACAGGATCAAACAATTATTTCAGAAAGGTTTTTATCCTCTTATTACTTTGCAGGGATTTTTTTTTCCAGTTGACTGGATAAAAGTCAGTGGTGCAGCATATTAATGAAAATGTAGGAGTGGATGGGGTGGGGGAGAGAGAGCCTGAACTTAAAAATATTTCTCCTCAAAGCTAGGGTGGAAAAAAGAAATGTTCAACAGAAGAAGGTCCCAGAGTGGTTCATATAGTAATAATTTAAAAAGTCCCTAGGCTTACAATTTCAAAGACTCAAACCAGAAGGAAAAAGGAGAAGGGAAAGCAGAACTTAAATTTATGAACCTCTTAGAAAGATCAGCTTGGTTAGAAACAGTTCAGGAAGAGGAGGAGCCAGAAAGAGCTGATCTCTCTTTCTGACTCCTCCTCTTTCCCATTTCCCCACTGCTGCAAGATGATGTAGAGGTCAATTACTGCACATCCTACTCCTATCAGGTCCTATCACTACACACATGCTCTATATAGTTCTAGACCAGATCTCCGTCCATTGGGTTATGGCTTTTCAGATCACTGTTGAGGAGTAGGAACACAGGCATATACTGGCAACTTTCTGCTGGCAGACTGATTCGTTAATTATTACATTTTGATCCTGCCTTTCCTTCCAAGAAGCTCAAGGTAGAATATATGATTCTGCAATCAACTTTGTCCTCAGAGCAACTGGGTGTGGCAGGTTATGCTGAGGGTCAGGAAGAACAGAAGAGGAACCTGATGGATCAGCCAAAGGTCCATTGAGGTTCTTATGGGAAGCCTGCAAGCAGCACATGGGTGCAATGGTATGCTCCTCACTTGTGATTCTCACTAGTATACAGACACACATTGACAGAAGAGGTAGCACACAGCCATCATGGCTAGTAGCCATTGAAAGCCTTGTCTTCCATCAAGTTGTCTAATCCTGTTTCAACGTCATCCAAGTTGGTGGCCTTCACTACATCTTTTGGGAGCGAATTGCATCGTTTAACTGGGCACTTTCTTTTCTCTGTCCTGAATCTCCCAACATTCAGCTTCTTTGCATGGTCCTGGGTTCTAGTATTGTCGTGGGGGAGGGGATGTATCTCCACCCACCTTCTCCAAACCATTTACAAATATCTTATCCACCTTGATAGCTCAGGTGATAGAGCGTGAGACTCTTAATCTTAGAGTCGTAGGTGGGCAAAATATTCCTGCATTGCAAGGGGGTTGAACTGGAAGATCCTTTTAGTCCCTTCCAATTCAATGATTCTGTGGCCCTCCTTACCCACCCTTTTTCGAAACTCAAAAGCCTCAAATGTTGCAACCTTTTCTGATAGGAAACTTGCTCCTGGCCCTTGATCATTTTGCTTTCCCTTTTTCCAGATCTGCAATATTCCTTGTGAAATGAGATTACAGGCCAAAGGTCACCTAGTGAGGTTAACCTGAAAGAGAATTTGAACGCTTGTCTCCCAGGTCCTAGCCCAGGACTCTAGCTTCAATATCACCCTGCCTATCATTGGCTTTTATGGTTTTGTGGAGGCTAATAAGCATTTTGAATTGTTTGTGGCACCAAAGCAGCAATGTTGCATAATAAACCACATCTGGGAGATAGTGTCTGTTTAGCTGGACCAACCTGTAAGCCATGTTGTGATATTCCGGTTTGCTTCACTCGATGACATATCAGTGGTGTCACGATACTGTTTATTTACTGGCTTGCTGGCTTATAGGAACAAACCTTAAAAATTTCTGGGACTGGGCCAGAGTGATAAAATTCACAGCTATACATAAAAGTGAAGGCGAAACATCGAGATTTTGGGAACCTAGTGATAA
Source organism: Podarcis tiliguerta (assembly GCF_965153285.1). NCBI lineage: Eukaryota > Metazoa > Chordata > Lepidosauria > Squamata > Lacertidae > Podarcis > Podarcis tiliguerta. Next base: position 68,743,058 of record NC_139537.1, read on the forward strand.
CTGACAGATCCAGTCTTAGCTGGTTCATGTTAAACCACTGAGGGTGCATTTTTACCCTAAGTCCAAAACACACTTTGCTTTAAGATTCTTACTGCTGCTCAGACTAATCCCTAGAAGCTCAGAGAAAGATCAGCACTAGCATTTCTTACAGTAGTCAAATAAAATATTTTATTCCAAAGCTTATTTTCAAAATACAGGATGCCCAAACCCCGAGACTGCTTCTGATATCTTCTGCTACTGGTTTGAAAGATGCTTAGAGAAGAGGAACTCAGGAACTGGGAGCTGGGAACAGACAGGCAGCAGAAATCGGCTTCAAAAATTGCCATGAGAGAAACGTTCTTCTGACATTTCCTGTGCTGCATTAGATGCAATTTGTGCTAATGAGAATGAAAAACAATTCCGAGCTGAGAGAACACACAGTCCCCTTGTCAAATATAATTTCTAACAAAGTGTATACAGTTTTCAAGGCAATCTCACCAGGGAAGGTTTACTGCAGACAGAGGAACTTGAGGGAATATCTTTAGAATTCAAGCTGAATAACCAAAGTTGCTCTGGAGGTGACAGATTGCCAGCAGGGAGCAGGAGAGCGAGAAGGGACTGTAACCAATCTTAAAGTATGAGGAATGGGATTTGAAAACCACTCCAGTGCTGCATTTATGGTGGTCTTGTATAGCTGGCGTGGCTGCACATGTATCACCAAAAGAAGAGGACAAAATGACTTGCATAAAAATTGCACATGTTAATTTATAGAGTGAGATGCAAACAGAGGATTCCTTCAAATAAAGTACTGTGACCTGGAAAATGGGCCTATCTACAGATACTGTAATGATTGCAATGTCTGTTTAAAAGAGGGAGAGAGAGCACTTTGATGAATGGGTCTCTTTCTTGGCATGTCTCCATAATCCAAAGCAACTTTTACTGACAATACTGGCTTGGCAGATGTCTTGGCTCCATGAAATATGCCATCTTATTACCCATATTAGTGATAGGCAGTTGGCAGCTTGGAAGTCAAATCTGCTGTTAAGAGCTTCTAACTTCTAACTTGTGTGTGGCTAGGGGTCTAGGGTCATGATTCTTGCTTAGCATGTGTGAGGACTCCAGTTAAACAGTGGTCTGATTTGGTGTGAGGCAGCTTCTTACATGCTTTTTCATGACTGCTGATTTTAGCAGGCACCTCAGACACTTTCTCCCATGGATGGTGCCATTGTGGATTTAAGAGCACCTGCTGATGGTTTTGGTATATAAGGACCATATCTCCCACATACATCTGCTGAGACACTGAGATATTTCACTGATTCACTTCCAGAGTTCCACCACCATTTGAGATCATGCAGGTGGCAACAAATGAGAGAACCAGTGGCAGAGTTTCATGCTCCAGCACTGGGAGGGGGGCGAGAGCAGGTGGGGGCAGGGCTGGCACATGTCCTGGGGCATGGTGTGCTGCCCCCAGGGGCATGGTATGCATCCTGGGGGTGTGGTGTGCGTCCTGGGGGCATGGCTGGCCGCTTGCAGGGGCATGGCACACAGTGTGGGATTGTGCTGCTGGCGACGGTACGCTCCCCCCATACTCATCCTCCTCCGCCAGTGGAGAGAACTGCTCAGTTTTGGACCCATTATGGAAGATTCTGCCTAAAAAGGCCTGCCTAACACATTCTCCCTTAGGTGTCAGATGAAGACATTTTTATTTTGTTCAACATCTTGTTGCTTTGAACTTTAGTGGAAGGATGGTACATCTAAAGCTCTTCTAAAATTAATTTAATTGAGTTAGTGTATATTTTGTTCATTGTGCTTTTTTTGTTTGTTTCTAATTGCATTTGTAAACCACTCTGAAACTGATATCATGAAGGGTGATATAAAAATAAAATCCAGCAATAATAAAATTACATAAAGCTGAACTGAAACCCAAAATAAACTTTTTACCAAGACACCATAATACAAAGGAAGGCGGATATCCCTTTTGAGTTTATTTAGCAAGCTTTTAATTGGTGAGCTGAGCTAACCCCTTAGACAATTCAGTGTAATAACACATGCCACAGGTCATCTTTTGGAATCGGCTACTTCCAGCAGGCTTGTCCTGTGGACTCTGTTTTCTTGCTGGGTAAATTAATTATGTGATTGCCTGCTTGAAATTAACATACTCCTAACCTTTTTCACACGATGAGATCCAACAGTCCCCCATGACCGGCAAAATGTGATTCTAAATGAGGCGCCTGGAGAAATAATTGCTTCCCTTTGGTGTTCAATGGGACTAGCAGTATTTCACTCACTTGTTGTGGAATGTTGCCTTGTCATAGGTATGTGCTGGGCTTAATTAAATAAACCACCAAGGGCGTATGAAGTGAATTTTCAATATAGGCACTTAAAGCCAAATTAAAGGGCATATTTTATATGCCCAACATATTAAACAAAAGAAGGAGAACTGATGGTGTTCAGGAGGAGGTTGTTCTGTGGTCTGGCTGTCTGTAGGCCACGCTTCCTGCCTGCCATCACTGAGCAATGTATGAAGAGTAGGACAGCATCTGTGTGTTTGCTGCTGCTAAGCAGTGACCAAGCAGTTAAAAGAGGCCCTAGTTCTCACAGTGTAGATCTGGGGTGGTCAAAGTGGTGCCTCCAGGTGTTGTTGTGCTTCAGCTCCCATCCCTTCAGTCTGCATGGCCAATGGTCAAGGGTGGTGGGAGCTGTAGCCCAGCAATATCTGGAGGGCACCATGTTGGCTAACCCTGGGATTGGTTCTTCAGGACTGTGTCTATACACTTAGAGGAGCCTATCTCAGATATCCCAGGGTAAATTAAGCATTTAGCTTACACTGGCCAGTGTAGCCTTTGTAGAGATGCAGCTTAGCAAAACTTGCACTGATGAAAGAGTCCAGCAGGGCTTTCCTTCCTTTCTTCTTCTTCTGCTCAGTAATGGTGGACATGAAGCACAGCATTCAACCCCACACTGGCCACAGGAGGCAATGGGGGGATATGCCTGCAGGACAGATCATTGTAGAACATGCCTGTGACCCAGAATAATGCACAAATAAACCTACTAAAGCTACTGAAACAAGGCAGGAGCCTTGCCTGAACTTGCAGTGAAGGGAAAGGAACTGAAACGGTCTGTTTCAGAAGGCCACAAACACACAATCTTTCTGCTCTTCACAACTTTTCCAAGGGGACTGAAAGCAAGGCAAGTAGAACTGTATGTCTGATTCCCCAAGCAAATCTTTCTCCACTCCTTGAACTCTAGAAGTGGGCTGGAGGTGAGTTACAATGGAAGAAGGAAAACCACTGTAGTACATCTGTTGCACTGAGCCTTACATGACAAGGGCCTACTGTGTCCCCCCCCCCCTTAAACTTATTAACATAATTTCAGAACAAAACAATCATGCAGAGCAACAACTGGTCGAACAATAAAATAACACTACAACTTTTCTTATAAACAGACTGTATCATATAACATCCCCACAAACTTTATGTGAACCAATCAGAATGAATGCTCAAATACACAGATTCTCTGAAAGTGATCCTTAACAGTCCTGAGTTGCCAGCACCAAGAATGACAGATTGTGTTACTGACACTACGAGTGCTACCCAGCATCTCAACCTTAGTCCTCACACTGCCTATGACACTGTTCGCAATTAGTCTTTCCAAATTACTGAAATGTTTTTGTTTTGTTTTGTTGCTGAATTTCTTTTTCTACTATAAGAAATGAAATCACTGTACACCACACAACATGATTCTGGTTTTGCTTGTCTGTACATTTTTGTGTCCCAGCTGTCTTCCAAAGCTTTTTGTACCAGCAGGGCATGGACAACGTTGAGTTTATCAAGTTTTGTGTTATAAACAAATCTAGCCAACCAACTGCCTTCTGTTCCCTCAAACCTTCTCACTTGTTGCCTCCTATGCAAGGAACTCGTTCCCTGAAAATGCCATCTTCTCCCTTCCTTCAATTTCTTCCTCAAAATCCACTTCCCCTGAATGAGATTTTTGGATTATCCTTTTAATTTTAATTTCCATTTGTAAGCCAACTTCAATTACTGGTGAATTTACATTTACATTTTTTCTCCCCCCACCCCCTTTCTTAAATTTATTTCCTGTTCTTCCCAACAAAGGAGCCCAAGATGGCATTTATACAGCACCTTTCATCCAATGAGCTCAACGCAAATATGGTTTTCTCACGTGGTGATGTACATTGTGAACATGGTGAGGTACATACACTGAGAAACAGGGAGTGGCTCTAATTTACCCAATGAGCTTTCTAGATAACTGGAGAATCAAACCAAGTTTTCCTGGTCTTTGTGTGACACCCAAAGCAACATGCCTCTAGATGTTGTGGACTACTATTCTCATCAGACCTGGACAATAGGACCAATGGTCACATTGGCTCTCAAGTCTGTGTAGCTGCATTTGCCAACATTCTTCAAGCTCTGCCCTTCTTGCTGTCCATTTTAAATTATAAAATCCTTCGAAGCATGGCTTCTTTAAGAACTCTTGGACATCCAATGAAGCTGAGTATAGGATTCACTCCCACAAGAAGTAGCGGTGCCCACCAACTTGTATGCCTTCAAAAGAGGAGTAGACAAATTCATGGACAATAAGCCTATCAATGTCTATTAGCAATGATGACTGTATTCTACTTCCACTGCAAGAGGTACCATGCTTCTGAATACCCATTGCTGGAAAATGCAGAAAGGGAGTGTGCTTTGTTACCCCTGTCTTGCTTGCACACTTCCTTTGGACTGGCCACCATGAGAATAGGATGATGGAACAGATGGGCTATTGGCCTGATCCAGCACATTCTCCTCATGCTCTGTGTTTTCTGTTTCTGTAAAGAAATCACCAGAACAAGTCAAGTCTTAAAGTTGTGGTCATGAGCTGATAAACATCCACGTGTGGACCAACACTGTGTGTGTGTAAAAAATAATAGGTGCATTTATGCTCCATAGTCTACCCATGCAATAGTCTTCAGTATAATCTGATTGCACACACTACCCTTACACTGAGCACATAAAGTAGATTTAATAAAGAAATACTGGCTTCTAAAGGTAAACCACAGAGGGAGCTAGTTGTGGAGTATTTGAAGAAAGCAGGACCTGTGTGTGGATCAGCCACATTTGTGGCTAAAATGAAAAGGAATGTGGGGGATGTGGGGAATGAGGACTCAGTCTTCTACCTAAAAGTTTGGAAAGTACTTTCCTCAAACAGGCAGGTTTTTAACAACCTCCTAAAAGACCTGGCTTGAGAAAAGATGCACAAAATCTGAGCTGACAGGTCATCTCAGCCACCTGGGAAGCCCCGTGGCAGCCCCCAAGCCAACAGCATGATTGCCTGTGGAACTGCCAATGGATCCAGATGGTTGCACTGAAAGAAGAGCTATGTGATGACAAGCTTTGAAACAAAAGAGTTATCCGGGGCCAGTTTCTGGAGCACGGATGCTGACAGCTACGCCTGAGACAGAAATGAAGAAAAACAAAGCACAGCGTCTTCCTGAAGGCAGACACTTTGTTTACATTACTGTCCATTACTCCACACTTGGGCTTCATTACTGAACAGGTCAAAAGTTGCCTGTGGAAAGCCAGCCATGCCACATGGATGTTGGCCAGGGAGGCCTAGGTTCAAATGCCACTCAACGGATGGCTTTGAGCAAATCATCGTATCTTGTGTACTGTCAGTGCAGCTCTGTATTTCCTTTTACTTCTGCAGCTGTGGCAGTGAATGGGCTAAACCAATGTATGGCCTTGGTAATGGGCCAGATGGGAGAAGATGAACTGAAACTAGGCAAGACTGAGGTGCTGTTAGTGCGGAACCGGATTACCAAATAGGCAGAGTAGGCATTGGCCTATGGGCCCCATGCCTTTCAGATAAAAATAAAAACTGTTTGTTTTGTGTAACAAAATTGGTTTAGTAAAATTGTTGGTTGGTAAAAACAACAACAACACACGTATTAGGAGATAATTTGTGAGGCACCCCCCCCCCCAGATTTTGACTGCCTAGGAGCCTCCACAAGGTTTAATCCAGGGGTTGGCAACCTAAGGCAACCTAAGGGGTCATTTAACCGGCCCATGGACCCCCGCCGACTGCTTGGGAACCCCCACGGACTGCTCGGTTAGCTCCCATGTGCTAATGGAAGCTACTGCAGCCAGTGGAAAGCTGTGCACACCTCCTCCATATGCCAGAAGAAGCTCCAGAAATAGCGTTTGCGCGTGCGTGTGTGCGTGCACACTCTGGCCCACTGTGGCATCTGTGGGACCATGAACCAGCCCAAGCCACAAAAACTTTGCCGACCCCTGGTTTATTCCGGCACTGTGTTAGTGGGTAACCGTAGACCAGATGGGTAGGGTGTGGTCTACTCTGGATGAAGGAGAAGTCAGATATCCTTTGGGATCTGTTGCTGTTGCTTGAGACCCAAGTAGCTTCGGTGGCTTTAAGGACTGTGTATGCATGTCAATACACACCCCTTCTCATATGGCCTGAAAGCGAGATGAGCGGTGCAACCCCATAGTCACCTTTGACTGGACTTGAGAGTATGGGCAGTCAGGGGCATGGTTCTCCAGTAAAACACCACACTTAACTCAGCATGGTTCTTTGAGATCTATTTCACAGTGTGTATTCCCGTCTATCCACTGGGCAGATACAACATATCTTTGGCAGATAGAACTTATTGTTGTGAAATAGGCGGCCACTTTGGGACAGGGTAACTTACGCCATCTCAAACTGCTACAGGAATGAGATAAGCGACATTTGCCAGGCCTCCCCCTTAGTTATACAACCCTGTCTTCTCTCACAGATGATCATTCTAGCTGTAAAAGATTTATGTGGCTTGTACACACTGACCTTTTTATTTTTATTTTTTTTAGTGACCTACATAGCAACTTCCCACCAGTTTCGCATCAAAAGATCAATCACGTCTGAGGATTCTGGTAATGTAGCAGAGAACCAGGAGCTGGGCTTCAAGGACTTGGGTACACACTGTATTTCGATGTAACGCAAATAGTTGAGTGTTAAAATAAATATGAATCTCATTAAATTAAATTAAATAACACTGGCACTCTCAAGCACCAGAAAAAGATGAAGAACAACGAACAATAAATATTTAGATGGGATGTTTTGGGAAAGGAAAAAATAATGAGAATGCCAGGGTTTTTAGAAGCTAAACCAGAATCTAAATCAAAACTTAGTAAGCAAGGCTTTTTAAAAAAAAGGTGTTTAAAGACGTTTAAACTCACACCCCAATCCTATGCCTGTTTATTTTTAACTAATTCTCGTCAAGTTCAGGAAACATGCATAAGTTTGCAGCCTTAGCTGACTAAAACAATTGCCTATAGCTAGCAGCGGCTGGTGCAGTGGTGTAGGAGAGATTCTGCTAGTGCATGGGTCAGCAACCTAAGGCCCACGGGCTGGATCAGGCCCAATTGCCTTCTAACTCTGGCCTGAAGACGGTTTGGGGATCACTGCTTGGTTCGCCAGCATGCTTGTTCTTTCCCTCCCTCCCTCTCCCTCACACAGCGACGCCACTGCCGGCGCTTCCTCCTCCCTCCCTCCTCCTGGTGTCTCCCCGCCCTGCCTAGAGGAAGAAGGGGACTGGGCTTTGTTGGTGCCAGCTCCACTCCAGAGCCCTTTCACATGCCACTCATCGCCCCTCCACCACTGCCACCAGTCCCTGCTGCTCGCAAGACACAGGACCCACGGTTGGCTGAGTGACCCTCTTGAGCGGCCGCCATTTAAAGCAGCCCCTCTCCGGAGCCCTTTCGCGTGCCGCTCACCATCCCTCATTCATCCCTCCCCCCCAAAAAAAATAGTCCGCCCCCCCACAATGGCTGAGGGACGGTGGACCAGCCCCCTACTGAAAAGGTTTGAGGACCCCTGTAGTGCTTACCAGAGGGAGAGGGAAGTTGTGGGGAGCCAGACACTGTGTGGTGCAATAGAGCCAGCATACCACATTTGCCCTTACACACAGGCACAGTTTCAAGCTCTCAATGCCTTGCCCTTCTCCTTCTGCCAGACATCAGCGACACCCTGGGTTTGGAAGGCAGGAGAGCAAGTGGTGTCCCACCTGCTCTGCCACACTGGCCACTAAGGACTGCATGAAAGCAGGTAGATTAGGACATGAAGCCATATAGTTTGAAAAGGCATGAAAACAGAAGTGAGTTCTTTGATACATATTTCTCACTGGGTAGTGCAGCCAATCCGCCGGACTGAGACAACTCCATGTTTTGCATTATGCCTGTCGGTAAGCTGAATTTTTTAATGTCACACTACCTGCCTCCTCCTCCTCCTCTTCTTCTTCTTTGGCGATCACTCAAAGTGAGTAAGATTGTCTTCTATGAACCTGGTTTTAACAGTGAATCCGTAAGTGACTGTGCAGGCCAATTCTGGATCCACACATCCTTCCACAGTGGGGACAGAGGTTTCTGAGCGGGAGTTGATAACGGTGAGGGTTTGCAAAGCATGCTGTCCTCTTAGCACTTTTCTCCCTTTTGTCCTGAGTTCAAGCGTCTTCAAAGCCCATGAAACCTTTGGTAAAGGTTGTTCTCCAATTGGAGCGTTCGCAGGCCAGTGTTTCCCAGTTGTCAGTGTTTATACTACATTTTTATAGATTTTCCTTGAGAGAGTCTTTAAATCTCTTTTGTTGACCACCAGCATTACGCTTTCCATTTTTAAGTTCGGAATAGAGTAGTTGCTTTGGAAGATGAACATCAGGCATCCACACAACATGACCAGTCCAACAAAGTTGATGTTAAAGAATCATTGCTTCGACACTGGTGATATTTGCTTCTTCCAGTATACTGGCAGTACACCAGTACACTAGGACAGTGTATTCTTCAAAATTGTGCTTATTCGTGTTTGGGTGTTCAGTCTGTTCACAAGTCAGATGTAAGCATTTTATTTGAGAAATAGATAAGGATTCCGCTCAGGTCACTGCAGAAGGATGAGAGGAGTAGAAAGCTGAAAAAACCTTTTCTGTCTGTTTCATCAGTATTCTGAAAGGAACAAACTTCGGCAGACTCGATGATGATTGCTGATTATGATGTGCGCTCAACTCTGCATTACCATTATCGCCATCTCTTCACATTACTGGAACACTTTGATCTTGATTTAATTTCACAAAATCATTGGCACATTTAAAAATACAACACTGACTTGCATTGTAGCCATTAAAGAATGCCAAACTGGATCTAAACAGTGATTCATACAACCAGTGTCCTATGACTAACAGGACATTATAGCACATGGACAACTGCTGTGGCAAACAGCAGCCCAATGTCTCATTTTTTCCATGTCCTCTGGGGATACTAAGTGTGCAGTGTAATGTCCTTCCATTGTGGTTTTTCCTACCCAACAAGTGGCACTACCTAACAGCGTGGGGATAGTGAATTTCCCATTGGGATGACATCACACTATGGGCTTGTTCGCACATCACATTAGACCACAGTTAAAATAAATGTTGATTTAATGTGAACAAGCAGTGTGCTGGTACACGCAAAAATTGTGGATGTTTCACCTGCCCCTTGTTTTTATTCTGCCAGGGAGTAAACAAACCATAGTTTGGCTTATAGTTACATCCAAACCTGTGTTCATGGTTTCTCTCTTTCCAAACAAATCATAACCACAAGCCAAGATTTGTTCTTGGCTTATTGCTCATGGTTCATTTTGGGGAAAACTAAGAATGAGCTAGGATTTAGAAAAAATGTGCTGTAGGTTGTTTTCCTCACTATGCAGCAACATCAGGTGTGTGTGGTGGGGGGAGAGAATTGCTTGCTATTTTAGCTGCATTTTATTCTACATCTAGTTTACTTAAGCCCTGTTCAGGCATTATGCCCAAACAGGAAATATCCATCTGTGTTGGGGGCATAGGGCTGTATGGGCCAGCTCCAATGTCCCTGTGAATAGGGATCACCAAAGCATCCCTATTCACAACCTTCCCAAAGGGGATGGGGTGACTCCCTCACTCAGAAAAGTTGCAGTATTTACAACATTTTTAGTTTAGAGGAAAGGTTGGTAACAGGTGACATGACAGAAGTTTGAAAAATCATCCATGGCATGAAGAATGTGGACAGAGGAAAAGTTTTACTCTCTGTCTCATACTACTGGACTTCACAGACATCTGGTGGAAGTGACTGCTGAAAGATTATTCACACAGCACACATTTAAATGTGGAACTCATTCCTACAGAAGGCAGTGATGGCCACTAATTTGGATTGCTTTAAAAGGGGATTAGACAAATTCATGAAGGGTTCTGTGCTCCTACTAAGAAATTTTCTTCGTAGTCCTCTGCTTACTGCCCTAAATCCACTATTCAGTACCTACAAATCTACAATTCTATGGTTCTATTTCAGAAAGAAGCTATGTTCGTTGGATGCAACACTCAAGAAAGAGGCTTCTGGTATCTTACAGAGCTTCCATGTAGCAGTTTAATGTGGACTTGGTGCTGTTCATGCTCTGAAGTTTCTTGTGGTATCCACACGACATCATTGTTATCAAAATGCCAGCTGATATCTTTTCTTCCTTCAGTCTGAATTTCGCCTTATTTTGCAGGGTGGGCATTTTGTACTTGATGAAGAAGGTGGACTCCAAGGCTTGAAAGCTCCCTTGTCTTTCACATTCTCCCTTGTGCAGAAGCCTCTCCCCCCTCCCTCCCTCCCTCTGAGAAAAGGAAACCCTGCCCTCTCTCTATTGGGCACAGGTCTCTTGCTGGACCTGAATGCACCTCAAAAGCAGGCTGTTTCTGCTGCCCTTTCCTTGCTCACCCACTTCCTATGGTGTGGGGACATTTTGCTCCCAATTTACACATTGTCTGGATCTGACAAACCATAACACCTCCCCTGCCCTAGACAGCTAGAAGATAGGAAGGTAAAAAGGAAGCAAAACTGAGCACAAATTGGGATTGGGGAAGGAGATTTGACATGCAAGCTAAATGGAATTCCACGTGAGTGATGAAATGCCTGTCATCACACAGTATATATAGATGGTCCCTTCTTAAAGAACACCCATATATACATCAAGACTTTTATTTTATTTTTAAAAAGAAGAAGTCTTGAGCAAGGCCTCTTTATCCCTCTTTGGCAAGTGTTAGCCTTTGCGAGACCTTAATGCTAAAATATTTAAAGACAAACGAATGGAAATGGGTGCTGACCCCTCCCCCCTCCACAAAAAAGCAGATGCCCCCATTTTGCCTGTTGTGAAACAGGATAACTGGTAAGAGTTGTTTTTGCTCTCTTGTTCCATTCCTATGATTAAAACACACACACACACACACACACACACACAAATACACAACCAAAGTGCATGCAGACAGGTACAAAAATAGCTGTAGGCAGGCCCAGAATGGAGAAAAGGTAGCAGAGGACAGAAGAAGTGTGTTTGCCGGAGGGGAAGAGAAACAAAAGCATCAGCCTGGATACATTCTGTCAAGCTGGATGCTTTCTATGGACAGCAAACACTTGAATAGGGATGAACATAATGTCTGGAAAAACCTGACGTGTGTGGACAATCGCCTGCCAATTATGTCCACAGAGAAAAAACAGATCCGAATGACCCATTTGCAAGACGACACCTCCCTGTGAACAGGGCCTTAAGAGCTAACCATTGTATTGTGTCATAAGGCTGGTGTTGATAAAGGAGGAGTGGTTTGGCTTGAATTCATATAATAGCTTTGCTCAGTACACATACTACTTGCCACATTTGTATAGAGCTTTGTGGATCCAAGCCTTTTCTTTTACACTGAACAAGAATGAAATGGTCAAAAGCGATGCTTCGCTCCCTCAGGGGCTGCTCATGAATCATACTTCAACATATTTCCGATTCCTTTAAAAATTGAATGTTCTGATTTTAGCAGGGACATTTGAGTGAGTCATGCTGTAGGTGCCAGAAGCACTTGCAAAGAACAAATTTGATTCTCTTCTCAACATTTGATTTGACAGCAAGAATTCCAATCTGCTAAGTGTAAAGTTAAGGCTGTAAACATATTCAGCAATCCTGTACTTCTTATTTATCTGGGGTGATAGGAAAGAAGGACTTCCAATCTCTTTGGGGTGTCAGGATGCTGGCGTTGTTAAATATAAATGGGAAAAGTACATTCAATGCATTTTCTGAGATGGCAAGCAATAAAACGGGCTTAATGTTTAAATGCAGACTCAATGAAAATATAAGTACAGTGGACGCTTGGGTTGCAAACGTGATCCATGCTGGATGCATGTCCGCAACCCGCAGCGGCACGTCTTCACACACGCGGGTTGTGATTCGGCGCTTCTGTGCATGCATGACCGCCGAAATCCAGAAGTAACCCATTCCAGTACTTCCAGGTTTCAGCGGTCCGCAACCCCAAAAAACACAACCTAAAGCATCTGTAACCTGAGGTATGACTGTAATGGAAGTTTTCTGTCATGGTTAATGGAAACACACAATTTTTGGTTTACAGGAATCAAGAGGAATGATACTTAAAACAATTCCACAGGTAATATCTTGATGGATGTTTACAATGAAAAATACTGTTATGCACTTTAAACAGAATGTTATCTATGCCTGCTTGTGCAAGCTTCCTTAAGCTCCAAAGAGAGTTCTCTCATTGTAAAGTTCTCTCGTTGTAATGCTACAAGATACTGCGTTACAATACAGTAATCAGGGATCACCTACTAGCAATGGTACCCTAATATAGCAGCTCAATGTCTCACTTTGGACTGGTTATTCTATCTCAGCCTAGCCTACTTCACAGGGATATTGTGAGAATACAATGATGACAGGAGAAGACCATACGCACCAAACTGTAGGGGAGTATGTACAACATGGTTAGGTTTGCTGCTCCTCTTCAGTTTCCAAGTTTCCCCATATGTCACAAGGATGGTCTGCAAAAGGATTTTACTTGTGTTCCCCTGAACCTGGACAGAACTCTCTATGTGATTGGGGACTTTGGTAAAGGAGGTCCCTTCATTACATGAAGCATGTTCAAGCAAACACAAATAGAATCTCTTTGCAGACCTCGTCTGCGCATCTCAAGGAAGCTCAAGGATGCAATGACATTGAGAGAGGAAGGCTTGCATGTGCACCCATCGCACCATACAGTTCGGCACTTGCATGTTCAGCCAAATGCATTGACATACACACAAGGAATGAACAATCTCCATTCCTCCAGATATTGTGGGACTACAACTCCCAATGTGGGCCATGCTGATGGATGTTGAAGTCCCACAATGTCTGGAGTGCTACAGATTTACCAGCTACCACCTCTGATTTACATTGCCATGAGCACAGGAAAGGGGGACTGCAAATGTAATGAACTGAGAAAGTTCACTATTATTTATTATAATTATTTCCCCTGGAAATTAATTGGGTTTGACCTTGACTTTGGCTAAATCACACCTTTTGTGGAATATTCCCAGTGTTTTTCAGCCCCTCCAGCATATGATGACCCATAGAATGGGCCCATCCAGCCATCAACTTTCAACCACCCTTAGAAGGCAAACATGATCCGCATTGGCACAAGCTCCAGTTCAGATCTTACTTTTTGACTTTCAGGAGCTGAATATGTGTCATGACAATATGTCTGAAAACCATTTCCTTAGCTTGCACTGACAACAAAAACAGCGAGAATATCCTCAGAGAAACTTTAATGAAAATGGCTCCCCCTGGAACTTGCACACTTTTTCAAAGAAGTGTTGCAACTTCCATACGATACTGCTTGCTGCGGGAGGAGATTAAAATGTCATCACTAGAAAGTATTTGTCCTATCGGTCCCAGAGCAGAGCTGTGTGAAATTAATAATTTTCACCTCCTGCAAAAAAAGGGGGGAGGGAGCAACCTTTCTGTGAATAGTCTGTTTTGTTTTGGCATTTTCAGGAAAAAAGATTAATAAGATATTGTTCCTTGTATGTTCTGGATCTGTGAAAATATGTCTCGTGTATAATTAGATTTTACTAGTATGCATCTCCTTCACAATAGCGCCTTTGAAGAAAAATGAATGAATAAACTGAGAGTACGTCACCCATCGCCTGACTCAAATTAGATTTTATGACAAACCTGTGGGAGAATAGGCACTTTATATAAGATTACCATATTGACCTGTAATCCTGCTAGGCAGCTCAACGTGAGGGCTCTTAGGTTAATTCATATATTGGTTAACAAACTCACACAGATCTGCAAACCTACCAAAAATCTCATTACACTCTGAATGGCTCAGGGTTGCTTCCACTGCCCCACATTAATGAGCGAGACCATGATGATTATTTATGAATGGTTTTTAGGCTTCTGGATGACCAGGAAGTCAACCACAGCAAGATTATCACACACACCCCGCCATGTTTCTAATATTCTTTTGCTCGTCCCCTTTCTCCCTTGTATGACTGTTTTTTGTTTGTTTGTTAAATTTTTATACCACCTTTCATCCGAGGATCACAGGTTGCTTTACTGTATAAAAAGACAAAAATACATAGCATAATAAAACAACAACAACAACAACCGTACTACCCTTGCCAGAGACACTGTTTTAAATGCCATAGATTGTTTAATTAGCCAAGGACCTGGGAAAAGAGGAATATTTTTGTATGGTGATCAAAGATAAGTAACAAAGGCAGCAGGCAAGTCTTCCATTCCGCAAGCGGGGAGCCACCTGACTCAGCAGGATTAAACAGATCCTCTCGAATTTGCATGTTTAAATGACTCATGGCGTCCCTAGACTGAAACATAAAAACCTTAAGTGCAGTAGTTTTAAGTGTTGTTGTTCTGCAAAAAAGTAAGGGGGAGATCCAGCATAGGGTCCAGTGCTAGACTTCACCTTCCATCATGCCTAATAACTGGCCAAGTGCCCATCAGCCCAAAAACGTTGAGGACCCCTGGAGGTTCTCTTCCATTTGAACCAGAATTGAAACAGCATAGTTAACGCCCAGCTCCAATTCCCAGAAGCTCCCTAATTACAGTAAATGGGATTTTGGGAGACAGTCACAAAAACAATTCACATGAATGTGGATGTCACCCATTTTAAGATCTCTGAGCCACAGATGACCCCCCTGGAACTCATAACAAGCAACACTTCCAAGAATCCTTCTTCCCACTGTGCAGGAGAAGCTGGAAGCAGTTGTTTTGGTTAAATTGGCCTTGGCATTATGAACAAATAATCATCCTTAAATTTTCTGGAATCTATGGGAATGCAATTCACAGATCAGGTTTCATCAAACACTTTGTGCCCATGGTCACATTTGCAAAGAGAAGAAACTTCCCACACACCCATATACCACAACCAAGCACATAAAATGCTTCTGTCAATCCTCATTTTTGCAGCAGGAGGAGGTCCTGCAGGCCCCGGGGAAAGCATCTGTAGTCACAAGTGGATCTGTAGGTAGCATGTTGGTGGCCACAGCCTTGTGCAGAAATTCAGCATCATGAGATGGTTCTACAGTAGAATTTATTAAAGATGCTTTCTTAACCTAGCTAGACTCCAGCTGTACATTTTGCCTATTTTGTGCCACATATTTCACTCTCTCCTACTGAAAGGACAGTCCAAGATACAGTCTACCTTATGCTTGGGTTTGCATCCTTGTTATACTTTATATGCTGGGGATATTTTGAAAGCAAAGTCTCTGATTTGCAAAGATACACTGTATTCTTATTTTCAAATCACAATCCAGCATCACAAACTGTCTTTCTAAAACACATGGCACAGGATTTTCTCCCTGTGAGTCAATCATTGCTAGAAATAGTCCATCGTCCAGAAAACAGTTGGAAGTGAATCTCAGAGAAAACAAACCAATGGAGAGAAACTTGGGGCTATAACAACACCTTGTCGTTTGGTGTGGGAAGACAACAATTCAGTCTATAAATTGTGCCTTAAACCTAATTTTCAGTATTTGATTGGCTTGCGGAGACTGGGAGCTGTTTGTCTCTGTACAGCACAGAGGATTGTGACGACACTTATCAAATCCAAAGCATCAGTTTTTAAAAGTGGGATTACTGTTAGCTGTGCAGACTTCAAGCAGACAGACATGAACAAAGTCATTCCTGAGCCTGGTAATCTATGAAAGCAGAGCTCCTTGTTGAAATAAATACTAATCATCTTCTAAGGGACAAAATGGGAGGTGGGGGGTTTGAAAGGGTGACACAGAGATGGAAATGCATTGATTTTGCTAGTCAGTGGCGCAGTAAAATGGCCTTGAGTTCTGCCCAGCAAGTGATCTGAACCCCCTCTGCAATGTCACACTGCAGCCAGCACCACTGGGGCTTCACACACACTGGCAACACAACCCCATGGCCCTCATCGATGCACTCTTGCCACTGCTGATACAAACTGGGTGCATCCACAGGTGAGGGTACAATTGCCGTGACAGGGCTGACAGCAGTGCAGGTGCAATGGCAGTGGAAGGAGGGAGCAGGATAGTGGCCCAGATCTAGAGGGGGCAGTTGGGAGGCATCTTCAGGGCACTTTGCTACAGTGGCAAACATATTGGGCTAGTCCTGCTCCTAGACTTTGTAGGGAGAGAGGTAGTGGCCATCTCACCTGAAGTAGAAAAATATCTTTGGGTAGCCCTGATCATGCAGTGCAAACAGCATCTTCTAATACACAGACTCATGTTCCTTGGTTGGAAGTCCATTGAGTTCAACCAGACTCATTTCCATGTAAACATATATGGGGTTGTAGCCTGAAGCATAGCTCTGTATAGCTTTAAACTAAGAGCACAAGCGCAAGCATTAGAAAGATGAATATCCTGTAAAATTTTAATCTTGTGGCCGGTAATGAAGCTTATATTAACTTTTTGAACCATGGAATATTTGGCTGGACATTGAACCGCTTGCCAGATGCAATTTAGATTAAATTAAATTGTTCTAATATGATTGTGGGCATAAATTTACTTTTCATTTCCTGCATAATGTTTTGTAATCAGGCAAGTCTGAACTACTGAAAAGTGAGTTTAATTCCAAGTGTTAATAAAATATTGATTAACACATTTGGCTCCATAGGCACCCGCAAGTAAGACCAGACCATGAGAAATCAGTTGGCAAGCTCTCCGAGAAAAGATAGAAAGTGACACTGAAAACAGGCAAGGGTTTGGAAATCAATCAGTTTTAAATGTGCATAAGATGTCCCCACAAGCGCAAAATATCAAATGAGTTAGGGATAATTGTTTCACTTCATATTTGTGATTGCATATGAATGGAACACACGGACACATACAAGATAGCATGAAGATTGTATAAAGCTGTGTCAGATTTAGGTTCAAAGAGCTATTTTTTAAAAGTATTCTCTTTAGGGCCTGAGCTAAGAAGCTACCCTTCTTATTTAGCTTGATTGGGTAACTGCCTTGCCAGTGTTCCCTCTCACAGCTTATAACATGCAGAGGTTTGCTCTGGTAGGAGTTGGATTAGATTGGAGGAGTGAACAGATGAGGAGTGTGGCCTAGTTTGTCACTTAGAGATACAAGGAATTAAGCCAGTTGGATATTTGGTACTGTACAGCTTTCCCCTGGCAAGCAGCAGGGCTCCAACACAATTCTACAAGGTCCCAGGCAGAGATAATAGTGAAAGCAAACCTAGGGTCTTCTACATGTCAATATTGCCCTTTCCTGCTGCCATAACACTGTCCCAGTATTTAAGAAATGTCTTAAAGATTTTGGTGTGGTTTGGGCAATTTGGTCAATGCCAATTAATGGAGAACCACTGTAGCAGAACACCTCCTAGGTCATTTGAATACTGAACTTGCAAGGTGGGAGGGGGCAGCGAGGCTGATTTGCTCAGCCTTGACCGTGCAAGGAACTGTCCAAACATGCAGCTTCCTGGTGGAGTCGATAAAAGCGTTTTTGAAGGCAAGCCATTATGGGACTTCAGATATGCTTTGGGATGGATGCTATTGTGAACCTGGCACTGCCTGCTTGTGTTTGCTTACTTCTGTGTCCCCATATGCTTGCCCAGCCTGTAAAATTGTAAATAAACAGATTATTAAGCACACCAGAAGGTTCCCCTGCTCTCTCTTCCAAGTGGCTGTGGGACCGATGAAGCAGTGTGCTTATTTTCATCCTCGCCTCCTCTGAGCATTTTTCTTCTACCCTTTCCCTTGGGGTCCTGTTTCACCCTGCACTGTTTCAATAGATTCAGCCATCTTACCTCAGGGAATCTCTGCCCCTTGGGTTCCAAAGTTCTTGAGATCTCCCCCCCCCAAAGCTGCTGCATCTAGTATCTGTGTGGACTTTTAACCTCAACCAAGCAGACAAATTCTATTTCCTTCACTGAAACGGGATTGCAAACATTTATAGCTTTGTTTCCTGAACATTTTGAATGTTTATGAACATTCTGTGCCATCACAGCTGCTGCAGCCACTTGGTATCAAAATCTTCATTGTCATCAGTACAATGGACCACAGTTATAGACAGTGTTTTTTCTGGAGGTATGCAGGGGTGCGCATACCCCTAAAAATTTTGTGAATCTAAGTTTGGCCTCATTGAGGGACAGTATTTCAATATGAGTAGGAAAATTAGAGTACCTCTAACCATTTTTTTAGAAAAAAGTGCTGGTTATAGATAAGATGTAACTGAAAACATTGCTTTGACTTGTTAAAGGTAGTGTGATGTGTGTGATTTTGGTGATATCTAGCTGGAAATCAACACAATCTTGCCCAAAATTGGTGTCCATGCCTGAGGCTGTGGCCTCACCCTTCCTAATGGCTGTTCTGGCCCTGGCTGTGCAGGTAGCTGCAAACAACATTTATGGCCCATAAAACAACGTTTATGGCCTTACGTTTGCATGTAAGTGTGCGTCTCCAGGCAGCTTGAGCAGTGAGCCTGATAATCAGTTCACTCAGAGTGAATTATTGCTCAGCATGGGAAAAGAGCTAATGTAGGAAAGTTATGCTATGTACCAGCAGTGGATATGACTGCAAGACAGTTGTGCCTCAGTTTTACAGAAAACGAGCATTAATATTTATTTTGTAGTCGCATTAGCATGAGTGTCAGTCAGTTTGAAGTACAAGTCTGTCGGCGCTCTGCTAAAACAGTTTAACTCCTGCTGAATTTCTAGGATGGACTCTGACATAATAAGAAAAATGCTGATGAGCCTGGGAACAAATACAAAGGGCAGACATTGTCATCTCCCTACTTTCTCAAAATGAAGATTGTCACATTAAACACAGAACATGAGCTCATGTTATATACAAAATGGTTGACCCAAAGTAATCTGCCTGCTCAACTCATCCACTTCCACATAATTTCAAAGTTGCCAGAAAGGTGACAGGGGATTTAAACAGCCTCATTTACAAATCTGAGGCAATTCCGGTTTGTGCTAAATGAGTGATGATGGATATTGCAAGGGTTCAGCATCTGATAGGTATTTACAGTCGAGAAGAAATGGAAACAAGGATGTCCCTGTCAGTTTTGCTTACCAAGATATAATGCATAGATATTCACACTGTTTAATCATGGCAGGACAAGAACATCTTACCTTGGCAGCCTGATTTTAAGTCTCTTTCCCACAGCAGCTTGAGTCGTGTATCACTGGCAGGATATCTTGCTCTCAAGGAGCACAACAAAGCCAACTGCCTTTGCCATGTTAATCAAAAGTTACCGTCCCATTCTCTTCTCCCTTGCCTCTCTTCTTGCTTCAGAAAGTCTTGGCTTTAAAATAAACATTTTAAACCAGGAAATTTATATGTGAAATGTCACCTTACAAAAAATTAAATAAATCGGGAAATTGCCAGTTATGATGGGTTTGAAGGCATAAATGCCAGTCAGTAGGCACCTTCCACCCCAACTCTTCCCAATTTATGCTGAAGCACATTAGAAACCTGCAGAAACCTTTCCCTCAATGCTTGCCACAATGCTTGCTCCTACACTACAATCCTATGCATATTTATTCAAACGTGGTCCTAATGTAGTCAGTGATCTTAAAGTAAAGGTAAAGGTACCCCTGCCCGTACGGGCCAGTCTTGACAGACTCTAGGGTTGTGCGCCCATCTCACTCAAGAGGCCGGGGGCCAGCGCTGTCCGGAGACACTTCCGGGTCACGTGGCCAGCGTGACAAAGCTGCATCTGGCGAGCCAGCACAGCACACGGAAACGCCGTTTACCTTCCCGCTAGTAAGCGGTCCCTATTTATCTACTTGCACCCGGGGGTGCTTTCGAACTGCTAGGTTGGCAGGCGCTGGGACCGAGCAACGGGAGCGCACCCCGCCGCGGGGATTCGAACCGCCGACCTTTCGATCGGCAAGCCCTAGACGCTGAGGCTTTTACCCACAGTGCCACCCGCGTCCCTAGTCAGTGATCTTAATCCTAGATAAATGAGCACTGGATCAAAACATTAATGTTGTATCTATCTTTGCTCTCTAAAATGGTGAGGCGGATTTGCTCTTAGAATCATAGAATCATAGAATCATAGAGTTGGAAGAGATCACAAGGGCCATTGAGTCCAACCTCCTGCCAAGCAGGAAACACCATCAGAGCACTCCTGACATATGGTTGTCAAGCCTCTGCTTAAAGACCTCCAAAGAAGGAGACTCCACCACACTCCTTGGCAGCAAATTCCACTGTCGAACAGCTCTTACTGTCAGGAAGTTCTTCCTAATGTTTAGGTGGAATCTTCTTTCTTGTAGTTTGGATCCATTGCTCCGTGTCCGCTTCTCTGGAGCAGCAGAAAACAACCTTTCTCCCTCCTCTATGTGACACCCTTTTATATATTTGAACATGGCTAACATATCACCCCTTAACCTCCTCTTCTCCAGGCTAAACATGCCCAGCTCCCTTAGCCGTTCCTCATAAGGCATTGTTTCCAGGCCTTTGACCATTTTGGCTGCCCTCCTCTGGACACGTTCCAGTTTGTCAGTGTCCTTCTTCACTGTAGACCACAAGCAGCCATGACAGGACCCAGTCCTCTCCTGAGTTCAGAAAGTCAGGACTGAGGGAGATGTGGTCTGGTTACCAATACTAACACCACTGGTGGTATAGCACTGCTAGAATAATTCTTACGCCAGTCCTAGAGATGCAACCCTAACCCAAGACTGGCGAGTCTGTGGCTCCAACTCCCATCAGCCTCAGCCATCATGGCTAATGATTAGGGATGATGGGGTGAAGTCTAACAACATCTGGAGGGCCACAGGTTCTCTGGCCTGGGACCAGGCTCTTTCAACCACTATGCTTTTGGCCAACATGTTTTTAGGAAACAGAGATAAAGGCATGATGTTGAACACATTGGGAAGCAGAAGGAATACCACACTTCATTACCCTGTTTAATTAGGCCTATGGGGGCTATAATTATTCTTGATTAAGTGCAGTCCATGAGTAATTCCAAGAAGAGAGGAATGGAGAGGCCATGCAGAATCTTTATCTCAATTCTGCCCTTGGGAATAATTTTCAGGAGATGTTATAGTTTGTTTTCATTGGCACAGTCCTTTTTTTATCCCAAGAGACCGCAGCCACATCCAGGCCTGTTATTTGCTACTAGGCTTATTCACATTTTGGGAAACACTGTATGGCTTTGTTCTTTTATTTGAGAAATAATATACATAACAATGTATCCATGGTTAACAGGATTTTGCTCTGTATGCTAGACCTCATCTATGAGATACAAAACTTCACAAAATAACAAACTGAACAGACTTTGTGATGTGGGCTGTTGCTTTTTATTGCTTTTAGTCCAAGCTCTTTAAAGTGATCTAGCCATAAAGCAGATTTATCAAGTCTTCTGTTTCAGAGCTGATCTTTCTTTCTTTCTTTCCTTCTTTCTTTCATCAACATCTATGTAATCTATAAATATATGATGGATTCAGTTTATTTAGGGGACTCACCTTAAAGATGTGTAAGTTCTTATTCAGCTTTTCAAAGATCTACAACTTGGACTATCCTTGCTGTCAGGTGTTTGCCAAAGACTGTAAGTCATCTTGAGTTTAGCTCTTGTGGGAAAATAAAGTAGCACCAGGATTTTCACATTTTGCAATTTTACAGCTATTTCCACATTTTATGGTACAGCTGTGTGCCCTGGACTGTCTACACAAGTTAGAATCTCCTTGTTCACAAAATTAAACTGTCAGCTCACTGATGGTGCCATTCGGAGGAATGATTTCTGATAGCATTTCCAAAGGAGCAAAACAAAACGTAGAGGGAGGAAGCCTATGGAAGGGGGAGGCATAGCCTCCTACAGCAGCACAACAAGAACCCAGAAATGAGTATCCTTCATTTAGGAGCAATGCTTGACAAGTGCAGGAAGGAGTCATTATATATGAACATGTATAAAATCAGTCCCAGCCAGTGTGGTCAATAAAGGGTAAAGGGACCCCTGACCATTAGGTCCAGTCGTGGCCGACTCTGGGGTTGTGGCGCTCCTCTCACTTTACTGGCCGAGGGAGCCGGCATACAGTCATGTGGCCAGCATGACTAAGCCGCTTCTGGAAAACCAGAGCAGCGCACGGAAATGCCGTTTACCTCTTCACCGGAGCGGTACCTATTTATCTACTTGCACTTTGAGGTGCTTTCGAACTGCTAGGTTGGCAGGAGCAGGGAAGCTCACCCCGTTGCAGGGATTCAAACTGCCAACCTTCTGATCGGCAAGTTCTAGGCTCTGTGGTTTAACCCACAGCGCCACCCACGTCCTTTGTGTGGTCAGTAGTCAAGGATGAAAGGAGCTGAAATCCAACAGCAAGTGGAAGGCACCAGTTTCCTTATCTCTGGATTGCAATTTCAATGTATTAAGGCTGCATTCCCAGCCATGTCTACTCAGAAGTAAGTCACACTGCATTCTGTGGGGCACACTTCCATTCCAGGTAAGTGGGGTTAAGTTTTCAGCCCCTATGGTTAAACCACAGAGGGAAATTCAAAAGTGCTAAAAAAAAATCTCAATAATTTCTTAGTAATGGTTGTTGTCTGATAATTGTTCTTGGAAGTCAAGGAACTCTCAAAACATGCCCTGCACTCAGTTCTGGATTTACGTATGAGCTAAACAAGCTATAGCTTAGGGCCCCACTCTCTTGGAGACCCCCCCCCCCAAAATCAAAGGGGGGAAACTGGATGTGCATTTCCAAAATATAAGATAAAAAACAAATTACTTTGATAAAATACATATTTTGTTATATGCAAACAGCTTAAGATGCCCATTAGGTCCATAAATTACCATATAGCATATATTCAACACAAAAAACAGTGACAAATTGTTGTTGACAAAGGACAGCTGGACATATAAAGGGCCCCATTACCTTCAGTAGCTTAGGGCCTCATCAAACCTAAATCTAGCCCTGCCTGCACTGTGTGTCTTGGGCACAAACTAAGGAAAGACGAAAGGTTAAAATATCTCAAATGTGAATGGGGATGCAAGGAATTGTGGGAGAAGAAAAATGCGTAAATAGGGGTGGCTGGTAGATGTTTGAACTGGTAGGGCAGAAGGCAGGGAGGTCACTGATAGGTGGAGCCAGAGCCAGAGGCAGCTTGATTATCGGCAGCTGAGAAACGTGCTCCTACCCCAGTGAACTCATGTCCCCAAATGCACTTTGCTTGGTCAGCTTCCTTTTCACTGAAGATGAAACACAGCTCAATTCATTTATTTATGCATTTGTTTGGTTGCTATTTCAAAATCTCTGCGAAAAAAACCCCAAAAGACTTTGCTGCTTTCATGAAGAGCTCATACAGACTTCCACTTGTGTCATAACCAGAAAACACAGGGCGGAGCATTTTCCCACTTGTCCCATGCTTTCTGGACATGGGCCTGAGTAGTTTTGCCTTTGCCCCACTGCTTTCCCCCTGGAAAACCCACTCTTTAGCACTAAATTGGAGGAAACATCAATCCAGAGAAAACAAATTGATGCTTGCTCAGATTCAGAGGTAAACAGTGGGTTTTCCTGAGGGGTAAGCAGAGAGGCATGCAGAAGTGTAGATGAACCTTAAGTCTGAGTGAGCCCTGAAATAGTGCGCCATGTGGGATTTATCCAGCCCTAAAAAGTGAGGGGGGTTGCCTGCTACTTTCCCAGAAGGTACTTCCTTGTTGCAAGGGCAAAAGCTCAGGGTCCAACCAGATGTGTATTTAAATACATAGGAGGCAGCTATACATCTTGTTTCATCTTAATTACCAGAATGGGGGCTTTTCCCTGGTAGGACTCCTAGCTGCATGGAGGGAGAGGCTGAGATTTCCATTCAGAGAAAAGCTTCCCCTTCCTGTAGGCTGTCTTCACTGTGAGCATCAAATTCCCCACCTCTGCAACTAGTTAGGAGAAAAAACAAAATGTGTAGGTTCCTGCTATGTGTCTTGTTTGGCCATCAATATGAATACTGAAACCCACTAAACTGTGAAACCATCTGATTCACAACCCCCCAATTTCCACTTGAAAATAAGAAGAAAGACAACTCCTTTCTTTCTATCTTCATGTGGAAATTGGGGGTTTGTGAATCAGATGTACATCAACATAAATTGCCGGGGAAGTTAAATCTACACCCACACCATACATTTAAAGCACTCTTATACCTCTTTAACAGCCATGGCTTTTCCACAGAGAAGTATAGGAATTATAGTTTGTTAACAGTGCTGACCTCACAGAGCCACAATTGCCAGCAAAAGTACAGCTCCCAGGACTCTCCATGACTTTTAATGCTTTAAAAGTGCTTTAAATGAGCTGCAATGGTATTCCTTCCTCCAACACACACATTCCCCCCACCTTTGAAGGTTACAAAACATGTCTTGCACTTGGGAGGCACAAGGCACTATTTTCTCTGCTTTCTGATGACATTACTCAAAGTTTCCCTGCACTTGACAAGGTACTGTTTATTTTTATTTTATCTCTCTGTGCTATGAGCTGGCTCCTCCAGGTGCATTCATACTCTGCGGCACAGAAGAATAAAGCACAGGCAACATGCTGGCACCAATCACTGAATCACATGGAGATGGCAGAGAGATCGCTTGAAGAAGAGAGCTCTGTTGCACCTCCCTACAGCACACCTTTGTGGTACCTAGAAAATTATGCAGGCTGCCGAGTGGATTTGTCACCGTTTGAGTAAATAATTAGCCTCGTTTGAATCTTGAACAAAACCTCCTATATTTATTGGAAGGAGGTGGATAGCTACTTCAGAATACGCCTGACCTTTTGGTGTCCTCTAGCTCAAAAGAACGTGTTGCTGAAATTTGCTTTCCATAATACCCATATTTTATAAACCCTTGGGGGTAGATAAGTTGAAAGACAGCACACAACTTTGGAACAGCTGCTAGCCCATTGCCTGGTGACACAGTCAGTTAGACCCCACTTCTGTATTCTACTTGCCAGAGTGAAGAACAGCAGGTAGTTCCAAGTAGGGCACTAACAACACAGCTTCCTGATGCTGGGTATCAGGTGATTCCAAAGAACCAATACTGTGGAGACACCACTCCCCCAAGAATGGGCAACTTTCTGCAAAGGGAAGCCAGCTAAGCAACTAGGTCAAGGGTAGCCAGCACAGTGGTCCATAATTCTCATCATCACTGACTACTTGCAAAGCTAACTTAGTGGAGTACAAGAGCTGTTGGGGGGATCAAATCTGATGATGATAACAACAACAACAATTTTAATAATGATTTATTATTTATACCCCACCCATCTGACTGGGTTTCCCCAGCCACTCTGGGTGGCTTGCAACAAAGGATTAAAAGTACATCAAAACATCAGTCATTAAAATCTTCCCTAAACAAGGCTGCCTTCAGATGTCTTCTAAATGTCAGATAGTTGTTTATCTCCTTGACATCTGCTGGGAGGGCATTCCACAGGTCTGGTGCCACCACCAAGAAGGCCCTCTGTTTGGTTCCCTGGCAATTCCCTAATTGCTTCTTGCAATTAGGGAATTGCCAGAAGGCCCTCGGCTCTGGACCTCAGTGTCCGGGTTGAACGATGGGGGTGGAGATGCTCCTTCAGATATACTGGGCCGAGGCCGTTTAGCGCTTTAAAGGTCAGCACCAACACTTTGAATTGTGCTAAGAAACATACTGGGAGCCAATGTAGGTCTTTCAGGAACAGTGTAATATGGTCCTGGCGGCCGTCCCCAGTCACCAGTGTAGCTGCTGCATTCTGGATTAGTTGTAGTTTCCGGGTCACCTTCAAAGGTAGCCCCACGTAGAGTGTGTTGCAGTAGTCCAAGCGGGAGATAACTAGAGCATGCATCACTGGTGAGACAGTCTGTGGGTAAGTAGGGTCTCAGCTTGCGTACCAGATGAAGCTGGTAGACAACCAATGCTGCCATTTGGTTTCAGACAGTACGGGCTCTAAAAAGCCCAAGACACAAATGTTCACAACTCTCTAGTGGCTATGGTGAGATCTGGAACTTAAAAGATAAGTGGAAAGGTGCCTTTGTGCTTTGGGCAATGTAATTGCATTCAGAAATAATGCTCCAGACTCATCCTGCAAGTGTACTCCAATGTACTCTTTGGGGGATCTTTCGATTGCACATCACCATATGCCAGAAGCAATGTAGCAGAAGTCTAATTTGAAAGCATGGGGGAGGAACCACCTGTCAGCGGAATAGCCACAAAAAATGTAAATACATATTTTCTCCCCAACAATCTGTCAAAATAGAACAGAACTATGGACATCTTTCCTTATTTCACAAACCAGCAGCAGTGCATTACTCAACAAGCTGTAATTCAGCCCATTCTAAACTTTTCCGTTCCCTGTTCTCGCCCTGCCTTCTGCCACCTAGACCCTTTCAGCCATGCAAATTCATGATTAACCGAAGCAGCAGAGTTTGGCCTTCCGCAGCTACAAATCACAGAAGATGGAGTTTCATCATTTCTGAGGCATTCAACAATTTCAGTCACTGAAAAATGAAATGTGATTTAGTTATAAATTGATGTGGCCTTTTAGCTCACATAAAAGGTTGACCAGGCACAATAAGGCTCTACTGATAGCTCATTAAGCATACTGATGAAAACCTAAGGCATCCCTACAAATATAAATGGAGCATTCACTCTCCACTTACTGCTTGTATTTTAGGCCCCTTTTTGCTGGATGTTTAGATCAGGCATATGCTTATTATGCCAAGATTGATGTTCACAGATAGTTTCAGCACTAATGGATGGCGAAATCAACCTAATATTCTGCCGGTGGTAGTGGGACCTCTCAGTATGCATAGACTCATGGCTTCAGATGTAGTTTAGCACTCTCTCTTGTTCATTAAAAGAGTTGGTGAGGAAGGGGGTGGACCAAAAAAGTCCCT
The DNA here is from genome assembly GCF_965153285.1 of Podarcis tiliguerta. Lineage (NCBI taxonomy): Eukaryota > Metazoa > Chordata > Lepidosauria > Squamata > Lacertidae > Podarcis > Podarcis tiliguerta. Next base: position 68,770,161 of record NC_139537.1, read on the forward strand.
AACAGCACAGCTGAGAGATGTAGATGTAGAGTGGAGGTAACTGATTAGATGTCCTGCAGATATAGTTGAGCTCCAGCTCCCACCGGCCTCAGACTATTGGCCATGCTGGTTTGGTGGATGGGAATTGGAGAGTCCAGCAACATCAGGAAAGCACCATGTTGGCTGATGAAGAATTAGTATGCCTGAGCGAAGCAACTTCTTTGCACCTTCTTCAGCACTGTTTTGCTGGTTGAGGAAATATTGGGGTTCAACACCCAATACCCTGATGTCAGAGACTGGACAGAGGAGGAATGGTGGAGGCCACCTCTCCCTCCTCCTGAACCTTCCAGAGAAGAGGAAGACATTATAGATTTACAATAGTGGTTTGCAGAAGGTCATGGCTCAGAGATAGGGCCAAAGCTGAGAAATCATGGGAGAAGAGGAGGGGGAAGAAGCAGAGCCAGAGCAGCTGGCTGACACGTTATCACTAGAAAGCATTTGAGACCCCCCTTCTCCCAGAACCTGGCGAGCAGTGAAAGTAGGAGAGCAAAGAGCTAAGAGGCAAATGACCTTAAGCAGCCAACATAAAGGTAGTGGTGCTGTTGATGATTGAGAAGGGAAGGCGGGTGGAGATTACTCGAAGCAACACCATTACTCCAAGAGGCTACTTTTCTAAGCCTCTTTCTGACTATTGAATAAAAGACTTTAGTAAGAGCCTTTCCTGTCTATTTATCCCTGGCAGCCTGCTGTGGGGGGGGGGGGGAGTTGGATTCCCCGATGTCTTACACCTGTGGTTTCAGCTTGGACAGCTGATAACATCTAGACTCCAATTGTCAGTCAAATGTGTGATGCCCCACCACAGTTACCACCCCTTAATTGGCATGTGCAAAGAAGCCATCTGCTGCCAGAGAGACAAAAGTTCTAGATGCAAGGGAATTATTGTGCTACTGTTGCTTCCAGTAAGTTGTGGAAGGTAAAGAGGAAAACCTTGATTTCATCCTGAAAGAGGCTCAGGACTTTGTGCAAGATGATATGTGCCGCCAAGCTGCATAGGATCAGTGACCAGAGTATGTACAGTACGTGAATATAAAATTGCTCAGAAGTTTCAAAAGTCTCAGAAACAAAAGAATGAGCTGGAAGGAAAAGCCAGGCGTCCAAATTCCTCCAGGAAGCATGAAGGTTATTTAAAACACTCAATAAGAAGCTCAAATAAAATTTATATGAACTAGCAGTGAGTCATCAAAGATGGCATAAAAGGCTAGAAGGCATCTGTTAAAGAAATGGACCAAGAAGATAAAAAGGAGGAGGAACTCTGGTAAAAGAAATGTAAGTTAACAGAAGGCACAGACAGACACACACACCTTTGCTGAATTTGTTAAAGAATTCTAAAATACTTGCTGATAGGAGACCTGCTGTGGGACTGTTAGAAAGCAAATGTATGAAGCGATTGCCGTGGCATGAAGGGAGACTGCTGGGAAACTGAATTTGTTACGTTAGTCTTTGCTGTAGAAAATGTTGGGCGGGTACCCATGTCTGATCCAGTGTTTTCCAGGATAACTTCTTAAGAGCTAATGCTGCAATCTTATGTACATATACAAAGTGGGACTTCCTACTCTATAGACATGCATCTGATATGGTGTTAAATCAAATGGAGGTGATAAGGGGTGACGCTGGCTAATAGGCAAATTAAAATTGAAAGTCCACTAGGGCTTAGCATCATATATTCAAAAGTCCTTAAAGTCAAATGCCAGATTGTTGATCTTCTAGAACAATAAACAGCCTCCTTGTGGACCATTATTGGACAACAGTCAACATTAACAGCAATTTTCCAGAAGGGACCTCACAGCAAAAAGCAGGGGCAGGTTTAGGACAGCGCGACCAGTTCAGTCTCTCTTATCCATCTTCATGGTCACCTGAAGATCTTGCAATTGATATTGGGACAAGAAGCGTTGGATGCCAGCCTTCCAGCATTTGGTCTGTTCCCGTTCTGTGTAAGCCATAGCAGGGAATCCGAAAGAGATTGAAGTCTTTTCACATAATTTAGGCACAGGTAATCAGTTCTAGCCTGTACTGTTGTCACGTCAGCTTCAGCACAAAGAAGAGCAGGTCCCATTGGGGAGTAAGAGCACTTTCCTGAGGAATTTGTTCTGCACTATTTCTAAGGCTTTGTTAGCCTTTCAGTCCCTGCCCCATATCGCTACTCCTTGGAGCATCTGGGAAACCACTTTGCTGGCAAAGATTTATCAGTTCGGTCATACTGGGCATGGAGCCTCAGGGGGCACTGCCAGGAACACCACAGCTATTATTTAGAATGGAGCATGAGAGGCAGTGGTGGAGAAGATTAATGTTCAGTGCGCCATTGAAATTTGATACCCCCAAGGTCCACCACTGCAAGAAACCCAGAAATTACAGACCTATTGTCCTAATTTTGTGGAAAGCATTAAAGCTAACAGCTCTGCTGCAGAAGAAGAGTGGCCTCAAATCTGCAAATGGATGTCTTTTGCAGTTCCTTTGGGATTTCAGCAAACACAGAGAGATGGGGAATCTGACAGCCATCACCTCCCACCAAGAGGCACAAATACCAAGCACCAGCTGCATTTGCCTTTAAACTCAGTTCCCATTGTTTAATTCATATTCCATGGAGATAGGCAGTCAAGTTGTATATCCGTAGCAGTGACCAGAGGAGAAATTACCGCTGGGAGGGGCGCGGAGAGAAGAATTGTCATGGTGCATCTGCAGCAGCACAACCGGACGCCTTCATCTGCCTCAGCTGCAACAAAACATGTCTCTCCTGCATCAGTCTCTACAGCCACAGCAGGCACTGCAACTGTCCAACAGCTTGACCTCGCCCCCAAAAGCGCACTCCTCCACTGTCTCCAAAGACAAATGCATACCACCAATACAGTTTGCATTCTTCTTCCAGGCATTCCTTTCACTTCAGAGGCTGCATGCTCTTCTTTCTGGCAGTTAGTTTGACCTTACAACTGTTTGTAGTATGGCCTTACACTATCTATGCTTACACTATCTATGAAGCTTGTATGAATGTCATGTCCCAACCAATGCCAATATATATATATATATATTTCTCCTTGTCCTGCTTTTATGTTTGGCCTCTAAATAATCACAGAGAAAGAAGCCCTGCAGCTACGAAGAAAGGAAACGATTTGGGATGAATGCAAATGACTTGCATTGCCAGCTTCCAATGGCAAGGGCACGAGCCAGCTTTTCTTTGATTGTATAATGCATTCATGATTTGATGCCCCAGGTAAATGAAGAAGGAAGTGATGATTGCGATCTTGGTATATGCCTCCCCACAGTGTCATTTGGGAGGTGTGGATACACTCACAAACTCTTTCTCACCCACCCATTGCTGAGACTGCCTACACCTGTTTTCATATAGACACATTGTAGGGTAATCCAAAATCAATCTGCAATGAGCTTTAGATTTGGGAAAGAACCTAGTTTTTCCATGAAGCTCTATTATTATTATTATTATTATTATTATTATTTGACAAAGTAATAATCATAAACAAATAAGAATAAAAATGTGCACCCCACCTCCGAGACCATTCCATTAACTATCCAACCTCCCAAAATTTCAACACTTCTTGCAATGATTTAACCCCTTTCTGTGTTAACTGTATGAATTCTACAAATACCTTCCATATCTCCTTGAAATCATTTCTCTTGCATATTCCCTGTCTGTCCTTAATGGAACTTGTTAATTTACCATTAATAGCTATATCCTACACCTCTTTATACCATTCTTCCATTTTATATTCTGCATGCGCCTTCCATTTCCTAGCTATCATAATTCAAATTCAATAAATTTGCGGGCATGTCCTTCATAGGCTACAAAACTTCCACCCCATCGTAAGTTGATAATAATGCTACCTCTGGACTTCTGGCCAGCTTTAACCCAGTGATTTTTGTTATCTCCTTAAACACCCTTTGCCAGAAAAGTTGTACATGAATCTCTTTTCATGACAGAGACAGAGATTTGTTCAGCCACCCCACTAAAAATTCAGCCAAGATCCAAGAAGCCTAATTAAAAGCACTACTTTGTCAGGAAAACTGCACCATATCATGGCCTTCCCTATCACCCATCCACCCCCCCAGTGCTGGTGTGGCTGCAAGGAGCATGAGTCTCTTGTCCTTATGCGGTAGGGCTGCAAACAAGTAGATGGCCTTTGGATGAAAGTCTTTTCTACATCTCCATCATTACAAACCAACAATTAGATCCAGGTCCCACCAGAATGGCAATTTTATCAGTCTTCAAAGATGACATTTCGTCTGCACATTCCAGGGATTTACTAGCACATCTGCTGGCAGCAGCCAGAGCAGAGACAGTGCTCCATTTCAAGGACATGGCTAGCCTATTGTTTCAAGGCTGGCTGGACAGAATTTGGCATATTGTGTTATCCAAGGAGCTCACTTGCCATGCAAGAATGTTCCACATCAAAGAAGAATCGTTTTGAAACAATTTGGCTTCTCTTCATAGACTTTGTTAATGAACATCAGCATATTTGTACACCAGCATTGCTCAAACTTGTAAGCACTCCAATCTGTCTTTGGTGTATTTCATTTTGATGACTCTCTGTATTGACAATATATTTTTATTCTACCATATGTGTAAGGCTGAAGGGTTGCTTCTAGCGTTCACCTGATGTAACCTGTACTGCATTGTTTTGAGAAATTTAATAAAAATATTTCCAGTGACAAAAACATCTGTGCAGTCCTTTAGATTGTGTGTGGACAACATAGAAAAGCCAAGTACTTGGATTCAATTGATTCTAGAATAAAGATAATAATTTATTATCAACACAGTCTTATTGATAAGCACAGCAATTTTAAATGTGTTGATTAATTAAGACCCACATAGTAAGACACCCGTACATGTCACAGGGGACCTTTGAAGAATAGATCTGAAAAGTGTTTGTTTTATATACTTTGTATATATTTGTATATATTGTATATGTTTGTATATTTATATACTCTCTTTCAACCAATTGGCTCCCAAGGCAGTTAACAGCAAAACAAAGCAGTAAAATGACAGCACAGAGCAATTCAAGATAGCATCAGCTCCAGGGTTTTGCAGGCCTTCAAGAAAATGTCACCAGAGGTCCAATTTTTCAATGCAGCATCCCTGAGAATTGGATGATAATAAGAAAACAGTAGTTCTGATGTTTATTGTTATTATTATTCTTATTATTCTTATTAATGCTTTGTTTTCATGCAGCACAAACACAGTCTAACACATCCTATAATCAGAATAAATTGCATGCTTTAAAAAAATATATCAATAAGTGAGTTTAAATAATTGCTTTTATGCCAGATAAGATTGCTTGGTTAGAGTAAAGCATTTTTAAAAAAAAATGATTCAGTTTTTCCAATATACTGTTCTAATTAAGTTTACTATGTAGAATTGAACGATCTCCACCCACACAGCTTAGTATTAGTAATCATCTGACAAACCCTAGGAAGCAAAATTAGTTTTGTTGAAAAGTCATTACCACTAAGTCATAAATAAGGGTTGAGAAAAGGCTTGCTTCCACTCGTCCAAGAGCGTAGAGTGTGGTTGTATGAAGAGCATCTTCAAAAATGAAAAGATCTTACTTTTGCATACATAATATTCTGCAGCTGATTTAGTACAAATCAATTTAACTAGCCTACCTGATCTTGTTTAGTCATGCTCTTAACACTGTCAGCAAACCTTTTGAAATAGTCTTTTGAAGTATCCATTAGGCTAATAGGTAACTTCAGCCAAGAATTGCAGCCAAACTGGCCAGATGTGTGTGTCCCAACACTCTTGTGAACCATGTTCACAAGATAGATAGATAGATAGATAGATAGATAGATAGATGGTAGATAGATAGATGATAGATAGATATAGATAGATAAATATAGCTATAGCTTAACAGATAGATAGACCTTTAATCATCTGAGTCAGATTGTTTGCAAATTGTAGCTCTTCAGAGTAATTCTTCAGGGATTTTCTTATATCACTTCTCCTTGGGATGAATCAGTGGATTTTGCTAGAGGCAATCTATTCAGTCTACCAATAAATGCACTAAAAAGTTGACATTAACAAGCAGAAGCAGCCAGAAAAGTCACCCAAACAGCAAACACAAGGAAGAAGGGAGACCTGCTTCTCTATGCTGTATTTTTTTCCTGAAGCAACATAATCAACAACATGAAAACCTTTACCAAAACAAGGCATCATTTTATCAGAGGTTGTTTCAGACAGTTCTGCAAACATAATTTTGATGTACGGCGCCTATGTTGCAAAAGTCAGCTTTTTTGTGCAATGCACTGCAAGACGAGAGCAAATAAACAGAAGCAGAAGAGAGCAAGTGTTACAAATGACTGGAATTACAGCACAGTTATGCCTGAGACAACAAAGGAAGTGGGTAATTTTTATCCTACAGAAAAGGCTACTACCATTTTATAGAAAGGCAAAAGAAATTCAGAAATGCAAGGAATAAACATTGAAAATATTTTCAGTTATATCCTGAGTTGACCTTCCACAAATGGACGGGACCCTGAGCCAATCGAGACTCCTGCTGGCAAATGGGGGAGAAGCAATCCCCCCAATTTCCCCTTCCCTCTGCAGCCCCTCACACTATCCCCATATTGCTCTGGAGGTCCCCAAACCTCTGAGGTAAATTTGCAGGGTGGGACAGGACACTTCCCCATTCAGCTAGTGGGAGCATCCCACTAGCAAAATTCTGCTCATGTGAACTTCAAATTCAAGCCAATATATGCATCATTGCAGAGCCTCTGGGCCCATTCCCCATTCTCAGCGGAAAGGATGATTGGAACAGTGAGTGAAACATTACTTTATGTCTCTGCTTCCTCTGTTGTTGCTAGGCACTTCACCCCCTTAGGAAATATGAGCTCACCCCAATATCTCCAGGCTGTGACAGACAAGTGCTTGACCATACCATGCTGACTACAGATGTGGTGGGTTTTGTTTCATTGCCTGTTGCAGTGAAAGAAATAAACAGCAAAGCATTGTTACTAGCTTAATGTTTGCCCTATACCCTAGGTATTCTACTGGTGGGCTGTCACTCTTTTCAGTTGACATTCAGCCACATATTGACAAATTCAGGTTGCGCAATTGTAGTTGTCCAGGAGATAAGGACAGTGATGGGAAAGTCCAGTGGGAAGTGTGGGATCCACTAGCATTGGGGCACCATCATCTAGCCTCCCCACGAACAACTCAGAGTGAATTCTCATAGTCAACATTGTCTAATCTCCTTGCAAAGAAATCAGGATGAGTGCTCTGTAAACAGATTGTCTGGAAGTACCCTAAGCTGTATTTGAGGGCTGATGCAAATTCCCACCACCAAGACCATGACATATTGTTTCCCAGCTTTTCAGGAGATATGCCTCCATCCCAAATCCATCCTTTATAACCCCACCTCTAACTTCATGCTCTATAACCAGGTCTTTGGCTGATTGAACATTCTATGGCTTTTTAAATGTGTTTGCGGGAGGGAGATTATTGGTTTGGTTTTGTGTTATTATGTATTTGGCATTCTCATCTTGTATTCTTATGTTGTGAACTGTCCTGTGATCTTTGGATGAAGGGCGGTATACAAAATTAATAAACAATAATTATAATAATAATTTACATCAGCACTGCTTGGTTTAACCTGATTCTCTGAGACTTCACAGGATGTGCTGAGTTGTGTCTGCATATGTACTGAAGTGCTCAGCAGGCACAAATCCAATTATTCTCTATAGAGAGGATAAATTACCATTTACTTTATTTAATGGGATCTACTTATCACCAATCTTACCTATTATAATCCTATTTTTATTTAGCAGTTTGCAGCAAGGAGCTGCCGTCCACTGAAGCCTAACATGTTCACAGTGTGCTCTGCAAAACTTCAGTGCAGATGACAAAGCACACCAACACCAGCGATGATGATAACCTTCATGCTATATCAAGACAAACCACAATCATGCAGCTGGTGAACAGCGGCAGGTATGCCTTCATTTAGGTTGTCAGTCAATTGGCAAAGAGTGAGTGATGAGTAATCAAATGCTAAAAAAAGCATCGGTAACAAATTCCAGAAGCACACCTTCAGGAGTCCCTATTGGCAGGAAAGGAGTACAACATCCAGGCTGCTGTTATTAGCCAGTTATCACACTTGCAATTCACACTGACTAGAAAAATCAGTCCTTCCCAAAGCTTCATTGTTGATTTCATCCATTTGTTCACAGTAATTATACAATAATAATTTAGCATTATTCTGAACAATTGCTTAAAAGGGAACTTTCTTTTCAATGGAACTGCATGGGAACAGCGCTCTTTGTGCAAATCCATACTTGTTTAGTCAGAAGGAAGTCCAACTGAGGTCAGTGAGGTTTACTCTGCAGTAAGCATGTCTAAGATTCCTCTTCAAGTTATGTTTATATGGCCAGAACCCTGACCACTTCCCTCTTTAGAGGGTTAGCAACCAACCTAAGAAACCAACCAACCAACCTCAGCAACCAACCTAAGCCTGGGGTGGTTCAATATGTCATGGCCATTATGACAAATGTGGGGCTGTCGCAACATGTCATCCACCTGATGATGCAAATGGCAGACCTCAGCTTACTGACTGGGCAGGAAGAGGGTGATCTAAGAGTGGGGAATTTCAACACCAGTCTCTTTTCATGGTCAAGATCTTCCTGTTTTAGACCTTCAGTGGATTCCCCCTCTGCAGAAATAGGGGACAGATAAGAATGGCCTGCCCTTGGAGACTGATTGATTGACTTGGTTTTCAGATAGCTCTGGGGAATTTTCCAGATGATTTGGCTGGCCCTCCTGCTGAAGCCTTGGTGGAATAATATCTGTGGGAACGATTGAGGCTACTGACATGATCACCCCTGAGTAGTATAGAAATCAAATAAATAAACAAAACTTTCCCGGGTAGTATGGGATCTTTTACCTTCTGGCCCAAAGGAGGGTTTGCCCCCTGTGATTTGTTTGCAAACCATTTTGAGGATAAAATTGCCTGCATCCACTTGGACCTTGACTCTCCTATTACAGCCGGTGAACTTCAAGAGGTATCCAGAGCGTAGTCTAGTCCTGTTTTGTTGGATGAATTTCAGTTGGTATGGCTCTGTGCTCTTCCACAGAGACAGATTTTGTCCCCCGTGCTGCTTAACATCTAGAGATTTGGACTACATTATCATCAATGTGCTGGTGACACACAACTCTGTTTTTCCTTTATGTCTGCAGTGCAGTGGTGGAGGTACTGAATCACTGCCTAGCTTTGGTAATAGACTGGATGAGAGACAATAAACTGATGCTCAATTCAGCTGAGACTGGGACACTGTTAGCAGGTGCTTCCCTAAACTAGATAAGTAGTGTTCCACCTGTTGTGGAAAGCATTGCACTCCCCCTAAAGAAGCAGGTGTAAAGTTTGAGGGTGCTTCTGGGTCCATTTATAGCTGCAGGCACAAGTGACCTGGATAGAGCAGAATGCCTTCCATCAGCTTCAGCCGATGACCCTGGGGTCACTGTCTGGACAGGAATAAATTAGTTTCAGTTGTCTGTGCTCTGGTAAGTGCTAAGTTGGATTACTGCAATGTGTTATGTGTGGGGCTTCCTTTCAAGATAATTTGGAAACTACAGCTAATGTAGAATTTAACAGTCAGGTTATGAACTGGAACCAGAAGATCTCAATATCTTATGGTAATTGTGATAATTTTTATTAATTTTTCAATTATAATCCAATGATAGCCTCAGTATAACAATGCCAATTTAAAATACAATTACTAATACCAATCATTCAAATACCAAATTATATAATTTAGATAAAGTGGCCCTCCCACATGCTAGAATGGATGATTTTCTTTATTTCTGTGTTTCAAAATCTTATTGATTTCAATTACATTCCAGTTATAATAAAGATCCCTTATATGACAGCTGCAATATTTATAACTTCTATTTGTGTCGACATATTAAATGTTTATAAAACTACAAGTGAGGATCTCATACTGTATCATTGTTCTGACTGTGTGTGACGTTTTTTCTGTCCTTGATGTTTCTTCCTGTTCTTGTAAAATGTTATGTCTATCTTTTCCTGGTTGTTGCTGTTATCCGTCATGCCTTGAGCGGAGTTGATATCCCAAGGTTGTTCCAAAAAATTCTCCCTCTTAAGCCAATTCTGGCTTGAATGCACTGGTTACCAGTGAGTTTCTGCCTCAATTCAAAGTTCTGGTTTTGACTTTTGAAGTCCTAAATTGTTCATAACTGCAGTACCTCAAGGAATTCCACCCCACATACAAACCACCCTGAACTCTGCAGTCTTCATCAGAGGCCCTTCTCCATATGCCCCACTTGAGGAAATTGTGGAAAGTGACCACATGAAAACAGGCGTTTTCAGTATTGGTCCCGATTTATGGAATGCTGTTTCCATGGAGATGAACCTGGAACCATCTCTGCCAGCTTCTAGGCACCAGGTGAAGACTTTTCTGTTTGCCCCAGTTAATTATTGTTACCTCGTGGTGGTAGGGCTGGGTCCTTACTAATTTATTGCTGACCATTTTATGTGTCTTGCATTGTTAATGCTTTAAGTTTTTCTGGTTTTAAATTCTTCTTACATGATGCATTTTATTCTTGTCAAGTCGCTTGGAGATTTTTTGCTGCAAAAAGCGACTCACAATTAAATAAATAATTACAAGATCAATGATAACAACCTCTCCAGCACAGCTATCCTTCCCTGTATAAAGGCACATTCTCTTCCACTCAGTGAACAACTCAATCTAACAGATGCTTTCAGCTTAGAGAGAGAAAGAGAAAATGTATGCAATAGTGGAACTTTCAGTACATTCAAGGAGACAGTTGCTGCAGGGAATATAAGGCTCTTAGTATACACTATCATTCTCCCTCTCCCTTTTGGCTGACATTAGCTACAATACATGATGGGCAATTTTGAGGGCCTAACAGAGGCTGCTTCCATGCTTTCACTGGAATTGTCACCCATCTTTTGCAATGTTGTATTCAACCAACCACATGCCAGATTTTATGTGATACCTGCCCATCTATTTTCAGGTCTGATTTGTGGTATACACTGTAACCTGTCCTGTGATCATGTGTCAAAGGGCAGGATGCACATTCTTACACAAATGAAAACACCATGCACAATCTTCTATACCTCTATTATGTTCCCTGTCTCTCACTTTTATTTTCTAAATTAACCCCCTCCCCCATATGTAGTAACTTTTCCCCATAGAGAAGTTGTTTCAGCTCCTTGATAATTTTGGTTGTCCTTTCCTGAATGTCTTCAACTCTACAGTGTTCTTTACAAGGCAAGGCAACCAGAATTGTACAAGTATTCCAAGTGTCACCACGACATCGATTTGTATGAGGGGATTATATGTTACATTTGCATAACAAAAAAGGCTGCAATCCTGTAGGCTGCTTAAATCTAGGGCTGCAATGTTTATTTGATGCATCATTTTTTCTATATAAAAAAGATTAACTAAAGAGGTGCCCCAATTACTGAACCAACAGATTTTGAAGAAAATGCAAACTTAAAAAACTACTTATATTTACTTTTATTTATAAAAGCTGCTGACCAAACTGCCAGAGGCATGGGCTAGGCTACATTTCTAGCCCAGAAGCTAATGGGAGGAGACAGAACATCCCTCAAGTTTGCACCCCTGGTAGACTAACCAGAGCTCCTGACTGGTTGGCCAGGACAGACTCACTGAGATCCCAGCATGCATCACAAACTGCCAAACTGCATCCTCAACATGGGGACCAGCTCCCTCCTCCTGCTCACACCAGGGCTCACAAATTGGACTCCCCTGGTGAGACAGGTGCCTGAAATTTATAAAAACTGCAGATGGCAGGTGCCATCTTTAAAAGAGGTATTGTCCCTACCCTCAAACATAGGCAGGAATTCCATTTCTGTTATGATACCTGCTTCAGAACATTCACCCATAACCGAAAACAAAAATATAGTAAGTATGCTTCTTTTTTGTCAAAAGCATTTAAAAATCTATATACACATTGATGCATTTAAATCAACCAGTTAAAACCCATGCAGCCATTTTACTAAGGGTTCTTCTGCTGGGTGAACAACTGCTTAATTCCTGTTGACTTCGGTGGGATTTGAGTGGAAGTATTACAGTATTTTTCCATGTATAAGACTAGGTTTTTAAACCAAAAAATTAGGTTTAAAGTTGGGGCTCGTCTTAGACATGGGTAGTGCTGAGGGGTGTTTTCTTAATTTGGAGTCCCCCCAAATAGGAGGTGTCTTATACATGGGGACATCTTATACACAGAAAAATATGGTATTTATTTTATTGATGCAGTGATGGAATTTATAGACAGCCCTTCATTGCAAAGTAATCAGAGAGTGGTCCCCGACAGGTTATCTAAAAGCACAATGCAAATAAATCAAACTGTACAATTCTAGCAGTGTGCAGATTTGTGGCCTTCTTAACTGACAGACAGCAGCAAACAATGGTGGATTGTGAACAGTGATGTCTGATGTCAAAAATAAGACTTATTTTTCCAAACACCAAACAGATGTCAAGATGAGGGCCAAACAAAACACAAACAGCACAGTCCTTCACAGGTCTCTTCAGAAGAAAATCCTATTGTTCGCAGTAACACTTAATTGTAATAATGGATGCACAGTTAAGTGGGTCTGCTCCGAAGTAAGTCCCACTTATACAGTAGTTAAATGTGTATAGGATTGCTGCTTACTTTTGTCACATAAATCATTGCAAAATGAACCAAATCAAGGGAAGGGAAGTGAGAGTGACAAATCACATCAACTTCTTATTGTACCACAAAGTACAGAAACTGCTTACAATGGATTCAGTCAAGCCTGACAGAATCAAGCCCCAATGATCAGTCATTTCTACCACAAGGTTATTTGACAGACTGGAGTGCTCAACTGAAGAAAGCAAACACAGATGCCTTTTTATCCCCTGACATTTTGGGATATGGAAATTCACAGAAATCAGCATGTTTTGCGTTGCATAGGATCCAACTGTTGAGCTGCGAATGTGCACTTTTTATTTTGGACTTTCTCAGATATTGTGCTGGGAAGCAACCACTAACTAACCTTAGCCCAGTAGTCAGTATTTGAGATGATTTCTTTTTAAGGGCAGGTTATATAAATACTGAATAAATACCGCGGGACGCGGTATATAAATATAAATACCGCGGTATATAAATACCGCGGGACGCGGGTGGCGCTGTGGGTAAAAGCCTCAGTGCCTAGGGCTTGCCGATCGAAAGGTCGGTGGTTCGAATCCCCGCGGCGGGGTGCGCTCCCGTTGTTCGGTCCCAGCGCCTGCCAACCTAGCAGTTCGAAAGCACTCCCGGGTGCAAGTAGATAAATAGGGACCGCTTACCAGCGCAAAGGTAAACGGCGTTCTGTGTGCGGCTCTGGCTTGCCAGAGCAGCGATGTCACGCTGGCCACGTGACCCGGAAGTGTCTCCGGACAGCGCTGGCCCCCGGCCTCTTGAGTGAGATGGGCGCACAACCCTAGAGTCTGTCAAGACTGGCCCGTACGGGCAGGGGTACCTTTACCTTTACCTTTATATAAATACTGAAAATAAAAAGTTGTTTGTTTTCTAGCTGGGAGTGCCATACTGTCAATATTCTAAAACATTTATTAGGTGCTTCAGAGCTGACGGCAGTCATAACAATGAGGATGATAAAGTTACTTTGCTACTTATGTCAAATGTCAGGGCATTTTGCCTACAGCAGAAAAGCATCTTGGACCAGCCCTGTTAGTAGAGTCTGTCTGTCATTGGCTCCAGCTCCAACTACTGCCTGCTCTCTTCAATGGCAGCCATAATGGACACCAGCCTTTACTATAGGAAAAAGAAGATTGGGTATTTAGCCCAAGGCTAAATAAATGCAGCTCCTCGAGAGTTGGCATCTCCTGCCAACTCAGTTGCCAACTTCTGCTACCTAATATGCACATAAAGAACATTTACAGTGGTACCTCAGGTTACAAACACTTCGGGTTACATACTCTGCTAACCCGGAAGTAGTACCTCGCGTTAAGAACTTTACCTCAGGATGAGAACAGAAATTGTGTGCCGGCTGCACGGCAGCAGCGGGAGGCCCCATTAGCTAAAGTGATACCCTCAGGTTAAGAACAGTTTCAGGTTAAGAACGGACCTCCGGAACAAATTCAGTACGTAATCAGAAGTACCACTGTAAAGCACATGTATTTCCCCAAAGAGTCCTGCGAACCATAGTTAAAACAACATATAAGTCCCAACAGCCTTAACAAACTACAGTTCCCATTATTCTTTTTGGGGGAGAGTGGGGTTCTTTAACTATATTGTGTGTATGCAGCCTCACTGAAAGAAGGTTCTGGACTTACTCCCCAGTACGTGTTTATGGGGTTTCAGCCTAAATAAAACCAAATATCTTGTATACAGATGTGCTTGGTAATAATGCTCTGATTCAACAATAATAAAGCTCACACCACACAAAGCGAAGGCCCGCAGCAGATTGGTGTTTATATCTTAAGGCTATATAGCTGCAGAAAATGGCTCCTTTATTGGAAATGAATTGTAAAAACAATGATTAATTCCCCCCCCCCTTTTTTTTGGTGTTTATAATCTGAAGAGGCTATTCAGCAACATCACGTATTTATACCCATCACAGCACTGAGCTATTTTATTATAGTTGCACTCTGCTTTGTGACAGCAGTCAGCAGAAGTTAGTTTAAAGCTTGTTGCTTGGTGGCTCATACACTTATTGTGCTGTATGGAAAGGAGAGGGATGTGGGAGGGTGTGTGTGTGTGTGTGTGTGTGAGAGAGAGAGAGAGAGAGAGAGAGAGAGGGGAGGAGGAAGAGGCTTGCCTTGTCTATGCTTTCAATATGTTTTCCGGATGGAAGAATACATTGTTCTGCATGAGGGGAAAAATACATTGGTAGTTACACAATGTAGTTTCTGATGAAGCAACTGCAAGCTTTATAACATTCTGGGTGGTTTTTTTAAAAACAACTTTCCTTTGTATTTCTTGGACCCAATGAGTTCAAGTTGCAGATAGGAATTGGATAATCTATCTGTTTTAGTGTCGTGGCTTTTTCCAACCTTAAATCCAGTTCTCTACATTTCCACACCAGTTTGTGATTTTTTTAAAAAGTCCCCATGAAGCTCTGTCAACATTTTAGTGTGAATTTCTCCTAATATACGGATTTCTCTATGCTGCTTTCCCAATGTAATGCATTTTTCCCCATGCTGTTTTCACTAACATATTCTTGTGCACTTATCACCCTAATAAAATGCATTTTTGGACACATTACTTGGCTGGAAAAGTACACAGCAGAATTAAGAGAAGTGTGAACTTTGAAGGATACGTAGCTTCACGTATTGGTTCAAGATGTGTGACTTAGGCAGCTTCTTGTTAAAATGGGGGGGGGGGGGAGTGAATTTCTCTTCCATTCCTAATTTACCAGTATGCAACTGGATCACACTCCCAAAATAGGAACAGTATGGAAGCAGCCCTAATCGTGGCCAGACTGTCGAAACCATCTCAGAGCACCAGCCAGGATTGTGCATGCTATTTGCATGCAGTGTGGAGACCCTCCATGTAAATAGCTTCCAAGAGGAACAGCTGCTGCCTGAAACATCAAACAGAAGCCATTTTGGGCAGACATCTTGTCGTCTGAATTGACCCTTAGAATCTGCAGCTTAATAGAAGATAGCACTTGGACACAAGTAAGCTTTCAAAATGATAAATTGCCCTCTGGCTTTTCCCTTTCCCTTTGAACCAGGGCAGCCCCAGTTGGGGAAAAAAATACAGAGGGGAAAAGGTCAATATTACATACCTGGAGGAAATTTTTCTCCTGAGCCACACATTCATTGCTACTACCATGGTACCTTGGGTTACATACGCTTCAGGTTACAGACTCCGCTAACCTAGAAATAGTGCTTCAGGTTAAGAACTTTGCTTCAGGATGAGAACAGAAATCGTGCTCCAGCGGCACAGCGGCAGCAGGAGGCCCCATTTAGCTAAAGTGGTGCTTCAGGTTAAGAACAGTTTCAGGTTAAGTACGGACCTCCAGAACGAATTAAGTACTTAACCCGAGGTACCACTGTACTACAATTGCTGAGGAGACATGCCTACCCAGAGGGACCATCAGCCTTCTGTACCAGGTGTCAGAGTCTGAACAGGCAAACATTTTCTCATCTTATGGGTCATCTTTGAAGGTCCTTTGGAAATCTGAATGTGGCAGCAAGCATGCCTGCGGGCAGTTGCCCATAGGATCTTACTTAAACCAATCTTGCAACAGCTGCAGTGGATGACCATTTTTCCAGGCTCATTTCAAAGTATTAGTGGCTGCTTTTAGAGGCCTAGGTGGTCTTGAGTCCAGTATACCTAAGACATCATCTGTTTCTGTGCCAGACTGCTGCTCTCTATTTGAGAGGCCATTCTCCATGATGCATTTCCAGCAGCAGCTGGGCCCACAAGGACTGGTAGGGTGAAAGGCAGGGAAACAAACAGGCAGAGCTAATAGCAGCCAGAGCAAGTTGATCTGAATTTTGACCCTATTGGAGATATTCTTATTGTGCAGTTTGAAGTGAATGGAAGCATAAAAACTGACTACTTTTGAAAGAAAACGTCCAGACACATAAAAAGTATACTTGCAGAACTTTATTCAAAACGTAACAAAAACATCAAAGATACATCCCAAACATCCATACAATGTATTGTGCTGTCCAGCATAGGCTCAGCATCTTAGAAATAAAAGTTAACTCCAAAAATCAAAACATTCTCTCCCCCGTTCCCATCTGTTTCTTGGAGAGCCATTATCTCATCTTTTTGTTCTCTGTGGCATTCAGAGAAAGACTAAAGCAGGCACCCCCAACCTGCGGCCCTCCACATGTTTTCACCTACAACTCCCATGATCCCTAGCTAACAGGACCAGTGGTCAGGAATGATGGGAATTGTAGTCCAAAACATCTGGAGGGCTGAAGGTTGGGGATGCCTGGACTAAAGCCACGACCCTTTGAAGATGGTGTTTTGGCAATTCAATACCTTTGTCACCTGATCTAAAGTTTAAACACTCACATATTAGCTGCTAGAGAAAACAATCAGTTAATTATCAACAGTTAAAGCTCAGAGATAGCTCTTCTTGCTGTTCTTTAGCTTCAGTGGAATCTCCCCATATCACACCTTTTCATCAATACACAGACCTTCCCATTTCAGTGTCAATTAAACCAATTATACTTGGTTTAACAGTGCCAATATACTCCATGATGTTGTTATTAAACGAAGAAGATAAAGCTGATGGTGATTGTGATGATAATGATTATATTTATTACCCTCCTATCTCCAGCAGATTCCAGGGCAGGTTATAGCAATTCAAATCTCAGAATTAAAACAAATTACAGTCATCCACCCAATTGGATGGTCCTATTCCTTAAAACAAATTACATTCACAGGAATAGGGTGGATTAAGACTTTGTATTGTTAAAATGAATGATGTCAAGATGTTGTTGTTGTTTTCCCTGACATCCCAGGAGAAGGGTATATGAGGCACAATGGCATTATAAAGTTCTGTTAAGATTTGAGAGATATGATCACAATAAATGTAAGCATGGAAATATATTACATACTTTAATTTTGAGCATGCAACAAGGGTGAATAACGTAACAGAGAACATTAGGTTTGGTTTCAGGAGAAGAAGGCTTGACCTACTTCCTTCAGACTTTCAAGTGCTGGCAGAATAAATTTTTAATGCATCAAAGTCTGGAAGCTCTTCTCTTGTACAGTGGAGTATTTCTCAAGGTCAACACTGGTGAGTCTTGGTGTAGGAACAGTCTTTCCTTTTTGGATTAGATTGGCAAATCCGGATTCCTAATCCTAAGTAAGTTCCTTATGTGTTGTCCACTTTTTTGAGATCAAGATGGAAATAGATAGTCACTTACTTTATGGCCACTGATGCAAACTTTTCCAAATGTGGCACATCAAACTCATTTACCACAGATCCAGGATGGCCAACTTCTGTGTCTCACACAGAGAGCAGTACCAGGCATCATGGTGGGGACCACAGTATTCACCTGACATCCCAACAACTGACTCTCTGCTACTTACTGGGACAGAGAGTGGGAGAGACAAGGCGGTGGGGAGGTTGGCTTGATGCAAACACAGCCGTCCAGCCAATCCAATGCTTCTGCCACTGTGTGCAAGAGCCTTTCCACCACCCGAGCACTTCTCCTCTCCTTCCCAATAAGGAGCAGTGACTCAGCTGTCAGGAGGTCAGTTAGTGTCAGTGCCCCATCATGTAGTCCACTCCTGACACTAATTTTTGTCAGTTTGCATTTCTTAGTACAGAGAGTATTGATCTGATGTGTAGACTGATGTGTAGAGATTGTTCCTGTTCTGCTTAATTCAAGAGGGTTTTTGAAAGTTTTCTTTCTATGTGAAAGAAACAAGCAGAAGGTTCTTGTTTGGGTTATTTCCTTCTGGGAAACTGAGTACAGCTGCTTTAAACTGGTTCTGTTATCTTTCTGTCGAGATCATGCTGACTATAATTATAAGACCAGAAGGAGCCTGGGCTCCCACTTACTTTAATAATAATAATAATAAATTTTATTTATATCCCGCCCTCCCCAGCCGAAGCCGGGCTCAGGGCGGCTAACAACACTAAAATAGTGCAACTTTCTCTTTCTGTCTCTTTGTTCTGGTATGCTATAGTGTTTAGTCTATAGGGTTTAGTCTTATTATAAGTCATTGTAAGTTTTATTGTAAGTGCTGCAACTGGATTTCTTATGGACAGTGCCAATCCTGAATGTATTGGATTTGTGACCATTATGCTCATTTGCCTTAAGTACCAGTAAAGCTCTACTGGATGAAGTACAATTGCCTCTGGTCTGCTTTTTAGGAACTCTGCAACGTGTTTAAGTTTGTTTTCCCTCAGCACAACAATTTTATCTACCAAACAAACAGGGTAGCATCCTATAGCAGTTTAGTTGGCAATTCCCCATTCAGAAAGAAGATAATGAAATGTGTGTTACACATAGATATTTTTTGTCTTGCTATCTCATTCTGGAAAGACAGAAGACCACTGCCAGTCTATTGATTAAAGGGCTCTTTGGGGAAGCACATTTTCTCCTAAGCAACGCTTCCAAATCAATGACCTCACAAGTAGTGCAAAGAAGCCAGAGACATTGCCTGGCC
Source organism: Podarcis tiliguerta (assembly GCF_965153285.1). Taxonomy (NCBI): domain Eukaryota; kingdom Metazoa; phylum Chordata; class Lepidosauria; order Squamata; family Lacertidae; genus Podarcis; species Podarcis tiliguerta. The sequence goes on from NC_139537.1 coordinate 68,789,314, forward strand.
ACCCATCCCCTAGCCCACCAGGGGGCAACTAGGAACCACATGCAGCCCTTACTCTCCCTGGAAGCAGTGGTTTAGAGAAGCAGATGAGCCTGTGGGAAGGTGCAGTTCAGTCACAGAGTCATCCCCCCCCCCCTTTATCAGTTAGAAACATAGACTGTGAAATGCAGGCTTGATTTTGTTCGCAAATCTAGCTTGTTCCTTTTTGGTCCACTTTTTCTCGGGGATGGGCTGCCTCTGGTGAAAGAAGTTGGTCATTCCCTGCTATAGGCAGAGTGGGATAACTATTCTCAGATAAAGGGCTCTGCTGTATGGGATAAACTTGGCAATGCAGCAATAATTTCTGCAACAATATTCCTTAGTAGCCTTTAGTTGAACCCACAACTGAGAAAGGTACAAACTGAAACTTAGTGATTTTTTGGGGGGAAGGGGGTTCTTTTATAAATATTGTAAAAAGGTAAAGGACCCCTGACAGTTAAGTCCAGTCGCAAAAGACTCTGGGGTTGCAGCGCCCATCTCGCTTTACAGGCCAAGGGAGCCGACGTTTGTCTGCAGACAGTTCTCTCCCCCCCCCCCCCGGTCATGTGGCCAGCATGAGTAAGCCGCTTCTGGTGAAACCAGAGTGCATGGAAATGCCATTTACCTTCCCACCGGAGAGGTACCTATTTATCTACTTGCACTTTGACGTGCTTTTGAACTGCTAGGTTGGCAGGAGCAGGGACCGAGCAACGGGAGCTCACTCCGTCGCGGGGATTCAAACCGCTGACCTTCCGATTGGCAAGCCCTAGGCTCAGTGGTTTAGACCACAGTGCCAACCGGGTCCTTACAATAAATATTGTACTTGCTATTAAAACATACCTAACTCAGAAGCGGTTTCTAGATTTGTTTAGTTAAAATCAAATAATAAATAATGGATTCAGAACAGATGTTTGCGTTTTCTGGCTGAGAATGTCATACCGTTAATGTTTTTAAACATTTATTAGCTGCTTCAGGACTGACAACAGTCATAACGGTGAGGTGTCTGGGAAAAGATGCTGAATGTACTCCAAAGGAAATGTCACAAGACTTTGCTGCCTAAGATCACTTGGTGACGCTGTTGCAGTAATATGTAAGCTCCAGCTATGTGGCAAAGCAGACATTACCCTCACCCTTCCCTGAATTTCAGAACGGGTCAGAAGCATGGCCATTATGTGGCCAGGTGTTCTCTTTTAGTCAGTCGGTCATTTCATTTGTATGCCTCTCTTCTAAGCACACAAAACCATGCTCAAAGTGGCTTGCAAAAGTTGGTTTCAAAACCAAACCATGCAAAAACATAGTAACCACAGGTGCCAGGTTGCCCCCAAGATTGAGGGGGCCAGTGCACATCATGTAGGTGTGACATCACACAATGCCACACACAACTCCCAACACTGTGTAGGCTGAACCAGCACAGCCTATCAGAAGGATGCACTGGCCTGCATGGTGCAGGGAGACACAGCACAGGATGCTGCAGACTTCCACTAGGCCACGCCAGTCCCCACAGTATCAGGAGATGTGCCACAGCCCATTCTGACCTTGTGCCAGGCTGACACTGCATAGGCCAGTGCAGCCCAGGGGCGCAGCTAGCTCCTCTGGCAGGGGCGAGCTGCCTATGGGGCTGCTGCAGCAATCTGCACATGGGGGCGGCACAGTGATCCGCGCGTGGGGGCGCTGCATGGAGGAGCCATAGCAATCTGTGCATGGGGGCGATCCACCCAGGGGGGCATGGCAATCCACCCAGGGGGGGCAGTGCGGCAAGCTGCCCATGGAGTCCACCTGGCGGATGCAAGGCCCACGCTGCCATTTTGGGCAGTGCGGGGCCCCGAGCCACCGCGTCACTCCCAGGAGAGACGCATGGTTCTGGTGCGCGTCAGGTCAGGCCCTGTGGTAAGTGCCGACCCCCACAGTGTTCCATTTTGTCACCCCCGTCAAGGATGACACCCGGGCCGGCCCACACAGCCCACACACCCCTTCCTATGCCCCTGGTGCACCCTTCCATTGATGCTGCATCATGCTCAGCTCAGCAATCCGTCATCCTCTGCTACTTCAATATTCAGGGGGGGGGGCTGAAGGAATATTGAGGGGGTTGATGACACCTCGGCCGCCTAGAGTTGGTGCACCTGATCAACACAACACAATAGAACATGCAACATACATAAACCAACATTTCAGTACTACAAAGATCACATGATTACATAAACAGAGGACTAGTGTCCTGTTTGGTCCAAAGAACCCTAAGACAATGGCGGAGCAGGTGGGGGCAGGGCTGGCGCACATCTGGGGGCAGGGCCCTCTGCCTGCAGGGGCGTGGCATGCATCCTGGGGGTGGGGCATGCCGCCTTGCAGGGGCATGGTGCCCAGCGTGGGCGGGAGGGCAGCCGTGATGGCACCCTACCAGGATTGTGCTGCTGGGGGCGGTGTGCTCCCTCCTGCACTCCTCTTCCTCCGGCAGTGCCCTAAGAGAGGAGAGCAGGGGCTTTGAAGTTGCCCATCAGTAGTTGGTCTGAATAATTTACTGAAAATGAAAAAGGCTGCAGTTGGACTTCTGTAGACTTCCCTTCAGTATGCAAGATCAGTTTCTTTCTCCTGTTTGGTATGTGTAAATCTTTCCACTCTCCATATTTCAACCCTGCTGGCATCAGCTGGTTAATGTGCTATTTGTATGAAGAAACACTCTGTTTTCTCTATATCACTTCCTGCCATAAACAGCATGTAAATATAACATGCATGACAGAGCATCAGTTCAAACTACAGAGCATTGTTTATATCAGGCAGCCATCAATAAGGTCTCCTCAATGTCACAGGCTGTCTGATAACAATTATCCCTTCTGGCCTTTCCTTAGAAGAGGGATTTCATTAGAATAAGAGCAAAAATAAGCTTGCTGCCCCAGTCCCAAGAATGATAGATCTTCTCTTTGGAAAATATACATGAACAATATTTATTCCAAGGATGTTATGAAAAAGCGTGTTCTCCTTCAGGGAGAGCACGTGTTGCGGTGGGGTCTACTGAGCCACCCCTCTGTTACCAGGCAAGGTCTCTAAAGATGGCCTGAGGCAGTGATTGGTTCACTGGGTTGCTGGGGTAAAAGTTATGTTGCAATTTTGGTGGGAGGGGTAAAAAGGTTTAAATACTCTGCACGCAGCCTTGTACTTTCTCTTTTGCTGCGTGCAACGGATCACCTGGAGCACTTGGACCGTCTGGAGGACAGTGGAGCGATCTTCTCATTGTCTGGTTACATTTCTTTATTTTCCCCTTCTTTTTTAAATCTTCTCTAGTCCCTTAATTAATTTAATTCCCCCCCCCCCTTTTTTTTTTCCTGTTTGATTTCCCACCCCACCCCTTATCCTGCCCTTTGGGAAGATTCTCCCTGTACCTGTGAGCACTGCCTGTGCATAATCCTCCTTGGTTTGCCTTTCCCAATAGGGAGAGAGCCCCCATTAGGGGTTTTCTTTTGCAAAAAGGTTTTCCCCATTTTTGCCTGTTTAATTGTGGGGCTAGTCAGGGCGGTTCCCAGCTTACCTGGAATCACTTTCATTTATACCATCCCCATAGGTTGGCTTTATTTTGGGTGCGTGCAGTGCTGTTGGCCGAGTTTTAATTTAGCCTTGGGCAGGAGCACTATATTGAGTTCCTTTAATATTGCAATGAGACAAAAAAGGCAGAGCGCAGAAGCATGGAGGCCTGCACGGCCTGCACATATCATTCAAGCCTAAGCCTGCTACAGTTAGCAGTACAGTAAATTTCCAGGTTACCTGGAATCACTTTCGTTTATAGTATCCTCATAGATTGGCTTTATTTTGGGTGATTGCAGTGCTGTTGGCTGAGTTTTAATTTAGCCTTGGGCGGGAGCACTATTTTGAGTTCCTTTAATATTGCAATGAGACAAAAAAGGCAGAGAGCAGAAGCTGGGAGGCCTTCACGGCCTTCTCGGCCTGCACATATCATTTAAGTCTAAGCCTGCTACAGTTAGCAGTACAGTAAATTGTTAAGTTCCTGTGACATGTGACTCATTCTCTCTATAAGAATGTATCTGTTTGTTTGCAGGCTCACTTGTTGCTAATGTATATCTTAGGCAGACAGAGTGGAGCCAGAGGCTCTCTGTGCCTCCAATGAGCACTCTTTGTATGCTCTTTAACTATGCTGTTTCTGAACAAGTTTATTTTCTGCAAGTTTGTTTTTCCCTTATAGTGGCAACTGCCATTTTAGAGACGAGCCATTGTGGCTTAGTGGCTAGAGCGCAGGACTAGGACCTGGGAGACAGGGTTCATATCCCCCACTTAGCCATTGTTATCACATAACAAAACAAGCTGCTCCTTTTGGACTATTTTGTTGCTGGGTAGTTTGGCGCATTTGTGATATTGCTCCCAAAAAGAACTTGGGGTTTCTTGAGGAGGTGCTTCCCTCTAAAGGGCAAGCAGGGGTACCTGGACAGGCGGTGGGCTGCCTCGAGTTTGTTATCTCATTGGAAACATTTCTGTCTGGCCTAGCAGGTGATCCTAGGGCTTGGCCCGCTTGGCCCTAGAATTTGATGGCCTCTGGCAGCGTTTCTGGCCTGAATAGCGTCCCCATGTGGTGCACAAAGCATTGGTTTCACCTGTTCCTCACATTGTTTAGGTTTTTTGCAGACTATGACAGGGCCTTTGCAGATGCCTCCAGAGCTTGCCTCTCCTGCAGAGGATGACATGTTGATGCCCCAGGTGCCTTCTTCCGGAAGGAAGCGTCTTCAGAGGCAGGAAAAAGCGGAGCAGGGATGAGGCTTACACCTCCTTGCAGCTAAATCATCACTGGGCTGATGATGATTCAGACATCACCTTGGACCTCTCCAGGGGTCAGGGTTCCAAGTCTTTAGGGATCATCATGGATAGCTCAGCCGGTCAGCCTATGGTGCCGGTAATGCCTAGGTTGCAGGATTGGTCCCTGTATGGGACAGCTGCATGCTCCCTCATCACTTTACCCGGACACTGAGGTCCAGTGCCGAGGGCCTTTCTGGTGGTTCCCTTACTGTGAGAAGCCAAGTTACAGGGTACCAGGTGGAGGGCCTTCTCGGCAGTGGCACCTGCCCTGTGCTACACCCTCCCACCAGATGTCTACTACCAGACTTTTAGAAGACATCCATGGCGGCCCTGTTCAGGGAAGCTTTTAATGTTTGATGCATTACTGTATTTTAATATTTTGTTGGAAGCTGCCCTGAGTGGCTGGGGAAGCCCTGCCAGATGGGCGGGGTACAAATAGATTATGATGATGATGATATTGTGGGAGAGTGGACTAGATGATCCTCGGAGTCCCTTCCAACCCCACTATTCTATAAGTGGTAATTCACTATGATGGGAATGTTAGACGCAGGGCTGCCATCATCCCCTTAGCTCGCTAGGATCACAGGGACGGGGACATGTGGACAGCTCCACATTTCAAATGGAAATTCCCTGAGCAATAGAACCTGAAGCTGGTATGCAGGAAGCTGGCCCGGTGGCAGCTTTGGTGGGACTTCTTAGGGATCGTCCCTAAGAGAGCCCCATACGATTCCATCTGATCCATATTTATCACATCCCAAAGGCACCTCAGTGAATGATGCTATCCCTCCGGAATTGTTCCGTGAAATATGCATCTTTGGATCAGGCAGTTGAGCTTACCAACAAACTGGAGGAGGTGCCTTGTTGGCATTATGCAATATTGAATTGGCTGCTGCCGGTTCACCCTCAAGATTTTAAGTAGTTAGGCTTTAATTGGATGGTCCTTATATTCATAAGGCGAAGCCAGTGGGTTGCTCAATAGGCTGTGCAGCACTGGAGTCCTTTAGCGCCTTTTTGGATTGAACATTGCGAGTCAAGACTCGTTTAACTGGGGGTATCGTTATGTGGATTATTTTACTGGCTGATTCTTGTGACACCAGCCTCTGCTTAGCTTACTGGATGCCCCTTTATTCCCTGAGGAGCTGGGTGTTCTGTTGGCAGTGGAGGATAGTGGGTCCTACTGCCCCTTTTAACGTATTTGGGGCTAGCTGGATACCGTTGCTCAAACATCTGCTTGCCTGTGGAAAATCTGTTTGCCTTGAAGGATGTTATTCTTGTAATACTTCCTCTGAAGCAAGTGTTGCTTTGTCAGATCCTATCATTCCTAGGTCAGTTAAATTTTGCATGCAGGGTGGTTGCTCCAGGCTGCTCCTTCCATTCCTGCTTGGCCAGGTGGTCTCATGGCCCGGGGTCCCTTCATCATCATGTACAGTGGCCTTGAGCCTGGCAGGGCAAGGCAATCACATGTAACCTAACTTTTCTTGAGTTTTCCCCATTGTAGTGTCAGTGCACATCTGGACTGAGGAGTTTAGGGACCGTCGGATCTGTCTTGGTCTGATAACCAGGCAGTGTGAGAGTCCTGGCAAAACGGTCTTCATGCTCTGGCAGAGTCTTCGCAATGCTTAAGGTTTAATATTGCGTTTCTGCTCGCTTTATTTCGGGATCATCTAATGTTTTTGCTGTCGCTCTATCCCGTTTTTTCAGTTGGAGAGCTTCAGATCCTGGGCTCTGGACGCCCAGCTAGACCGGATTTTTCTGGAGCTCCTTTGGCACTTGGCAACAATTATTAATTATGAGGAGTAGTAGCTTACGTTTCCCCATCTGCTTTCAGGTCTTATGAGAAGGCCGGGATTGATTTCTTAAAATTTAGCTGGCAGTCCTCGGCCATTCAGAGGAACCTGCCCCCATCCTCTGAGCAGGACCTGCAGTAATTCACCCATCTGCTGCAGATCGGATGCAGTGTTAAAACTATCAGAATTCAGTCCGCTGCAATGTCTGCTAGAGTAAAGCTTTAATTTTTCAGAGACCCTTCTAAAAGTGTGTCGTGCGCAGGGTCTCGGAAGGTTGGAATAGGCTCCGACCTTCACAGGCCAGCAGGCAGGAAGCCGGTCAATGTTTGACCTATGCAGTATCTGCAACAAGTTAAGACTTGTCGGCTGGTTCAAGATCAAGACAAGACTTATTTCAGTATTCCATTGTAATTTTGGTGTACTGAGGGTTGGGGAAATTGTGTTGGAGCCAGCACGGGGCTGAGAGTTCGGAGGCTTATTGCCTCAGGACTTTTCCTTATCTGCTTTGGAGCTTGTCATAAGTGTCTGGAGCTCTAAGTCAGACCTAGTGAGCAGGGTTGCCACCATCAGGCTTCCAGTCACAGGTGAGGTGGGCCCTTGCCCTGTTATTGGATACCGGAAATATTTGGCTTTTCGTTCCCCTGGGGGCTGGCTCGATCCTAGTGCACAGAAATGGGTTCTGGTTCGACAGGCATCTAATTGCTCACATTGTGCGCCTGTTATTGCAGCCTGCGGCTTGCCTACCGCTGAACACACCTCATTCCTTCCAAATAGGTGCTGCTGCAAAGGCTGCGCACTGGGGCCTGTTTGTAGGCAGGATTGTGAATACGGGTCATTGGAAGTCTGACGCTGACAAAGGTTATGTCAGGAAGCATCGCCAATGATGCCTGTGCTGATGCCTGTCTGTTATTCCTTTTTTCATAGGAGCAGCTGTTCGCATTTGGATTGTCAGCCACAGCATCATGCACTGAGCTGGCAAGCACCCTGACGAGTCTGGACTGGGGGCGCCATCTCAGCCTTCCTGCCCATGTTTCTAGCTCCAGTCCGCATCTGGATTGTGGGGCACAGCATCGTTTACTGGGCTGGCATCAGAGCTAGGCAGGCTGGAAGGGGACTGGGTCTTGGCCTCCCGCAGCATGTGCAGGTCTCGCTCCAGTCCGTATCTGGATTGTGGGGCACAGCATCGTGTACTGGGCTGGCATCAGAGTGAGGCAGTCTGGAAGGGGATCTCGGCTTCCCACAGCACGTACAGGTGCCGTGGATATCCAGACGGGGAATGCGGTGGAGTGAATTCATCCCACTAATTAAGCAGAGGGTGCTTTCACATGGCCCCCCTTTGGCAATTTTGGTGCAGTTGGGGGAGAATGATATGGCAAAGGTTGATTGCTTTACTTTGCAATCCGTGATTCTAAGAGACTTGGGGGAATTGGTGACCTTAATACCTACCGTTAAAATATTTTGGTCACAATTACTGCAAAGGAGCAATTGGCAGGGCATTTCTCAACCCAAGGCTGCCGAAAGGGCCAGGAAGCGCATTAATTCCGCAGTGAGCAAGAGGGTAGCGGAATTGGGTGGATTGGTGATTTACCACCCGGATATTACCTTCAAGGCTCTGGCCCTTTACCGCAATGATGGGGTACATCTTTCCGAGCTGGGGAATGATGTCTGGTTGGATGCGGTAATTGGAGGATTGAAGGTTGGGTTGGGATTGTGAGTGGTTGGCGGCGAGCATAAGAGCTCGATTGGCGGTTAGGCATTGGTTATAAATCTGGTGGAGGAGGGGTCAGGATAGGCTGTGCCTGCCCCTCCATGGTTGCTGCGGAAAGGGAATTCCGTTGGAGGAGGGGTCAGGATAGGCTGTGCCTGCCCCTCCATGGTTGCTGCGGAAAGGGAATTCCGTTAAAGGAATCCTGGGGCTTGCCATCTTTTCGTCCAATCCCTGGAATGGGACTAGGGCCGGCAAGCCTTCGGGGAGCAGGCGGGTGAGAGTTGAGGGTCTGTGTCTCAGCTCCAATTCCTCCCCGACTTGCTTTCCCCCGCACTGTCTTTCGGTGGTGCCCGGAAGTCAGTTCTGTCCCCAGGCAGATAGTCTTAACCAATGCCTAAACAACCACTCACGGTTTGTATTTGAATAAAGTTGTGGCCAAAATCATGCCAAAAATCTTAAACAAAAATTACGTGTCTGTTGTGAGTTATTTGGGGGGTGGATTGGGGACCTCGACACGCAAAGCGTGTTCTCCTTCAGGGAGAGCACGTGTTGCGGTGGGGTCTACTGAGCCACCCCTCTGTTACCAGGCAAGGTCTCTAAAGATGGCCTGAGGCAGTGATTGGTTCACTGGGTTGCTGGGGTAAAAGTTATGTTGCAATTTTGGTGGGAGGGGTAAAAAGGTTTAAATACTCTGCACGCAGCCTTGTACTTTCTCTTTTGCTGCGTGCAACGGATCACCCGCCCACCCGCCCTAGAGTAAGGGGTTGTTGCGTTGACCTTGCTATTGCCTGTCATGGGGTCGTCTGCCTTTGAGCAGGGGCCTGGTAGGAATTTTTCCACCTGGCAAATTGGCTGGCTGGGTGGTTTTTGCCTACTACGTAGCAAATCGTCACAACTTGTAAGGTTGTGGTTAGGCATTGGTTATAAATCTGGTGGAGGAGGGGTCAGGATAGGCTGTGCCTGCCCCTCCATGGTTGCTGCGGAAAGGGAATTCCGTTGGAGGAGGGGTCAGGATAGGCTGTGCCTGCCCCTCCATGGTTGCTGCGGAAAGGGAATTCCGTTAAAGGAATCCTGGGGCTTGCCATCTTTTCGTCCAATCCCTGGAATGGGACTAGGGCCGGCAAGCCTTCGGGGAGCAGGCGGGTGAGAGTTGAGGGTCTGTGTCTCAGCTCCAATTCCTCCCCGACTTGCTTTCCCCCGCACTGTCTTTCGGTGGTGCCCGGAAGTCAGTTCTGTCCCCAGGCGGGGGGACAGATAGTCTTAACCAATGCCTAAACAACCACTCACGGTTTGTATTTGAATAAAGTTGTGGCCAAAATCATGCCAAAAATCTTAAACAAAAATTACGTGTCTGTTGTGAGTTATTTGGGGGGTGGATTGGGGACCTCGACACGCAATGCAGATTGCATCTCATTTGCAAATGGAGAAGAATTGGGCTACACCCTTGAGATTAAAGATTTCTTTACTGCAGGAAACTGTTTTAAAGATAGTCTTTTTTAATTTCCTGAAAACTTTTAATTAAGCCCCTTCGAAAACAAAGACAATTATGCAAAAAGCCAAACTGCACCAAGGCAGAGATGACGAATCTTGGAAGAACCCTCTATGTTTCAATCCTCAGGCTGTTATAGAAACAGTGAGGATTAATAAATGCCACAACTGACAATGAATCTGGATTCTAAATTTTAACCCTTGGGGCACTTAAATAAGTGTGCTCATATTGACAGACATCTGGGCTGCTTTTTTTATTTGGGTCAGAGATATTCCTTTAATTCAGTGCATTTCACCTTCTCCTTCAAAGTTTTAACATATGGATATTTTGCTCCTTTGGAAAAGTAACTGAGAAATATATTTATATTTAAAACAAGCCAGACACTAGCTTAATCCCCCAGCAGATTCATCCTCTCAATAGGGCAGAGGTAGCCAATTTGGCACCTGGTAGGTGTTTTGCCTACAACTCCCATCTGCCTAAGTCAGCAGGGACATGGTCAGAGATGATGAGATCTGTAGTCCAAAACACTGGGAGGCTAGCATCTGCCTAACATCAATCTACAAATGGTTGACATTGAATCTGCTCCCCTGAGGGATAACCCCATTGATCCTCTGTGACCAATTCCAGTCAGGCTGGCAGACTGCAGTCCTGAACACCCTCCAAAAAATGGGTTTGGCCCCTCAAGCCCTTCTAAGTCTGGGCTTGGGCCAGGCAAAAGCTATGGTCAGGCAAAGAATATTAGACACTGAGAGACAACAGGACTGCGCAAGGTGCCCCGACTATAAAATTGGAGAAATCGAGAGGATATAGCCGCACTGGCAGCATATATCTTCTTTCTCGTATCTAGAAATGCAAGGAGGGCCTTTACATTCGCCAGAAGCTCGGCTCTTCCCTCGCTGGTCCTGGATGGAGCCTTTAGAAAAGTCCCCTATGCTCAGAGACTTTGCACCTGTCCATTGGGAGAGATAGGAAGCCCAGAACACTTTTTCTTTAGATGTCCCTTTTATGAAGAGGCACGTAGTAAGATCATTGATCCCCTACTGGTGAGGCTCGCCGACCTCCAGCAAAAGCAAAAAATTGACCTTTTGCTGTTAGGCAAAGATCAGAAGATGACCTGGATGGTCGCCAGATTCCGTGTACAAATCTGTAGGCACAGACTATCGCCCAACTCAAAATAGTCCGGCATGAAAATCCCCAAACTCGGTTCCATGGGTGACTCTGAGTCAACTCCCTGGGATAGTTTATTGTTGTACATTGTTCCTAAATTTATTGTTGTACATTGTTTTAATTGTCTGTTTTAACCGTATTTGCACATCAGTTTCTAATGTTGTGAGTGTCCTCTATTTCAGAGACTTCTACTCTGCAGCCTCTTATAGTTGTTTTAACTGCGAGTCTTTTAGTTCTTATGTTCTTACAGTTGTTTTAACTGTGTGTTTTTATTTGTTTTTAGTTCTTATCTGTTTTAATTATCAGTTTTTACCCATCCATTATCTGTGTTTAATCTTGTATTTTATTCAGATGTTTTATCCTATGCTTGTTTCTTTGTCCTTATTTGCTCTAACAATTATCGTTTTTTTTAAAAAAATCCTAACTGCTATTTTATATATATGTGGGTTCTTTTTGTTTTTATCCTGGTCTGTGACCATAATAAAGTTCATTCATTCATTCACTGGGAGGCCTCTAGACTTGCTACCCCTAATGTACTTTCTCCTCATGTCCCCCACCTCCAATTATAGGAACAGTACTGTCAGAAGAGTTAACTGCACACAGCTTAGCAAGCACATAAATAGCTGGATTGGACCACAAAGTTCGCAACTATTTTGGTGTTGCTCTTACATGTTTGTACAGCTTTTAACATTTGCTGCACACTTTACAGCCCATCGGGGCCAAAAAAAACCCTTTTACAGAGAACCTTAACTACACATTTGTCAAAAAATAACAATAATCCATGAATAATGAAGTAATCAATTTCTTGGCACTGATTAATGGTTTATACATTTGTCCCTGATCAGTTATGTTCCACCTCCTTGGCTCCCAGTATCTTGAGAACAGGCTAGTTAGTCAAACATTCGCAGCAGCCTGGAGAGATGGCCTTTTTGTATTAGCCCATGATTGTTCTTTTTAGTTACTGCTCTTCAATCTCCATTACTATTTACTGAGAGTAGACACAGGCTAGGTTAACCAGAATATAATAAAAGAAGGCATTCCAAGAAGATTCTTCATGTAACCCGGGTAGAAATGCCATTTCACACCAATCCAAAACTTCACCGAGCTTGGCATTGCTATTCGTCACACATTGTTCTATGCTGTGAACTCTATCAGCTCTCAGAATATTACTCGCTGAAGCTATGGAAGCACCTGTACCCAGTCTCTTGGAAGATGTGACCCAGGAAGGCAAGAATGGCTTCTGTCTCCCCATGTATATTCCTGTCCATTAATTAGAGTGAGGCACCACTGATTTAGACTCTCATGGAAACAAATGGTTATTTCTCCCTATACACATTGAAATGTCAGGCTGTTGTCACCCTGCAGTTGGCGTTACCACTGCTAGGTACCATGCCAACTTCAGTGTGAGGAATTGCTGGCCAGCGAGTGAGCAAGAAAGCAAGCAGTATGCTTGGCAGGTGGTCCAGCAAGCTATTTGATGGAGGGGGTGCTGTTCAGAGCCTCCCCTTCCCTTAAACACACCTGCAGTGAGGTTTAACAAAGTGGGAGGTACTTCATGCAGCTGCTTAGGTAGCCACTGTGTGAAACACTCCCCCTACTTCATTAAACATGGCTGCACTGAGGTTTCACACACCGGGGAGGTGCTTCACACAGTGGTTTAGCAAGCTGCTTCATGAAGCGCCTCCCCCTCTTTTAAAAGGGGTAGGGGCAAGCTGGGGGCCGGATAGGTGAGGAAGTGTGTGAGGTGTAAAGGGTGGTGGACAAGCAGAACGAGCATGGGCAGCAGCCCCTCTTAATTTATTATTATTTTCATTTTACAGCCAAGCTGGGGGAGATGCTTAAGACTAGAGGCAGACAGATGGATTTCCAAAGAATCTCAGTTCATATCCATGTGTTCATACATAATTACATCCCATTCCCATGTCAGTCTGTGTTTATTTAAAAAAAAAAAAAACCAAAACACCCCTCACACATTTTTGTACATTTTGCACTCTAAAATACGCATTATTATAGACATTTTATTTTTTTATTTTTAGTTGAGCATTGCAATGCAAAATTTTGAAAAGTGCAAACAAAACAAACAGCATTCTGATCTGCCTATTTGTCCAGAAACCATGCATTATGACTGTTTGCTTAAAAAGCACAAAGTTGAATGGCCCAGCAGTTCCGAATGAAAGATAGGGGAAATGCCTGAAGGGTTGGAATCGCCACTGCCGCTGAAAATATAGTAGGCAATGGTGGACTAAATGGACTAAATGAAATCCGCAGACATACCTCCTTGTGATATTTTCTGCCTAAGGTAGCCCCCAAAAAACCTTAAATACTCCCGCTGCACCTTAACCTGGTGAGAGAGTCCAGAGAACCACTTTTTTCTCTACTTCAGGCAGCAATATCTCTTGAGCTGGCTTTGCTTCACACATTTTGAATGGCTAAATGGCCTCATTTAAGTTCAAAATGGCTTCATTTAAGTTAGGTGACTTTCAATTGCTTCTCTCACTTCTTTTGTTCTCTGTTCTCTTGCTCAGTTCTAGTCCCTTAAAAGTCAAGGGGATTATTCAAAAATAATTATTTGGAGATCACAGCTTTGTTTTGATATCCTGGCGCTTATAATCCTTTTTAGAAACTCCACCCACATAACATTTTTATGATTTATTAATTCAGAGAGGGAAAAGGCAATAATCTTCTTGATATCTGAAGTCCAGTTCTTAGTTTTTTTTGCTCCTGAGAAAAGATGTTTACCACTGATTTCAAAGGAAGCAGGGAAAAGCCTGTTGTTTTGACATTCATTTTAAAGTAACTAATATGGCCCAGAACAGCTGAGATAAAAAAACAAGAAAAAATATACCAAGCGTGTTTAATTAAATCCTTTCAACCTACTTTAAAATATACTATTTGCATATCTAACTTTAAAATCCATTTTACGAGGAATTTGTCTTGTCAAATACTTCTCCAATTCTGTACTGCCTTCTGGATTATTCATTTATTCATACTTTCTTTCCGAGCATTTACCACTCTTTAGAAAAACAAACAAACAAAAAACACCCCCAAAAAACTAAGAAGCGTGTTCTGGAGCAGCAGCTGGAAAGTTATTGGCCTACCAGGGCATAGCTGGAATCTGCCATCTTCTTACAATTCCCTTCAAGGCACATAGACTTTGGAAGCTGAGCTGATACCATTAACCCCAGAGCAGATGCTCCTGCTGTTCTTTCTCACAGGGCAAGTGGAACTGATGGTCTCTCTGAAGGGGAGGAAATACCCAGACCACCTGGCAAGAGCAGCAGCAGAAGACAGCCGCTCCAGGCATAGCCAACAGAAGATGGCAGATGTTTAGTCTATTGTTTGCAAGTTCATAATTGGGAAGGGAGGGATGGACATGCCTGGGTTAACTGCCTTGCTTTCTCCCCTTTTAATAGCCTCTGGAGCTGTCTAGTACAGAATCAGACAATTGCTCTGTCTGGCCAAGCTTGCGCCAGCAGGTACTAGTTCTCAGGGTTCTCTCCTAATACTGTCTAAGTTCAATTTTTTTTGCTGAAGATACCAGACAAAGTCCTTTTATGTACAAATAAGCATGCAGCCAACCACAGAGCTATGGGCATGTGTAACCAGCATCCCCTATGGTCATTCTCTGTACCTGGCAGAGCCAAGGATGACCTGTAGCCTTCAAGACTTCTCTGTCTGGCCCTTGGAACTTTACTCAGGCCACAGCCTTCACTGCTCCTGACCTGCAATCTCCTTGAACAAGTGCTTTTGCTTGGTTGGAATGTGTCCTTGAATTGTGAGACTGGATGGAGAGGGTATTTGTGGGTGTAGTGTGGTCTAGAAATCTCTGATTTTTGTATAGTTGGTACAGTGGTACCTCAGGTTAAGTACTTAATTTGTTCTGGAGATCTGTTCTTAACCTGAAACTGTTCTTAACCTGAAGCACCACTTTAGCTAATGGGGCCTCCCGCTGCCGCCGTGTGATTTCTGTTCTCATCCTGAAGCAAAGTTCTTAACCCGAGGTACTATTTCTGGGTTAGCGGAGTCTGTAACTTGAAGCGTCTGTAACCTGAAGCGTATGTAACCCAAGGTACCACTGTACTGTAGAAAGGTAAGAGCAGGCTTCCTCAACCTCAGGCCTCCAGATGTTTTTGGCTTACAACTTCCATGATCCCTAGCTAGCAGGACCAGTGGTCAGGGATGATGGGAATTGTAGTCTCAAAACATCTGGAGGGCTGAGGTTGAGGAAGCCTGGCTAAGAGTCAATCTGTTGCTCCACCCACTGTTGCCTCTAGCCCCACCCACCATTGTCATGTGGTCCCCAGGGGGATTTCCATGAGAGCTTGGGGTGAAAATGGTGTCACGTTCCTTCTCTACTATAGACTCCTCTCAGTAAAGTACTGCAGGTGAGGAGAAGGTTTGTTCTTGTGCGCTAGTGTATTGAATCTAAAGCTAAGTGTCAATGTATGAACCCCCAGACCTGAAGGCAAGCAGAGAAATGACTCACACTAAATTATCTCTGATTTGATATTATTTCACAGTTAATATAAATCAGTCAGTGGAGCTGTCCAGGTCTTACATTACTGGATGAACGTTTCAGTTTTTAGATTCTGATGTAAACAAGCTGATTGGTCAAGTCTGACCCTGGTATTAAATCTCCCCCCCCCCACACACATATTTTAATTTAATAGTATGATTTTAAAATTACTAGTTCTGTGATTCTTTAAAATAAAATATTTATTCCAACTAATCATTGCTGCAATGTTTTTAATATATTGTTGTCCATTTTAAAGTCTATTGTGTTGATTTTAAAGTCTCCCTATTGCTGGTTCCAAAGTTGTCCTACTATAATTAAATTTAGGTTTTTTTTACTTTGTACTTTGCCCAGAGAATTCTTGCTACTGGGTAGCTAATTCACTGAATGAATGAATGAATGAATGAATATGCTGGATTTTATAAGGAGGCAATTCAATGTTCCTTACATTGTTTAGAATAAAATTAATACAGCTTTAGATGGTTAGCCTTATAAAGTTTGTCATGGAGCATGTTTATGCACAATATACTTACTCTCTGTGTCAAAAAAACTGCAAACAAGCATTAATTGTGCATATGTGTGTGGTCCCGTACCCCCACTGTGGCCTTTGGTAATGAAACCAAGATATTTTCCAAAGGCAATGGCTGTAGAAAAGATTACAAGGAATGAATAATGCATCTAGTCTGAGTACAAGCAAGACACTATAGAATTATGCTAGAAAACAGCTCTCAAATAAGAGGGGATTGGATTAATTTATCAAAAGTGGGAATTAAGTGAAACTACCTACAGCTAAAAAAAAAAAAAAAATCATTTGCAATCCTTTTAAAAACAAGCAGGCATCTAAAGTAATGAGACATCACTGGTTACGTATTCATGAATGGTTATTATGAAGTTGTCACTTAAATTGTATCCCGTCTCAGTGCTCTGTCTGTCATTATTATTTACCGCAAGTTTCTGATGTTTTAGAAATGTTTATATGTTGCATCCTATACAGACATCCCTGTTAGCCTCATTCAAGGGTGCAATTGCAACTGTGGTAACTTTTTAAGGCAGCGTGTGGGCCCAGAAAGGGGTGGGGAGACAGGATATCATGGGATAGTGATCACAAGAGGGAGAAAGGGTTGAGGTGTTTAAAAAAGCCTTGCCCACAACAGCATACCTGTCAACTATCCTGGAAAAACTGGGATATCACATTTTGTCTCATGAGAGCACAGCAGCCATTTTGGGCGTTATGATTTTGCACCGCAATTTCCCCCCAAAAAAGCACTTTTCTGGAGATATGTTGGGGGGGCTGTGCCCCTAAAAAGCATTTTTTCCAGGGAGGGGAAGATGGCGTGAAATTGTGCAAAATCACAACACCCAAAATGACCACCATGCTCTTGTGAGGAAAAAATGGGGAAAGTAGTATCCTGGTTTCTGCCTCCAACATATTGGAGGGTATGCAAAAGTTTGGGGCCATTTTGTCCCACAAGCTTCCCCTCATCCACTCTCAGCTTTAAAGCCTCACTTGGGTCACTGGTTGTCAGGGCCAGAAAGAAATTTTCCTACCAACCTCAATTGGCCCATGAGTTACGAGTCTTTTTCACCTTTCCCTCAGTGATTCCAGCTTCAGCCCAGCACCAGATGTCTTACCTTGTGTTGTGGGAGCAATGCAGGAGACAGAAAGCATTAATCACCTGCACTTCTTTTCACAATTCTGCTCTATAAAATCCAAATAATGAACTTCTGCCAGTGTGGTGTAGTGGTTAAAAGCGGTAGACTCGTAATCTGGTGAACCGGGTTCGCGGCTCCACTCCTCCATATGCAGCTGCTGGGTGACCTTGGGCTAGTCATACTTCTCTGAAGTCTCTCAGCCCCACTCACCTCACAGAGTGTTTGTTGTGGGGGAGGAAGGGAAAGGAGATTGTGAACTGCTTTGAGACTCCTTCGGGTAGTGATAAAGTGGGATATCAAATCCAAACTCCTCTTCTTCCTCTTCTTCCTCTTCTTCTTCTTCTTCTTCTTCTTCTTCTCATGACTTCTTTTGTACATGTAACTTGGCTGGAGAACTGCATTGCAAAATTCAGAGAAGTGCGAATTTGAAAGGATGGCTGTGTTTTGATTCACACATTGTTTCAAAAAGTGTGATTTAGGTAGGCCCATCCATAAATGATTATTTCCCAGGCAAACTTGATGGTAGCCAGCCTCTTTTCCCTAGTCTGTCCCCTTTTACCTATTCTGCGGATAGAGTGTTTGTTGTGGGGGGAGGAAGGGAAAGGAGATTGTGAACTGCTTTGAGACTCCTTCGGGTAGTGATAAAGTGGGATATTAAATCCAAATTCTTCTTCTTCTTCTTCTTCTTCTTCTTCTTCTTCTTCTTCTTCTTCTTCCTCCTTCACAGTGCAGCATGTAAACTGTCAATGGAACTCTCTATGGTTTGAAATGCATAAAATTGCACCAGGAGCAGGATTTGACTGTTGCAGAAGAAGTACAAAAACTGGAATTGCAAGGGATCTGGAGCATCGCAAATGAGGCTTGTTGTCATGATATTTAATTTTTCTGATTCTTAACAGGCACTAAAATAAATAGAAATCCACGGCAGTCTCTGCCCAGTCTTACAGTCTAACCACATCTGAGCCCTCCTCTGGGGCTATTTATGTCAACATCCCATCCCTGTTAAGGTGGGAGAGATTAATGCAGAGGCAAGACATCTGTAATGCAAATAGAGAATTCTGGCCAATGTAGATTAATTCACATTACAAACCAAGCGAAGAAAGAATTGCTTTTAGCCTTGCATGAATATGCCCTTGCTCTTGCTTCCTCCCCAAACCACCTTAAGCAAGAGCTCATGTTTGAAACCCAGCCACAAACCTTCAGAACCAAGGTCCAGATTTGAGGGACCCCTGAGCAAGGTGCTCTCTGATTGGCCCCCTCTTCTCTCTATCAGTCCTGGTGGACTCACTTGGTGGCAGGGCTTTGAGCAGAGCTAGGCAGCTGGCTCTAGCTACCATTTGAATTCTCTAATTTGCCCCAGAGTGGCACTACAGTGTGGGCAAGATGGAAAATTTAAATAAAATGGGTAGTCCCAACTATCTGGCACTGCTTGGGGTGCCAGTCCAGAAAGAAAATACTAAAGGGGACCCAAGGGAGGTATCTATGGTGGGTCTTGCTGGTGCATTCAAACACCAAAGGATGCCAGGAGCTAACATTAGCCCTCGTCAGAAAGATGAAGGCTTATGGTGCTGGCAGCATGTAAGCTTTGGTCTACCAAGCCTAGCCAATCAAATTCCCCAAACAAACATATGAAATATTTGATTCCTATTGAAAGATACACTTGTCTGACATGTAAAGAGGCAAAAGCTTTCTGGGAAATTATATATCATGAGTTAAAGAAAATGTTTAAAAACACCTTTGTTTTTTTTAAAAAAAACCCAGAAGCTTTTTTATTAGGTATAGTGGGTAGAGAGAAACTGAGACAAGATTAAAAATTATTCTTATATGGAACAACTGTGGCAAGAATTTTGTTAGCCCAAAGGTGGAAACAACAGGAATTACCAGCTAAAGAAGAGTGGCAGATGAAAATGATGGACTTTGCAGAACTGGCGAAACTGATGGGAAGAATCCAGAACCAGCGAGACCAAGCATTCCAAAAGCACTGGAACAAATTTATATTATATTTGAAAGAAAACTGTAAGCAATTAACATCATTAGCAGAGTTATCTGAAGATCTGTAAGGTGAAAATGCTACCTATTCAGGTTGCGTAATATAATATTTTAGGTAATGATATAACAAGGCTAGGAAACGAAGCGAAATTAAAGTTTAATTCTGTAAACCATCAGACAGGAGGGAGGGAAGTCATTAGGCTCAGTCGAGGCAAAGAGATAAAACAAGAGGATATGATGTTATGTAATGTGATTGTATGTAAAACCAATAAAAAACATTTATAAAAAGAAAGAAAGAAAGAAAGATACACTTGTCTGTTCACAAACTGTTACCATACTTAAATCACAGGACTGGTTTATCCCATCAGACACCACAACAATGCCACAACGCTTTCCTGTGGCTCTATAGCTCATTGCTCAATGGCTGCATGAACAGGTCTGGACTTTCACGTGAGAATCGCAAGTCAAACAGTGCAGACAAAGCTAGCATGACAAGTCATCTGCTATGACTTCATTTCAAACATAGTCCTTTTCAATGGAGGAAGTTTTCATGCTGAAATACAAGTCTACTGAGTGAAAAGCCAGGGAGCAAATGAGCATGGAGTGACGTACGCTCAGGCGTGACTCATTCCTGATTATCCCTTTAATTAAATACATCGTACTCTGTCACTGCTTCTGAGTCACCAGTAAAAGTTGGCCCACAACAAATAATATAATTATGAAAAGCCAAAACATCAAATGACATGGAGGATTTGACCCTGGTTGGACAAGAAATCTGCAAGTAACACAAGACAGCCATACTCATCTCTATCATAACACAGGGCTTCATAGCTCACTCCAGAGATTCTCTCACAGACTATTTCTGTTTAACACACACACACGCACACGCACACACTTCTATCCTCAGACATTGTCACAGAGACAAATTACAGACTCATCAAGGATCTTCCTGCTAATTAACCCATCATCAAGACAAACCGCAGATACGCCATGTGCAGAGATGATTTATGCGCTCTGTTAGATGTTAAGATATTTCCAGTGCTTGACAAGATAACCCAGGAGTAAATAAAGGGAGTTTCGCTGCAAGACTGATTTACTTGTGGTTTTTAGCTGCTGCTGCTTCTACCTGCCAGGAGCCATTAGGAAATCTCAAAGCAGTTCTCGGCTGACATTTCATCAAGCACACAGTATACTTGTGGCGGTGGAGAAAATCACAGAGGAGGATAAGAGAAATCCATATGCTGTTCCCATACTGGATGCCACAAGGCGTTTTCTAATAAATCTTCAGTTACCCAGCATGCCTGTCTCCACCTGAGTTATATTGTGCATGAGAGAGCAGAAAATGAAATGCTAAAATGTTTCTGGCTACCTCCCTCACCCTTGTTAAGGCAGCTTCTTCTGCCTATCTAAGGTGCAGTAACATGTCTGTCTTCCCAGATCACTTGCCATTGTATCAGGCGCCCAAGGTTTGTTCAAATGTTACACCGAAAGCAGGTACAAGCTGTCTGTACACATGAGCAAGTGTTAGTGTGAAGGAGCACACACTTGTTCGTGTGTATAGCTCAGCTATTGCATACGCAGATTGTAACACTTGTTGAACATTACGTATAAATAACTATGAGTGTACAGCTCACATGTTTGGGTCCACAGGTTAGAGATGGAAAAATTCAGTTTTGCTTGTGCTTTAATGCTTTTGTTGCATTTTATTTTATTTATGGGTTTATGTTTTATTTTGCATTTAAATTGTTTACTTAATGATTGTAAACCACGCAGAGAATTTTTATGCATGCAAATGCCAAAAGAAAACAAATTTAAAAGGCATTTTATTTCATTGGGATTTACTCCGTCCAACTAAGTTCCCTTAGGGTTGCAGCTCATGTCAGCACAAAAGCCCAAACAGATAAGAGACAGTGTGGAGGTAGGAAAAGGAAAAATTCCATCTTCTGTATATATATATAAAATCTGATCAAAATGTACACATTAGCAGTCATATACAGATGAGGTGTAACCAGACCTCCAAACTATAGGAACCTCATATGAAGCATCATATGGTTTCCTTCAACCATGCATTAAAGAATTGACTCTTAATTCCCGTGTTTGACAATCCAGCTACATGTCACCAGGTTTTATCTGCATTCTTAGGTGAAGAACTAAGCCTGAATAATGAATCAAAGTACAATGGTACCTCGGGTTACATATGCTTCAGGTTACACACTCCGCTAGCCCAGAAATAGTACCTCGGGTTAAGAACTTTGCTTCAAGATGAGAACAGAAATCACACGACGGTGGCGCAGCAGCAGCAGGAGGCCCCATTAGCTAAAGTGGTGCTTTAAGAACGGACCTCCGGAACGAATTAAGTACGTAACCAGAGGTACCACTGTAATAAAATAAAAACCTATGTCTGACATATGACATTGCCAAAATTGTAAATTCCCCAGACATTTAAGCAAAGAAACTTAGTGATTAAAAGGTGCGTTAGACAGCACTGTCCATGTGCCACAGTGCATGTTTTCTTTCCCACTGTCAAGCCTAATTTAGAAGGATTTCTGTTTTCCCTGGAACATACTATGCAGCTCTTCTGTTTAAGCGCTTCTACAAATACTGTATGCCCTTTGGCAAATTGGCATTTTGTCGTAGAGAAATGCAATAGCTACACCCCATGGCAAGTGTGATAACTGTAGTTACTAAACAAAACCCTACATTCTTCCTGGTAGAGCCACAGTAACCAATGCCCTCCCTTTTTAGCTGCTTTTTAAATGCATTGCTACTGTATCATCACACTCTGAGAAGCTAGCCTTTGTGAGTGCAGTGCACAGAACAGCAGACTGACTTGATGTCCCAATTCACCCATAAAAATATATCAGGGAGCTTGAAATAATGGGATAATGCCCAAGCGTGATTGATCCTTTCCTTTAAAAACCAACAAGGAATAAAAGTCCATAACCTTCTTTATTAATTTGTTCCATCTTTAAACTATTCTTAATCTTAGTTATCTTGGGTTTTATATTAACAGCCAACTTCATCAAAATAAAGCATAACAGCTATAATAACTTAATCTCACTGAGTAAGAAAACATTTCTTAGATAGCTTCGTTAACTCTCCATCCCTAGGACTATTGTTAAGGTTGACTTAAATTGTTTCTTCCTTTTGGACAGATCAAAGTAGCAGTGTGGATTAAGGTTACCAGATGTTTTTCAGTGAATCCAGGGACACTTTAAATACATACATATTACACATTCAGGACGTTGATGCTGCAGCGATGGTGGTGGAAGAGGGGTGGCCACCGCCTTGACCTCAACTGCCATGTTTCCCCTTCCTCCAAGGCTTCTATCTGCTTTCTCCATAAGCCTGGGCAGCCCCTGAGTTGTTGGTTCTTCAGTGGTGGTGGTGGGGAAGCGGTGCATGGTGGGTCAGGCATGGAAGGCGGAGAAGGAGAGCCGAGAGCAGTGGCGGCAGCGAGGCTCAGGCAGCGCAATGCCTCCCTTCCCATAGGAGCAGCCCCAATCCCATTCCTACTTGCGTGCAAGCAGGAGGGGGTGGGGACCCCTCAACTGGGAAGGGAGGCTTCCCGTTGCCTAACTGAGAGATCCCTGCCCCCTCCTGCTTGCACACAAGCTCTGCACACAAGCCCTTCACAGCTGAGAGATCCCCACCGCACTCCTGTTTGCACGCAAGTAGGAGTTGGGAGGTTGCTCAATAGGCAGCATGAAGCCTCCCTTCACAGCTTAGTTGCTGGAGTCAGTGAAGGTGGAGGCAGCCTGGAAGCTGCATCTTAGAGCCCCTGCACCACCATCATATGGGGACTTCCAAGCAGCTCCTGAAGCCAGCCAGAGCCAACTGCTCTTTAAGGAAGGTGAAGACAGGTGACCCCACCTAGGCCCGAAGTCACCCCCCCCCATCACACCAGGCCTCAAAACTGTAAAAATCCACAGCTAAAGTTTTCCTCTGCTCTGTCACAAGGTGCTGTGCATAGGCAAAATGTTACTTTTAAAGGCTAATGAATAGACTCTGTCAATGCCAAGAATACTCAGGCCTGAGAACTGAATCTTATCTCATTCTAGTTGCAACATCTTTGGACATGCTGAACCACTTTCATTCCCCTTTTCCTGGGAAGGGTGCCAAGAGTCCACAATAGTCCCAAGACAGCTTTCTGTTCATGCTCAGAGGAACTCATGGGGCAGGACTCCTGAAAAAGGAGGAGAAAGGGGAGGGAACTGGAAGGGGTATATATGCTCTGTGCACATGACTGTGAACCCGTGCATGCTTTTTGTGAGTTATCACACTTGCTCCTTCTACCAGTTCATGGATGGTAGAAATAAAGCTTTTTCTCCGAAACTATTCCTTGAGTGTCTGTTGACTCCCATTTTCCTTTTCCCGGGTGCAATATTTTTCCCACCTGAGGGCAAAGCCTCATAAGGCTACACTCTGGGCTGCTGAGACTGCCGCTGCTGCATTTCCCAGGGACATTAGATGAAATCCAGGGACATTCTGGGGATGGAATTTGTCCGGAGACTTATTTGCAAATCTGGGGACTGTCCCCAGGAAACGGGGATGTCTGGTAACCCTGCTGTGGAAGCTTATAGTCTGGTGGGGGGACTGATACTCCCTGATGGGTACAGTTCTGGAGGTTCAAAGTGCTGTAATAGGAAGACGAAGTGCACATGAAGCCCCTTTAGCTCCAAGCCATTGTTGAGATATGGAGCCTGCAATATGTTGTGTGTAGTGCATTTTATTGCTAGGTACTGGCCAGTAGCTCTGGGGAGAGAAATTCTGATTGTAGAGCCCACACACACACAGACAAAGTAAGCTCTCTCTCTCTCTCATCAGCGGTGCTGATTGGACAGCTCCAATGTCACTCGTGAAGCAGCATCCCCCCCCCCCGTCTGGAGCAGGACACTGACTGGTTGGCTCTTATGTCGGTCACAGAGTCGCCTCCTCTTTTCTCAGAACCACTAAAGTATATGTCTGGTCTGGAAAGTGTTTAGGAAAGCATCAGATAGTTAGGTGAATAACCATGGAAGGTGATTTGGGAAGGCGGGGGGTGGTTCCAAAGCAAGTGGCACACCTGAAACATGGGGCAGGTGACAGCATTCAGTCTAGAAGATAATCGAATTATAGAGTTGGAAGGGACCCTGAGGATGATCTAATCTAACCCCCTGCAGTGCAGGAATCTCAACACATGGTCCGCCATCCAATTTGAAACCTTTACAGCAACTATATCACATAACATGTAAAAATTAAAAACCAGATATCCTCAGCTAGCTTATGACAGAATATGCCTTTTTAATTGTCCTAAGGTTCTCAAAGTCCAGTAAGAAAAATAAGAAAGCCACACTGAGATTCATGTCTCTTAGTACTAAATATCCCTCTAAATCGGGCAAGGGTTCCCACCTGTCAATCAGATGGACATGAGTTGGCTGAGGAACAAAAAGGAAGACACCTGCAGCGTTTGCAGTTTTTAGATATATCTCTAAGTCAACCCATCAGTGTGGAAACAGTTCTCATAAACTGTTTAGGTTAAATTTTATTTTACTGGGATCCAATGAAAATAATTAGAGAATAACCTGAGTTTAATCTCCGAAGATCAAAAGCCAGCTCAAAAGACATTACTTTTTTCAGGTTTCTGTCACGTAATATATTTTCCACCCTTAACAAGGACAACTCAGTTTGAGACACCTTTTTATGTTTCCATTGACTAGCAGAGAAAGCCAGACTGCATTGATGACCCTCAGAGGGAGAATAACTGACATAAATGAATAGATATAAACGGTTCACAACAACCAATACTTTGCTCACTTCAAGAGGGAATCAAAGGAGATATTATGCTGAAGCGGAATTTCAGAAAAGTAGATTGAAGGTGAAAAATGTTCCTGGCCTATTTGTTAGCTGGCTGATGCCACTGTATAGTTTCTTTTTTCCCTGTTTGGCAATAGTACTGTGTTGTAAAAGGATATTAAACACAGTGAAGCAGCTGGATACTTCCGGACTCTGCACTTACTGCTCTTAACAAGCATTCTGTGCATTATTTCAGTTGTAAAGCACAAAATTAACATTTCTCTTCCCATCGCCATTCCATGCTTTACAACTGCTTCTACGTACCTATTAGAGCAAAAAATCCCCCCACTACTCAAAAAAAAAAAAAAAACAACTCTGAAGAAAAATAAGATATCCACAGGCTTCCCCCACCAGGTCTCTCTCAGAAACGTCCACATATTCCAGCAGCCTATCTCACGATTTCCCACTTACATTAGTGGCCAAAATTGTAGAAAGCTTTTGGGGAAAGTGTATTTCTGAGGTTTGATGGCTCATAACACCAGTTTTTTGGGAGTAATACCATAAAACTATATATCAGTGGAAAGATAATTTAATGAAGATTCAGGTAGGTAGCTGTGTTGGTCTGACACAGTCGAAATAAAAAATAAAAAATTGTCCAGTAGCACCTTAGAGACCAGCAAAGTTTGTTCCGGGTATAAGCTTTCATCCGTATGCACACTTCTTCAGATACATCTTATACCCAGCTGCTGGGTGACCTTGGGCTAGTCACACTTCTCTGAAGTCTCTCAGCCTCACTCACCTCACAGAGTGTTTGTTGTGGGGGAGGAAGGGAAAGGAGAATGTTAGCCGCTTTGAGACTCCTGAAGGGGAGTGATAAAGTGGGATATCAAATCCAAACTCCTCCTCCTCCTCTTCTTCTTCTTCTTCTTCTTCTTCTTCTTCTTCTTCTTCTTGTAATGTAACTTGCACACACATGGGTTATGTCAGTTGAGCTAGGGTAAGGGACTTATCTATTGATGAATCAAGGTGTGCCTGAGATATGCTGAACCCAAACGCTCCCATCCTACCAGGTCTTGGGTTTGGACTGTGCTGTCGAAGCAATCCTTTTAGTGAAATGTGTCTGCTGTTTTAATTCTGGGGGCATGTGATCCAGCTCTCAGACATCTGGGAAACACTAAACGTCATCCCTTTCTCTTTCATAAAGAGCACATGCACTCCCTTGACCTAAGCAAAATGGCTGCTGTCAACTGCCATTAAGGGAAAGCTGTGAGTCAGCTACTCTTTTTAGTCTGCCGCTCTCTTCAGTCTGTTCCATTTTTAGTAGCGTCTCTGTGTTTTCCGCACATTCACTACAAAAGGTTGCTCTATTGTTTATGGAAATGGAAGCGGGGGCACTCAGAGTGAATTACTCAGAAGGAAGAGCAGCTATCGGCAAGGTCACCTTTATGCCTCATAACTCTCAGGTACATCTCTGAGTTTCAGAGATGAAAAGCAGTAAAATATATATCTATAAGTTCTGTTCTACCAAGCACTCCTGCAGAGTATGGATCTGTGGAGTTTTAAAGCCTTAAGGCAGGAGGGAAAGTACCTTACATAACCTTCCTAGATAACCTCACATTATACTCCATGAGTGAAATCCAGAAAAAAGCAATAAATCTCCCTGTCTCCATCCCACAAGATCTGTAGCTGCAGCAGGCCTGGAACTGTAGGCTGTTGAAACAGACATGATAGGAGCAAAATGCAACTGGAATTCCAGAAGATTTTATTTTAGAACTTAAAACTGCCCAAAGAAACTTGATTGGATCAGCAGCTAGATGAGGGGGGGCACCTTTCCCCTGCACTGCTTTTTATCAAAATGCTACCCACTACTGGAAAAATAATAATAAAGCCATGATACAGGCACAGTGTGGGGCTAATAATTGTTTAAAGCAGACCAGTAGAGCAGGCATCCCATCCCTCAGCACCACTACTCCAACCGACACCAGAACCTCCCTCACATTAATATATCTTTAAAAGTGTGGAGAGATCCTGTCATGTATCTTCTATTTTATGTCTGTTTCAGAGCTGTGCTCAGACCAGAGAACCCAAATTGTTACTGGACTACAACTCCCATCATCCCTGACTATTGACCATGCTGGGAGTTGTAGTCTGGCAAGGTCTTCAGGGCCACTGGTTCACAATCTAAATTAGATTGTGTCACAATCTAAATTACCCTGCCTCTATTACAAGTCTAGAAAGGAAAATTTTCTTTTCTTTCCCAGCATCCCACTCCCACCTTTCCCCTTGTGGATGCTGCAATGCTGTCAAATCTCCACTTTAAGACTAGGGGGATGGCACTGGTTCTTTAAGGAAGAATCTGCAAGTCCCGGTAGCTTTTGAGTTGTTTCAAACCCTGAATTGACTGCTTTTGCAGAAAAACACACTTCCACGCATTCAGAAGGTATTGACAATCGTGCTAACAATAGCCTATATTCTCACATCCTGCTCCTTGTCTACCTGAACATCTCCTGTCGCTGTTACCAGCGCCCACTCTGCATTCAACACTCTTATTGATCCAGGCAAAAGTCTCAGTCAATCATTGCAAAGTGATATTGCTGAATTTTAACAGTTTTAGAAATGGCATGCTGCTTCCTCGTTTGAATTCCAGCCATGCTCTCATTTCAGGCAAGCAGAAAACGATGCACAAGCAAATAACTGTCTAGCACCTTTCACTTGGGTGCACAGCCATGGAAAGCATCTAAAATTACTTGTCAACTGACAAGACACGCAAGCCTGTTTCATTCGCATCTTGAACCAAGCAGGACTACTTTGCTTTACAGTATCAGCCCAGTAAAGTAAATATATTCTAGAGAGCAATATTTGTGGAGTCCTGTAAAATATATAGTATAGTAATTGGACATATTCTGTGAATGTAGGGTTCCATGGTGTTGTGAGAAGATGAAGGGCAGCCATTTTGGAAAATGGCCTCCCTAGACTTCCCTTAACATGTTCAAGATGTCTACTTATGTTTATATTGTATCAAACCAGGGGTTTTGCCTCATGTAGGTCAGCCATAAAATTCCTACATTGGTTTATTCCAGAGACAGGATTAATAATAACCTAAGAATTACAGCTATGTTTCATTTTAAAAGCCACTCCTAAAGTCATTTAAAGGCCTGCTGAAATAAAAGTGTAATGAGAGATATGGTCAAATGAACTCCTCAAACAGGCTCAGGCATGGAAATGCATCACCTGCAAGTAGAGATGGAGTAGAAAACTGATTTTGTTTCTGTTTTAATTCACACTTCTTGAACCAATATGCAAACCGAAATACAACTATCCTTCAAAATTTACGCTTCTTTGAATTTTACAATAGTGTTCCCCAACCAAAGAATACATACAAAAATCATTATATTAGAGGGGAAATGCGCATAAAAACATATATATTAGTGAAATATATTAACAAAAATTGCTTGCAAAAATGTGTTAATTAGTAAATGTATTAAAAAAACCTCACACTGACAAGCTGAAGAATATTCACTAGGTTTTTTGTTTCATTAAAAAAAAAACAAATTTACAAATTGCTGCAGAAATGCAGAGAACTGAATTTAAGACTGGAAAATTTAGAATCTTAGAGAACCAAAACTGACAGATTCACCCATCCTTACCTGCAAGTTTTGTTCAGATCACCAAGACCTCTCTTTTTTTTTTTTTTTTTTAATTCTTTTTATTGAGTTTCTCTTAAGAAAGAAAAAAAAGAAAAAGATCAAAAAAACAAAAACAAAAAACTAATCAACAGATTAATAAACAATATCCATACATAACGCATGAATGACATTCATTACCATTTTTGTCCTTTTCCTTAAAGCATTATATTTTTAAATATTTAAACCTTTTCCCTACACCTCCCTTGACCTCCTACCCTCCCGTTTTCGGGTTTCTTAATAAGACCTCTCCACCAAGTAAATGTCCCTCTTCTTTCATCTTAAACTATACAAGACTATGGATGAGTTGCCACTTGGTGGTAAGCTAAGGAAAAGCCCTAGCTGTGCAGATTACAGCCTGCAGTTCATATCCCATCCTTTCCCAATGAAGGTACATGACAACGCCCGAATATAAAATGACAGCTACCTGAACATTATTGCAACATTATGTATTTTTGGTTGGGTATTGCTTTCCTTTAGCCAGTTTCTTACATATCTCTAGATTGTTGAATCTGTAGAACAGTTCTATCTTCAAATAAATGGTATCAGAAAAATATATTTTTGTATGTACGTATACCTGGAAATATAGCATGTTACTTTAAAACTATGGAATGAGATTCCACTTACATTTCACAAGGAAACACTCCACGATAATGGAATGTTTGCTCTGCAGAATTAAGGAGCAGGGTGTTTACAGTGGATTTGTCTTGGTTTTAGCAACTTGACCTCAGTGCTGAACTTCATCCTTGAATGTAAGTGGAGAAGTGCTGGCCAGCATAGACATTTCAGAACCAGTCACAGGGTACAGCTGAAGCATAGAAGAGCAGCACCATCTAATGGCGAATGTGATACTGTTTTGTGAGAAAAGCGTTGATTTGTTTTCAAGCTCAGTGCCAACTTGCTCACTTACTTTCTTAGACTTTTCAATTTACATTGCCTCCCCAGCCTCATTGCTTATAATGTCACCTGCCAACTTAGGATGACACTTCACGTATCTGATGTGATGAAGTAGACTCCAATTCACCAAAGCTATACTGAATAGCTTTAAGGTAGCCTCCTCCAAGCTGATATCCTACAGATTTTTTTGGATTGCAAAGCTCTGGAGGGCATCAGCTTGCAAGAGGCTGCTTAGAAGTGCCAGAATGCTCTTTGCTTTGACTGCAACAGACTGTCCCCCCCAAATCATTACACAATACAGTAGCCCATAGATCCATCTTCCAGGACAGTTTTGCATTTAAATAAGTCCTGCTCATTAGTTATTTCTATTAACTAATCCAAGGTTTAAAGTATTTAATTGATAAGTCTTTTCTTTCATTCATTAACGAGTTGCCATTTGCAAAATAATTCATTTCAGAGAATTTTATTATAGAGCAGGGCTAGTCTGAACAAAAAAATAAGATATCACCATCTGTCAAAAGGTTTTCTTTTGTTTCATTTATTTTTGGAATATACCTCCAATATCAGAACAATGTGGTGTTCCTTAAGGGGTGAATCACGCTCCAGAAGTGAATTAACACATTTTTAACTATTAACTACTTTTGTTTTCATTACTGTGTATTTTGTAATAATGTTTTAAACTTCTGTTAGCCGCCTTGAATCCAAATTTGGGAGCAAGGCGGGATATAAATACATAAAATAAAATAAATAAAACAATTAAGTCTCATTCTTTGCAGGAAGAGGCCATGGAGCCAGAGTGGAAGAGACATAGGGACTGGATTTCTATCATGAAGCCAGCAATACAAATGTCCGCTTGACAACTGCACACACAGAAATGTGCAAGAAAACATACCCCACCATTTACCAGACCCCATAGCAGACTTGGAATTTGCTTTACAACATGTGAGCAAAGTGTCCTCTGGCCACTGACTCTATCCTAGCCCTCTATCATGACCCACCATCTCATTGACCCTGCATCTCCTGTACGTCTGTCTTAAGACATCTCCCTTCA
Organism: Podarcis tiliguerta; assembly: GCF_965153285.1. Classification (NCBI taxonomy): domain Eukaryota; kingdom Metazoa; phylum Chordata; class Lepidosauria; order Squamata; family Lacertidae; genus Podarcis; species Podarcis tiliguerta. Next base: position 68,819,835 of record NC_139537.1, read on the forward strand.
CCTGTGTGATGTTTTCATTTCCCTCACTAGATTAGCATTCCATGACTGATTTTTTTTAACACTTCACATGACATCACAGTGGCCCAAACCAATGACTAGTAGAATATACCTACAAATACTCACTATGTGGACTGCAAGGCATACTTAAGCTGAAAGGGATTCTAGACTGAAAAGGCCAAGCAGGCACTCTCTTTCCCTAGGCTGCAATTAAATAAATTAGTACTGTAACATTTGACAGTTATTAGATTGCTATTGATATTATAATTGCGACTGTGCGTTAGATAGATATTTTTAACTTAAACCAAACCCTATCATTATTATTCTTGCTTTATTTGCCACGTCTGATAATAAAGCGGCAGAGACTGTATTATTTTCTTCCTAAAATGGCATCATACAGCTTTCCAGTTTTCTTGATTTCAATCTCCCTGAAGCCAGCTGCTGTGAGGAGGCTGCTGTACTCTGCAGGGGTCCGCTCTTTCCCTTCAGTCTGAACCAACATATTAATGGAATAGAGCTGGCTTTCCAAAGGCCCACTCCTGTCTTCATTCAGAAGTGTTTCGACTAGTAAAACGCCGCCACCTGGTTGGGGAAAACAAGATTCATTTTGACACATTGCCCGGCCTCATCTTAATCCTATAATGGGTCTATAACCTCAGCCTAAGATTTCAAGAAAAAGAGAGCACCCAGGAATGAAGATGGAGCTATGTGAAACAGAACAACAAGGATTTAGACCAGTAAGCAAAGTATGGATCTCTATACTCTTCCTATAAACCAGAGCTAGCTAATGTGGTGCCCTCCAGATACTGCGGAACTACAACTCCCATTATCCCTGACATTGACGCTGATTGGAGTTGGAGTCCAAAACCTCTTGAGGGTGCCAAGCTGGCTATCCCTACTATAAACTGAACATCTTCCATTAAAGTAAAATGATGTATTGTTGCTGCCATTATAAAATAACCAAAGACTTTTCAAGACGTTATGGAAAGGCTAAATTGATTGATAAAAGGAATGACAACGCCAGGCTCATCATGTCATACATGTGACCATTGTGAATTCTATAATATGACTTGTAATTGTGCTGTTTATCTTTTCTTTCTTTTTAGTTGGTTTTCTAATAGTGTTTTTATAAATTGTAATTGTTTTACTGGTGATATGTTAATTATTCTATATGATTTACATTGCATTTGTAAGCTGCTTTGCAATTCACTTGAATGGAAAGCAACACAGAAATATAATCAATCAATCAATCAATGTGTAGAAAGAGAGATGCCAGGATATTCAGCCTGCTATCACAATGCCACTGCCCCCATGTCCATTTAGTCCTTCCGTAACTTCTGAAAGGGGAATACAACTACAACTGCCACTAACATTTCAGCTACTTTATTTCTAATGTCAAGGAAAAGCTACGTAGACAAACTTAGGAGTTTGTACATGCTTGGTGGGATTTTTGAATATTTCCTCCCCCTTTTAAAAGCAGGTTCCCATAGGCTATCACAACTATTTTTGAAACCCTTCTGAAAGGGTGGCAAGAGAAATGCCTGCTTTGATAGTAGAAAAAAAGCTTATCTGTGCACATGGGACTAGCTGCTTGATGTTTTGAATCTCGGCTTTCTTTTTTAAAAAATAGCACAAATAGAAAGGATCAGTAACAGTTGTAGAAAAACTCAAGAATGAAAGAGACAGCTGCACAAATAGATATCGTTCCCAGTGTGTTTTCAAGAAACTTCTTATCGAGGGATATCTTTAGAGCTTCTTAATAAAATCTGTTTGGGGAACATTTGGTGCTGCAGCTCACCCCTTGATAAAAAGTTTCTTTGAAGTATGTTGAGAACCAATAACTTCCACCCACCTGCACAGCGATACTTCCAGTTTCTCTTCTCTCTCTCTCTCTCCCCTCCAGCCTCAAACAGCTTGTAGCCCTCCAGTACAGGTTGAAGGGCTACAGGGAGAGGAGAGGAAGGAGAAGCCTTATTGCATGAGTGCTACTTGCCTAGCCTGCCACCAATTCCACCACCCCTCCTTCCTTGCAAGAATGCTAAGTGACAAGCTGACGTCACAATTAATGGAAAGCACTGAGCACATTCAACAGTCCCAGAGAGATAAAGGCACTTGGTTTTTTGAAGTGACGAATGCAATGTATAGCCAGGCTCTTGTACATTATTATATACGTGTGCGTACCAGTTTTGCAAGCCTTCTGCACCTTTTTGAGAAGCTGCACACATTTCTCATCTGCCCAGTCATGGAGGATCCTCGCTAAAATATACAGGTCAGCTTCTGGAACTGGGTCTGCAAAAAAATCTCCTGTATCAGGCAGAAAACAAACATTAATTTCTGATTAACTGAGAATCCAGCATGTCAAGAAAACATGGAATGGGTCCAAAGTAGCTGAGATCAGAAGAAGATTCGCTGGTGTTTGTTTTCATGCTTGAGCCATCATTAAAGTTCTTGGGGGGACAGGGGACAGGTTTTGTAACTGTTGAGATGCACCATGTGAATAAAAGCATCTAAACTACATGTTTTCTATTTGTTGGACACAAGGCATGTGTGAAAGAAGAAACAGTAAGTCCAAGCAATACAGGCACTTTCTGTATTGGGTTCCATGTGAAGATGGTCTATCCCAGGGGTCTGCAACCCGCTGCTCCGGAGCCGCATGTGGCTCTTTTACACCTTTGCCGTGGCTCCGGGGCGGATACTAGCGAGGGGAGGAGGCGCATTGTGCGCCCCGACACTCCCCACTGTGGCGGGCGCTGTACTGGCTGTGACGTCGCATGGGGGCGGTGCATGCGTTAGTCACGCACTGTCCCGACGTCACCTTCCCGCCCGCTGTCAGATCGGAGGGCAGCGGCACGCATGCTTTAAATGTCGCAAGGGTTTTGCGGCTCCCAGGTTTTTTTTTCTTCGGAAACAGGTCCAAGTGGCTCTTTTTGTCTTAAAGGTTGCAGACCCCTGGTCTATCCTGTAATTAATTCAGAGAATAGAGGTTCTAATATTATAATTTAACCTATTTCATTCTTGAACAGCATGGGTGGTATACAATCATGTTCATTAATTTTAATGGGTCTTCTCTGATTAAAAAGTAGCTGAATATCACCCAGGGTCTTGGGATTTTAAGAAACATTCATGCAAGCAGCCCAAACATTTTTCTGGAAGAGCCAACTCTAAAAACCATCTAGTGACTTATGTGTTAGGCAGTGAGAGCTTTTGCAGTCACACACATACATATAAGCTCTAGCTCAAGGTCACACTTGTATGACCTTCCGAAATGTGCAACAAATAAAATATTTCAAATGTCAGGAGGAGGAAATAGCCTTAGGAAAAAAGGCACAGTATTAAATTATGGGGCTACTTTCTAAGGAGAGGGGAAAGGAATTTACAGTAAAGAGCAATGTTCTCCCCCTCATCCTAGTTTTCTCAGGAAACACAGAAGAAACCACCATCTTTACCTTCATGAAAAGTGATCCGCTGTTCCTCAGAGGACACAAAATGCTTCTTTGCTGTTTGTACTACTTTAGGCAGGTCGAAAATTGTGACTGAACAATTTGGATATAGTGAGACACATTCCTGGGCTAAAGCACCAGCGCCTCCTTTTTGAAGAAAAAGGTAAAAAAACAAACAACAAAAAACAGTAATGAGTTCAGAGGAGGAAGCGGAGGTGGAGAAAAATAACTAACCAACTAACTAACCATATTAGCACAGCACTATTTTGTTTCTCAAATCCTTTTTTGAGTATGGATGGGCCTGCCTCTGGGTTTCTTACCATTTCGGGCAGGGAATGATGCCTGCTTCATCTGAAGTGGCGTAAGAGTTTTGACAGTCTTGGCCTGGACAGGACCACACCCCAAGCTAAGGTCCCCTGGTATGCATCCAGCATGAATTGAGGCCACATTCCACAAACCTCTTTGATGGCACAAGGGGTGCTGGGACTTGAAATCAGCTCTGCCACTACTAACAGGAGCCAAGATACACAAGGAAATATTTGGTTCCTCTACAGAGAAGGCCCTCACTAGCCCCACTGAGTGCTGCAAACTGCACTTCCAAATCCTATAGGTATCACTGAGGCCAACATGGTTATGTACTAGAACACGCCAACCACTATAGTAAGGTCAGGTTTGGACAGCTGCCCAGTAAGCACACTCGTACTGCTGAGTACTGGATTGCCTCAAGCTGCCGTATGAGTAACTGCTTGCAACTTCTAAAATTCATGCCAGTCCATAAAATAGGCCCAGTGTATTTTTAATGCCTTCATTAAACCGGGCAGTTATCTTAAAGTGCAAGTTTTTCCATGCAAGATTTTAACATTTCTGTGTGTGTGTCAAAGGAAAACTACTGAAACATATTAAATGGCACTTACCTCCAAGATCGTATATGACAGGGAACAGAGAAAGATCAAATGCAGCTATCACATCTCTGCCACATATGCTCCAAATTGCATTCAATCCATACATGAATTTTATCATTTCTTCCTCTGATCTAGAGATTTGAAATTGCGCAAGCAGTGAGCTCGTTGCAAATGCCCACAATGATTTACTGCTATGTAAAAGACATGGGCAGCTTTTCTGCCATCCTGATTAAAAGAAGTGCATATTCTTTAACACACCCATGAGATCTTTGTGCAGATGGCCCCATTCATTTATGTGGAAGGAGCAGCTCTGCAAATGGACACATGGATCTGCTGTTTCTATTGCACAAGCAGAAGAGCTTGTATATGATTGTGCTCGGAAAATCTCTTAGGAAACCAAGAATTGGACCATGACACCCTAGCCTTAGTTAGCCATATACTATTAACCTCCAAAACAGATTACTGCTGTGTGCTCCCCCCACAGTTTAATGACCTTCACACTAACCATTATTGCCATCAAAAGCAGTGTGCACACAGAGACATTTGATCAGGGGCAATCTATTGTGTTTTAGATTAAACTATTATAGTGGAAGCCTTACCTGTACAGTGCTTCGAAGACATCTTTTGATGAAATGCCAAACGCTCTCTCATATTGGTTTTTCCCCTCCCTTAAATTAAGGAGGGAAATTCTTGATAAATTCAACAGCTAACTTTAAAATGTCATTTATATTACATAATACTGCCATACTCAAGAAGAATCCTGAACAAAAGCCTAAGAATGTTTGCATTATATGTTGCTTATAGAGTTCACTTTTTCACAGGAGCAGTGGATCCTGAAGTAAGCTAGCTTTAAAAAAATAATAATCATCAAAACATTCCATAACCTCCCATCCTTCCTGGGAACCTAAGAGACAGAAGTATGCTTATATATGCCTACATTCCTAGCTGTATCAAGAACCATAAATGCAATTTAGCGATGCCAGAAATGACCTCTTCTGGAATACAAATTTGCCCAGCTTATCATTCTTAACAATATTGCAAATCAAGCTTCTCACCCCCCCTAGGTCTTCTCTGATTTGGAATGTAAAACAAGATTCTGCACACACACACCCAACACAGACCCCAACTATTCAGTGGCCTTGACAACCAAAGCCAGATAAGCTTTGTAGGCACATGCATGAAGAAGAAGAAGAAGAAGAAGAAGAAGAGGAGGAGGAGGAGGAGGAGGAGGAGGAGGAGGAGGAGGAGTTTGGATTTGATATCCCGCTTTATCGCTACCCGAAGGAGTCTCAAAGCAGCTAATATTCTCCTTTCCCTTCCTCCCCCACAACAAACTCTCTGTGAGGTGAGTGGAGCTGAAAGACTTCAAAGAAGTGTGACTGGCCCAAGGTCACCCAGCAGCTGCATGTGGAGGTGCAGAGACGCGAACCCAGTTCACTGATTACGAGTCTACCACTCTTAACCACTACACCACACTGTGCCCAATGGAACTCTCACAGCTGTCTCTGAACTGTGTGAGCCAGACAACCTAACCAAGCAGCCTTTTGCTTGGCACGTATAATCTGCTTTGGGTCAATTACTTTGATTTGTTCCTTGCGAAGGTTTCATGTAACTGATGTTTCTCACCCAGCTCTAAAAACCCTTTCTTTCCCCACTGAATGTATTTACACGGTTGTTGCTGTTGTTTTGGCTGGGAAAGGTGGAGGTAAATTTCAAGGCAGCTTTCTTCTCAAGCAGACATAAGATAAGGTGCCTATCTGCAGAGCACCACCAGTGAACATGTGCCAAGAGAGATCTCTTAGAAAACAGATGTGTGTTTTTTCCCAAACACATGACGAAGCTTGTAATTGCCAAGTGCATTCTTAATTGAGCCAAAGGGAATTGTTCCATCACTGGTGCACATGGGTGATACAGGATGATGCTTCTCTGCCAGAGCTACGCTTGATAGTTGTTTTGAATTGAAGGGAAATATGGATTTAGTTCCGCCTTATACTCCTTCTGAAACAACTGACAGGTGTTAAGAGGGTCTCCAAAATGTCTTGAGCTAAAGTGCCTTCCCATTTTTTAATATTTATTGCTTTCTCTGGATTATGGCAAATGACCAGAACTTGAAGAAAATGGAAATTTGTTGGGAAGCTTCTACTTGGAAACTGGGCATCTTAAATTTGCATTAATTTCAACTGAACTTGGAAAATCCTCTTTCACAGCTCCCAACCATCCATGATAAAGAACTTAGTATTACTAACAACAGCTACTTCAAAGAAATCAGTAGAACCATATGGTGGTCCTCATTCGCTGAAAAATCCACCCCAATTTCCTTTGTTTTCTTCTGGCACAGACAATAGAATCAACTGGTATCTCAACTCCTTCGTGCCAGTTCCTCATTGCTAAGTATCCTCCTGAGAATTCTCTCAGTAAATAGTGCTGTTATGACAAAGCATTCCCTAGCTGGTTTCTACACACCTGCAAACAATGAATCTTCTTAAGTGTTAACAATATCACAATGCTACCACTTGGTGTGTGGTATAAAAAAATAAAGTAATAGTGTAACAATAGTAACTCTATACCAGTCCTGTTTGAACTATTATCACTTCAGCATTCAAAAGTAAACAGTAGTTTTCCTGAAAAAGATCAATGCAAAGGGAATAATGCAGTGGTTCACTGCAAGTTTTTACAAAGGTTTCATTTTTCAATTATCAACATAAACTTCCTCATCGTTCACCTTACCTCACAGCATCTGTCAAGTAGTGCCAGCACAAATAGATGGTTTTGGAATAGTACATCAAGTTATGATACTGAGACTTCGGACTTGATTTTGTGAGGTAGAGATTTGATATTTCTGTGTTTCCATAAAATGCTGAAGAGGAAAGAAGGCAAAGTCAGTACTGTATTTAGCACAGTGGTGATGATATCTGTGGCACCATCATCTTAAGAACAAGAATAATGCATCTGCACAATTTATTTGTCCAACTTAAAGCAGTTTTTGATACAATCTTCTTAGAAATCTACACTGACTCTGCTTGCCATTTGCCAAAATATATGTCAAATTTGGGGATTTAACAGCATCCTTGTGCAGCTCAAGGTGAAACTGCCTGGAAGCAGAGAGAGATTAGATGCCCTCTTGTGTATGCGCAACACACACATTCACCCTTGAATGTTTCACAAAAGTCTTTCTGTTTTGCAGGTGGGAAACAGACAATCATTTTAAAAAGAGCTGGAAGTGGTTTGAGAATCACCTTCCATGGTGCATTCATATATATATATATATATATATATATATATATATATATACATACTCTCGCATGTAGCAAACACAGCTTGCAGATTATCAAAACAATATAGAAATAGGAAAAACCTATTTACCAAAGCTGAAAGACAGCTGAGCAGGTGAACCAGAACCAGCAATCTCTATTTCAGATTACCTTCAACGTCATAATAATAATAATAATAATAATAATAATAATAATAATAATACTTTATTATTTATACCCTGCCCATCTGTTTGTTGCCCACTGGCAAGCAGAAGGCTCCAGGCTCAATCCCTGGCCTCTCCAGACAGGGAAAGACTCTGCCTGAGACCCTCAAAAGCCAACACCAGTCAGGATACTAGGGCTCAGTAGATGGCTTGGACAACCTTGACCATTGGCCATTCTGACTCAGGCTGATGGGTGTTAAGGTCCTAAACATTTGGAATACCCAGGTTGTGGGCAGGTGGTGTAGGCAGCTGGTTCCTTCCTATATTCTTAAAAAATGTTATGGTCCGTTTCTAGGCACATAATGTGCAGAGGCCAAAACAGGGGTGGCTGGTCATGTTAGATTCCTCTGACACGGTTACCTCCTTCCTTTCTCACTTCTGCTCTCAGCAGCTTTAAACCCACACAGGCATCTAGCAACCTCTCCATTCCCTGGAAGCTGCTGCCCAGCTGCTCTGCAATGGCCTTCGAGGTCAAGAGATCTTCTGACTCTCTCAGCAGATCAAATACTCCCAGCTCACAGGCAGCAAACATCACCTAAAACCAAAGGAACGGGCAGGGATGAAAGAAGCAAAGAGAGAAAGCACAGCAGCGGTTAACAGTGCAGTGACTTCTCAGAAGTAAGTCTTATGGAATTCAATAAGGCTTGCTCCCAGGTAAGCAGGGTTGGTTGGGACGGCAGCCTACAGTTGAATGGCAGAAATAATTTTAAATGCATTGTTGAGTTTCATCTAAGTCTTTATTAAACTAAGCATACATAGTCTGAATGCATATTTTTGTTGTGGGATTTTTATTGTTGTCATAAGGTAAAGGTAAAGGGACTCCTGACAATTAGGTCCAGTCATGACCGACTCTGGGGTTGCAGTGCTCATCTCGCTTTATTGGCTGAGGGAGCCGGCGTACAGCTTCCGGGACATGTGGCCGGCATGACTAAGCCGCTTCTGGCGAACCAGAGCAGCGCATGGAAACGCCGTTTACCTTCCCACTGGAGCAGTACCTATTTATCTACTTGCACTTTTACATGCTTTCGAACTGCTAGGTTGGCAGGAGCAGGGACCAAGCAACAGAAGCACACCCCGTTGCGGGGATTCGAACTACCAACCATCTGATCAGCAAGTCCAAGGCTCTGTGGTTTAACCCACAGCGCCACCCGCGTCCCGGGTGCCATACATAATATTACACAATAATACACAATACACAATTGTTGCCATAAAGGTAAAGGTAAAGGTAAAGGTACCCCTGCCCATACGGGCCAGTCTTGGCAGACTCTAGGGTTGTGTGCTCATCTCACTCTAGAGGCTGGGAGCCAGCGCTGTCCGCAGACACTCCTGGGTCACGTTGCCAGCGTGACAAGCTGCATCTGGCGAGCCAGCGCACCACACGGAACGCCGTTTACCTTCCTGCTGGTAAGCGGTCCCTATTTATCTACTTGCACCCGGGGGTGCTTTCGAACTGCTAGGTTGGCAGGCGCTGGGACCGAACGACGGGAGCGCACCCCGCCGCGGGGATTCGAACTGCCGACCATGCGATCGGCAAGTCCTAGGCGCTGAGGTTTTACCCACAGCGCCACCCGCGTTTTTATTATTGTTGCCATACACAATAATAAAAACAGTATGTTGAAGCCACAGCTGCAAGTAGATGTCCTGATTGTTTTTATCCTGGCAACAGACTCCTTTTAAAAAGAGCAACATGACCTATATACAGTATGTGCTTGCTTCAATATCTAGCTTTACCTCAAATTTTGAAGGGATAATTTCCCCCTTGGGGCTAGTTCAAAGTTATTTATTGATGATTCTCTAGCATCTTTAAAAACTTTACTTGTTCCCAGCTTCCTTGTGGGTTTACAAAACCTTTGCATTTTTCTATTGATTGGAATTGCATATCGCCTACAGAAGAGAATCTCTCTTTTCCCCTCTCTTTTAAAGAAGGTTCATATTAGGAGTTTTCCTATTTCATACCTGTGAAGAATCTCAAATGTATATCAAAATGGAACTGTGTTGACACCTCTTGCTCTCTTTCCACAGCGAAATACTGTTGTTAAGAAACAAGGCTAGCTTCTTCCTGGAGGGCACAAGCTGTAAGCACTAAAGCAACTGAGCTCTTTCTACAAGCGGGCACTGAAAAGGTGGGAAAACTCTATGTGAGGTTTACTTTTAAGTGACATCTTTGCTTAGTGCTGGATTTTTCCAAATTTGATATTCAGAGAAAAGTCAAAACCTGCTTTGCTTTTAACCTAAACATGTATGGACTTTAGATTACCAAGAAATGATTGCAGGTTTGGAAATTTTAGTTTATAAGGAGCCCTGGTTCAATTGGAGATGATTCAAATGGTGGGGTTTAAGATTATTTACTTTGATACTGGTTTAAATTTCATTCATGGCATTCCTCCCAGCACATTTAGTTAACACCTGTTGTTGCAAGCTGTTGAACCCAAAATTAAAACAGATAAATTAAAAGATTCACCTCTATAGATATTCTAGGTTCTGCACACATCCATAAGAAGAAGAAAAAAAGCATCATTTCCTAGTTTAAATTTCTTTGAGGCATATCATTTGTGAACCTTACCTTTGATATTAAAAATCCATTCTGGTACTGAATTAAGAGACGAGGATATTCGAGGTCCTCTGCGGAGCTCATTTTTGTCCACTGCACTGTGAGAAATCCTCTTTCCTTCTTCATTTAAATAAGCCTCTTTAGCCTGTAGGCACAGATGATTCTGGGTAGTCCACTTTAACTGTACTAATACCACTCCAGACATATTTAGTCTTATTACCACAAATGTGCTGACGCAAGCTCTCCCTTCCAGGGGATGCTGTAGTCAGTTTTCGAATTGAAAACACCACTAGCCAAAAGAAGGGTCTGAACTATTGTTAAATATATTAAAACGTGACCACCAAATAGCTTCAAGTGTGCAAGACCAGTTGATTGTGCAAAAGAGGCATTTTGCATTCTTTTTATTTATAGCTTTTATATATACCATGCACGTCCAACTCCCAAGAGACTGTGATCTACTCCCAGTATAAAGAAACTGGCAGTGATCTACCCATTGCCATTGGAGGGAGGAGGAGTGTGGGGTGGGTGGGTGGATTGCCCAGAGTTCTTCAGCTTTTATTTGTTAACTTTTGGTAAACTTTATTTAATCCCATGATCAATAAGGGTCCCGTGATCTACCAGGATCAGCCAGGGATCTATCGGAAGAGCATGATCTACTGGTTGGACATGCCTGGTATATACCAACGACTCAATGATGTACAGTAATTTGGTAACAAAGGGTTACAACGAAACAAGTCATTCTGTTAGCACATGGACTTCCATGTTTGGAAGAGATCTTCTCAGATCTGCTCTGGAGGGTTGGGGGGAAACCCAGAACAGATTTTGGGGACACACAAGGAGAGAGAAAGGTGATGGGAACTTCCACTGTGCAAGTTTAAGTCTTTGCACTAAGATCAGAGGTGTGCCTAGACCATAGCTGTCAACTTTTCCCTTTTTTTTTTTTTTTTACAGAAATTCCCTTATTCCGAATAGGATTCCTTGCAAGAAAAAGGAAAAGTTGACAGCTATGACCTAGACTCCCTTGCACCCTTGGCAAGAAGCTGTATTGCTGTCTCTGAAGTTGCGAAAGTCCATGGACCAGAAACTAAAAATGTTTGCTTTTGTCTCCTTTTGCACTCTGCCTGTGATTTCCTCCACAGCTATTGGGTTCTCCTCCATGTCACCCATCTGTCTCCCTGCCTCCTCTTGCTGCTTTGCCCTTCTATCTCCATCCTTCCTTTTTCCTCCTCCTGAAACTCTGGCCTGTTCTCTCTGTCTTTCTTCCCAAGCCCCACTGGAGACTTGACTCACACTGCTAACGGCAGTGATGGCTGACTGGGGAGGTGGCCCCCATGCCAGCAATCGGATTCCTCCACTGAGGCACTCAGAGAAGCCTGTGCGCCTCACCCAGCAACCCAGAGCAGCAGAGGAGCGACCCAGGTGTGGTGTTCGTATGGAGCCCCCGGTCGTCTCACGGACTATTGACCCGTACACCACTAATCTGCTGCCACCAACCAGGTCCTCCCCGGTAAAATCACTTCAGTCTCAGTCCGGTTCTCAAGTTAATAAAGAGGAGTGTGTTTTATTCCAGACACAAACTTTTACGGCATTCCAAACGTTGTTACTCTTTACTTTCTTAGTCTTATTTTCCTCTCTCTATCTCTTCTACCTCCCCTCACTCAAGAACCCACTGCCCTGTCTCTCTGTTACCAACTGCCTGCCAACTGCTTCTCCAACTGCCTTTCCTAACCAGCCAACCCACTAAAACCAACCAACTACCCACCAACAACTCCCAACAACTAACTCAAACCTCGGCCTAAGCCCCTTTTTACACAGATAGGCTCCACCTTCGGCTTTCCTATTGGTCTATATTTTAAACCCTATCTCTCCCCCCTGTTCAAACATTTTCTAAACGAATGGGCAAACGCCACACCAGGGAATACACAGACAGATGGGTGGGCTCCTAGCCTCACCAAGCCAGAGTAGAGAGGTCTGATTTTTGCAACCTCCTGGGCTTGTGCCCTTGGCAGAGGCCAATCTGATCAATTCCTAGGTATGATGCTCCAAGCTAAAGTGGAACAAGGCCTTGCCAGCAGTGGCCCCAGTAAAGGATTTTGATTCCAATTAAAGTCAAGTTGATAGGACAAACACTAAAAGAGATACCTGTGGGGTTGTCTGAAGTGAGTAGAAAGGGCTGAGGAAAAGGAATAGTGAATACAGTGGTACCTCGGGTTACATACACTTCAGGTTACAGACTCTGCTCACCCAGAAATATTACTTTGGGTTAAGAACTTTGTTTCAGGATGAGAACAGAAATCGTGCTCTGGCGGTGCAGCCGCAGCAGGAGGCCCCATTAGCTAAAGTGGTGCTTCAGGTTAAGAACAGTTTCAGGTTAAGAACGGACCTCCAGAACAAATTAAGTACTTAACCTGAGGTACCACTGTACTTTGCTTCTCCAGTTTCTGGAAAGTCATCAGTAGAGGCCTCAGACTAACCAGCCTGATCCCTCAAAATAATCCGATTAGCCTACTGAGATATGGCTAAGAGAATAAGCCTTGAATCTGCTGCACCTCTGGTGTCAATTCATTAGATTACCTTAGACAAGCCAATCTCTTTCAGCCTCAGCATCCTCCCCTTGAATCTGAAGTATGATTATTGCATGATTATTCCACACAGAAGACACGTGCTATAGAAGGAAGTAAGAAGCACATGGGGCTTGTCAACCTGGGAAAGAAGCCCATCTAGAAGGAGGAAAACCTCTTTAAGGAAATTTTAAACCTCTGCTGCCTTGCAGGATATCTTTGGGGGAATAAAAGGCTCAGGACCCTACACAAATCCAAAGTGGAGTCCCTAAGACAGTTGGATGACAAATTGTGCACCTCCTTCCAGCAACTCCTGCAGCCAAGCTGGTGCTAAATGTATCTCTGTGTTTTCTTTGGACCACACCAGCAAGTCTGAGAAGAGCATCTTCTTGTCTGGGCAGCTCAGGACCTCCGTACCACACTGCCCAGGCTTGTGCCCTGAGGTGGTCACTTTGGTATTGCTAATGCAGCCTTTTGACTTCACCCCTGGAGGCACACTCCATTGTCTCTTGAGACAGATGGATGCCAACAGTGAGGTTTCTATGCATATGCAGATAGATAACATTTGGAAGGGGCGCGGGTGGCGCTGTGGGTAAAACCTCAGAGCCTAGGACTTGCCGATCGTCAGGTCGGCAGTTCGAATCCCCGCGGCGGGGTGCGCTCCCGTTGCTCGGTCCCAGCGCCTGCCAACCTAGCAGTTCGAAAGCACATCAAAGTGCAAGTAGATAAATAGGGACCGCTTACTAGCGGGAAGGTAAACGGTGTTTCCGTGTGCTGCACTGGCTCGCCAGATGCAGCTTGTCACGCTGGCCACGTGACCCAGAAGTGTCTGCGGACAGCGCTGGCCCCCGGCCTCTTAAGTGAGATGGACGCACAACCCTAGAGTCGGACACGACTGGCCCGTACGGGCAGGGGTACCTTTACCTTTACCTTTAACATTTGGAAGAGTCAACTCCCTTTTCAGTAAAAAGAAAGTAATTTTGAAATCTACATTATAGATAGATGGTAGATAGATAGATAGATAGATAGATAGATAGATAGATAGATAGATACAGATGCAAACAACACTTTCCTGCTATGGCTCAAATGGCATCTGTCTCTTTAGGAGGCCCAAGATAATCAGCTGAAAAGATTTACTAGAGTAGTGCATCTGAAAGAGGATTGAAAGTTCCAATAACTAAACTGATTGAACACATTGCAAAGGTTGCACAAGCTGCTTTTTGTCCTTGATTATTACCATCTAAGCTCTCATTAGAATATGAAGAAGATAAAACTAGAGTTTGGTTGCGTTTGCCAAGAATATTTTAAAGTGCTCAAACCTAATGCCCAAAGTGCTTGTTATGAAAATATTTTCCGTTTTTGTGGATACCTCTGGTTATCCCATCTCAGAACGAATATGGTTGAGTGAGAAATGACTAAGAAAAGGATTGGAGCACCTTCCCAATGAGGATGATGGAAGCAGCCAGTAAGCAAAATTGGTGCTTCACTTGTGACAAAGGGTAATCCAGTCCTCACATATAGCCAGATTAATGACAAAAAACACAGGCTTCTGAGGAATGCGGCACATGTTCTCTTTTAATGCCAATTAATTAAAATGTGGTTTTTTAAATTAAAAGATAGGAAAGCTTCTCTTCTCAGGAAACTGAACAGTGCAATAATAATGTGTGCTGCTGCACAGTACAATCACAATGTGAACAGAGCTAGAAACAGGCCAACATTTTCTGCAATGTCGCATTTGGACTACTTACCACATTTGCATACTACCTTGATTTCAAGTTCTATGTATATTAATGCGAACTCTGTCCCATTTTTTCCCTCACAACTATTGTGTAAGGTACAGTGAGCCTGCAACTTATGCACATTCAACTTATGTGAATTCAGCTTTACACTTGGCCAAAAAAACTAAAAGGGGGAGGAAAGGGGTCTGGGGTCTGTGGGGGAAAAGAGACTTTGGCAATTCCACCTGCCATTGCACCCAATGCATGATTTTGGCTTCAGCATGATCCCCGGAACTTAACAACATGCAGGTTGTAGGCTTACTGTACGTTAAGTTCAGAGAGAAAGTGTGGCTGAGCTTCAAAGCTGCATGTGGATTTGAACCTTAGTTTCTTTGATGCAAGTCCAACTACCCCATGTTCTTCTGATGCATGTGTCAAACTACAAACATTAAAATTAGTGGGCTGAGGGACTAAAGCATATTTGATTAGTGAGCTACTGTTTTGGATGCTCTAATTCACTCTCATTTTCTTAAAACGGCCTTGTTCTCTAGCTCCATTTCATCAATCTACATCTGTATGCCAGACATGGCTCTAATCTGCATCTGGTTATGCAACATTGTGCACATTACTGTGTGAAGTGGATGGAGTGGGTTTAAGCTTGTAAACATGCTCATTTCGTTCTAAGAGAAAATTCTCGCCTGAATTAGGTAACGCTCAACATTAGAACTGCTGGAAAAACCACCAGTGTCACAAATTGTTTTCTGCAAAAAAATAAAAAAATGCAATGTGCGAAATTAACTATGTTCATGACGATACCTTTAAAGAACCTGGCCCAATTAGCCTGAGGGCTAGAAGTTCACAGCTAGATTTGTGTTAACAGGAGTATCTCTTTTAAAGCCATCAGAGATGGCAAAGGAAAAAAAGGCTAAGTGAGGGTGAATTCATTCAAGGCTATTTAGGTCAAAAGAAAGCCACAGCAGTTATGTGGCGGCTACTCTCAAAAATATTTTTTTTAAAACCCTGTAATTTGAGATGTTGCTTTTAAGTTCATAGCACAGAAACCAGAAAGTGTGTAGAACACTGTCAGCAGTGCTTGATCTTGGATATGCAGGTGCACAGATGTTCTCAAACGCAAGCATGGCTAGAAAATTTGACTGAAGCATTAAGATACCTATTATCCACCATCAAGGGGCACACATGGAACTCTGGAGTATTTCCTGTGCAAGTGCAAACTTGACCAGACTCCAGAAGACTATGAGGTGGCTTCTGGGCAGATAGCAGACTTCCCTAGCCTGCTCTTACCACTGCAGCCCATGTGCCCCTAATCAACTACTCACGAGGGTCAGGGGGTCTTGCTGTACTACAGCTAACATGATTGAAAAAGTAAACTATGGCAAAGTGCTGTGAGTAGGTTGAACAGCTTCACACAGAGACAGAGCACTTGAGGTCCTGTCCCCCAAACTTTCAAATTTGTGAAATTCTGGATGAAAAAAAAAAAAAAAAACCATGAGCAAATAATATCTGAAATCCTTTGACCCCACAGTTTAGGTCAGATCATGCTTCAATGTAGATACAGCTACATTAAACTGAAATGCCACAGAAAGTATTAAATATTATATACAATAAGATCAAGGCATCGTTGGAAATACAGAAACAAAAAGGAGATTTATAGTATTATGCCAAAGGTCAAATGTGACCTCAGGGGAAAAGTTTTTGTGCAGGAAATAAAACAAAAATCTTCATCAATGTGAAAGAACAGCGGGAACGTTCCTGCTTCTGGGAAGAGCAAAACAGCAGATAAGAATGAAATTATCTTGTAAAAGAGAAGTAACTTTAAAATAGAACCACTTTATGTTAAGGATTCTGCATAATCAGTTATTAAAACAAAAGACAAACCAATTCATATTTAACGGTGTATATATCTTTTAATGTACCGAAATACGAAACAGTAATTTGGGTTCACTGGCAATGGCTTCTGTGGTTTTACCATTAGATGGTAAAAAAGCTGGTTTTGCACTGCAACGTTAATATTTTGGGGAAATTCCCGAGCTTCATTTTCAGAAGCAAAGATATTATTTTAAAAGTTACTTAAGAGAAAGTACAACTCTGAACCTGAACGTAGCACATAAAAATAATTTAGCAGGAAGGCCCCTCTTTCAAAATAGACACCTGTGAGATTGCATGTAGAAGAATATTTCAACCAATGGTTTGAACAAAGAAAAGGTCAAATGTGAGTACTAAAACTACAGCAGCCTGTGTATCTGCTTTCCAAAGGCTCCAAAACCCTGGTATATTTCCTTCAAAATGGAACAAAATCTGTAAAGTAGCAAACACAATGTCTATTCGGGCCCTGTAACAATCTATCAAGTTTGCAATTGTCATAATAGCAAAGAAGGCATCACAGCAGTGTATAAAAAATATGGTTGCATCTAGCACCAATTAAGATAGCAAAAAATCCTGGATGGAATTACTTATTTCCTGTGAATCAAGTAGGTCAACGTGTCAAGTTTACATTTCCTTTCAGAAACATACACATGCCAGTCTCTAAACAAAAGATTGCTGTGGCTGCAATCATTAGAAATGAAAAAGGACCCAATAATTTTGAAAATGGAGTGAAATGCTGAATGCCTAATTAGGCTGGTTGTCACAGAAAAAGCGTGAGCGAGAATGATCAGAATTTATAGCACTGTAGAAAGCCAACACGTTGCTGACAGATAAAAGAAGCTCCCAAAATATTTCTGAAAAGCGCACCTATATGTATTAGACTCCATAAACTAAATTCAAGTAAAAAAAAGAAGTCCCAATCAGTTTTCTTTTCCTCCCTGGACCGAATAACGAGAGCTCCACTACAGTCCTTTCTGAGATAGCCCTTACAAAAGGCCAAGTCCTTCATTACCTACTCCAAGTGCTTCTTTGGTTGCTCAAAGATCTCTTCCGGTGCTTTTGTTTCTTGCTTGTGCTCTTGTGGCCATGACTGCGCCCTCTTTTATCTTCCTTCCTGTCTCTGCTTAAGGATCGCCTGTGCCGTGCATATTCCCGACTTAAGCTCCTCAGGCCAGGACTGCTCCCTTTCGCAGAGTATTTCTTATGGAGGCGCCTTTCCTTCCTACATTTTTCATCATCGCTACTCAAGTCTCTTCTGTGCCTGCTTTTTTCAGTCTTATCCTTGCTATGATGGTTGCCCATGTCTCTGCACGAGCGAGTCTTCCCCTTGCTCGGCTCCCTATTGCATTTGCCTTGCTCAGACAGCAAGTCTTTCTTGCAGGTGTTCTGCTCACGGTCTGGGGTGGTCTTGTGTTGCTGATTTGTAGGAATGCATGAAAGGACACCTGAACTACTTTCATCGGAAACAGTGTCCCTGTTACTGACATTAATCTTAGTGTCTTTGATGGGAACATCCTCATGCAGGCTTCCATTTAAGTACTTTGGCTGACTGCTCACACTTTCATTAGCCTTTATGCTGCTAGGACAGAGCTGCATCGGTTTGGCTAAAGGGGACTGCATGGAAGTAGATGCAACACAATGGGGAACACCCACCAGCGCTTTCAAAGGCATAGGCTGCAGTGCATTAGCTTCACTCTTCTTCAGATGGGTTTCTTCTACCTTCTTATTCATGAGGTTGCTCAACAGTTTCTCCCTCAACTCTCTTTCTTTTCTCTGCAGTCCAAGAGCTCTCTCTTTTTCTTCCTCTACCCGTCGGAGTTCAGCTTCTTGCAGCCTCCTCCTTTCTTCCAAGTGCTGAAGGCGGATTTTTTCCTCGTTGTGCTCCTGTTCCATAAGCTTTATTGCCTAAAAAGATAGAGAGAAGAGATTTCCCTTAGTTCTATATCAAATACACTCCTGCCATGGCAGGGTCAACGTTGCACAACTTCAGAGAACTGTTAGAAGGGAAACTATTCCCCAAAAAGGGAACTACACA
Organism: Podarcis tiliguerta; assembly: GCF_965153285.1. Classification (NCBI taxonomy): domain Eukaryota; kingdom Metazoa; phylum Chordata; class Lepidosauria; order Squamata; family Lacertidae; genus Podarcis; species Podarcis tiliguerta. Next base: position 68,838,398 of record NC_139537.1, read on the forward strand.
GACCACAAGTAGGCAGGCTGCATCCCACAGAGACCTTCCCTGCAGCCCAACTCAATACGCCCCATCAGCGCAACACACAGATATATGCAGGGAACACAATTTACATAGGTAGAAAGGGCTTCCTCCACCATTCCCTTTACCGCCTATTGCAATAGTGCTTTCCTCAGCCTGCCAAACAGCTGTCTGATGGGCTGGGGGAGCACGTTGCCCAAGCCAATGAACTGGAGAAGGGGGAGGCATGTGATAGGACCTCTGCTTATCATGTCCCTCGTCTCTCTTGCTGCTCAGCTGACTGGCACTGGGAGGAGCTGAGAATTCATGGACAATGGGTGTGTGTACCCATTGGGTTCGCTGAAAGAAAGGTTTGTGAGCTTGCATGTGAGTGTGTGTGCACTCCACCCATCAAATGCAACTCTCAGGGCCAAAAAGAATTGCCCATCTCAACACTCACCAACACACTAAAGGACAGAACCGTAGCAGATTTACTGCTTCTCATTCTTAAATTGCTAATGCAATCCAGCAGCCTTTCTGAAATAGGTTAAAAGCAGATCACTTCCTAAGAAACAAGTCTGAACAACCCAACGAAGAAGCTCAAAAGGACCGAAAGATAAACTCTACTTTATACTGATCAACTTTTGCAACAAATAATTTTGCACTGTTGACAACTTGGTGACATGAAGACTTTAAGATTTAAGAAAGGCTTGAGATTAAGGAAAGTCGGAACTTTATTTTAGGTTTTTTTATTCTCCTTGAATGAATTGCTAGATTTTCCTAGGATTTCAAGTCTCTGTAAATTACTATTCAGGTCCTAAATAAATTTATAAGCAGAGTTATCTCATGAAACTGACAAATTGTTATTTGTGCCACAGAAGCAAAATCAGTGTCCTAAACCCGGCAAATGAGCACAAGCTATACATGAAAAGGTCCTTGATACAAACACATAACAACCTTCACTCCTCAAATGCAACAACTGCATTCTTGTGAACTCAGAAAAGCCTTTGATGCAGCAAGCTTCGTGACTATCCCAAAGCTGGTCAATGATCCCTTACTGGAGAAACTAAGGTAATGGCACTGGATAAAGGGAGACGCAACTCCCAGGTCCTTTGCATGCTTCCTGGATACAGGTTTTAGTCCCTTTTGCACAGATTGCATCACACACTGGTTCAGCTTTATGATGTTGGAAAACACAGTAGCCTATTTGTCCCTCAAACAGGAAAGAGGAGTGAAGACAGGGTTGGGCCTAGCGAAAACACAATGCTAACAGCAAAGTGCTATGAGCATCACTTAAAATGGAGTAACTGAAGAGGCATCATTATAAAATAGAGAGAAGAAATCCGTGTGTGTGTGTGTGTGTGTGTGTAATTTATCAAATCCTCACTTATAAGCTGCTGGGGTTTTTTTATACTGCTTTCCCATGCACACATGTCCAAACCTTAAAAACAAACAACCAGTTACCTTCGCTCTGCTCAGCAGTTCAGCAATTAATCGAATAGACTGAAGGTTTCTCTGAGCTAAGAGAAGCTTCCTCTCTTCAAGCTTTATTTTCTCTTGTAGTTTTTTTTGCTCTTCAGCTTGTATTTTTTCAAGCCGCTTTTTGTTTCTACGAATTTCACGATCCTTTTGTTTCTGCTCTCTTTTGCGCAATTTCTCTTCTCTCTTTCTCTCTCTCTCCAATTCCTCAAGTTCTTTCTGTTTCCTAAGGATAAAGATTGCAGTTAGTCGGAATAGGTACAATTTTAAAGGGTTTTAAAGAATTCTTCAAACAAACAAACGAAACTACTACTAACAGCTTCAAATTCATTTGGAGATTAAACCTCACCATTTTCAAAGGACTGCTCCAAGTTAAGGATTGAAGTCTTACGAAACAGAAGTAAGAAACAAAGCCATATTGAGCACAAAGCAACATTTCTAAATATTTTCCCAAACCACAACAAGAAGGTAAAACAGAACTGATACTATTTTGATCATTTGATGGATAAGAACGTGGTATCAAGAACACCATGAATTTGTTAAGTCTAATACACATTAACAGAATTGGCCATTAAAACACCTGTTTTCATCAGGAAGGTGGTAATGCAAAGTGTGAGAAGAACTGCTCACATTCTGATATGCTGTGGATAGATGCCATGCCTTCTATCTGGCATAAAGCTAGCTCTGCATCAATAAGTTTGGGTGTAATTTCTGCAGCTAAAGCCATCAGTCTGCAAGAGCTGTGCTATTAACATCTGTAGTGATGAAATGCTTTGAGAGATTGGTTCTTCAACATCTTAGGACATTTTTTCCACCGGATTTTGATGAACACCAGTTCGCTTATAGGAGAAATAGGTCAACAGATGATACCATAGCCACAGCTTTTCACCTTGCAGCGAGTCATCTGGAGAGACCGGAGAATTATGTCAGAATGCTGTTTCTTGAATATAGCTCGGCTTTTAATACCATCCTTCCGGACATTCTTATTAAAAAACTGAGGTACCTGGACCTTTCTTCTACCATCTGTGATTGGACTAAAGACTTTCTGAGGGATCGCACACAAAGAGAGGATTGGGCCTGTTACATCTACCTCTCTGAAGCTCAGCACTGGCACCCCACAGGGATGCGTGCTGAGTCCCTACCTGTACTCATTGTATATATGACTGTATCTCATCCGATCCATCTACTGTAATTATTAAGTTTGCAGATGATACCACCATAATGGGTCTAATTACAGGTGGAGATGAATCAGCGTATAGGTTCAAAAAGTCTCGACATGGTGCCTAGAGAATAACTTGCACCTAAATAACAGTAAGACAAAGGAGATGGTGTTGGACTTTTGGAGGAAGAGAGGGGAACTAGCCCCATTGTATTTCAGGGGGGCTGTGTGGAGACAGTCTCTTCCTTTAAATTCCTGGGAGTCTACCTTAGTGAAGACCTCACTTGGAAAATCAATACAACCCGGGTGGTTAGGAAGGCCCAACAGAGACTCCATTTCCTCAGGGTCTTGCGAAAGAAAAATGTCAAAGAAAAACTGATGATCTCCTTCTACCGGGCCACAATAGAAAGTGTCCTTTCATACTGTATTACAGTGTGGTACACTGGTTTTACAGCCACAGACGGGAAGTCCCTACAGAGGGTGGCGAATACAGCACATGACATCATGGGCTGTCCCCTGAGTTCGCTAGATGACATTGCAGGAGACCGCTGCCTCAGGAGAGTGAGGAAAATTCTTAGGGATGACTCACACGACGGCCACCACCTCTTTAATCTCCTACCTTTGGGCAGGAGATACAGAAGTATAGTCAGCCACACCAACAGGTTAAAGAACAGTTTTTATCCATGGGCTGCTGAATGGAAAAAAATAGTGGTGCAATTGACTTCCGACAAGCACACAGAGTGCGAACAAGACTGCGTATATGGGGGGGGGGGTTAATTTCACTGCACACAGGTGGTGTAGTGACAATAAAAGTTTATTATTATTATTGCAGTAGAACACTGCCAAGAGTATCAAAGAGCTACTGAAAGCCATTTGAGGCTATCCATATTCAAAACAGAACCACTGAAATCAGTTGACTTTATTTCAATGGGTGTCCTCTGAGTATGACTAAATGGTATCACCCCATGGTCTAGAATCATGGAATTAGACATATTTGGTGGCATATTAATTATCTTCAACCACAACCCAACAAAGTATACCAGCCTTATTCGTAACATGCTCAGTAACACTTTGATAAATAAGATGCTCAAGAGAAATGCACAGAGTAACCATTCACAACAGTGCAGTGTCAATGGAACTGCTCTGAAGTAATTTCATCAAAGACTGCAGCTTGGTGTTCTATCAGAAGGTTTAAACAGATTGTACTAGACCAGGGGTAGCCAACATGGTCACTCCAGATTTTGTGGAGCTATAAACCCTTGTCATCCCAAACTACTAGCCATGCTGGCTGGAGCCAAAGGGAGATATAGCCCAACATCATCTTGAGATCACCACGTTGGCTACTCCACAGTAGACCTACAGGAGCTTAACTAAAGACACATATTAACAGGATCAAGTGTGTTAAGCTTAATTAGCTGAAAGTGGAAAAGGCCTTGCTCAGAAACTGTTATTTTCTTAGATTGATTTTACTGTCAGAAGCAACAGTGAACAGTCTATTGTTGTGCTTTCTAGATGAATAGTAGCATTTTCCAAAAGGTTATATCAAACACCCCAGTGTATGGCTTCTTAATGTAAACATTTACATAAAGCAAAATACAAATGGTTTACAATATTCAAAACATCTCTGAGGAACAAATTGCTCTGAGGAAGAAATAACTATGTTACATTTTACAAGTACAAAAACGTTAACAGAGTTTGTTATTTCTTAGGAAGGAAGCGTACCTTTCCTCCTCTTTTTGTCTTTCCTCTGCTTCTTTTTCTTTACGTTTTTGTTCTTCTCTCTGTTTTTCAAGCTCTTGGAGCTTCTGCCTTTCAAGCTGACGTTTCTTAATTGAAGCATCACTCAGGTGTTTTGTTGAATCAAATGAAACCTTTTACAGACACAGAACAAAAAGTATTCACATTAAAGTACACAGACAGATTTTTAAGCGTTCCATTTGATTTCACTGTGCATTTTAGAATGGAACACTTGTGGTTACCAGTTACAGAAGCTTGAAAACTAAGCCACATCAGGTCTGTCCACACTAGTAGACACTCTGATTTAATGTATATTATCACGGTTAAGGATATTCATTCCTAACCTTTAACAGTCCTGAACGACAGTGGTTCTCATATTTTGCCGCAGTGTGCCTCCTTAAGTAATTATCAAAAAAGCCTTGCAAGATTTTTGAACTGTAAATGACAGGCTTCCTAGTGTTTACTTGTCCTTTACTCAGTAGGAAGAACAAGCAAAAGGGACGCCGAGAGGACATTATTGACTAGGTGGCACGTACATACAATTCCAATTAATCCACCCATAAAATGGGAACACTGAAAGATTCCAATGTTGAATGCATCATTATTCAAAATGCTCACATAAGACTTTTTATTACAGTTGCAATGGACTGCATTCAAAAGGAACACAAAGGTTGCATGCCTGAAACCATATTGCAATGCAGATAACAATGAATTCCCAGTAATTGATGGGCTGATTCAACTATTTTCCTAGATGTCCACTCGTACTGTTAAATCCACTAACTTACCCACATGCCTTTCTAGTTAAACTGATTATCTGCTGACTAGATAAATACTGTTACTTCTAAATGCAAACTCTAATTTCACATAGAGTTCACTCTATTCTTTAACAGAACATATTAAACAGGGAATTATATACTATTAAAAAAAATCAGCTGGAAAGATAAACATAAATAATGCCAGAACAATTGCTCTTCTTTTCAGTGTTATGATTACATGAATGGCCAAAAAATCATGATTACATGGATTGGCAAAGTAACTTTCATTTTAAATTGGGAATTGCATGATATAATGTATGAACCAACCAACCATCAGTCTCTCACAAGACAACTTAAGCATATTTTCTTATGTCACTCCTACTCTCTGTTCCCACACGCAGCAGAGCCCTATTTGGGTGTTCATCTCCCCAATGCAATTAGAATAATATAAGGGAGACTGGAGACACAGCAGTTGGTCCAGCCCCCATCATGTCCCCATACCAGGCTCCATGCCCTTCTACTTCCCTGGGTGGTGAATATGTGCAGTGGGGAGCTTGCTTCACTCATGAGATCCATGTGCAATTTAGAGTCATGTAGAGTTTCAATCCCATAGGGAACCTCTATGAATGAAGCAAGCTCTCTGCTATAGATATTTCCATCCCTACGTTGAGACGGGGAACAAGGGTAGGCACAGGTGAGCACTAGAAGGTGAACACTAGAATATAATGGAGAAGCAGCTAGGCAACATGTCCCCACTCTCTCTAGTGTGTGAAACAGCATGCTTCGATAGGGCCTAGGAAAAGGGCACAAACTTCAAAAAGCACAGAATGAAGCACAGGAAGCAATGCAAAAGGCAATTCAGAAGGATGCCACAAAGTACTCAGGTTTAGAAAAAGACTGGGTATTCTTTTAATGTATTTTTTGAGATCATCTGACTTAAAAAAAGACTATGGATGAGATCAAATGTAGGGTAAGTGGGCATCCACACAGGAAACAGGGCTTCCCTTCCTATCTTCCCACTACTGGAGCAGATTTTTTTTAGGGGGGCAGGGATGCTGCTGAAGGAGAAATAAGAAAACCAGAAGCACTTTTGTGCAAGTGGATTTCTGCTGCACAAAGAGAAGCTGCACTGGCAGCTGCTCTATATATTTAGTCTTTCAGATGTCTGCTACATCATTACAATTCATAAACTGTATACCCATATCTTGTTAAGAACTAGTGACAGCACATTGCCCCAATTCGTACTTCACAGTTACTATAATTTGTGACATTTTCTTTGCGAGCTGCTCCTTCTGTCATATTCAAAGTTACATTCCCCACACCATTTAGTTGGGCAATGCTTTGGGTACCATTTGTGGAAAGGTGGCATACAAATGTTTAAAATAAATGCCTCTAAAGGTTCACTATGGGGTGCATGCACCTAAAACTGGTAACTTAAGAACCAGCTCATCAAAATATAAAGGAAAAGAACATGCAATGTTTCTTTGAAGATTTTTCTACTAGGAACAGCTCGACAGTATCTCACCTTTAAGTTACAAGCCACTGCTTTGCCATCTTCACCTTTGTACATCAGCTTCATCCCTCGTAAAGCATTCATAGCCTTGATGAAACCTGCATATTCCTCATACTGAACATAAGCTTCAAAATTCAAATGGCCTCCAAAACTGAACGTATGAAAGTTTCTGCCAGTCATTTCTTCCCTATACGGGTCCAACATGGGTATGTCCACATTCCGTATTTCCCCAAATTTACTAAACACTTTAATAAGAACTTCTTCACTTGGCTTTTCTGAGCCAGAGTCTTTCAGCGCAAACCATTTACAAGGCAAGCCCTCCAGATGAATAGTGTCTGGCCTTTCCCCTGGCAGAGTTTCATTCATATCTTTTGCATCACGAAAGAAGGAGTCCCAGTCATGTCGAGTAGGAAAGTCAATTTTGTATTCTGCAGCACGGACTTTTAAAATGTCTGAAAAGCCACTAAGTTTTATAGTTTTGCCATCCAGGCATGCAAGGAAGGATTTAACCAGACTCTTATTTTCTACCTCTCCTTCAAAGCGGATGAAATCCATGGTGCTTTTAGATATCCGCAAGGTTGAGAACTGATGTGTTTGCACCATTCCTTTCAGCCTTTCCATCACTTCCCAATTTGAAATAGACTTCCCAGGCTGCTTTAACTGAGGAAGTGCCACACTGATGGTCATTTTTGTAATGGGCTTAAGGTATAGCCCATAAGGAGCACAAAGCTCCACTGCTTCTGTTGTGTCATGAACTATTGTAGCAGCTGCCATAGCTACAAAAAAGACAATAAGCATACAAGGGATAGTAGGCTTATCTGCGATTTAGACACTGACAGAAAGTGGTTCCTTTCTTAGAATAAATGATCATTTTAACAGTTTCCTGAAAGCAGCATTCAAAGGCTTAAGAACAAGTCCTCTGTTAAAATTTATCAAAACAATATATAGAGAGTCCACAACAAAATATTATGCTCTTTCCTAATCACACTGCACTTCTGTGCTCCAGCTGCAAGCAGAGAAACTTCAAAACTGTGTGATGGGTACTAAGAAGGAGTGTTTAAGAAGGAGAAACTGAAGATGCAGAGAAACAGCTGTAGTCTTTTGCTTCAAATTCATTGCAGGTTGTTTGATGCATCACAACTGAGATGAATTCGAGTGGATACAGAAACCAGAAATCTGTAAATTGAAACAAATGAATTAAGAATCTTACTTTCTTACTTTCCATCCTATTAAACCAAACACAGGATTATTTTTAGTTAATGAAGCACTGAAGAGCAGCAAACGCCTCAAAGCCAAAGTTACTATAAAATGATTTCTGGGAAAGTATTAAGTATAGCATGTAAATTATATATTTGCTAAGTAGAGCAAAATTTACAAACTATTGTTACACAGTGAGAATACATCCAACTGACAAGTACTGCAATCCTAACCCTGTCTATTCAGAGGTAAATCCTACTGAATTAAATGGGGCTTACTCTCAGGTAAATGGGGTTAGGACTACAGCCTAAGTTGATAATATTTTCATTAGCATTACCTGTATGAAACATAACAAGTTTCAGCAACCCTAACTTAGAAATTAACTACAACAGTTAAGATAAAAAGAGAATTTACTAAACTGTCATCCAAGTTAATACTATTTTGCTGTTTGTAAAAGGTGAATAAATATATTCTACTTTCAATTACTGTAACAATTAATTTAACACCATAAAATTAAATTATGCAACTACATAATTATGCAACTACATAATATGATTGCATGCTGGGGATTGCATGCTGGGGAAAGCAGGAGAATTTAAGGGAAAGCAGGAGAATTTAAGGGAAAGCAGGAGAATTTAAGCAGGAGAATTTAAGGAGAGTCATGCTGGCTCAGGGCAAAAAGCCTATCTAACCCAGCACTTTGTTTCCAACAGAAGCCAGCCAGATTGTCTCCTGGGAGCATGAAGGTGACAGCTACCTCCAGTTTGCTCCCAGTATTCAGTGCACACTCCCTAAAACACAAGGAAGAAGAAATTGGGCAATGAATCGGGTAGGCCCCACTTTTCAGGCTGGTGCTCAAGAAGGGTTCCAGGTCCGAAACAAAAAGACTGACCGCACAATATGCAACACAGGGAGTGTGTGTTGTACTAAGGCCAGCGAGAGAGACCTGGGTTCACATCCACCCCCACCTGGCCCTGGACTAGAAAACGGCTCTAGCCTGTCTCAGTGCTGCTGTGAGAATGAAACCAGAGGAAGGCTTATTGATGCAAACCCCCAAAATGTATTTTCTATGGCTAAGTTTTTACCTCTATCTTCAGTACATTTTTATTGCTACAGCTAGTGGCTGATGCAAATAAAGATTCTTCCCATTCTGACTCCAGAGGAAGGGCAGGGAAGCCTAGTGGCCTGAGCCCCTGGAAAGGAGGGCGCAGGTGAAAGGAGACTGGTGAAAGAAAGAAAGAAAGAAAGAAAGAAAGAAAGAAAGAAAGAAAGAAAGAAGACGTCGTCCTGGGGCTGCAGGCTTAGAAAAAGGAGCTGTTGGGGGGAAGGGGGGGCGATGAGAACTTGAGCAGAGGACATTCGCTTTTTTCGCAGGCGGGGCGGTGGGCTAAGTGCCACAACGGGCCCGAAGGCAGGCTGGCGTCTCCCGCACAGACACGCACCCAGGAAACGTGTCGGTCCTGACACACGCACAACAGCACACGCGCACTATGGGCGACTGGCTACAGGCGGAGCGGTGGGCGAGAGAAGGCACCTACCGCGCGCCCGGTCCTTGGCACATCTGGCCTCCGCCAAACTGAGGAGGAAGGACCAGCCCCGCGCCGCCGACGCCCGTTTTCTTCCTCCTCCTCCTCTCCAGGGTAACCCGCGGTCGCCTCTCTCTCTCCCTCTCTCTCGTCCGGCCTCCCGCGCACGCGCGCACCTCACCGGCCTTCCCACAGTGCCCAGCGCCACCAAAACAAAAGCACTTCCGCTTCCTCCGAGATAAACGAGGGCGAGCACGTAGGACGCCCGCTATAGAGAGAAGGGAATGCCCTTATAAGGGCTTGGTGCACACAGAGAGATGGCGAGCACGGAATGTAGAGGGACACGCGTGATGCGCACTTCAGGTTTCAAGACGGCGAGGGAAAAGTTTTCTGAGTTGCTCGCGGGTCGGCGAGCATATATTCTCTGCATATATGCGGTAGAGAAGGAGGAATAATTTTGGGTAGCTAGAGCTTCAGTTGCAGTGTGATGCGTGTTTTGTCTTGGGATTATTAATTAAAAAAAATATCAGTCTCAGGTCTCATCTTACAGAGTCATAGAATTGGAAGAGGGTCCGAGGGTCATCTAGTCCAACCCCCTGCAATGCAAGAATCTCAGCATCCCATTTGAAAGCAGCCCGGACCCTGCTTGGCTTTGCAAATGTGCTAGCAATTTTATTGCTTCTCCACTTCAACTTTGTATGTCCCTCAGCCAGCCTGACGCACAATACAGTATTAACAGCGGGCTATGATCTTGCTTTTCTTTAATTCTCAATCATACCGTTCTCTAAATTTGAAGCATCGTGGCAATGGATCGCGTTTGCTTTAGAATTTGCACCGGTGGGACTATTATTAGTTTTAAGCCATTCATACAAAGCAAGACCGCAATTAAAAGGGATACGGGTGCCTTTTTTGCTGCTAGTAGTCTGCGACTTTTTGATTCTGAGTGAGTGGGATCGCGCTGGTGTCACAGCTGCGATATATAAATAAATGTAAGTTAAAAAAAACAACAACACGACTCCCTAGATTCAAATATCGTATTCTAATCGATGGGAATTTGTCACTTCCAAGGAAAGCTGCAAGAATGATTTTTCCAAAGTTAGACCAGGTATTCCTCCTGTTGAGGCAAAGATACGTTACAAATATTCTTAAAATACTGTATATAAATCTATGGAACTAAGATCATAGAGTTTAAAAAGAATTGGGCTTCCCAACCGTAGAAAAATCTCTGTCTTCCTGGCGTTACATCTTTAAAGGTGGGCTGCCATCTAGTGGTTCAGTGCGAATTTTCAACGTATCATGTCAAGCGAAGGAAAAGACGTTGAGACTACTTTGTTCTTGTTTTAAAATTTCCTATTGACCAGATAGTGGGTTTTTAAAAGAAAACTAGACAATTTTTTATGTGAGAGAGCTGAGTTGTGATAAATTCAGCAGCCAACTCCACATAAAATCTGACCCATGTTGACCGTGACATACAGCAGTGTCAACATACATCGCACTGAATAAGGGTGTACTTACTTAATTTTATTTCTAATTATATTTCACTTTCTTCCAAGGAGATCAAGGTGGCATACATGATTATCTTCTACAACAGTTCTGTGAGGTAGGCTAGGCCAGAGCTTTCCAAACTTTTCATGTTGGTGACACACCTTTTTAGACCTGTATCACTCGTGACACAGTAGTTCAGTTTTACTAGCAGACCGGAGGTTATACTCAGTGGCGTAGCGTGGGTTGTCAGCACCCAGGGCAAGGCAAGTAATTTGCGCGCCCCCCTGCACTGTCCCTCCCCCAGATAGTCCCTCGCTCTCTCTCCGCACCGCACCGCACGCCTGGCACCCTCCCCTCCACAGTGGGCGGCGACCCGGCGGCTCGGATCGGATTCGCACAGCCAGCACTGCAGTGAGAGAGAGTGAGTGAGCCAGGTAAGGGCAGAGAGCTGCGAGTGCGAGCGCCCCCCCTGCACCCCCCACGCTACGCCACTAGTTATACTAACTCCTTTTCAGCCTCTGGAGGAATGCAAGGAGCATTTGTGCGACACACCTACACACTGCAGCCAACACACAAACGTGCCGCAACACACAGTTTGGAGAGCTCTGGGCTAGGCTGACAGATGGTGGCCGGCTTAACGTCACCCAATGAGCTTCATGGCTGAGTGGGGATTTGAAGCCCGGTCTTATTCCATGTGTGTGCTTTCATATGCTTTAATTGCTGTGTTTGGACCATTAAGACCAGCATGGTGCTTTTCATTATATGACAGCTCATAAGTAAACTTGCAAGCTGTTTCCACTGACCAGTATTAGTTTTGCTGAAATGGCGAAACTAACTGGAAAGCTCAGAAATCAAGATGGCAAGAAATTTAAAAAAGAATGGGAAATGTTTATTATGTGTTTACAAAAGTATTGTAAACAAGTTAATACATTGGCAGGATTTTAAGAAATAATACAGGAAAGTTGAGGTAGAAAAATAATTTCAAGTAGAAATGATATGCAGTTGAAAAGGAAATTTAAGGAACCCGGGGGTGTGGGGGGGGAGGGAAGTCAAGAGATTCCCTTTGGATTTGATATTGTTTTTGTGTATATTTTTCTTTGGTTGTGGTTGTTTGTTTTTTTATTTTTGTTATTTCTGTTGAAAATTTAATTAAAATATTATTTTAAAAACAAACAAACCAGTATTAGTTTGGATGATGTATATTGAATATAATAAAGGCCTCATTAAGGGAAGTTGTGCTCCATTTGCTTAGAAAGTGAAAGCACTACTGAAGTCCCTTCCTTAGATCCTTATGATCAAGGTGACTAAAGGACAGAGTCTAGCCTTCCTTTCCTAGACCAAATGGTTTAGCAGACTGTGGCCTGCCCATGGTGTCTATTTCTTTCTCATATGCAGGTCATCAAGCAAGTATGTAGATAACAAAAAGCTTAAATCAGTTCAGACTCATTTCCCAAGAAGAATAGACTATTCTAGTTCCCCATGAGGAACGGCTAAGGGAGCTGGGCATGTTTAGCCTGGAGAAGAGGAGGTTAAGGGGTGATATGATAGCCATGTTCAAATATATAAAAGGATGTCACATAGAGGAGGGAGAAAAGTTGTTTTCTGCTGCTCCAGAGAAGTGGACACGGAGCAATTGATCCAAACTACAAGAAAGAAGATTCCACCTAAACATTAGGAAGAACTTCCTGACAGTAAGAGCTGTTCGACAGTGGAATTTGCTGCCAAGGAGTGTGGTGGAGTCTCCTTCTTTGGAGGTCTTTAAGCAGAGGCTTGACAACCATATGTCAGGAGTGCTCTGATGGTGTTTCCTGCTTGGCAGGGGGTTGGACTCGATGGCCCTTGTGGTCTCTTCCAACTCTATGATTCTATGATTCTATCTTACAATTATTCCTTTGCAAATAAAATTCTTGCCAGACTACATCTGTCTCTGATTGTGTGTGCTTTTTAAAAACCAAATTGTACAAAAATTGCTCTGTCCACAAGCTCTGACTTCACCCCCCACCCTATTTAAAAAAAATACTGTCCAGATAGTTGAGAATGGCTTGCCACTTGCTTCACTCTTTAACATAGTTTTTCAGTTACCTGGGAGTAAGTTCCATTTGACATAATAGGACTTACATTTTAGTAAACCCCATTGAACAAGCATATGGCTGATTATATTGTATGTTGTTAAATACACCATTCAGTAAAACTAATTTATTACATTAGAACTCCACTAGAGGAAACTGTCCCCTTCATGGATCACTGCCTTGCCGTGGCGAAGGGGCTTGAAGAACTCAGAGAAACTATGAACTATGCCGAGCAGGGCACACAAGATGAACAGGTCATAGTGGAGAGTTTGGACCAAACGTGATCCACCTGGAGCAGGAACCGGCAAGCCACTCCAGTATCCCTGCCAAGAAAACTCCATGGACAAAGACAACAGGCATATAAAAGATATGACGCTGGAAGATGAGCCCCTCAGGTCGGAAGGCGTCCAACATGCTACTGGGGAAGAGCGGAGGACAAGTACAAGTAGATCCAGAGCTGATGAAGCGGCTGGGCCAAAGCCGAAAGGACGCTCAGTTGCGGATATGCATGGAAGCGAAAGGAAAGTCCAATGCTGTAAAGAAAAATATTGCATAGGAACCTGGAATGTAAGAACCATGAACCTGGGTAAGTTGGATGTGGTCAAAAATGAGATGGCAAGAATAAACATTGACATCCTGGGCATCAGTGAACTAAAATGGACGGGAATGGGCGAATTCAGTTCGGATGACTATCATGTCTACTACTGTGGGCAAGAAACCCGTAAAAGAAATGGAGTGGCCCTCATAGTCAACAAAAGAGTGGCGAAAGCTGTACTGGGATGCAATCTCAAAAATGATAGAATGATCTCGATACGAATCCAAGGCAGACCTTTTAACATCACAGTAATCCAAGTTTATGCACCAACTACTGGTGCTGAAGAAACTGAAATTGACCAATTCTATGAAGACTTACAACACCTTATAGAAGTGACACCAAAGAAGGATGTTCTTCTCATTATAGGGGATTGGAATGCTAAAGTAGGGAATCAAGAGATAAAAGGAACAACTGGCAAATTTGGTCTTGGAATTCAAAACGAAGCAGGGCAAAGGCTAATAGAGTTCTGTCAAGAGAACAAGCTGGTCATCACAAACACTCTTTTCCAACAACACAAGAGACGACTCTACACATGGACATCACCAGATGGGCAGCATCGAAATCAGATTGATTATATTCTCTGCAGCCAAAGATGGAGAAGCTCTATACAGTCAGCAAAAACAAGACCTGGAGCTGACTGTGGCTCAGATCATCAGCTTCTTATAGCAAAATTCAAGCTTAAACTGAAGAAAGTAGGAAAAACCACTGGGCCGGTAAGATACAATCTAAACCAAATCCCTTATGAATACACAGTGGAAGTGAGGAACAGGTTTAAGGATTTAGATTTGCTGGACAGAGTGCCTGAAGAACTATGGATTGAGGCTCGCAACATTATACAGGAGGCAGCAACGAAAACCATCCCAATGAAAAGGAAATGCAAGAAAGCAAAGTGGCTGTCCAATGAGGCCTTACAAATAGCGGAGGAGAGAAGGCAAGCAAAATGCGAGGGAGATAGAGAAAGATACAGGAAATTGAATGCAGAATTCCAAAAAATAGCAAGGAGAGATAAGAAGGCCTTCTTAAATGAGCAATGCAAAGAAATAGAGGAAAACAACAGAATGGGAAGAACCAGAGATCTGTTCAAGAAAATTGGAGATATGAAAGGAACATTTCGTTCAAAGATTACCATAATAAAGGACAAAAGTGGTAAGGACCTAACAGAAGCAGAAGACATCAAGAAGAGGTGGCAAGAATACACAGAGGAACTATACCAGAAAGATATGGATGTCTCGTACACCCCAGGTAGTGTGGTTGCTGACCTTGAGCCAGACATCCTGGAGGGTGAAGTCAAATGGGCCTTAGAAAGCATTGCAAATAACAAGGCCAGTGGAAGTGATGGTATTCCAGCTGAACTATTTAAAATTTTAAAAGATGATGCTGTTAAGGTGCTACACTCAATATGCCAGCAAGTTTGGAAAACTCAGCAGTGGCCAGAAGATTGGAGAAGGTCAGTCTACATCCCAATCCCAAAGAAGGGCAGTGCTAAAGAATGCTCCAACTACCGCACAATTGCACTCATTTCACACGCCAGCAAGGTTATGCTTAAAATTCTTCAAGGAAGGCTCAAGCAGTATGTGGACCGAGAACTCCCAGAAGTGCAAGCTGGATTTAGAAGAGGCAGGGGAACCAGAGACCAAATTGCAAACATGCGCTGGATTATGGAGAAAGCTAGAGAGTTCCAGAAAGACATCTACTTTTGCTTCATTGACTATGCAAAAGCCTTTGACTGTGTCGATCACAGCAAACTATGGCAAGTTCTTAAAGAAATGGGAGTGCCTGATCACCTCATCTGTCTCCTGAGAAATCTCTATGTGGGACAAGAAGCTACAGTTAGAACTGGATATGGAACAACTGATTGGTTCAAAATTGGGAAAGGAGTACGACAAGGCTGTATTTTGTCTCCCTGCTTATTTAACTTATATGCAGAATTCATCATGCGAAAGGCTGGGCTGGATGAATCCCTAGCCGGAATTAAGATTGCCGGAAGAAATATCAACAACCTCAGATATGCAGATGACACAACCTTGATGGCAGAAAGTGAGGAGGAATTAAAAAACCTTTTATTGAGGGTGAAAGAGGAGAGCACAAAATATGGTCTGAAGCTCAACATCAAAAAAACGAAGATCATGGCCACTGGTCCCATCACCTCCTGGCAAATAGAAGGGGAGGAAATGGAGGCAGTGAGAGATTTTACTTTCTTGGGCTCCATGATCACTGCAGATGGTGACAGCAGCCACGAAATTAAGAGACGCCTGCTTCTTGGGAGGAAAGCAATGGCAAACCTAGATAGCATTTTAAAGAGTAGAGACATCACCTTGCCAACAAAGGTCCGTATAGTAAAAGCTATGGTTTTCCCAGTAGTGATGTATGGAAGTGAGAGCTGGACCATAAAGAAGGCTGATCGCCGAAGAATTGACACTTTTGAATTATGGTGCTGGAGGAGACTCTTGAGAGTCCCATGGACTGCAAGAAGATCAAACGCATCCATTCTTAAGGAAATCAGCCCTGAGTGCTCACTGGAAGGACAGATCGTGAAGCTGAGGCTCCAATACTTTGGCCACCTCATGAGAAGAGAAGACTCACTGGAAAAGACCCTGATGTTGGGAAAGATGGAGGGCACAAGGAGAAGAGGACGACAGAGGACGAGATGGTTAGACAGTGTTCTCGAAGCTACAAACATGAATCTGACCAAACTGCGGGTGGCAGTGGAAGACAGAAGTGCCTGGCGTGCTCTGGTCCATGGGGTCACGAAGAGTCGGACACGACTGAACGACTAAACAACAACAGAGGAAACTGTTTCCATGAGATTAAGCTTTGAGGAAATCTTAACTTCTTGAAGCTGTTTCATAGTCTTAGACTCAATTTACAGTTGGCAAAGGAAACATTCAAAAAAGAGAAATAGGTCTATCAATGGTTATTACCTGTGACAGCTAAATGTCATATAGTCAATAGTAGCATATCTCTCAGTACCGTCAATAGATAGAAAGCAAAATTCTTGAATTGAACCTCCTTCCTTTGTTTCGTCTGTGTTACATTTTAGATTGCAATCTACTCAGGGCAGCAACCTGTTTTGCTGTGCAGCGCTATACTTGTCTACTCAGAAGTAGGGTCATGAAAAGGTCTGCAGAATAGGAGAGGATGGTAGCTTCAGAATTGGGTGGAAGGTGGAAAAGGTGCAAAGAAGTTGCAATGTGTGGGACGAAGAAGATGCTGGATTGTACAAAAGGAGGAGGTAAAAACAAGCAAAATGGAGCTGGAAAACAAAAAAAGAGAAGCAGTGTCAGAATAAGGGGTTGGGAAGGTGAAAAGTGAGCTGAGTAATTGCATGGGGTGGGAAGAGGAAGTTAATGTGGGGAAAAGGTAGGGTGGCTGGCGAGCAGAGGAAGCAGGGGTGCAGCCCCTAGTTATAAATACAATTCAAGTCCATTGCTAAAATTGCCACTTTTCCGGGTTTATCCAGCTCCCACTGGTTCTTTAGAAGTTAAATCTAGTTTGTCAAGTACAGTATGTTGAAAGATGTCAGAACACCACTATTTCCCTCACAAAAGCACAATATAGATCTCTGTCAGCAACTATTAGGGAACGTTCACTAAAAATTGTGGCAAGATTTTTGAGTGACGCCATGAAATTACATCACCATTAAGAGCCATTTTCGTACCTCATGATGTCTGGAAAGTTTTATCCTAAAGTATATCGAAACAAAATAAAAAATACCTTCCAGTAGCACCTTAGAGACCAACTATGTTTGTTATTGGTATGAGCTTTTGTGTGCATGCACACTTCTTCAGATACGTATCTGAAGAAGTGTGCATGCACACAAAAGCTCATACCAGTGACATACCACATGAAAGTTCATACCAATAACAAACTTAGTTGGTCTCTAAGGTGCTGCTTGAAGGATTTTTTAAATTTTGTTTCGACTATGGTAGACCAACACGGCTATCTACCTGTATCTCTTACTGTGTTTCGTTAACTGTGTTGTGTTCTGATCCACGTATATAATTTACTTTTTCTATGCCAATAAAGGAGATGATTGATTGATTGATTGGGGAAAATGTACATTAATGGTATTTAACACTGAGGTATCTATCATATATAAAGCCCAATAGCTCTCTGTTATGTTGGCAAGGGTGCCAAATTATAGGTACATACAAACATCTGTGGTGGAAACGTCGACAAATTTTTGAAGGAAGCTTCTACAGAGATCAGATTACAGCTCAGACAATTCCAATAACCCCAGTTTTAGACTTACTGTATATACTTAGACTGTATATACTTCAGATATGGACCAATTAAAAAGTAAGGAATTAATACAGTGGTGCCTCGCAAGACGAAATTAATTCGTTCTACGAGTTTTTTCGTCTTGCGACGCACCACTGTGTATTGACGGTTTCCAGTAGGAATGCATTGGCGGTTTTAAAAAAAGGCGCAAGACGTTTCGTCTTGCGAAGCAAGCCCATCGGGAAATCCTTCTTGCGAAGCAACTCAGAAAACGAAAAACTCTTTCGTCTTGCGAGTTTTTCGTCTTCCGAGGCATTCGTCTTGCGAGGTACCACTGTAACACATTTAGTAATAGCAGTTAGAACAGTAATAGCCAGCACTTAGAAAACCTTGCAATTAATGAATATTGATCACTGGTGTAAAATAGTCTGGCAAAAAGCCATAATGGAAAATATATTGCAAAAAAATAAAAATGAAGGTGGCAAGGGGAGAGAGAAAAACGATACTGTTTTTTACACTGTGTAATATGGTTTTATTAAATATACAAATGAAACAATACATGGATGAGAAATACCTACAGCATATTGCAATATGGCATACATGAGCAGGCACTGCTCATTAGCTCACTTCTACAGTTCTATTTTCTGAGTTGATTTATTGAAGAATTCATTGAACTGGTTTACTGTAATAACTTTATTATTATGTACTGTAAAACAATATGTTTAGTATTTACCCTCCCCCATGGCCCATTTTTTTGTCAGCTGTGTCATGTTTCATGATTTATGTGTGTACAATTTTGTAAAGGAAGAATATATATACACAGAGAGAGATTTTTTAAAAAAACAACGGTGTATAAAATTTATGAAATAAAGAATACATGACTGTGCTGTATTACCACTCCTCTTTCCTACCACTTCACAGCCATACCCTGCTCACACCTAATGCATGCGAAGTCTGGGCCACTGCAGTCACCATTTTTCCTTGTGTCCCTGCAACATCCTGGGTGCTTTTCTGCCACCTTTACTGATGCAATGGCCTTTCACTTAATCCTATATGCTTCATTTTTGCCTTGCACACTAGTGGACTGTGCCTCTCATTTTAGCTGTTGGGAAGTGAAGGGGTGGGGAAAGAGACCACAACCAGTTGGGAATGCCCCGGCCACTGAGTGCATTATTATTCAGAGTGCCGTCAGACCACCATGGAAATATAGACAATTTGTAACATTGCTCAAGTTCTGCTTTTGGGGTAATGTTTGAAGAAATGCAGTATCCTTACAACTTTCTTCAGAGTTCATTTCTGAGCATTTTGGCACACTGTATTGAATGAAGGTATTAATTGCAGATCTGAATAATTTGCAACTTCCAAACCAAACACAGCCTAGCAGACTTAATATTATGGCCTGCTCGATGGCTGGCAACTCCTCTCTTTTTTTCAGTTCTCAACAGGCAACACCAGGAGGCTGTTTAGGCCCTTGGTAGCTTGTAGTCCAGTGGTGTACAGGGTTGATTTAGTTGGCTTGGGAGCAGCCCTATTCCCAAAGGTAGAAGGCAAACATCCGTCTAATGTTGCCCCCATTAAACCCCTTTCCTTGTGTTTTTAAATTGCTTTAACCAGGGCTCTTTTTCAGCTAAAACTCATACTCAGTTCCAGTACCTCTCAGGTGGGTGCCATTGCTATTAAAAGAGAACAAGGGAGATGTTCATAGTGGGTTCTGGCACCTCTTTTTCTCGAAAAAAAAAATAGCACTGTAACCTGTCCTGGGATGTAAGAAATCTAATGCAATAAATATATTGACATTGCAAGGAAGCTGGTGGCTCAAACACCAGTATATCACAGAATCACAGATTTGTAGAGTTGGAAGGGAGAGTGGGGGTCATCTAGTCCAACCCCCTGCAGTGGAGAAATCTTTCACCCAGCATGGGACTTGGATCCATGACTCTGAGATTAAGAGTCTCATACTCCACCAATTAACAAAATGTGGTCTGTACTAACAAGGAAAAACTTGACACACCATCTACAGATATTAAGAGGAACACCTGAAGCGAGACTCCATGTAGTCTTGCGAAGACTGTGGTGTCTTTCTGATATATGGTTTATTTACACATGCATACAACCTGAGCTTGCGATAGCGGGGGCTCACAGCATTAACACCCCACAAGTTTCTCCCATTGCCAAAGCAGCCTTACATCAAAAAGAAATCCGCCATGGCTCTCTGACCGTCTGCTGCATTTTTACAGACGGCCACTTATTCTCGCAGTGCTCACATTCCAGCCAACTGCAATCCTAAGCAACTACTCTCCTTCCAACCCTGGTCTTTGTCCTGCTAACTAACTCAGAGCTGGAGGAGGGGCTCCTCCCATTTTTCCATCAGGCACAGAGCCCCTCTCCATAGCTTTCATAATGGACCATTGCCTTTCCTTTGACTTTGGACAATAGCTGATCTCCCAGGTGATTTCCTGAACACAGGAAGCTGGGTTGACCTGTATTTTAACACTTTGCTAAATCAAATATCCGGCATCCGAGAATTAGAAGGGGGTTCCAGGCAGTCCACAAACTCATAGCAATACTAAGGGACAAAGCAAAAAATGACAGGGGTAATTGGGCGTAGTTATTTCCGCTTTTTGGGGGGGGTTTTGCTTTTTTGTGTGTGTTCTTTTTAAAAACAAACTTGAACCATGAGGATAGAAGATCCTGTTCTCCATGCAATATGTGTTATTTTTGTGCGCAAAAGCATGAGCATGAAAAGGAAGTAGGTGTTGCAATATACTCTCTGGAGCCAGCGTCCAGACACTTGAGACAAAATTTGAACCTCAAACCTTCACAGCGGCAGATGTGAATGAATAAACAGGTAAACTAATTGGTTTTTTTCCCTTTTTAAAAAAAGGTAACGGAAGAAGCAATCATTTTTACTAACAGGCTTAATTTATTATACAGTATTAGTTTTGACTGCTATTTCTTTTTTAAAAAACTATTTACGTGTAGTGTATTTACGATTAAGTGTATTGCAAAGTCTAGCTCTGTTACTCAGAAAGCTGCTTTGGATGGAATTCAGTTGCAAAGTTATTTAACTAGAAGGAGAGCATTGAACATTGAAGGAATATAAAAGATGAGTACTTATATGTTTTGAACATATTTAGTGTATGTGCTTCTGGGTAAGGGGTTTCTGTGTGTAGCAGTAGTAGTAACAGGCTAGTATATATGTATTTATATGTATGCGGGCATCTGGATGCTTGTGAATTTTTACCAGACACAAATTTACCATCCACTTGGGTCAATTTCATTCCCAGAGTAAATAGCTCTTCCATACATTAGCAAGCATTTTGCATTAACTGTGATAATTTCACTCATTAACATGACAAATTCTCTTTGAGAAAGTATGCCTTTTTGAGAACAGAATTTCTCAACACTATACAGTGGTACCTCGGGTTACAAACACTTCAGGTTGCAAACACTTCAGGTTACAAACTCCCCTAACCTTGGGTTGAGAACTTTGCTCCAGGATGAGAATGGAAATTGTGTGCCGGCAGCGCAGCAGGAGCGGGAGGCTCCATTAGCGAAAGCGCGCCTCAGGTTAAGAATGGTTTCAGGTTAAGAATGGACCTCCAGAACGAATTAAGTTTGTAACCCGAGGTACCACTGTACTGCAGGTTTAAGGACCTTAGATAATTTCTGTCAGTCTAAGGAAACATAATAATTTTCCTAAACCCCACCACCTAGCAAGATCTCTGAATATTTATATGCATTGGATAATAGTTATTGTGCCCCTCCCACAGTTTTAAAAGCATCCCAAAAGTATGCTAGATTTTTTCTTTTTTAAAGAGCTTATTTGAAATTCAGGGGGGTGTTTGGGGAAGAACAGTTAATAATACAAATGAGGTCAATGGACATTCATTACCTCTAGTTTACATGTCCCAGAGAAAGATTCTGATTGGCAGGAAAGGATCTCCCATGAGCCTTTGCAGTAATCCTGAGGTGCACAAGCTTACTAATTGTTATGTGGGCATCTTAGCCCTCCAATGCAACTCACCTTTAAATACAGCATGGGGTTTGGTAGTTGTTCTCTCCACACACCCAGTTCATCAGGAACTTGGAATTGGATTGGATGGGCTTCCTCTGTCTACCTGACCAAAGAAGATGTCTTGCCAGGCGTATCAGTGGATTGGTTTTATTTCACACTGTTTAATTTATACCAGGAGTCCATAAGATTAATCTTCCCAATCAGAATGACATGCAATCCTGGGGAGGGAAGAAGAGGAGAACAGGCAGCCATCTCTTGCAGTTGGCTCACTAACTGGCTTATTAAACTTAGCCTGTAAGAAGGCAAAAGCCTCTCACCACCATGTTTGCTCCGAGCCTCCTTTTGTGTGTGATTGGGAAGGCACTGGTGGGTTGGTGGTTTTACAGGGGAAAGATATCTGGAAGATTGTGACTAGTGGTGTGGCTGTCACTTCTGTAGGGCTGCCCCATATCCATAGTCAGGGTTTACCCTACCAATAGGCAACGTGATGTGAGTACCTCAGGCAGCAGATGCTGGGGGGAGGGCAACGTAGTATCTGTTCCTCCTGACCCATAACCATTTTCCTTTATTAGAGGATAAAGCGGTGTGTGAACCATGCGGCTTGTCCTCTGCTACCTAAGCTAGCCTGCTGCCCTCAGGCGCAAAGGTGGATGCTGTCCTGTCACCAGTGCTGAAATGAGATTCAGTGGCCAGCCCGCTCATCTTCTATATATGGAATGGTGTAAAGGGGGTGCTATTTGATAGGCCTGACCCTATCAATGCTTGATGTAGGGACACCATGTGGAAGGTTGAATGACATGAGGGAGGTACACACATCCCTCCCATTCATGATTCATGAGCGTTGGCAGGCATGTATCTTATTTTTATTTGTTTTATTAAAATATCGACATCTCACTTTACAGCGTCCTCACCATGGTGTTACCCTGGCACTGAACATGTAGGTGGAATTACTTCTCAAGGGTGCATGTTGGCACGCAAGGCTGGCATGTACAATCCTACTCCCACCATGTATTTATGAATGCAATATGTGAGATGGGCATGTGCTACTCATGGCAGTGCCATCAGCTCCCAGAGAGCTACTGGAATTGAAGCAAAGCTCTGGTATTGTTCAATTCTTCATGGATTACTAATTTCTTTCCAGGTGTAATTCAGAAGAAAATGGTCTTGAGCTTTTCAAGCCCCAAATGGTCTAGGACTGGGATATCTCATGGACTATCTTGAGCTATCCTCCTGCAGAAACCCCCGCAAGTAACTCAGATCAACTGTTCCACTGCCATTTGATGCACACCAGGTGAGCACAAGAGGCAGCTTTTTCAGCCATGGAATCTGGGCTATGGAATGTCTTCTCCAAGAAGGCCCACTTGGTTCCATCACTGCAGGCCCTTGAATTTTAAAGGTGCTGCTTATATATGGGTACAGCTTATATTCGGGCCAACACGGTATTATTATGGAATAGGATGTCCCTATTTTCATAGGAGAAATGTTGGAAGAAATGAGATCTGCCCTCTGAAATGGAATGCTTCTCCCTTCTTAAAGGTTGTGGTGGCTCTACCAATGGCCTTAGCTGTTAGTCATTTGAACACAGGTCACGGGGATATATTTTTTGTGCACACTCAACACTTGTAGCATTTGCAGACTCACACAAGAAGCAACTCTCAGCATAAAGCATATAAGAAAACACTTCACAACAGGAAGTGCGTGAGTGGGCCAAGAATTTCTTCAACCTCCTCTCAGGGAGCTTTTAGAGTCTCTGGAAGCAGGGCTCCCTCTTCTTTTCTTGGTTACAAAACAGCAGTGAGGAAAGACGGTCATGAAAGGAAACGTATTTCACAAGAAGTGAGTTCCTGCAAGTGAAACATACAACAGGAAAGCAAAAGCAAAGAAAACTGGGTTTATTTCCTGACTTCATCATGTCTGCAGCTACTCACCCAAACTGCTCTCATCAGTAAATACATGGTGAAAAGACAGCAAGCTGCAAAAAATGTTTGCCCCCATTCCCCCCTCTCTCTTGTGTACTCCTTGACCTCTGTATTAGCTAAAATAGCCAGCATACATTCCTGTGTATTAATCCAAAATAATACGATTCTCTTGTTTTTAGAAGCATACGTGGATCTCCAGTGTAAAATGACCGTGAGGCTGAACTTTAGGAAACAAAAAAGAAATAGTCTTCCCTACACAGCTTTCTAGCTCAGTGAACCTATGAAATATGTACATCAGGACAGAGGAAATAGTATGCTTCTACTTCTTTGGATGATCTGAGACCAGGGCTTAATTAATATTATAAATGAGTCACTTAAGAGATTTCACGTGGCCTGTTAGCAACAGGTTTTTAAAAAATGTAACAGATTTTCTCTGGAAAGCGACAATCCGAATTAAAGGCACATGGTGGGGAAATATAAGCTGTGAACGCATAAGAATGCAGTGTCATGTGAACAATGGAGAAAAACAACAACTTGCAAGCATGAGGTGTGCCAATCCCATTATGAACACCCATCTAGAAGCACCCTGCTCTTAAAATGGTTTCTGGTGATAATTAGCAATAAAATTTCTGAGCGTCTATTTATTTTTTTAAAATAAAATAAAATGCTGGAACTATTTATGGAAAGGAAAATCCTACACAATATAGGAAAGGGCACCTCTTGTGTGTAGAAGAGTTCTTATTTTATTGTTTTATTTTATTTGGCAAATGTAGCTCTTCATGGCATAGCATTGGGTGAATGAGAAAAGTTGCACCCACTACCAAAAGAACATGATTCTCGTCCTCTGTCAGCTCAGCTTAGATGCAGCCTCATGTTGCTGAACCTTATTAACTTCTGTAGGTGAGGATACACGTAACTGATTCATGTATGATAATAATCAAGTGTTCCTTTGGTGACAGTCCCTATAACTTCACAAACACTAAGCAAGCCTTCAGCTTTGTGCCGCATTTTCCATAGCCCCTGGCTCATATATATCAATACGTAGTCTGAAGCATCATCCACGTTTCAGGTTTACCTTCTCCTGAGCAAGTCACAATAATCCTACTGAGAGATTGTGGTGTTAATTAGGATTAGAGAACTGACCAGTTGGCTATCATGGTTGAATAACACAAACTATTCCACCTGGTCCCAACAGCACGGCATAATGGCAGAAAGTACCCATGTAAATCTAGAGAAAGGTAGGCAGTGTGGACTTGTATATGATCCCTGTAATATAATGCTTTGCCCCATCTAACTTCAGGCATTTGCTGCTGAATTTGTCGGTTCCACAGCAGCAGATGTTGCCTCTCCTCTCTTGTGGAGCTGCATGTTTTTGTGCCACCTCCTGTCCATCGTCTGCAACTGCATCAGGCATCCAATTTCTCCCTATGTCATTTGCATGTTGGGGCAAACCAGATGTGATGCCATGAAGTGTGAAAATACCCAGTGTTTATTAGTAAAATGGTCCACTGCACTAATCCACTATCCCTAATGGTTATGAGCTTTTGTGGTATTTACTTTTTACATGCTTTTAGGTATCCATTTTTTAAAAAAACAAAACACCACATTTGTGTAATAGACAGAGGTTAAAGTACATATATTACCATACTGCTTGCTTACAATGAAGGATGTTACATATACGTTTCCTTTTTAAATCTAGAACTAAGACTCCACCAGCTTTCAGTTCTTTTCAGAAGAAGGATGCCTCAAGATATGCCACTCATCCCAACATCGAAAGTCTTGTTCCCTCCTGCAAGGCTTGTGTCAGAAGACACATGTGAGATGCTTCGAAGCTATGCACTCCAGGTCACTTTGTCTACCATCTTCTCAGTTATTGCCTGCATCAGCATCCCACTCAACCTCATCTGCTTGTGGTTCCTGTGTCGGTATTCGAGGCCTTGGACTCCCACCATTGTGTTGTGCATCAATCTGGCCCTTGCTGATTTTGTCTACAGCATGATCCTCCCCTTTCAAATAGTTTACCATATACGGGGAAACAACTGGCCCTTTGAGGATGCTCTGTGCCGTATTGTCACCGTTCTGTCCTATGGTAATGTGCACTGTTCCCTTTTGACCATGATGTGCATCAGCATTGAGCGCTACCTGGGAATCGTCCACCCTTTGCGCTACAAAGCCATGAAATCCATGCGAACTTCTGTCCTGACATGCGCCCTCATTTGGGTGTTTGTCTTACTGCCCCTCGTCCCGCTCATGAAGACCAACCTAACGATTCGTGTGCAAAACCTGGATATAATCACCTGCTTTGATGTTTTGCCTAAAGAGATGTTTGACGACAAGCCAGAACGCTTCATCGCTTACTTTGCCTCTCTGATATTTTTCTTCTTTTTCCTACCTCTGCTCATCATGGGGTTTTGCTACTTCTCAATCATCATAACACTTCTCCACTCCCCTTCTACCCAACTCAGAGAAACTAAGAAGCAGACTGTCTGTTTGATAATAGTGTTGCTACTTGTGATCACGGTTTGTTACTTGCCTCACATTATCATGTCAATTATCCATTACGTCTTCACTCTTCAGGGGAAAAAAGCATTTTATTTTGAATATAAAATTTCATTTGCAGTAGCCACCATCAATTGCTGCCTTGACCCATTGGTTTATTACTTTGGCTCCAAAGAGTTCCGGCGAAAGATACAGAAGAAGCTCTGCAGATGCGTAACTGTGGGGGTCAGTGAAAATACTCCAATCTTTTCAGAGCATGATATCCAAATAACACCAATGCAAAAAGTATTGAATAGATAGTCTGTATTGCTCTGGAATGTAATAAACGTTACCAGGAGCTAATTCATTGCAGAACCTCAACTGCCAAGTTACACAGAACTATTTTGCCAAACGTTTCTGGAAGATCAAATGGACTACAATTATCACACATGATTCTATTTCTTTTGAGTAAAGGCAACTGATGTTAGACTGGTGCAGCTGAAAGACACCTGTCTTATTAAGAGACACCTGCAAATGTAGCATGAGGAGGAAAGCATGTATTTAACCACTTTTGACTATGCAGAATTTATGGAACAAATGTTAATAGAAATATTTGGTTGAATGGAAACAGACATTTGTTAAGACTTCCTTCCTTAAATGTCACAAATTACCTGTGCCACTAAGTCACAAAAGAATGCAACTACCTGGAGTACAGATTCTCAGTAATTAGAATGATCTTGTAATTTGTTCTTTGTTATTGATGTTGATCTGACAAAGCTTTGTATGGACAAATCTTGCTATGCTGTGTGAGCACCTGACGTGGTGCTTGCCATCTCAGGTAACAATATTGTTGCAAGTGCCATTCTTAAATACTACATCCATATAGTTTTAATAAAAGAATGTTTATTGTGTCTGCATTCCAATTTTAAGTTAATGTTCTTCTTTGCTGTCTTTGGAATATTCAAATCTGGGATAACCATGAGAGATCAGGGTCAATTTACACAACCGGCAGAATCAACTGACAAAACTGTTCCTGAACCATATTATTGCTATGGAATGAGATAGGGTGGAATCTGAATATTGTAGAGAAAGGCAACAATTTCTTGGAGGAGTTCTGTGCTGAACTCACTTAAATGCTAATTGTTTGCTAAAAGGTTTGAGCCCAGCACACAGGCTTCAATTTGTGAACAGTTACTAATTCTGTTTGGATAACTTCAGGCTTTTTCTCACCTGTCTCTTATTTTGTTACCCATGCTCCATTTGCTTGGTAGTCCTGTCATGTAGATGGTCTTCATCAGTATGGGCCAGGGGCTGATGAATAGCAGCCTGGCCTTCAGCATTGCCTAGATACAAGACTTCCTGGGAACCACATGTAAGCTGCACTGAGTTCCCTGGAGGGAAAAGCAGGTTATAGATATTATAAATAACAACCAGACATACCTCTAAATGTATATGAGGCATGAAAGCCATTTCAGTAGTGGACAGTCATGTATGTTATATCAACCAAGCCTTGTGTTTCATTGTGATTCTTTTTATGTATTTATAGCATTTTTACCCCACTCTTCAACCACAAAGGCTCTGAGAGTGTGGTCCTCAGGCTTATAATCCAGAAGACATGACTAGAACCTGGGGCAGAAATTCAATTCAGTTTGCATTTAAAGGTGAACGTACCTAATTCACACTTTATGAAACCTACATAAACTGAGACAATACATGAAACACAACCATCTATCAAAATTTGCAATACAGTTCTCCAACCAAGTAATGTACATATACTAGGGTAACATGTTCCATAAAAATGCATATATTGATGAAAATAACATACAAAAATGCATTATATTACAAGGAAATGCTGTGCAAAAATGTGCATATTTGGGGGAATTACATTTGAAAATGTGCACATTAGGAGGAATTTGCACTTAAAAGTTGATGAATTTTCATGAGGTTGAGAGATAGGCATGGGGGCATCTGTCTCAATTTCTTCTCCTAAGATAGGATACTCTGCATCAGCAGTGGGGAGCTGGACCCACTCAATGGGGCTGGTCACTTGTCAATCACATGACAGCATCAGGTGACAAATTCAAAGAGGCTGACAGTCAAACTATACCTGCAAATGGAGAGGGAAAATGTGTGCTTGCAGGTACAGTTTGAATGCAAATTAGCTTCAAAGGTGTGCATTTTCAGGCAAGGCCTTTGCAAGTGCTGAGGCTTGCAAAGCCCTTGCCTGACAGCATGCCTTGAAAGGAGGTCAAAGTGGATCATGGGCCAAAGAAAAGAACTGCTTGGCCTAAATAGGCCTGTGGGCTGATGGTTCTCCACGTGCTGCTCTGTATGTAGATGCCCTTCCCTGGAAATCTCCAGTGTTGAAGACTGCAAAATGTTCCCCTAAGAAGCTTGTTCTCATTTCTCAACTGTTCTTCCAGTTACTGCATTTCCCCTAATTTTAAAACTACTTCAACCTTATAGTAGTTTAATGCTGCAATCTTTTCCGTGAGGGCTAGATGAGAAAAGGACAGTTGCTCAACTCCTTACCCTGATGCAACACCAAATTAGGCTGGTTTACTGAAATGATAAGCAAAGATGGGCAAACATACTTGTCCACTCATCCCAAAACCAAGTACACATTCCCCCCTCCAAAAAAAGGTAGAGAAGAGAGAGGACCATCAAGCTGCTGAATTCCCCTTTCTCTTCCCTGTCAGTTCCACAATTTCCTCAAGGTGTGTGTATAGTGGGGCATCCTTACTGTAGGGAAAAGATAGGCCTTCTCCTTGGTGGCAAATAACACTCATCAGGGCATAAGAGTCCGATGGAATTAGGCCAGTTACTTATCTAGTCTAGTAGCTGATTCTCACAGCGGCTAGCTAGACACCTATGGAAAGCCATGAAGAAGACCCTGAGCACAAGGACTCTCTCCCCCTTTGCAATTTCTTGCAACTCGTGATTGACTTTTCACACACAATTTCCTGTTGAAAATCATGGAGCTTATAGTCAAGCCATGGTCCCTATCCTAGCTTCCACTGTGTGGTACCCTTCACTGAAGGGGGTGAGCAGCAGAAAGGAAGAACAGTAGGAGACAAGGGTGCAAGTCCCATTTCAAATTTACTCCATTGTGGCAGCAGTAGCTAGAAATTGTGCTGCTCAATCTGAATAGGTGGCCCATGGCTGGCTGTATATTTTGGATGCTTGCCCCTAATTATGACTATGTGATTATGCTCTTAGTCTGTCAATAACTTCTATCAGGGGAAAGTGGGCTGCTGCTGTTAACGCCTACAGAATAAAGGGAGGGAAATTTTGACATTGGGACATGGTGGGGGGAATACTAGAGGCTCAAGTGGGCTTATTTGTAGCCTCCCCACAATTATAAAATAACAATAATAAATGAGCTGTCATAAGTAAATGAAGTCAGTGAAGAAACTGATTACCCGATAATTTCTACCCCTCTGTTTTAGTGTCTTCAGAAGATAAGATCCTCACTAACCCATGAACTAATAAAGAGCAGCACTCCCTTGTATAAGGCATCCACTCAACACAGACAGCCAATTATTGTCACCAAGTATTTTTCCCTGTGGTCTATTCCACGTGTTATAAGACAACAAAAAAAAGTCCAACTTTTTTTCAGCAGAATGGAAGAGTAACACAATCTTCCTCATTGCATTTTGTTTGATTACAACTCCCATCACCCAAGACCACCACCTGAGATCGGTGGCGATGATTGGAGCAGTAGTCCAAGAACATCTGGAAACCTAAGGTTGAAAAGCACTGTGCTCAAGTGAGAGAGAAGGTGCCTGAAGGTCAATATTTGGCCCCTTAATATTGTGACTGCTTAACATATGATGAAACCAGTATTGTGGCTGCCATGAGGTGGAGAAGTGGTCACAGATAACCTGTTGTGCTGGACTAAAAACAAAAAACAACAGTATATGAATTGTGGGAAGGTAGGACTAGATGCTGGACCATAAAGAAGGCTGATCGCCGAAGAATTGACGCTTTTGAATTATGGTGCTGGAGGAGACTCTTGAGAGTCCCATGGACTGCAAGAAGATCAAACGCATCCATTCTTAAGGAAATCAGCCCTGAGTGCTCACTGGAAGGACAGATCGTGAAGCTGAGGCTCCAATACTTTGGTCACCTCATGAGAAGAGAAGACTCACTGGAAAAGACCCTGATGTTGGGAAAGATGGAGGGCACAAGGAGAAGGGGACGACAGAGGACGAGATGGTTAGATAGTGTTCTAGAAGCTACAAACATGAATCTGACCAAACTGCGGGTGGCAGTGGAAGACAGAAGTGCCTGGCGTGCTCTGGTCCATGGGGTCACGAAGAGTCGGACACGACTGAACGACTAAACAACAACAAAGGACTAGATGTGATAAAAGAGGGTGAACAAAATGTATGAATAAGTCAGGCAGTAAACTGACTGCCAACACAAGAGATGACTCTACACATGGATATCACCAGATGGACAGCATCGAAATCAGATTGATTATATTCTCTGCAGCCAAAGATGGAGAAGCTCTATACAGTCAGCAAAAACAAGACCTGGAGCTGACTGTGGCTCAGATCATCAGCTTCTTATAGCAAAATTAAAGCTTAAACTGAAGAAAGTAGGAAAACCCACTGGGCCGGGGACGACAGAGGACAAGATGGTTGGAAGGTGTTCTCGAGGCTACCAGCATAAGTTTGACCAAGCTGCGGGAGGCGGTGGAGGACAGGGGTGCCTGGCGTGCTCTGGTCCATGGGGTCACGAAGAGTCGGACATGACTAAACGACTAGTCAACAACAAACCTGACTGCAGCCATTGGCCCACATATAAGTCTGATTGATTCTCTATCACAATCAGTGGTATAGTGGTAAACTTTGAAGAGGACAAAGTTCATCATAGCCACACCCTCAATGAGAGTCCAAAATTGCAGGCAGAGGTATTATTCTATATACACACCAAAGATAAACAGCACACAGCATCATACCCAATTTATTAGGATCACCTTGGACCGCAATTCTATATGCAAAGTTTCCTGTGAGTATGCTGTAGTAAACTCAGTGATGCTCATTTCTGTTTCATATGTTAGTCGCTTTATCTTACTCAAAGTGACTTCCAACCAGACAGACAGACAATCACCATCCGCTCACACAGATATATTAAAACCAAGGGAAAAAGAAATACATTAAAAACATTCCTCTCACTTTTAAAAGGACACAGATAGTTAGGGGCCAAATGCCTGGTTGTAGGGGAATGTAGCCTAAATATATATAATGATGGTGTCAGGCAAATCTTCCTGGGAAGAGCATTCCACAAATGGGGAGCCACTGCAGAAAAGGACTGTTCCCATGTTACCACCCTCCAGACCTCCCTGATAGCCCTCAATAGGCTTAACTTTGATGAATTTGGCTAATATAGCTAATCCCCTTATATTCTTGACTGTCATGGACTGGCTGGGTGCAGAAGAGTGGTGAATGGTACCAGCTGGGGAACACCCATGAGAAGAAGGCTCAGAGCCAGGGGATTGGTGGTGGGACAATGATGAGTGGTCAGAGGGAGAAAAGACAGCAGACTGGAGACTCAGCTAGACTGGTAAAGAAAAAGCACTTTGTACGTGTTGTGTGTGCAATATAAAACTGTGACACTAGATGGCGCTGTGGAGTCCCGTATTTCCCTACCGGATTTCCCTATATGAGTTTACAACACGTTTAACTGAATCGCTTCTTTGACATGTCTAGATCCAGCCTGGGAGGAGGAGGTGTCGGAAGCTGAAGAGGTAAGCAGGGTTCAGTGAGCAGGAAGAGGCTGTGGCAGAGAGCAGTCCAGAACCAGAGGCAGAAGCGGAGGCTGGAGAGGAGTGGGGCTAAGAGGCAGCGATGAGTCAGGCTGGTGAGGAAGCCAGGCTGTCTCCCCCTCCTGCAGCAACCGCCCCTCCCCATGGGTCTCCTAGAGCTCAAAGAGGCATGAAGAGGGCAGAGCAAAGAAAGGCAAGACAAAGGAGCCTCAGATTGCTTAGGAAGGAACCAGAGGAGGAAGATACTTAAGGAGCGATGGGAAGGTGGGGACCTGCAGTCCTCACAACTCCATCATTGGGGTGAGAGGGTTGCTGTGATCACTAGGTCTGCACTATTTGGGTTTCTTAGAATAATGAGGTTTTTATTGCTGACCTACTCCTGCTAGCAGCTAAGTGGGAACGGGAAAACCTTGGGGCTTGAGAGCCTATTTGGTTAACTTTTTAAAAATCTTATAGAATCTCTACAGAAGCAGAACTCTATTGACAAGTTTTTAAACTGTTTTGATGTCTATCTGAACACACCCATCTCATGACCTACTTGATTCCTAACATGCAAGGGGAAGGAAGTGCAACACCCTGCAACCTAGTCTGTTTTTCACTATCACAGTTGTATTTGTAACCACAACATCACAGTTTACTAATGAAAAATATAGAGACGCTAGCCCTCAAGAGTGCTTATCTGTTAGCTTCTCTGTCATTAATGGTTAATCTGTGAACTTCCAAATATGGGCTTCTACTAAGCAAAGAAATGTTTCCTGTAACCACCATAAGAAATCCATGAATCCTACTTTTACCATGGGACACTTGTCATGTTCTCTCTGCGTGTAGGTGTACATGTTCATTCCTGTTTCAGCTGGCAGGGCCACTTCCATTTTGTGGGGTGCTTCAACTAACTGGAGAAGTCCTCAGTAAATATGATAAGGGTATGGAGAAGAAGGCCAGTGTGGTGTAGCCAGTGTGGTGTAGTGGTTAAGAGCGGTAGTCTCGTAATCTGGGGAACCGGGTTTGATTCCCCGCTCCTCCATATGCAGCTGCTGGGTGACCTTGGGCTAGTCACACTTCTTTGAAGTCTCTCAGCCCCACTCACCTCACAGAGTGTTTGTTGTGGGGGAGGAAGGGAAAGGAGAATGTTAGCCACTTTGAGACTCCTGAAGGGGAGTGAAAGGCAGGATATCAAATCCAAACTCTTCTTCTTCTTCTTCTTGTAAGGACAGGAGGAAACAGAGAATACGTTCAAATATAAAACTATCAAAAAGAGCCATGACACTTTTGGCTGTGTCTGTCTTTCCTGATAGACAGCAAACATTGCACCTCTTCCCTAATTACCTCAGTTGTCTTCACAGTGGGAAGGGAGCATACCCTCCAACATTTCTCCAATGAAAATAGGGATGTCCTGAAGAAGAAGAAGAAGAAGAAGAAGAAGAAGAAGAAGAAGAAGAAGAAGAAGAAGTTGTTATTGTTTGTATGCCACCCATCTGACTGGGTGCCCCAGCCACTCTGGGCAGCTTTCAACTTATATAAAAACATAACAGAACATTCAACATTAAAAAACTTCCCTATACAGGGTTGCCTTCAGATGTCTTCTAAAGGTTGTATAGTTATTTATCTCCTTGGCTTGGCAGGTTTCATAACTCCATACCCTCCAATATTTCCACGATGAAAATAGGGATGTCCTAAGGAAAAGTGGGATATTCCATGATCAAATCAGAAACTGGGACGGCTTCTGACACCTGGAGGGTTTGAGGGAGTTCTCCATCCCTAAATCCTGCCTTTATGGCCTTGCTAATGGAGGATCAGCTAGGGTAGGGCTGCCATACGTCTGGATTTTCCTGGACATTACTGGGATTCCAAAGGCAGAATTGACGTCCCAACCATTTTGGGCTTTTCCTTTTTGAAACATGGCAACCCCAAACTAGGGTAAATCCTATCACTGGATTATGAAATAGAATCTCACTTTGTGTAGGCCTAGCAAAGTCATAGAGGTTGAGAGTGAAGATGACTTTTGGTTTGTGAATTCTTTCTTGTACCTGGGCCCTGGCAACTGCCTGGTTGTTCCTTTGCAGCTGTAGCTTTACCTGCCCCACACTTGACATCACGTGGCATCAAGTGTAGGTAGGGATGGGTGGATCTGTCAATCTTGGTTTTGCTCCGTTTCTCTTCTTTTTCTCTTTCTTCAATCTTAAATTTAGTTTTCTACATCATTTTGCAGTTTCTTGTTTTTAAAAAAGGTCCTTGTGAAAATTCATCAGCATTTTCGTGCAAATTTATCCTAATCTACACCTTCTTTTGCAAAACAATTTCCCAAAATATAATATGTATTTGTATATTCTCACCAATATATGCAGTTTTATGGACACTTGGCTGCTGTATGTGTATTTTTGTACACATTACTTGGCTGTAAAATTTGAAAAAAAGTGAGAATTTAAAAAGATGGCAATGTTTCAGTTCTCACACTGTTTTAGAAATTGCAAATTAGACAAATCTGAGTTTAAATGAGAACTGAACTGAATTTCTTCCCCATCCTTAAGTGTGGTTGGGACTGGTGGGTACAGTTGGGGGGAAATGCCCTTATGAGCCAAATTAGGACCCCTAGTATGCCTTTTGTGACCTTCGGAACAGATGTACCCCACCCCCGGGCTATGAACTAATGGAACTAATTGGCCTATGAACTAACGGGACGGATGGAGCTGTTCAGCAATGACCTCAACGTGATCTCAGCACCTGAACAATATGCAACCATGATTGTGGAAATCAGTACTAGGAAGCTGCAGCTTAAGTTTGGAGGATCCATTGGCTATGTTCCTGCATGCAAATGTTTCCCTGGGAATAGTTGTATGTGTGGGGAAAACCTTTGAATGTCTAAACCAGAAAGAATTAAGGCACAAACAAGGGTGACAAGAAGAAAAACCTTACCTCAGTGTGGTTGTCCAGCTGGAGGAAGAGATAGACCCAGGACACATTTTTTTTCAGGATACAGGAGCTTCAAGGCAGGTTGCAAGAGCTGCAAGAGCAGCATCTGAAGGTACTTCCATTGTACCTTCAATGGAATGGAAGTACCTTCAGATGCTGCTCTTCACAAAAGTTTTATGGGCTGCATTTGCTTACACCAGCATTCTTTGGCCATGCATGTGAGGCTTTGGGGATTTCCAGATGACTTGTTTTTCGTACAATAACTATATAGCTGTTGCTCGTATGTTGCTAAGGTATTCCAACAGTGAAGAGCCAGAAACCTATATGCAAATCATGAAGACAATAGCCACATGTTATTGCTTGTCCCTCAACACCTGGTGTTTTGAAGGCACACAGTCCATGTTCGCCTTCCATTGACTATGTGAAGTCTTCATTAAAAATCCATTTAGGCTAGTGGTCCATCATCACATCTTGTGGTAGAAAACTCCATAAATCAATTGTATGTTATGTACCTTCCTTTTGCCACTGCCCATTTTGGGTGAACTTGAGTTCTAGTGTTCTGAGAAGTAGGCAAATATTTCTATGTGCTTTCTTCATACTATTCAACATTTTATAAGCCCTTTCCTTTACTTACAGTTCCCTTAACTGAAAACACCAGCCATTCAGCCTTACCTTGAGGGAAATGACTCCAGTCCCCTGGCCACCTGAGTTTCTATTTTCTGCATAGCTGTCAATGTTTCCCTTTTTTAAAGGGAAATTCCCTTATTCCGAATAGGATTCCTCACAAGGAAAGGGAAAAGTTGACAGCTATGATTTTCTTGTTACTGCATTTATATGAAGGCATTGTTATATTTTCCATTTTGTTTTTAATCCCACCCCTAAAAAAATTCTTATATGCAATTTGACTTTTCTAGGATAATGCCTTCTGTGGGTATATCAAATTTGCTTAGTACATAAAAAAACATTATGTCACCGTGAAAATGTAAACCCCACCCCATGCCCCAATATACAGATCCTTCATTGTGATAGTGAATACCATGTGGAATATGCTTGTGCCAGTGCGATGGGCATGTGGTGAATTGTGTCTGTGACATAGGGATTACACAACTTGTATCCATTCCTGGACAATTTTGTAATGTTTGAGACATTTATTTTAATTATTGCAAGGTTGTTTTTTCTTTAGAGGAAGCACAGCCTCACTATATTTCTCAAACAGTGAAATGTACATGCAGTCCTTTTTAAAACGGAAAAAGAAGAATGACATTAAGGCAGTCTATCCTGTGATGCAATGAATAGCCATCTTGCAGCATTTATTGCTTAGAAGGCTGGGAATATGAATGCAACCATCACGTCCCACACTATTTCTGTGAAGGAAGTATGTAAAAGACCCATGATTAGCAACTAGAAAGGGTATTGGACATGGTCTGGAAAGAGCTTTGCTCAGGCATGTCCAGGCACGTTCATGCTCAGCTACTACTTTTGCAAATGGGTGGCAGAGGTGGTGAGATGACTCATCCTTTCCCCTCCCCTGCCAGGCCAGCGAGAGGGCGGCAAACTATAATCCTGCAATATGCAGAATGCTTAAATTCTTCTCAGTTCAGGCACACCAGCCAATTCCCACTGAATAATTTTGGCCCCTCCATATATATGGACTTTTACAAGCTCTTGGTGCCTCTAAGCATCACTTCAGTATCATATGTGGCTGTTTGTGTGCTGGCTCTGTCTATTGGACGCATCACAGTTGGAACGTTTAAATGTGTTATTAGGAAGTCAAACGAGCATCCCAACATTGTTCTACACTAGGTTACAAGGCACAACAGAGATTTGTGATACATGGCTAGGCATAAACTAGGACATTGTTCCAACAGTTGGTATGCTTACCCACCCCATGCTCTGCCCTGTGAGTCAGGCACAGCTATTCACATGGGTGACATCCCAAGTCCCAGGACTGGGCAAGCAAGCTGCTAGTCCTTCCTAGAGGCTGGGCATGCAAGGTTTGTTCATGCCAGTGCTATCAACTCCATGTCTTTGGAGGCGAAGGTGGAGTCAGTAGGGTCCACTTGCCTTTGGACTCATCCACAGAAGGGAATGGCTATTCACTGATAGGTAGAGCCACTGGAGACACTTCAACAGGTGGTGATGTCACCCTTGGGGTACCTAATGACATGTTCTCTTGATAGCCCTTTCCCATGATCTAAGTCAATACCTCCCTACCTGGCACTCCCTAGGCAGACTCTCCAAGAGTCCCTATTTTCCAGGGACAGTCCTGGATTTACAGAAGCCGTCCTGGTTTCTGATTTGATCCCATAATGTCCCACTTTTCCTTAGGACATCCCTATTTTCACTGGAGAAATGTTGGAGGGTGTGGCCCGCAAGCCAAGGAGACAAATAACTATACAGCGGTACCTCAGAAGTCGAATGGAATCTGTTCCAGAAGTCCGTTCAACTTCCAAAACATTTGGAAACCAAGGCATGGCTTCTGATTGGCTGCAGGAAGTTCCTGCAGCCAATCGGAAGCTGCGTCGGACATTCGGGTTCCAAAGAACGTTCTCAAACAGGAACATTCACTTCCGGGTTTGCGGTGTTCAGAAGCCAAAACGTTGGACTCACAAGGTGTTCGGAATCCAAGGTACATCTATATAACCTTTAGAAGACATCTGAAGGCAGCTTTTTAACGTTTAATGTTTTATTATGCTTTTTTATGTGTTGGAAGATGCCCAGAGTGGATGGGGCAACCCAGTCAATTGGGTGGGGTATAAATAAATAAAAAATATTATTATTATTAAATAGGACGTTCCTTACCTCAGAGAAATTTCAGGGGGTATGTCTAGGCCAGACTCCCCTTGACATCTCAGGTTGTCCTCCCCCAGCCTCCTAGGACCTTCCCTGGGCTGTCCTGTCCCAACTCTCTAATCTCCTCCCACTCCTCTTCCTAATCCAACCACCCTCTCCATGACTCTCCATGGGACTCAAGACAATTTCCTCCCTAACGATTGGCACTCACCCAAAACACTGCTTACAGAACGAATGATAAATAACGCATAAAACACCAACAAAGAATATAGCAAGATCATCATTTTCCTAGCTTGCATGTTCCTCTCTACACTAAGAATGGGAAAGGGAGCTGAGTGAAAATGAGACTCCCAGCCTCAGATATGTACTAAAAATAGTCAAGGAAAGCGCCACTACAATCTGCAAGCAGGTGCTGGGTTTATCAAACTGAAATCTGCTTGGCATGGCTAGCAATTGCTCAGGAAGGAGCATGCAGCTCAGTTAGGAAGTTTACACTGGTGAATCTGAAAAAAGGCACACAAGAGGGGGATGATTAACTTGTTCACTTTACCTTCTACGTTACCTTAATGTGCTCTTTTGAAAAACATTTTGAAGCTATTATTAATAAACAGATATAAATATGGGTCTTCTGCACTTTCAAAGATTTAGAATTTGCTTCTGATCCTGTTTCCTGGTGCTATGGCCAGTAGTAGAGAGAGGGGCAAAGCACAGCTCAATAAGGCACTGAGGGCACATTTCTTAGTGCCCAGATTTCCTATGGAAAATCAGTACAACAGCAGCTCACCTCACAGGGCTGTCGTGACAAACCAAACGAAGCTTATAAAAATGGACTTTGGAATATAAAAATACATATCAGGTGTCAAGGAGATAAATATACAGCTTTTAGAAGACATCTGAAGGCAGTCCTGTATAGGAAGTTTTTAATGTTTTATGTATTATTATGTTTTTCTATGTGTTAGAAGCCACCTAGAGTGCCTGGGATAACCCAGCCAGATGGGTGGGGTATAAATAATAAAATTGCTCTTGTTGTTGTTGTCATCTAGGTGTTTTTGTTTTTGTTTGTTTATATTCATTCATTTATTTATTTATTTAATTTGTATTCTGCCCTTCATCCAACAATCATAGGGTGATTCACAACATATTTGTAAGCCATCTTGGGAAAATATTTCCCACACTTCTCTTTCTCTCTCTCTCTCTCTCTCTCTCTCTCTCTCTCTCTCTCTCCACACACACACACACACACACAATTTTCTTTACAATGAAAACAGCAATTATTACCACACATAATTATTGCAGTCACAAGCTTGTATAAAGCAAAGCAGAGTACAGAAGGAAGAAAAGTATCCACCCGTGGAATATTATGGGCACTTTGCTCTCATGCATTTGGAGAATCATATCAATGCAATAATCCTATGCCTGATGCATAACCACACTTTAAATGAGCTCCTACTGGCCTCTCCACCTAGGAACTTGAGAGACTGGGGGATATAAAGTATGCTGTCCCTTATCTATAAAAGAGAAGAACCGAAAAACCTTTTTGGCACACCCCATACGGTCCTCCTCTGCAGAATAAGTTCTAAGAGGGCAGTGTCCCAGACATAATTAATCCAGGCCTCAATTAATTCAGTTTTCTAGTGATGAACTGCAGTCAGCCACACAGCAT
The DNA here is from genome assembly GCF_965153285.1 of Podarcis tiliguerta. NCBI lineage: Eukaryota > Metazoa > Chordata > Lepidosauria > Squamata > Lacertidae > Podarcis > Podarcis tiliguerta. The sequence continues at coordinate 68,877,679 of NC_139537.1, forward strand.
CCCGCACTTTTCAATGCATTTCCCTGTCACATTCCTAACGAAAAGGTCTATTTGCTTGATTTGTTGTGCTAGGGTGATGGAACGCTTTAATCCACTTCAACTGCACAAGCCAAAATTTCCCTGTACACGCTCAAACCCTCCCTCAAATCACTGACAGTAAAGAGGCAACAACTTCTTTCAAAGCAGCTCGATAACCACCTCACTCTTTCTCAATGAATGCCATGAAATCTGACCTAATTCAAAGAAAAAAAAGATCTCACTTCCTCCCCCCACCTGTCTCGCCTTGAGCACCGTTCACTATGGAAATAAATAAACATGAACCTCACAATGTGCAAGATTCTTCTGATTCAGTTATAGGAAGTGCAATCCAAGTTGTCTGTTTTGGAATTTGTAGCACGTGTAGCATCTTAAGATGGAACCTCCATGGCCGTTTTTAAAAGGTTTGTAAAGGTAAAGGGACCCCTGGCCATTAGCTCCAGTCGTGACCGACTCTGGGGTTGCAGCACTCATCTCACTTTATTGGCCAAGGGAGCCGGCGTACAGCCGGCGTACAGCTTCTGAGTCATGTGGCAAACCAGAGCAGCGCACGGAAATGCCGTTTACCTTCCCGCTGGAGTGGTACCTATTTTTCTACTTGCACTTTGACATGCTTTTGAACTGCTAGGTTGGCAGGAGCGCACCCCGTTACGGGGATTCGAACCGCCAACCTTCTGATTGGCAAGTCCTAGGCTTTGTGGTTTAACCCACAGCGCCACCCGCGTCCTTTAAAAGGTTTGAGAAACTGATAAAAAAATACCCTCTGGCATACAATTATCTGTGTGCATCTTTTGATGCTCAGATGGCTGCATTACATGGGTATTCACACAAACACTGGAGCTCTATCTTCTCTCCAGCCTTATTAACCCCCTTTCCCTTTCACCATGGCCCCTTAAAGCAGCTACAGAACAACTCAGGGAGGCAGGGATCAAATATAAATGGGGATTTCCATTTGCTCCCATCGCGGAGATTGATGGCATGCCACACAAAGGCACCAGAAAAGGAGAAGTGGAACCTGTCTTAACACTACTGAAATTGAAGGTCCACTGGGAGGAAGATGAATTTAGCATGGGAGACCTGCAGGAGCCTAAAGCAAGAAGGGACAAATGGAAACTGCCCCCCTTACCTAACAGAACAAGACAACACCATCAATTATAATTCTCCAGGAAACACATCACATGGATAGTAAGGCTATCCTTCCTAAAGGCTTCCTAAACATGCATGCTTCAATAACCTTTTTACAGCAGCTGAAAAATTCAATTTTGGAGGGGTCATCATTATTTTGGACAAAACAAGAAGGGAGGATATATTTTTGTGAATTGAATGATGGACACTTATATGGTCAAAGCAAAGCAATTCTCTTTTCTTTTTAACACATTAGAAATGCGATTCCATCTTTTGTTACTGCACTATCGCCTGGTGGATTCCTGTTGGTGGGTACACCCAGGGCGTCAGGGACTACAACTATTTATCTCCAGGTCCTATTCATTCTTACAACTGAATTACCATATTTTTCCATGTATAACATGCCCTCATGTATAAGACTCCCCCTATTTTGGGGGACTCCAAATTGAGAAAATGGGGGGCGATTGTATCTGTGTATAAGACGATCCACAATTCTGCACATAATTCTTTAATTAAAAAAAACTAGTCTTATACCCAGAAAAGTACGGTATGTGCTGGATTCTGGCCCCCTAGAGGTGCAGCTATAGGATGCCAAATTCTTCCTAACGCTATGTCAGACCATTCATCTCTATGGGCTACGTTGCAACTTAACTATGACTCATCTATCCAATCGGTTTGGAGATGAGACTCAAATTTATTTAACAGGAAAAGCTCCATGCAACGTATTAAGAAATTGATAATGGAATATATTACATTTTATTTAGGCTCAAATCCAAATTTAGCTATTATAGGGGATGCTATGAAGGCCACAAACCAAGGATGTGCATAGCTGTAAAAAGAAAATTTAATAGGATAATCATTCTAATCAAACAACAGCTTTTACATTACATCTCAATTTTGGAAATTAAACAAAAGACCACAGTTTCAAGTAAAGCGTATAGGCAATTATTACTCAGTCTAATGAAAGAATGTGAAGCCTGAAAAACTCAGCTACAAAATCTTTAAACTTTTTTAATCAATGATTTTATCAGGCTGGGAATTGAAACTCAAACCTATTAACTGATATGCTGAAGAAGAAAAAATATGCACATTTCTCTCTATATATAAAACAGAAAGGTGGAGTGTTTTCTGACAGTCAGTAATTAATTAAAACCTTTACCAAATAGTATTCTAAATTATATAGTTCCTTGAAACTTAATGAAGAAAACTACAAAACTAGCTATCCCTAAATTATAGCCTATCACCGATGAGCAAGGAAGAATATTGTACAAACCTATTTCAGCAGAGGTCAAAACTTCCATAAATAAATAGAAAACCATCAGGGCTCCCAGTCCAGATAGCTGGGAACAAATTCAAAGGGAATTCAAATGCATGTCTGAAAGGTGTTTCTAGTGATACACTTAAATGCAACTTGTGGGTATCTAATAAAGGTTACTGCTGGAAGATTCAGGACAGATAAAAGAAAGCATTTAATGCAGTACATAATTAAACTATGGAATTGCTTCTTCGGAAAGCAGTGATGGCCACCAACTAAGATAGCTTCAAAAGATAATTAGATGAATTCACAGAGCATAAGTCTATCAGTGGCTACTAGCCATGATATGCTCTGTCTCTGTAGTTTAGAAGCCATATGCTTTTGAAAGCCAGTTGCTGGAAACCATAGGAAGGAAGAGAGCGCTTGTGCTCCTGTCCTGCTTGCTGGTTTCCCACAGGCATCTGGTCGGCCACTGTGAGAACAGGATGCTGAGCTAGATAGGGACGCAGGTGGCACTGTGGTCTAAACCACTTAGCCTCTTGGGCTTGCCAGTCAGAAGGTCAATAGTTTGAACCCCCAAGATGGGGTGAGCTCCCGTTGCTCTGTCCCAGCTCCTGCCAACCTAGCAGTTCGAAAGTATACCAGTGCAAGTAGATAAATAGGTACCGCTGCAGTGGAAAGGTAAACGACGTTTCCGTGTGCTCTGGTTTCTGTTATGGTGCTCTGTTGCACCACTAGCGGTTAGTCCTGTTGGCCACATGACCCAGAAAGCTGTCTGTAGACAAATGCCGGCTCCCTCCGCCTGAAAGCAAGATGAGCACCGCAACCCCATAGTCGCCTTTGACTGGACTTAACCATCCAGGGATCCTTTACCTTTTACCTTTTATTTACTGATGTAATACACCAGTAAATGGCAGCTGTTAGATCAGATAAACAGACACATGCAAAGGAAACACCCATCTGAAGATTAATTTGCCCAACATCTTCCTGCTTCATAATTTGAAATGGTACCAAACATTCCAATCCACTTTAATAAAAGAAAGTTTGACATTTATGGATGAGAAGGAGAGGTCCTGCTCGATAACTAGCTAAACAGACTGGGGTCTCATGAGTTATCTGTGATCAGCACACAAGTGAGGAAACAGTTAACCGTTGCAAAATATATATGTATGTATGGTCATTTCCTGAGCTGCAGGGTGCTGCCAAAACAACATCTTCTCACTTACTTCCCATCCCATCACATGTGGCTCTTGCATGCTATGAACTACACACCAAAGCAGGTAAGTGCTACTTTGTCATCTAAAACCTACATTCTATGAGATACGTGTGATTTTTCATGTCCCTTGTTTGATCCTAAGTTTTCTTGCAGTGAATTATGTCATGTCTACTGATTAGACCATCACAGATGGCTTAACCAATTGCACATTGCTATCAAAGCAACGTGCATAACAGCTCGCAATCAACAACTAACTCAGGGAAAGGAACTGTGTTATTAAACAGCCACAAGTATTATTAAGATTAAATTAGGAACTGCTGTTAGAATTAAATTGGTTGTGTATAAGCTGACTATGAAGACAGGAGTGCCTGGCGTGCTCTTGGTCCATGGTGTCACAAAGAGTCGGACACGACTGAACGACTAAACAACAACAACAAGCTGACTATTTTAAAGAGAAGTTGTATTGCATTTAAAAAACAAATGATTTAATAAACCTTTCTGTACTTGAGACAGCCAAACAAATGAAGTAATGATATGCAGCAATTTTGAAACTGCTGTTCTAGCGGGGAAAGAGTGTGGGAGACAATCATTTCGCACAACCCCTTTAAGAATTATTAGTATGTATCTTTATCAGGAAAGCAACATTTTCAGTCTTTTAATCACCACGAAAGCAGAACTTGGCTGCTTGCAGAATTCAACCGCAATTTTTAAAATCACAGTGCATAAAAGCAAACTGTGCTTATTGTCTCTTACATAGGCTAAAACAGTTTGTCGAAAGCGGCTTTTACAGACAACTCCGGTCTATCCTCTTAATTGTAAAATAATTGCCAATTGCAGACCTATGGAAAATTTCAAGTACAGGAAAGTTTTTACGGTCTTTAGTGCTCCTCTAAGTCCACTTCACCATCTGTGTACCATTTTGGAATTAGCCAATTTGCTTATCTGCCTTTAATGTTATTTTTATTGTTAGTTCTTTAATCCATTCTGTCCGTAGTGGTTGGGGTTCGGGAGACCTGGCACCCCACACTCAGGCATGAAGCTCACTGGTCGATTTGGGGCCAGTCGTTCAAGCTAACCTACCATATTGTGTTGTTATGTAGGTAAAATAGGCTTCTTTAAGTAATGATGAGATAGAAATCTGACAAGATTAAACCCATGTACTCTTCGGCTAGTTGGATACATGCAATAGTTTTTAATTGACTTCTCATGATATATGTATACCTTCTCTGCTATATCTGGTACATGTGCATACTGACTGGTGTTTAGGCACATCCTTGATGCACATCATATATACGTGCACATATATGTATATCTTATAGATCAGGCTTCCTCAACCTCGGCCCTCCAGATGTTTTTGGCCTACAACTCCCATCATCCCTAGCTAGCAGGACCAGTGGTCAGGGATGATGGGAATCATAGTCTCAAAACATCTGGAGGGCTGAGGTTGAGGAAGCCTGTTATAGGTTGTACAATGGTATTCTTTCTTTCTTTCTTTCTTTCTTTCTTTCTTTCTTTCTTTCTTTCTTTCTTTCTCCAAACCTTCATTAGGCATTACAGATATAGACCATCTTAAAAGATCCATATACAAACATCTAAAAATATATACAAAGAAGCAGCCATATATAGTAACAGAAATTTTCATTGGAGTGTCCTCCCACTAAATCATGTCATTCACCACTGTGGTTTTCAACCAGTGTGCCGTGGCACCCTGGGGTGCCTTGAATGGTGGTCAGGGGTGCTGCAAGCAACACTAGACTCTGTCCCTCTTTCCTTTCCTCCCTCCTCTGATGCCCTCTCGCTTCTCTGTCTCCCAAAGGGTTTGTTGCAGCAGCCTTGGCTACAAGCTGCCCCGGAGAATGGAGCCTCTGGAGCTGGCCAGGGGTGCTTCTCAGACCCCTGTGGGGCAGTTTGAGGAGGCACCTCTCTTTGGGGTGGGATGGGACAGCTCAGAGACCAGCAGCAGCTGTGATTGTCCAGAGGACTCCCAAGGAGGGGAGAGGAGAGAGAAGGCTGGGGGTTTGAAAAGGGGTGAGGGGCTGTCGGCTCTGCATAACATAACATAACTGGGCTCCTGGACTCCACAGTTGCAGAAAGAATGTTGGTCAAGGCAGCCATGGTCCCAAAAAGGATGAAAACCTCTGTATTAGTACATAGTTACCTTTGGGGTTTCGCTACAAAACAAATACTTGCAGTGCTTGAGTATGATGTAAATATCTTTGCCATCTTCTGCAATTTATTTGTAGAGGACCTCAAATAGCATTTTAGTGTTGTCTCCACCCCCCACCCCCATTATAACCTTGGCTGGTATATTATTGCAAAACACAGCAGCACCAGGTGCAATGCATTTTGTGGGAAGACTGTGATTTACCATATACATAGTTTCATGAATGAAAAAAGGGAAAGTTTGGGTTCGGATAAGCAAAGTACATCTGTAGGAAACCACATACCAGTAATCAGAATAAACTTCCAGGCAGCTGAAGTTGGAGTAGTCACCCAGGGGAAAGATCGTAAGTATAGTCTAAGACCATGTTTGCACCATCAGTTCACACAAGTGGATTCAAAAGAAGAGAATACTTCATTCACCAGGAATCGTGTGACCTGACCTTCCTGTAGTGAGGATAACCCCACCAATAAATCTCCTGCACTATTCACTGGTATATAGGTGTGAATATTGCACATTCCTTCTGTGCATGCAAGCCTACTATGGTAGACACAAGAGCAATACAGATGTGAAGAACAATGCAGGTAATATATTTGTGCTACACTATACACAGTCTGATTGCCTTATACTGCAACTAGTATCATTTTTGTTCTCTTGGTTTCTCATTTTTCCAATATGAAATTCAGTTCTCCATAGTTCTTAGCAATTTTTTTTTCAAAAGCTCAGCATTTTAGTCTCTATTTCTCCCAATAAACACAATTTTGTATGCAGTTTTGATGAATGTATAGATTTCTGCAAGCCATTTCTCCTGATATAATGCACCGTTCTATGTAATTTTCACTGATTTCTTCATTTTTATGCACATTTCCCCTGAATATATAGATTTTGGTAAATCAGTGTGGATTTTGAAGGATGGCTGCGGTTCAGTCAGGGCAAATTTGATAGATTTGACTTGAAATGTGAGAGAAAAGGCAGCAGCAGCCCTGCTGCAGCATGGTATTCTATGTGCTTCAGGAGCCATGCATGTCGATCTAATCATGTGACTGTCTTTCACAACAAGTGGCAAGATAGGGGTTTATTCAAGTGGGCAGCAAGGGTAAGAATGTCAGTTATGACTGTGCAAACTGCAACAAAAGTATTCTACAGGAACGCCTTTCCTGTATCATCAATGCATCCAGCAATATTTGTGTATATGAAGGGAACACTCCACTAACTAAGGTCTATATCACCCTGTAGTAAGAATGATCACCCCCCACCCACTTTTTCAGAAGTATTAACTCATTTATGGGTGCAGGACAAGTGACCCAAAGCCTTCGTTCTATCTTGTCCTTGTTGCAAAGTGCATGTGGCAAAAAAGGTGTTTTCAGACTTAACTGCCCCTTGTTGTGTTGGAAACCATCAGAAAGAAAAGCTTTGCCATTTTGAATTGTTATCAGCTTGAAAGAAAGAAGAAAAATCAGTATGCGGAAATAAACATCAAATATCGAGCATTTTTAACTTAAGAATGAAAATAAAATAGATAAAAAAGAGAAGGAAAAAGATGGAGAATCAGCAGGGTTTTTTCCTATCAGCTTTAAAAACCTGTATAAAATTCTTATTCCACAATAACATCCAACTCTTCTGCTTTCCATAAACCAACCTTTCCCCCCCTAGTCTTCAAACTCTGATACCACAAGTTCTTTTTCCTTATTGCGCAGAAAGTGCGTAAGGGGTTTCTTGTCATTAATAAATGTCAGTACTGATTTTTCTCTACTTATCATCAGAAAGAAAAGCTGGTGGTGCAGCACCCCTCTGCCAGCTTCTTCTTCCCACCCAGGCAAAATGATTGGTAACAACAAGGGAGGAGCTGGTTGGTAGAGAACTGGTCACTTCAGAGCTAATTCACATGTTACTTCAGGCTCTACCCCACTCACTGAAGTTGCTCGTTGGCACGAGCAAGCTCTAGAAACTACCCGTTAGTTCATAGATCTCAACAGCTAGCACAGCCTTCAGCATTCAAGGGTGTTATAGATAAAAGAGATAACATTTAGAAATCCACAGGCAAGGATGCTTTGCATGCATGTACGCAATCTGCAAACTGCCTGACACTCCATATTGCCAAATTGTAAGGTTTAAATGGAAATCACCTTTCCCCAAGTTTACTCTTTATAGAAACACTAATGAATTTGCAAAGCTTATTTGGTTCAAGTTAAAGCAGGCTTCCTCAACCTCGGCCCTCCAGATGTTTTGAGACTACAAAGTGTGGGCTAGTCACCTTGGGCTAGTCACACTTCTCTGAAGTCTCTCAGCCCCACTCACTTCACAGAGTGTTTGTTGTGGGGCAGGAAGGGAAAGGAGAATGTTAGCCACTTTGAGACTCCTTCAGGTAGGGATAAAGCGGAATATCAAATCCAAACTCTTCTTCTTCTACTACTACTACTACAATTTCATCATCCCTGACCACTGGTCCTGCTAGCTAGGGATCATGGGAGTTGTAGGCCAAAACATCTGGAGGGCCGAGGCTGAGGAAGCCTGAGTTAAAGGCTTGGTCTTGCATGGGTGGGGAACCCTTTTCAGCCCTTACAGACAACCTTCTAGGGACTGCCTACCGGTAAAAGGTGGGACTAGAGGCAGAAGCCATGGAGGCCACCGCTATAGATGTGGTTCTTATCTTTGTACAGTAGGCTGCATTCTGCCCATGCCAAAATCAGAGGTATCCCACCCACACCATGCATCTCTCCATCTTCCAACCAGGCAAGCAAGAGGCATTATGACAGTTCAATGACACAAGCAAAGGCACCTTAGGAAGGTGGGGAGCATAGACAGTGAGAAGAGTAGTCTACAGAGTTCTGAAGGGACAGAGTTCTGAGGGTCACTTTTGAACCCTTGGAGTTCCAATCCAAGGCCCAATCCAAGACCAGCCTCAGAATTTCCACTTGAGATGAAAAGGCTAAATAGATATCCACCCATTCTGTACTTATCTACAGCCTTGATTTATCCTTCTGAGGCAGCTGATTTATCGCTCTGGGGCAGTTATCCAGAGTTTTGGAGCACATTGCCAGCTGTGTATGCTGAGGATACACAGCTCTACTTCTCCTTTACATCTGCAGGTGTGGCAGTGGATGTTCAGTATTGCCTCGGTCATGGACTGGGTGAGAGCCAGTAAACCGAAGCTCAATCCATTCAACAAAATTGCATATGCCCAGAGCCGGATTTTGATTTGATGAGGCCCTAAGCTACTGAAGGTAATTGGGCCCTTTATATGTCCAGCTGTCCTTTGTCAACAACAAATTGTCACTGTTTTTTGTGTTGAATATATGCTATATAGTAATTTATGGAGCTAATAGGTCCATAATAGGTATCTAAAGCCATTTGCACATGTTGCCGTGCAACCAGTCCATGTAGAATGTAGGCACCCTATATATAGAAATGAGCAAATATTTCCAGGAGCAGACTAGCAGGTGGGGCCCATTACTTACATCATAGGAGCCTACACAACACAAAACACTGTTGCTGTATGTAGGTTTTATTTTATTTGTTTTTTATCTTATATTTTGGAAATGTACATCCAGGTTTTTCCCCTGGATATTTTTTTGGGGGTTCCCAAGAGAGTAGGGCTCTAATCTATAGCTTGTTTAGCTTACACGTAAATCCGGCACTATATATGCCTCTGAGTTGACGTGTATCAGGTAACAGCCAACTAATTAATACTCAGAGCAGACCCACTGAAATACGTGTACTTAAGTCCACTAATTTCAATGGGTCTACTCTGAGTAGAAGGGACTCTCTCTTTTTAGTCTACAGCCATATTTATTTAGCATATCCGTTTATTAGCAAAACAGGGTTTAAAGGTTACTTTCAAGTTTCCACTCCAGTTTGTATACAGGTTTTAGCCATGCACCCTCCAATTTGCGCTGCACTTTGATACAAATCATTGCAACCACTTCCTCATTGCTCATGGCTTCTGTTTCACAGCTTTACAACACACCCCAGCATTCAAGAGCGAGCAGCGCCCGCGCAGCTGCCACACTGTTTTCAAACCACTCTGCGAGGTGACGGCTCCCACGTGGCAAGTTGTTTGTGTGCAGAGCTGCCATCAGCAGATCAGGCAATCCTCTGCATGATGGCTCTGGGCCTCAAAGGTGAGGTCTTACAGTGCCGCAGAGGAAATCAGCCATTGTCCACTGCACAAAGGCAAATGCCACAGGCTGCAAAGATGGCCGTTCTGTGGCAGCTGCTATATATGCATCAGAATTGAAGGTTTTTCTTTTTAGAACACTTGATTCCAGATCATCGCTATTTTGGGGTGGGATCCAGAAACGTGCCGGTACATTCTAGTTCCGCAATTAAAGTTGATTTGGTGCTCTTGCTCCTCACATCGTGACCTTTTTGCAGTAAGGAAAATGACAGGAAAATGCACTGGCTGTGCTTGATGAAATATCATATAGCCTCCTTGCAAATCAATCAGAATGAATGTCTGTGGTATTTAATCTCTCCCCACAAACGTTTGTCTAAAAAAAATAAAAATCTGGATAATTGCTCATAAACAGTAAGTCTGGAAGTGACCTTATCTTTCTTCTCTGATGGCAATCAAAGGAGAGGCTTTTTGAGGTTGTGTACATACAACACATTTAAAGCACATGGCTTCTCCTGGGAACTGTAGTTTGTTAAGGGAGCTGGGAATTGTAGCTCTCTTAGGGGTTAACTACAGTCCAGGATTTTTTGGGGGGGAAGACCGCTTTCAATGTAGGTGACAATTAAGCATGATCTCTCTGTGTGTTTGTCTATTGCATATTTTTCGGGCAATTAGGAAGTGGGGTATGGAAATTTCTCAATAATAATGTTGCCAGAAAGATGGTTGTTGGCTCACTCATTCCCGCTAGCATTGTTTCTTTTGCAATATAGTTATATACGTAGTCACATTGGCTAACCAGGAGTAATTGCTGCCCCTGGATGAAAACTTTCAGTAATGCAGGAGCTATTTACCTTCATTTTGTTCAGAGCCTTGATTCAAGGAAGGAAGGAAGGAAGGAAGGAAGGAAGGAAGGAAGGAAGGAAGGGTTGAGGTTGATTTTGAACAGAGAAATGGTTGAGGGAAGAAGCTGTTTATCTGCTTCATTTTACTTACAGAGAGTGGCCCACAAAGAAGTATGTGAAGCCCCTACTCCACTATCCCTCAGCTGGGCACAGTGGAATGTTCTCGCCATTACCAGGAAAGGGAGGCCCTCCTGCACATCATAGAGTTAGGTAGAATCTACACACACATATATAAAAACACTGTGAAAATGCTTTTAAAAAACCATTTTGAAAAATGCATTGAATTTTGCATTTTGAATTATGCATTTTGAATGCATTGAATTTTGCATTGTCCCATCCAGTGTCGCATTTGTATATTCCACTTTACAACACATTTAAAATGTTTTATTTGCAGTTGTGTAGATGAGTCCATATTCTGTGGCCTGCCTCACTGCAAGGCTGTAGAGTGCAGGCTCTTTCACAAGGGGCACAAGCTCTTTGTATACATAGGGATCGGGCTGGAAAAGTCCTTAGTCTGTTTGATTTATTGCCACTGAAATTCCAGATCCATCAGGCTAGAATCTAATTTGGCCTGTTTTCCAGCCAGAGCTCCAAGCATCTCACCTTTCTTTTCCCCAGCATTACATTCATTCAGTGGTGTAGCGTGGTGGGTGCAGGGGGGACTGGGCACAACATCTGGGGGGGGCGCTCGCACTTGCAGCTCTCTGCCCCTACTAAAATCCACGGGTTAGGGGGCACAAATTACTTGCCTTGCCCCGGGTGCTGACAACCCACGCTACGCCACTGCATTCATTCATCTGTTCATCTGTTCTGGGCAGCTTCCAACATATATAAAAACATAATAAAACATTTTTAAAAACCTTCCCTATACAGGGCTACCTTCAGTTGACATATTGGCTGGTTAACTCCATGCCCTCCAACATTTCTTTGATGAAAATAGACGTACTAAGGAAAAGCGGGACATTTAGGGATCAAATCAGAAACCGGGACAGCTTCTGTAAATCTGAAACTGTCCCTGGTAAACAGGGGCACTTGGAGGGTCTGAACTATTCCCCCCCCCCCCATTTTTTTGTATATGGATCAATGTATATACAAGAAGTGAAAGGGACATAGAAAACTAGATCATGGTATTACAGAGAGAAAATTCTAGGAAGAAGCACTGGAGCAAACACAGTTCTTATTTCTGTCTCCTCAGAGTATGTGCTTATGGACATGTTCTGAAGAAAACACAAGTGAAACGTGACTATGGTTTCCTCCAAGTGATGGGTCTAATCCTGATCTAATCATTTTCATTTCTCTAGTGTTAGCATAGTGATTCTGCTATACTCTTGCCCTGTCTCATTGCATGTATAATATAATACTCCCTTAAATGGAGCTACACTAAGTCCAGCCTAAGTACCTCTAACCTTTTCACCCTCAGGAAGTCTCAAAGCCTTTAGGGTGGTGATGCCAATTCTGACAAAGGGTTAAAATGCAAAATGCACTCAAAAAGCATTTCCACGCCCTGCATTTGGCAGTATTTTACTTTCTATGTGGTAACACCAAGCCTGACCACAATGTCCCGTTTTCAACAAATGACTTTTGCTAAAGGAAAAGTCTGCCACTTTTCAGTAGACAGCGTAGGCTATATGGTTTTCCTCTCCACTCCACCCTGCCAACCCCTTTACAATGGAAATAGTTTGCTTGTAAATATATACCGTACTTTTCCACACACACACACACACACACACACCCGTGTATAAGACCTCCCCTATTTTGGGGAACTCGCTTTTAAGAAAATGAGGGGAGATGGCCCCAAGTTGTTGACCCTCCCCCCCCCACGCAGCTGCGGGCAGAAAACACTCCCTAGATCATTTCCTGTGCGCAGGAAGGGAGTGTTTCCCTCACGCAGCGGCATCGGGGGAAGCTGCGCACCGCCAGCCAGCGCCCCCAGATCGCTCCCTGCTTTCTGCGGCATCGGGAGAAGCTGCGTGCCGGTAGCCAGTGCCCCCAGATCGCTCCCTGTGTGCAGCAGCAGCTCCCCCCCCCCCCATGCCACTATCTGTGTATTGGACGACCCCAGTTTTTTGACATGATTTTTGTGTCAAAAAACCTCGTCCAATACACGGAAAAATACGGTATAGCCAGATCGAATAAAGACACAAGTGCATGCATTCGGTCGCCGAGTAAAAAACAATCCTAGGCCACATTCACACCAACATTTAAAGACCTGCAATGCCACTTTAAACAGCCACGGCTTTCCCCAAAGCATTCTAGGAACTGTGTAGATTCATAGAATTGTAGAGTTGGAAGGGACCACGAGGGTCATCTAGTCCAACCCCCTGTAATGCAGGAATCTTTTGCCCAACGCAGGGCTCGAACCAACGATCCTGAGATTAAGAGTTTCCTGCTCTACTGACTGAGCTATCTCATAGTTTGTTAAAGATGCTGAGAGTTGTGAGCAGGCTTGTTTTTCCCCTCCCATAGCTATAATTCTCAGAGTGGTTTAGCAATCAATCTCTCTTCACAGGGAACTCTGAGAATTGTAGCTCTGGGATAGGAACAGGGCCCCCCAAGAATTCTCAGCAATAGTCAGGGGTTATGGAATTGAATCAGCAACCTAGGGGAGCCACCACAGTGGCCAGCCCTATTTTATGGAGTTTTCAGCCTGAACCCTTCATGAAGCTGTCCAGGATGCCACTGAATTCTGAAAGCCTTGCCCCATCTCAATCTCAGTCTATAATTTTTGCATTGGGTCAGAACTAGGGATGGGCGAGAAACTTGGTTTAGTTTGAATTTCAATATGAACCTAACTAATAATGCACTTCCCAAAACGATATGTGAACCGAAACACAGCTATCTTTTGAAATTCACACTTCTCCAAACTTTGCGATGCAGTTCGCCAATCAAATAACGTGCACAAAAATACATATATCTGTGTGAACAATATATAAAGCACATTATATTAGAGAAGCTTCTTGCAAAACAATGTGCATAATGTGAGATGTTTGCACTAAAACGCCAACAAATTTTCACATTAACTAGTTAAAATAAATAAATTGCAAGCCGGTGCAGGAATGCGCGAAACTGAAATTAAGATTGGCAGAGTGAGAAACTCAGATTGACATATTCATATATCCTTAGTCAGAATCCTAGAACAGAGCAACTTCATTCGCACCAATCTGAGTGCACCTTGTCCTCAGTAGCTTTTAGCGGCTGATTCGGTGTTCCCAGAAGTGTGTTGTTTGCCAGAAGCGTTATTTGCATAGTTATTTGAGGTTCTGCAGTGAAATGGCTTCTGAACTTTCTTGATGACAATTTGGTGCAACGACCAGGTTATTTTAGTCCTGAACAGCACGTGCATGCTGTCTCTTTGGCACCTGTTGCTTTTGCATCCTTTCGTGTACCACATTCAGAAACAGCCAGGCTCATGCAAATCTTCTTTTGCACCTTTCATCAAAAACATTTGCTGCTTGGGACCCCTTTGGGAGGATGGGCAGGAGAGAAATGCAATAAATCAATAACAATAACTAGGGGATTCACCCCTGCTGGCTCCACTCATCAACCGCCCTGCCCCCCATTAATGTTCCCACTCTAAGCTTGCAACTACTAAGCTCGCTCTTCACCTCCCAAACCCCATTTCTGAAGCCGCTTCTCCCTCTTATTCTGCATGCCCATGCCTCCCCCTCTCCCAGCATCTATTGCATCTATAGTAGGTTCTCCTATGAGAACCATGGTTGTTGACTTGACCTGACTCTCCCTTTCCATGGCAGCCATTTTTGTGCCCTCAATCTGTGTGAGCAAATAATAATAATAACAATCAGTGTCTCGCATGCCTGGACAGATGTTTCTCAGTTTGTTTTTAAAACTGTGCACCAGACAGTTTGCACATGATATAATCTATGAAAAAAGGAAGTCAAAAACATCAGCAGTCAAAAACACTCCCTTTATCTTGTGATGCACATGACCCTGTAGAAATATTTCCTGTCGCGCTAGCCTAAATGTTTCATTACGTGTACTGCCATGTGCTAGTGAGATGCCCACCAAATGGTGGGAATGTGGATGGAAATGAGGCCAGCATGATGGACTGCAGCTGAATACGTGGGTGAGTGCACAGGCCCAGATTCCCCCCCCCCCAAAAAAAAATTTGTTTTGCATCCTCTTTCTTTCCTTTGACCCATTTACTTCCCGTAAATCCCCTTGGGATTCTTGCCTCTGTCTGCGGCTTGATATGCACCCTTATTTCAGCTGCCTTCTTCCCTTTCCCCTTTCAGTACTATTCCAATAAAGAGAACAGATCCTTGTTCTTCAAAAGCCCTGCATTGTCGTCCAATTATTTCTCAGGTAATAGATGTTCACATCTTTATGCCCGCACTCATTCTTGGCCCTGTGCGGTGTAGTGGTTAAGAATGGTGGACTCGAAATCTGGTGAACCAGGTATGATTTCCCGTTCCTCCATATGCAGCTGCTGGGTGACCTTGGGCCAGTCACACTTCTCTGAAGTCTCTCAGCCTCACTCACCTCACAGAGTGATTGTTGTGGGGAAGGAAGGGAAAGGAGAATGTTAGCTGCTTTGAGACTCCTTCGGGTAGTGATAAAGCGGGATATCAAATCCAAACTCTTCTTCTTCTTCTTCTTTGCTTCCAGGTCTACTAAGGATGACAGCTTTTGCACCTGTCCTTAGTGGGCAGTTAGTTGCTAAACTTGCAAATAAGATTGAGGTGACTGTGGTGATTGGTGGACTGGTTGCTGTTGTAAAAAGGGCATAGCTATCTCTCTTAAGCAATCTCCATGGCAGATGCATGTGCGGAATGAATATTGTGAAACGCATCCATCTATGTGTGTGAGGACCATCTTGAGAAGGACAATTATTTCAGCTGCAGTTCTCCTCCCTCACATCCTTTCACTTTCTTGCCTGATTGCTACTTCACTCATTCATCTGTTGGACCCAGCAAAGGATTGCACAAAAGGAAAGGTCTTTGGCCACCAGTTCTGGCCTTCAGAATTCAACTTCAGTCGGGGAATGTGATCGATATAGCTTACTCTTGGGTAAGTGGTGGCCTATGACTGCTTCTTCTTTTTCTGACAATCACAGGCTACTTCCAAGGTCTTGGACTCAGATGCCTTGCTTCAAAATCCAAAGCACTATTATTTTAAAAAGCAAAATACTGTTTTATCTAAAGATTCCTGCATTTCAGAGGTTTGGACTAGATAACCCTTGTGGTCTCTTCCAACGCTACAATTCTGAGATTCTGTCTTGTACATACACAAAGCCTTCTATCTGGATGTTTTCTTTTGCCCCGTTTTTCTCTGAGAGACACATTATGGTTTCTCATAAATAAAATGAATTAATCATGCAAATAACAGAACAAAATGTTTCCCCTGTAAATGAATGTTTTGAATCTCTTCACATTTTTTTCTAAGAATGTGTCAAAGTACTTCTAACAGTGAATCCAACAAGCCAACATCTTGTTGTCAACTATGTTTGAAACATTAAAGTATTTCGGTGAAAAATTACTTCGACCTTTAGAAAATCTTGTGCTGGCACAGACCTTCTTAAATGCGCAAGCAACTTCATAAATAAATCCACAACTGTTCTAGGACTCAGCTATATAGCTGCAAATAAAACGTTTTAAGTGTATTTTAAGTGCAATATACAATGTGATATTACATGGCGATGGTGAGTCTTATGGAAAACTCAATGTAGTTTTAAAAACATTTTCAGAATGGTTTTTATATGTGTGTAGATTCCACCCTAGACTTACTATTTTCATATTGCCAATTACTGTCTGAAAGAGCAGCAGATATACAAATCAGGTGTATTTGCAGAACTGGCAGCAGCAGGGTCATATGTTAAGGCGTGGTCCAACAGAGGAAACCACATCCGAGCTTCCTTTCACATCTCTCTCTCCCCCCTCCCACATGCAAGTGCTATACTTCATTTCTCAGCCTTGTTTCTCTCAAGCAGCGCGAATAGTTATGAGACAAAAGCACAGAGTATGTTATGTCTTAGAATGGCACACCAGAAATAGCTGGTGCAAGTCTCAGCACCTGGTTCAGGGCGGTGCCTATGCCTAGGACCCCACTTCTGGGCTTTGTTGTGGGGAAGGCAACATCACATCAAAGAGGCAATAATTTCCGCAGAAGGGGCCTTGTGATGTCTAAGAGGCATTGCGAGGGATGTGATTTCACAGTGAGCATCTGCAACAGAGCAAGCTGCCTCCTGTACTCTGAATAGTTGCATGGAAGAGGGGAAATCTGGAAGGTCTCACTTTTGGAGTCCATAAATCAGAGGTTGCCTATCTTTCTGGACCAGCGAGCACATTCTGAATTTTGAGAAAGTGCTGGGGGTGCTGTCACAAAATAGCTGGTGTGTGTGGCATAACACAAAACTAGAGAGGCAGCCACTCCCGCTATGTCCTGCTGGTCCTGACTAATAATAATAATAATAATAATAATAATTCTATTATTCATACCCCACCCATCTAACTGGGTTTCCCCAGCCACTCTGGGAGACTCCCAACAGAATATTAAAAACAGGATAAAACATCAAACATTAAAAACTTCCCTTGACAGGGCTACCTTCAGATTTCTTCTAAAAGTCAGACATTTGTTTATTTCCTTGACATCTGATGGGAGGGCGTTCCACAGGGCAGCTGCCACTACCGAGAAGGCCCTCTGCCTGGAGGAGATCACACCATATTTCACATAACACATACGATCACACACACACACGCTGCTGCTGCCTAAAAGCAACAGAGAACATTTCTCAGTACCAGGGTGGCTAAACACACACACAAGGTGGCTAAACCACACTCCCTCTCATTTCACAGAAGGTACCTACACATTTTGCCACATAACTTTCTTTTTAGAAAAGCTAGAGACTTACTTTTTTAAAAAAAAGAAAGAAAGAAACAGCCTTGAGCCGAGGGGCAGCAGTGAAATCTATATGGGCAGCAGCTTAGTGACCCCTGCCCTAAATGATAAGCTGCAAGTGTTGGCATGTGTAGCTTGCTTATCATTTGAGGGATGCAGAAAGAGGAACCTTCCAAATCCTCCCTTCTATACAACTGTTAAAAGTTATGTATGATAACAGTACAGGAAGCTTGCCCCACCCCTCTGCATTACTTTACTTTACAGTGTTCCTTTGCAGAATGAAGCAGCAAGATGAAGGGACTTTTCACCACTAGTGTAGGCTCTCCAGCCTGCCATTTGGTATGGAAGGTTCTGGTATTTGCCTGCTTCTTGCAAAAAGCTGCCTGCTATTTCAAGCTGTGAGCATTTCCAGCAAAGAAGCATCCCTTGACCTGTTCCAAGCAGCAATCTGGTGCACCTCCTCTTGAGTAGGTCTTGGAGCGGGTGCACTGAATTAGTTGTCTCCTTTCTAAGCTCAAAAGCCAATATATTTAATTTCAGTACGATGATGGCATAGTATCTCAGTAAATATCAACAGTGTGCTCACACCCTGAGTCCAGAATGACAGTTCTGGTCACTCCATTAGCTATATAATGTTTAATATTTAGCATTTAATCTTTTCTAATAAAATGTGCTTGTGCATGACTCAAGTTGTAGCACAATGATATGGTGCTTTTCATCAAAAGATCCACACTGTGGTTTGAAGATTTCATTACTTAATCGGTACTGTGAGGTTATTTTTTGGTAAGTTTGATTTACTTTGCATTTGTCAACACACAGATGTCATGTGAAGTCAGATATATGGGGCGGAAATCTCTGCCTTTTACATCTTTGGCTTAATCTCTGAGGTTGACCTTTCTGTTTTGGCAATAAATGGTGTATGGTTATAATCACTGCCATCTTCAGTATTGGTTATGTGAAGAAAGGAAGCAATCTGTCACTTGACCAATGCAAAGAAACCACAACAAAGTCTGCTTAACTGATGGACCCTTTCCAGTCCTGTCATTCTGTGGTGGTGGTAGGGACAATAATATAGTAAATTGCTGGGAACCCAACAAATCTTTCATTATGGGCAGATCAGCCCCGAATTCTTTACAAATGTTGGTGAAAATGTACCTTTGTCAACCTGTTTGGTTCTAGTTCCACTGAAACTGGACTGGTTTAACAGAGAAACATTAAGGATTTGTGCCACGTATGCAAAAACATCTGAGCTTCCTAAAAGGTGAAACTTCTCAGCTTCCTAAATTGGATGTTTATTCAAACCATAGGTTAAAAATAATGATTTAGTAACTTTTAAAAATGTCTACTCTACCCACAATAAATCCTCACCCCAAACTGAGCCATCTAGGTATGAGGGTACAAGAGGGGGTTGGTTCTGGTCTACCTTTAAACACGCTCATAGACTTGGGACCTGTGTATTTGAGAAACCCTCTTCTCTCACATCAACTGCCCCTAGATTGCTCTTGCTTCAGCAGTGAAGCAGCTCAGAATGAGAGGAAAGGAGACTTTGGATCCAGACAGACCCACCCATCCTCCCCCAGGGCTGCACAAGTAGATGGAACAGGCAGCCACCCAAGTGCCTGCTTAGCTGCACATGAGCTGTTTGGAAGGAAGAGGCAGCACATGGAAGTATCTGAGAGTTGGCTAGGGACCCAGGCAACCAGTGTGGAGATCTCTAGTCCTGGGGACGCCAAGATCTGATGGCTCCTAGGGCATTGGCAGTGCAAAGCTCTGCTGGGAGGCCCTGTACTGCTTGCTCCTCATCTGCAGAATGAAACATCAGGTTTTGAGGTCTGGGCATGGCTGAGCCATGGCATTCTGCTATCATTTGAGGGGATGTGGGCAGTACCTGGGGAGAGCGCCTTCTCACCTGTGGTACCCTGCATGCAGAATTCTCTTGTCAAAAGGAGAATTCTTAATTAAGTCTTAAATAATTAAGTGAAAGCTTTCAATCTCCTGATTGAAATACACACACAGAGTCCTACCTCCCCCAAAACATCTTTCCCATTCATTGCAATGGACAGGCCAGCTCATGGCATCCAACCCTTTGAGTATACACTGATCAGCCCCTCCGTGCTACCTAATTGATGTATTATTAAGCATAAAATAATTATAATAAAAGCAGTTATTTTTATATCATCCAATATAATCTCGGAGTGTGCCTATTGATGCAATATTGCATTTTTGCACTGCTTGTGTTTGTATTATGCTCATAGCAGGAACAACTTGCCTTTGCATTTTACTTATGACAGCAACATCAGGTATAAGAATCATGTAAGTATTTTCTACTCAACAATCTGAAGATATCACAGTATTGCATAAGAGTAAGATATAAGGGCAACTTGGTGGTGGTGGTGATTTTATATAGCTGGAAATGGATTTAGCCATAAAGGAAGCTGGAAAGTCGATGTGAATTGTTGCTACATGTTGTTTTCACTTATCTCTTCTCCACCCTAGGTTGCAGACCTCAGTCACATGACAGAATTCTGCAGAGCCTCAAGCGCCAACAAGCCCATTATACGAAATGTATTTAAATAGTACCAATTCAACTCTGGACAGTGCAACCATTAACATGCTCCAGAACCAAGTCATCATGGTTGCCTTGCCAGTTGTGTACTCCCTGACAGCAATCATCAGCATCCCTGGAAACGTTTTCTCCCTCTGGATACTCTTCCGCCACATCAAGCCCAGAACCACCTCAGTCATCTTCATGATTAATCTCAGCATCACCGATCTTGCGCTGGCTTGCTGTTTCCCCTTCCAAATTAAATATCACTATGGTGGGAACAACTGGACTTTTGGCAGGCGCACGTGCAGCTTCGTCACAGTGATGTTTTACGCAAACATGTATTGCTCCATAATCACTATGACCTGCATCAGTTTGGAGCGATACTTGGGAGTGGTAAAACCAATGACGTCCCAGAAATGGAGAAGAAAGAGATACGCGATTGCCTGCTGCCTTGGAATGTGGTTTCTTGTTCTGTTAGCCCTATGGCCATTGGAAGCGGAAGACCTGACTTTTGAAGTGAAAGAACTGAACATTACTACATGCTTCGATGTGCTTAAGTGGAAAATGCTTCCTAGTATGGGGGCATGGGCAGCTTTCCTTTTACTGCCCTTCTTCTTCTTCTTCTTGCTCCCGTTTATAGTGACCATAATCTGTTACTTTAGCATTATTCGGAAGCTGATCCAGGCCTCTAAGAAATATGGCAATGGGCAGAAGAACCGATCTATCTACTTGGCCACCATAGTCGTCTTGGTGTTCATCATTTGTTTTGCTCCCAACAACTTTGTCCTGCTGGTGCACATCATCAGCCGCCTCCGTAAACAGGAAGGCTACTACTACATTTACAAACTCACCTTGTGCCTCAGCTGCCTCAACAACTGCATCGATCCATTCATTTACTACTTTGCATCCAAGGAGTTCTATCAGACATTCATGCAGGTGATCGGCAAGAAGGTACCTCTGACGGAAAGCTGGGAAAGTAGAAGGGAAAGCATGTTCTCTGCCAGGACGACGTCGGCAAGATCAATGTCAAGCGGACACGCGGAAGGGGTGGCGAACATAGACCATGTTTGCAAAGAAGTGAAAGTGTGTTTTGACACCGGGGTTCAAATGGGAAGCGGGTGCCATCTTTGCTCTGTAAAATGAAACCATAGCACTGGTGTCATTGAATGAAGCCACTGCTGGTGTCATTGGAAGGTATAGATATCAAGGAACACCAAAGGCAGAACTACATGTTACTGGAGAGACATGGTGCTGCTCCCCTCAAATGGCATTATTTTTATTATTTATTAAATATCCGCCCAAATATTATGTTCTCCCCAAACCTCCCTTAAAAGGCAGTAAGCTAATCATGTGAAGAAATGTCATCGTGCCATGCATTTCAGTGCCTGCATCAACATCACCTAGTGATATGGGGCCAGGGTGGAAAAACTATGATATGATGGCAAGAGATAAGTAATATAAATTATGAGGGACTGGAGTAGAGTTTGAGACAGGGTTACGGCCTTTTGTGGCAGCCCAAATGTGCTGTAATGTGGAGTTCTGCCCTAAGGAACCAATTCTAAAAAGGCATTCACTTACTTGCTGAAAATAAATGTTTAACATTCACCACTTTCACATCTCTTTTCAGCTCATGGCAGTCAAGCCATTTGCAACTCAATCCTCTCTGTTTTGACATATTGTGGCTATAGTATCTAGGAAATCTACTTTATGGAGATCTTAATATTAAGCTTGAAAGTGCCGCCAAAGGTCAGTAACACCTTCACCCACTTACTTAACTATGAAACATTCAAAGGCTGCACTTTTGTATGTGTACAAAAAGAAGTCCCATTGTCTCTTGAATTATTCCTCTTTTTTTTTTAATCATTTCCGGCCTTGCTTCTAAGTCTGAGTAATTGTTTTTAATTTCCAATTTTAATTTCCACTTAATGCTTTATACAATTTGATCAACAGAACTTTCAAGCTTAATATGGAGGGATCAATAAAGTATATTTCCTTGTTTCATAGACAAGTCAGTGAGTGCAAGCACTATTGACCTTTGGTGGCACTATAAACAAAAATATTAAGACACACTAGGCAGTCTTACATGAGATTTAAACTGAGATTTGAGATTTCATATTAAGTGTTTCATTGATGGAATAAGTAAAGGTGTGGCTGATTCCACAGCTGCAATCTTTTCAGAAATCTTCTGGATGATAAGTGCAAAAAACAGAGCTCGAAACCAGAAGTGTGAGGACCCTCCGATGTATAATTCATGGTTGTATAAAATGTGAATCTGGGCTGAGTTTAATCCTATAGCTAATTTTAGAAGTTGCTGAAGCCATTTATAAGATTCTAGTCTTAACTAAAGGTGAAAGTTTTGTAAGTTTTTCAGTTCTTTGAAAGTACAATGTTGGGATTTTCTGGGTGTGTGTTTTTCCTATTAAAATCAATATACTGTGGTAAAAAATGGTGAATGATGTCAGTTTCATAAGCAGAATTGATTTAATTACATGAAGTGCTTAGAAAAAAATACAGTGGTGCTTTGCAAGACGAAATTAATTCGTTCTGCGAGTTTTTTCGTCTTGTGAATTTTTCATCTTGCGAAGCACGGTTTCCCATAGGAAATGCATTGATGGTTTCCCATAGGAATGCATTGAAAAAGGCGCAAGACGTTTTCGTCTTGCGAAGCAAGCCCATAGGGAAATTCATCTTGAGAAGCAACTCAAAAAACAAAAAACTCTTTCATCTTGCGAGTTTTTCGTCTTGCGAGGCATTCGTCTTGCGAGGTACCACTGTAGGCTGTATTCCTTTACCCAAGCTTTGCTGGAAGTAACCTCCCATGAGCTCAGTGGGACTTATTTCTGAGTAGACAAGACATTGTAGGATTGCACTTTATTATCCTGAGCCAGTTATCCAAAGAAAAAGTTTGCTTGCTTTTTAGTGTGCGCGTGTATGTGTGATAATTTCAAAAGTCCAAACTTCCACTTGTCCCATGTCTAGAAAGCATGGGTCTGAGCTGTTTTCCACTTGACCTATGCTTTCCCCCTTTCCCCCCTTGCCCCACTCCTTACCCATGGCTCTTTAGCAAACAGTAATCTGTGGAAACCCCAATTGCTGTTTGCTCCAATTCAGCACTAAAGAGAAGTTTTTCCTGGGTGATAGGAAGCAGCGGGCAATGTTACTGCAGTGGACACCTTGTAGAAAAGGTAGCACAGGCATGTCTGAATGGTACTTCACAGACATGCAGACGAGCAATGCATGGGGGAAGGCTCAGTGACAAAACATGTGTTTCTCACACAGAAAATCCTGAGTTCAATACACAGCCTTTCTGAGTAGGACTAGGAACAGCTCCATCTGAAGTCCTGGTGGTTGTTGCTGGTCATCTCTGCAGACAGAGTTAGATGGGTCAGTTGTCTGAATAGTTGTCAGTTGTCCCCTTCTTTCTCACAAAACCCACCCATGGTTACCTCCCCACCATGCCCAGCTTCCTTAATTTCAGGAAGTGTGTGTGTGTATATAGACTCAGTGCACTTTCAGACTCTCACTATTTTCAGGTGGGCTTTGTTAACACACTGAGCTGAGCAATTATAGCATACCTTCCAAGCATGACGATTTTCCAGGAACAGTCCCAGAATTACAAAAGCCAACCCGGCTTTCCATTTGATCCTGGAATGTCCCTATTTCCCCTGCCACTGCTGCTGCCAAGGAGGAGGAGGAATCAGTGTGTGTCCTGAGCAGTGGCAGCAAAGGGAGCATCCCATTTCTTCTCCGTGGCCTTTCTATGGCTTTTGCTGCTGGCCTACTGACTTCAGCAGCTTGTAGTGATTGCTGGAGAGCAGGTGAGGAGGTGAGGTTGCTGCCACCAAGGCCCAGCCCTGAGAGGAGAAGAAGAAGAAGAGGAGGAGGAGGAGGAGTTTGGATTTGATATCCCACTTTATCACTACCTGAAGGAGTCTCAAAGTGGCTAACAATCTCCTTTCCCTCCCTCCTCCACAACAAACACTCTGTGAGGTGAGTGGGGCTGAGAGACTTCAGAGAAGTGTGACTAGCCCAAGGTCACCCAACAGCTGCATGTGGAGGAGCGGAGATGCGAACCCGGTTCCCCAGATTACGAGTCTATCGCTCTTAACCACTACACCACACTGGCTCTGAGGGAGAGGCAGAGGGCAGGGCCACCCTGGGTGGGAAGAAAGGGGGAGCGGAGCGAACCTCATGGAGTTTTGATTACTATATTTTTAAGGAACACTTTGTGCATCCATGTCTAAACTTGCCCCTTCCTAAAACTTATTTATCTCTGTGTGTTTGTAAATCTACCAAAGAATAAAATAAAATAAAATCAGAATTAAGGGGTTTTCTCAGGATGGCACAGAGCATCTGTGCTGAATTCCATGTGATGGTGGCGAATTGCCCTTCTTCCGATAGGAAATGCTTGGGGGGAACAAAAAATGGCAGGGTTGAGATGGGGAGTTGGGGTACAGTAAGAAATGTCCCTATCTGAAGAACGTTGAAGTGTATCTTATAGTTCATTGAGAGGTCTTATGCAACAAAACCACTTCCCCCAAAGAATGATTTTTATTTTTTTATTTTTTTTGCAATAAGGACTGTGAAGGGAAATTGCACTGAAAAGTGTGTGGCGTAACACTTGCTTTAACACAACATCATCTAACCTCCTTGTAAACAAATCAGAACAGATGGTTTTGAAAAAGCCAATGTGATCTAATCTCCCTGAAAACAAACCAGGATGAATGCCCACATTTTGTTGTTGCTATCATTAAGCAATCAGGAATTTAAAAAATGCTTGCTGAGTCTACTGCATTTGAGAAGCAGCAGAGATACCTTCTGCCTAGCCACTTGTTTGAGCAAATGAATGGGATGTCAGTGCAGCAAGTCTGCAACAGACTACTGTATGGAACCACCTCAGTGGTGCTTAGGCATGCAAGTTTTTGGGTTTTCTTACAGCGCCTACAGGATGATGTCTTCAGCAAAATGCCATTCCGTTACCCCCACCCCCAATGTACTCGAGATTTACCACAAGTTTCCACAAGTGCTTCTATTTATTGAAATGGTAAATCTGGATTAAAGAGGGAAATAATATGTGGCAGCATTTTTATGAGGATGGCATGTGAATCCTGTGCACACTTTGCAAGCATGAGCAGAACCAAGACCACAATGAGCTGCCACATGGGAGTGCAGAGAACTCAGGGAAAGAAGAATAGTCTTAAAATATCACTGTTGAATTAGACTGACCTCTTGTGGTCAATTCAATGAAGAACCCCATGTGATTTTTCTCTCAATTGTAGACACCTGTAGTAGTTTTGTCACCGGTTGGAAACAGTTTTCTTTCGTCTGGCGTTTTTGGATACTTATTTTTAATTCAGTGTTATGTGTATTGTAATATAGGAATAATTTCATACTATTTTAATGATTTCATTGCCTTGAGTTTTTCATGAGTTGGCCGTTTATAAATACAGTGGTACCTCAGGTTAAGTACTTAATTTGTTCCTGAGGTCTGTTCTTAACCTGAAACTGTTCTTAACCTGAAGCACCACTTTAGCTAATGGAGCCTCCTGCTGCCGCTGCGCCACCGGAGCACGATTTCTGTTCTCATCCTGAAGCAAAGTTCTTAACCTGAAGCACTATTTCAGGGTTAGCAGAGTCTGTAACTTGAAGCATATGTAACCTGAAGCGTATGTAACCCGAGGTACCACTGTATTCCAATGAATATTCCAATGAAACGATAGAAATATGTTAATGCATACATTGGGATATTGTGTATAGGAGATTTAAAATGATTCCCCACTGGATCTCCTTTATTTAGAGAACATCTAGATGTGTACTTGTTGGGTAGGTAGGGCAGACTTGTGTTCTGTATCACGCATAGGAGCAAGGTCCTGGGGGCCGAGGTCCCTTCAGCCTGCCCCCCCCCATAAACTATTTGAATGGGCTGGGCCATTATGCAGCCACATTTAATCGATTATGCAGCCAAAAAAGTCAACAGTCATGTGCAAGTGGAGATATCAGCAGATAATGAGGCTTGCAAAATTAGAAATAAAAATCTTTAGAAAGGGAAAATTCTGCTACACCCACCACCATCCCAGTGGCAGACCTCAGAATCTCAAATTTCAGCAGAGTCCTCAGTGAGAAATCGAGGGAGCAAAAAGCAAAACTCCACAGCGCCATCTGGTGCCACTGTGTTAGAATGCATATAAAGCAATTTTTCTTTGCCAATGTAGCTGAGTCCTCAGTGAGAGACCCACTAAGATCTCCATATCTCACAGGGTTGGTGAGAGGCTAGAAGGAGGGTGAAAATCACTTATGGTGGACTTTCAGTGGCTCCCTGTGCAACACCCAAATTTGATGTCCCCCCCTCGCATCTCACATAATCACCTTCCATTGCTCATCATTGTTGCATTGCCCCCTGTGGCACCCTCTCAGTTTTGCACCCGGGGCAAGAGAACCGGTCCCTAAATCTGCCTGTGCTTCTGTCACCTTGAGTTCCTTGGAGAGCCTTGATGAGATATGAGCGGAATAGAAATCGTAATCCTGCGGGCAGGAACTGCCATTTGTAAGCTGACATTTGGGAGTGTTTTGGGGTGTGAAGGACAAATATGCTTTTAAATGAATAATAATGAAATAATAAAGTAACTGTATGCTGTTCTATACAAATGTTATGTTGCTATGTTCTAGCAAAGCAAAAAGCAAAAATAAGTTTGTGTTAGGAAAGCAAATCCCCCCTGCTAGGCTTTCTATGGAAAAGTTCAAATACCCCAATGTCAACAAAGTAAACCATGTCTAATAAGCTAACACAGGGACCAGGTGACCCTGACAGGTAATCATTATAACTTACTTCAGAACAAATTTTGAGAAACCAAAGGATGAAGTGAGCAAGTTGACTGAGATGAAGAACAATGACACCAGGAGTTATCAGTAAAGTAGTGGCCTAGGCTGGATACTCAGGTCAAAGATTACTACGTCCAAGGTTTCGTTATGAAACTGTTGACTTTTACAAATGTGTAATGTATTTTTCCTTTCACAGTATGGATTATAGACACAGAGAGCACAGTCTGTATAGATAACAATTTTACTGTGTTGTACAGGGAAATTTGTTCCTAAATACCTGTGGTCTTCTATTGAAGTCATTCCTAGCAGCAAATCACTGTGGGGAAGCTGTAAGGGGCAGAATTGTATTTATGGCAGCAATAAAATAAAATAAGATCTGGTGAAATTTGGCAG
This sequence comes from Podarcis tiliguerta, assembly GCF_965153285.1. Classification (NCBI taxonomy): domain Eukaryota; kingdom Metazoa; phylum Chordata; class Lepidosauria; order Squamata; family Lacertidae; genus Podarcis; species Podarcis tiliguerta. Next base: position 68,905,103 of record NC_139537.1, read on the forward strand.
AAAACCCAAACTTCTGGAAGCCTAAAAACTGAAAACTTTACAGGACTCTAAGAAAATCATGGATCTGTTCAAAATTATAGTTTGTATAATTATGTGGGCCTTAGATTTAGTCACTTCTTAATTTTTTGGTATTTGATTCTTCTCTCAACTTGTTTCTATCTGCAGCAAACCAAAATGTGACACACACTCTTAGCTTACAGCTGAAAATGAAAGCAAATGAGAGATATGGTTTGGTAAAAGACATGGTTCTTTTTTGTTCACAGATATTTCATCATATTTAATTACGTCTCACTTCTTTGGTGTGTGGCGCTATTTTGTTTTGTGTTCCATCATTTTTAATTTTTAATTTTGCCTAAAGCTGGAAGTGGCCTAGGTCTCTCTGGACTACTGAAGTCGAGTGTACCTGATCATTGTTCTTGCTGGCCAGGGCTGAGAGCAGCACACAGGCACTCAAAGACTGGGCCAGTATTCTCTGTAAAACAGACTGCAAACACACACAAGAAGGAAAAAAGAAGGTAGCGATGAAATCATCGTGTTTTCCAGGCTTAAAGATGTTATATAGCGCAAAGGCCATACAAAAAACGGTCACCGCATTAGCAGTTGAGGCCAATGGCATCAAGTCCTGGGCAATGGTAGGGACTTATCATTTAACGGTATGCATATAATGTTGATTTTCTTCACTGTAATTCTACGCATGGAACAGGTGCCCCAGATCCCAATCCCTTCAATGCCAGGTTTGTTGCTGCCCATGATGTTCTCAACATGCCACACTCTCCATTCAAGATTGGCTGTGGAGCAGATGCTCCATAATGCAGCCGATAAGAGCCAGGACAAAGGCACCCAGTTGAAAATAGGACACCCTGCACAACAGCTGTACCAGAAAGGAGCCATAATGTGCCTGGGGTGGAACTGGAGCTTTGGTACTGGAAAGGCTGGCGATAGAAGGCATGCTGGAGAAAACAGACAAAAGATAGTTAGGCACAGTATCATATGGACACCTCCTAAATTTTGAGCAAATAGAGATGTGCAGCTAAAACAATGCCATCATTCTAGGGCAAATTCTGCATTTCCCCCTTGAGACGTAGGAATAGAAAAGTCTGCTGTACCTGCAATCATAAGTGCCAGGAATCAGACTTCCCCAGGGGTAAAGAAATTGCACAACCGCACAACCCCTTTTGTTGCATGGACCCCCTTCATGCAGATAATTGGACTCTTGTCTTATCCACTTCTCCTCTGCATTCCTATTCCTACGCATTCTACCCTTGAAAGAAAGTTTGGTGCAACAGACCAATACAGCTACTGTTCAGGACAGAATCCTTTCTGACCTTAATCCTCATTCTCCCTCTCTCTCTCTCTCTCTCTCTCTCTCTCACACACACACACACACACAATGTGAAAAGCCTGCCAAGTAGCTCTCAGACAGGACAAAAGGAAATAAAAGTAAATTTGTTCTTATCTGAGAAAACACTGCTGTGTTGGTCGGGAACTGAGGGGTGCTGCATATATGCACCTACATGAAATCAGTTCTTCAACCAGTCTCTGGTACGCAAGGAGTTTCCCCAGAGCTTTCTCTTCGTGTGCCTAACCTCAGAGAAGATCTGAGAAGAGTGAAGCTGGTCTGAGCACTGTAGCAATTGCTCCTTGGAGTTCTGAGGCAGTTAGAATGCAGCTTGCTTTGAATGCTCAGAACAACACAAATCATAACTCCTGGGTACTGGCCGTTTGGAACATTTGGCAACTGCTTGGAGGCAGTATGCATTTGAATACCAATATGATTCTGGCACTTTGAAAAGACACTTTTTTTGTTAGATGTAAGCTTATGCAAAGATTGGGTACAAAAATGTGGCAATAAACACTCCAAGCTGCCAGTTCCAAAGGAATGAGAGAGCAAGATTTGAAATAAACAAATAGATAAATAAACAAATATTTAGTTGTTTCCATTGGGTTTCAACACCACTTTGAATTACAGCAACTAGTACTGGTGGATCAGACTAAGGATCCATCTAGTCCAGCATCTCTTTTCTAAAAATGAAAAGCTTTATAACAACTCTATGGCGAAAGGCATTTATTATCTCCATATTACTGTGTGGCAGAGATGTGGTGACGTCTGATACTGTGGAATAATTTCTTGCTTAAATTAAGACCACTCTGTAAATTCATGGAGGGGGATCTTTGAGTCAAGAGGTTTCCCACCTCCTTGGTTGCTTTCCTGGTCACCAGAATATCAATTCTCCCTACTGTCGCTGGTCCCAAGGTAGACTCTTTTGAGATTCGCTGATTTTCATGTGCTATGGACTCGTCATATTTATTTGTAGATTTATAAAAGTCGTCTAAAAAGATTTTTCCTGCACCTTCTCGTGGGGATTCCTTCCCTTATAAAACGTGGGACTGAAAACATCCTGCATTCCAAAGCAGATTCCCAATTTGAACCCCGGCATGGGAGACCGCCCTCTTGTTCCAAACGTGGCTGGGGTTAGGTGGTGCTTATTTTCCAACTAAAGTCGTGTGTGCTTTGCTGTGGTTGCCTTGGAAGGAAAGCCCCCTCATTCTGCAGCAAGAACAGAATAAGGAACTGCTTAGCCTTAATTGGAGATGACTAGGCCTAGGACTTGCTGATCATAAGGTCGGTGGTTCGAATCCCCGTGACAGGGTGAGCTCCTGTTGCTCGGTCCCTCCTCCTGCCAACCTAGCAGTTCGAAAGCACATCAAAGTGCAAGTAGATAAATCGGTACCGCTCCTGCAGGAAGGTAAACAGCGTTTCTGTGTGCTGCTCTGGTTCGCCAGAAGCGGCTTAGTCACGCTGGCGGCTCCCTCGGCCAGTAAAGCAAGATGAGCGCTGCAACCCTATAGTCGGCCACGACTGGACCTAATGGTCAAGGGTCCCTTTACCTTTACCTTTAAGCCCAGTGCCACCAGGTGAAAGAAATAGAAAACAATGCCATGCCTAGTTGTTGCGTTTTTAAATGCACCCCCCACCCCCTTGAGATACAGTTGGTTGGTCTGCATTTCAAACAGATCTTGCCCCTTATTTGCTCAATAATCTCTAGGGCACTTCCCCCCCAGTCTACAAGGCATGAAAAACGTCTTTCCCAAGCCACAGTAGAAGAAGCCGCCCACCGGGGGAAGGAAGGAGAAGCTGCTCTGTCCCTCCTTTCCCTCCCCTCAGCGCAAAGTGGGGAGGAGACGCTGGAGGACTCCGCCCCTCGCCGCTTCCCCCAAGTGCGCCGCGATAAAGGCGCCGGCTGGCTCCCTCCTCTCCTCTCCGTCGGCTCGTCCTTCCCGCGGCCGTCCGGTCCCGCCGCAGCCATGGTCCTGAACCCCGTCATCGGGAAGCTGGTCCACAAGAGGGTGGTGCTGGCCAGCGCCTCTCCGCGCCGCCAGGAGATCCTCACCAACGCGGTGAGTGTGCCGCCTTCGCTGCGCGCCGGGGCAACCTGTGCGCTCTCGCGGCTCCTGCGCCCCGCTTGGCACCGCCCGCCCCCGGGGGGGCCCTTGCCTTCCTTTCCGCCAGGGGGGCTGCTGCGTTTGGAGCGGCTGCACAGGTGGCGACTTCACGTGTAAGTCGCCTTGAGACGGTGGTTTGGAAGGCGATTGATAAATAACTTGTAATGATGTTAATAAACAGCCCATCACTGCATCTTGGCTGCTGGTAAAGCTGCACCGCCTGAATTCCTGCCTCCCAGGTTGTCAGCTCAAGAGGGAGAGAGGGAGGGGACGCTGACAATCCCATTGGCAGCCACTTTCTTCCCAACTACTTATCAGGAAAAAATAATACAAATCTGCGGTTCTGCTCCCCCCCCCAAAAGTCTGCCCCCCCCCCCGCAAAACAAGTTCATTTTGTGGCAACCCTACTCTCAGCCAGGGCTTAATGTTCGCTCGCTCTCACTCTCTCACATACAGCCCTCCACTTTTGGTCCCGGGAAGCAACAATGAAGTGCTCAGGATATATTAGTATCCTAATATCCTACTCGGCATGTGTTGGAGCCACTGCCCCAGCCACAAATAGCACATCTGTCCTTTGGACGAGCCTCTGTTTCAAAGGGGACAAAAATTCAGACAAACCTTTGTGTCAGTTATTGGGGTGGGGATTCAAAAGCAAGTTCTAAAGAAAGGAGCAAGTTTTCAAGTTCATCTGGCTAAAAGTGCGGCGAGGAAATAAATGGATGTTGAGGGCGATGGAAATTTCATGTCTGCAGCCTGTAAAATAGTTTGTGAGATGAAAGGAAGGTGCTGTTGTGCAAGTTCACCATGGGTTGGACTCAGACCCATGATAGCAGGCTGCACTAAAGACAGCTCCCACCCCCCCACACACACAACATTCCAGGGGGGAGGGAAGGGGGGAAAGACAGTGGCACAGAGTGCAATGAGATGGCAGGTCTTCAAATGTGCATTCAGTTCTCACACATTTTGAAGTCTTTGAAAGTACTTGATACATTAGTTCAGCTGTGGAATTTGCTCCCAAATTCCACAGCTTTAGAGCCAGTGTGGTGTAGTGGTTAAGAGTGGTGGACTCGTAATCTGGGGAACCGGGTTCGATTCCCCGCTCCTCCACATGCAGCTGCTGGGTGACCTTGGGCCAGTCACACTTCTTTGAAGTCTCTCAGCCCCACTCACCTCACAGAGTGTTTGTTGTGGGGGAGGAAGGGAAAGGAGAATGTTAGCCGCTTTGAGACTCCTTCGGGTAGTGATAAAGCGGGATATCAAATCCAAACTCTTCCCAATGGAGGCTGCGATGGTCACCAATTTTGATGGCTTTAAAAGAGGATTGGACAATAGATCATTCAAGGATCCTGCTACATCAGGCCAATGGCCATTCTAAGCCAGCATCCTGTTCTCACAGTAGCTCTCCAGATGCCTGTGGGAAACCTGCAAACAGGATTCAAGCACAAGAGCGCTCTCCCCTCCCGTGATTTCAAGCTTCCAACCATGCCTCCAGAGTCATGGAGATCAATGCTTTCAGTAGCCTCTAGCCAGTTCAATAGTCCCTCCACCAGGGCCTTAAGCAGAGAGCATCCACATAGCCTTCAAGTTTTGTATGATTTATTGCTGAAATAACTTAGTGTCTCTATCAGGGCCTCCGGTTTGAAGTTGTTCCCTCCTGGTTCAAAGAGACGCTTGAGAAGTCATCTTTCGCAGCTCCTTTTGAATATGCTGTAGAAACTGCACGGCAAAAGGCACTTGAAGTGGCAAACAGAATGCATCTGGTAAGCCATATACGGACCTCCATTGTCTGAGATGATGCTTTAAGAATACTGTCAAACTCTTTGCTGTTGCAGTCCAGATCCCTACATCTTGGTGTATTGAACTTGGCTTATTAACAACGAACTATTTAACTACAGAAGTGCATGAATGTTTGAGATGAGGCATGCAAACAATTAGTTGTGTCCATGTGACATTAGGTTGACATTTCATCTATAGTACAGTAGTACAGGAAGGCTTCCTGTTCCAGACAGTTGTACACTAGTGATGGGACCAAACAACTGCCAAGTCCTCACAGAACCCCCTCATGTGGCACCTTTAGCATAACTGTTTTACTTAATGGTTGATGGAGAAGCTGGACGCAGTCTAAATCAAGATTGCTTCTATTGTGCTGATTCTCTACTTGCTGTTTAATTTCCCAACCGTTAGTTTAAGCTATGGTTAAGGTGGAAAACTGAACAAAATGCATTTTGATTTTTTCAGAAACATCTTAGAACACCTGATGTCGTTATAGGGGCAGACACCATAGTGGTAAGTCATATACACCAGCAGCTGAAAATTAGAATCTCTCTAATTAGCAACTCTTGTTTTATCAATACATGCAGGTCCCGCTTTCACTCACAATACAGAAATTCACTTATCCAAACAGAAAGAATTGTTCCCGAACCATGCGACACACCCCACTGATTCAGGTGTCCGAACAGCCAGAGTTTACCACTTCCTTACTTGTTTGTGCTTTGCTGGTTGATGGCAATCATTTTCAGGCAGAAACCAAGGAGAGAGGGATGGGGGAGAGACCAGACAAATCAGAGAGCAGGAGGCATAGGACAAATCAGTTTTTCTTTTGTCTCTCTTTTGCTGATTGGCTGCAGCCAATAATGGAAATCGTCAGGAAATAATGGAAATCGTCAGCTCGTCATGCGAACGCTCACCTAATAAACTATTTCCTAGGAACACATTTTGTTCGGAAAGCGGAAGTTGCATGTACTTATAATTGCACGATAGAAATTGGGTATGCCAAACCATCCAGCCCAAGCTTCCATCAATGTGCTTTTTTTAACTCTAGGGTTTAAATAGCTCTTTCCTAGACTTCCTGTGCATGGAATTAAACGCTTATCACCTGCTGTGTTTACTTTAAGCGCTTTGTACACAGACAGAAAGCAAAGTAGCTAATCATTAATATGTAAAAATATCCCAGGGTGAAAAGGAGTTTAAGCAGAGAAGGACTGTAGCTTGAATTGTACAGCAGATACTTTAATTGCAAAAAGTCCAGAGCGGGATAGTAAAAACTCCTGTCTGAAATGCTGGTGAACTGCTGCCAATACTGTAAGTGTCAACAACACTGAACTAGATAGGCCAATGGACTGACTTGGTATAAAGTAGCTTCCTATGTCCTTATTTCACCTCAAGTAGCAACTCTTCTATGGGAGAGAACTAGACTTTCCCTTGACAAGTGTATGCAAATGTGCATATTTAAATAAATTTATTTCCATTTCAGACAATAGAAGAACAGATTTTGGAGAAACCAGTGGACAAACAAGATGCATATAGGATGCTTTCAAAGTTTGTACTTCAAATCACTGCTCATTTCTAACCACGTTATACTGCCTTTTCAGCCTTATTTGTGGATATGGAAAGCAAATGAAAAATTACTTGATGCTTTTCATTTGCCCTTCCTAAGAATGATAAGCATGTTTAATTTGTTGTTTAATTTGTTGGGGAAATGCATCTATTACAGTTACCTGCATTTCTTGTGTAGTTATTCCCACAGCTCATAACAAACTCGCTTTTTTTAAGATTAATCTCTGGATCACTTTTAAAATCTGCTTGTCAAATACAACCATAAACACACCTGTGTGTGAATCACAGCAGGCAGGCTGTGATACATTTTTGTGAAAGCATCAAACTTTTATTTTAATCCATGCTTAGACCTACTGTTCTGCGTAATCAAATTGGACATAATTTGACCATGGCTATTTATTGCATAGTTGAGTTTCCTATAAAAGTTTCTCTTGCCTAGTCACACATTAGAAGAGAACTTACCAATATTTTGTTATGTGCGCCACTTAGAGTGTTTCATGATTAAGTGGTTTATAAATCTAATTATAAATCTAATTGTTAAAAACATAAAAAAGAGACCTCACTTCCATCAGAGTCAGAGGCAATCAACCCCAAAATATAGCACACCAGTTAGTTTTTCTCACCAATGCTTTCTAATTTTATGTCTGTTTTTCATTTAGATAAGGGGAGAAAGGCATCATTTTGTGCCTTGTTCTCCTTGCCTTTTTCAGGTTTTCAGTAGTACTTCAGTTCAGAGGTAGCAATCAATGTAAACACAATCCAGCCAAATTCAAGCACTTTGAAGCCCCATTCAATTCGGTGGGAAACAGAATCAAAGTGAAGTGCCTTGCTTTGCCTGGCTTGTAAGGCTATAAAATTGAGTAGATTGCCAACATTGCTACATCGTTCCTAAATAAGCAGAATTTGTTTTTCAAACAAATTCAAGTGTTAGATTTCCAAGAAATTAGTGCAAATTGGCTGCAGCCTAAATATATCTGTTTTTCCTCGCAGGCTGAGTGGCAAGGAGCACAGTGTTTTCACGGGTGTCGCGATTGTTCATTGCAGCAGTAAAGGTAATTGGTAAGAACGAATACAGATGCTTGTGGTGAATCAAAGATTCATTTGACCCTGTAGCCTACTTACTTGTCAGTGAAATCTTCCCCAACCCGGAAGCCTCCAAATGTTGTTGGGCTACAACTCCCATTAGCCCCAGTCAATATGGCCATTAGGGTAAGGAATGATGGTATTTGTAGTCTGACCTCATTTGAAAGTCACGAAGTGGGCGAGTTTAGTGTCTGCATGCATCGGAAGACTGCAGGAGTTTGGCTTTTCTCTCTTTGTTCACACTGAGGAATACATTGGGTGATATCCAACTAAGTTTTACTCAGAGTAGATCCATTTAAATTAATGAACATGACTGAGTTAAGTCCATTCATATTTCACTGGGTCTGCTCTGAGTTGGATAGCATCCACTGTTTTTAGAGGACACCACTTTGGGATGAATGGAATTCTTAGAAGTCTTGAGAGCCAGTGTGGTGTAGTGGTTAAGAGCAGTAGACTTGTAATCTGGTTGTAATCTAGACTTGTAAACAGGGTTCATGTCTCCACTCCTCCACATGCAGCTGCTGGGTGACCTTGGGCTAGTCACACTTCTTTGAAGTCTCTCAGCCCCACTCACTTCACAGAGTGTTTGTTGTGGGGGAGGAAGGGAAAGGAGAATGTTAGCCACTTTGAGACTTCTTCGGGTAGTGATAAAGCAGGATATCAAATCCAAACTCTTCTTGAGAATTCATTTTGAAGTGGGTGGGTATCAGACACCCCAGCTCAAAGGGTATGTGATGGCACCTCAGTGGCTTCTGTAGAGGCTTGTGGCATCTGCTGGAAAACACAAAGGGCTGGATTCAAAGACGTCTGCTAGTGTAGTGGGACCCCATCTCCCCAAACCATGTGCCCACCCCAAAATTGACCCTGGAAGGTCAGGAGAACTAACACAGTAACAGGCAAAATGATAACAAGCATTTTAAGTAGGTCTCAGATCTAGAAATAAATTGAATCTAACTAGAACAGAACTGGGCACTGTCAACTTCCTGTTCATAGTAAAACTCTTGGAGTTGCCCTTGCCAATTTGTTGCTTTTCTGGCTGTGACTCGGCTTGGCAACTTCCATGTTGATTCTGCTTGCAAACGTGTTGACATTCACACCGTGACCCAGTTTCATATATTTATCTTTCCAGAAATTTCCAGTAATTAATCCCCTTTCCTCCAAATGCTGATCTCAATTGAAGGTCACTGAGGAGCATATGATTGATCAGGCAAAAGACAGTAAAGCCAACCTAGGTGATTATTTTGGCAAGGTGACTTCACACATTATTTACTCCCCCCTCACATGAACACAATGGCAGTAAATTGCAGAATTGGATGTGATTGTAGGCAGACATCTTAGCAACTAGAATTGTTCCAGTGGCTGAAGGCAGCCCAGAAGCACCAAACAGAACATGCAGTCAGTATCACCAGCATAAATCAGAATCTTTGCATTTTCACAGCAATCCTTGCCCCTCAAAATAAAATGGATTATTGCATTGCATTGCATTGCATTGCATTGCGGCCCTGAATGTCTACTCAGGCAAATCCCATTGATTAAGGAGATTTACTTTCAGGAAAATATGTATAGCATCACAGCCACAGTGTTTGTCAAAACAGGGGATAAACTCCAAATCTCAAATCCAAACAAAGGGTCCTGACCAAAGGGGGTGGTTTAAAAATGTATGTTGCAGCATTGAAGAGTTTTAAGTCATATCATAGCCCCACAACAATAAAGTTGCTTTTATTCATTTGATTTCTATCTTAAGGACTCAAAAGTGCCTTTCAGTAGTTTTTCCTTGGTGCTAATATGCCTGCTCCCAAAAGGCTCTCCGGCTTAGGAAATCAAATGTTCTGTGGGATAAAAGAGGCCAAACTAAATGAAAATGATGCAGCAACAAGCAAGCCATAGCACTGATACAAAAATATATCTAATGGACAGTGCTCTTGCCAGGCAGCCACCTCTGAAATGCCTAGTTGTGCATTAAAAGAGCTGCTGCATAATTGATGGGGGTTGTTGTTGGTTTATACAGAGAACATCCCACAAGGCAGCCCAGGTCCAGCGATGCTGCTCCTTCTTCCAAAAGCGATAACGGTGACTGTTTGAGAAGGTGCTGCAGACTGGGCTGGGTGGAAAGCAAAGCTCAGTTCCAGGTCCGACGATGATAGTTTCTCTGGAGCTCTGCCCAGGAGGCAGGTGGATTTTAACTCACAGGCCCTGCAATGTTGGGAAACATGCTGTAGATTCTGGGTGGGGACCAGAACTGATTATCCGGATAATGATAACATTTCAACCTGAATAAGATTTTCTCTTTTTAATGCAAAACAAAGGCAAGTCTCCAAAGAGCTGTACAACTTATTTCACATGCCCAAAGGTTGGGTTTTTGTTTTGGAATTGTTTCTCAAAAAGGAGCCCTCCGTACCCAAAGGCTACCCATTAAAAAATAAAATAAAAAATGAAGCATGTTTTTAAAAGCAGTTTTAAATGTGCCTTTAGTTCAAAGGAGAGAGAGTCAAAAGCCTACTTGAGTATGCCCAATCCTGTGTAAAAGAGTTCGTGGTACAGCTGCCAAATATAACTTATCCCACTGTTTTGCATTTTATCCAATTTAAATGAGTAAGTGAGCCATTGGAAAGCATGTTTTGTTTTTATTAAACTACGCGTGCTGGTACTGAGGAGCATATTAGTTAACGCCAAATTATGATGTTCCTTCAGTCTGTAATAATGTTTACAACATGCTTCTCTTCCACTATCATTTGCACCAATCTATGCTGCAGCTATTTAGCTCATTGTATATTGCTGCTGCCTCCAGAATGTTAACAAAGATCTGCACTGCAGATCAGTACAGAAGAACATCCTTGACTTGAAGGGCAATAGAAATATAAAGCCAGTTTTCAACAGATTGCATCAAATGCCTCACCAATATTTAGAGGGATATTTATAAACTAGCATCTCATTTTATTGAAGTAACTGGAAGCACATTTATGTGTATAAGATCCATGTATTCATTGCAGCATAATTTGGATTTGAATTTGGAAATGCAGGCCTACTGATTGCAGTGTAACATATTCATAATAAAAATGCTTTAAAACTGCTGGTGTTCATCAGATATGTCATTTTTTTTAACCAGTGGCTTTTATTTTTCTAGATAATCAGCTAGAGACTGAAGTCACAGATTTCTATGAAGAAACCAAGGTTAAGTTTTCTGCACTCTCCGAAGAACTCTTATGGGAGTATATTCACAGTGGTGAGCCCATGTAAGCACAATAGTTGGGAGCGGATTTGAATGCAGACCTAATTACTCTAGATGGCTTGTTGTGTGGGGAAAACTGGCTGTTTGTGTAGCACATGAAACAAAAAGGGAGTTTAGTCTGGGAATATGTAACATTGCATAAAATAATATGTTTGGTTTGTCATCTAGCAAGAGTGAGAGGGAACAGTTTTGGATTTTGAGGGTGAGGGCAGGAAAGAATTGGTAGCAGAATTCAAAGGCCTACTATATGTTAAAGAATGAATGTGGAAAACAGGATATATCAAAAGCATTTGTTTATTGCCTCTGTTTATTCTGCATCATAGATATAACACTGTTATCAAGACAGCCAGTCTCTCTCTCTCCCTCCTTTTTTTTATCTTGAGCAAAGCTGGATTTGTGCCTTTGATGTTTCAGCTTTGCAGACATACTTTAGTTGTATGTGACAGTCATACAGGGGAGTAGAATAGCCAAAAACATAGGTTCTCCTGAAGAATAACCACATGTGGCCTGAAAATCAAAGTGAAGAGGAGTTTGCCCCCCCCATCCTTCCTAAATGTTACCCTGTGCATTATTGAACATGATTTGAGCATCTAGGCCAGGGCTGGATCTTTTGGAGCCTGTGGGTATTATTATTATTATTATTATTATTATTATTATTATTATTATTATATTTATTTATTCCCTGTTTTTTTTCCTGATGGGACTCAAGGCGGCTTCTCTCTCTTGGGTTATTCTTCCACCAGTCACACACATATACATACTTCCTTTTTCTGTGGGGTTTAGGTGAAAGTCTCGTCCAATAGAATTAAAAACGAACCTGTTGAATTTACCTGATTTTTCAAGGTTCCCCAAAAAACCAACATCACATTGGATGATGATTTTAAAAAACTACCTTGAGGCATACAAGATGCCCTATCCTGATTGTAGTTTTCCCTTCTGTATCAAAGGCCTCTGAGTTTTTGGAGACATCACAGGGAACTGCTTTAGGAAGGCAGGGAGCTCAAAATTCCTAGTGCCTGTGAACATTTCACTTATGTTGGTGTCTTCGTGTCATATCTAGGTGACTAAAAAAATGAGATGCAAATGGTTGCTAACTAAGCTTTGTTGTTGTTTACTCTTCGTGACCCCATGGACCAGAGCATGCCAGGCACTCCTGTCTTCCACTGCCTCTCGTAGTTTGGTCAAACTCATGCTGGTAGCTTTGAGAACTCTGTCCAACCATCTCGTCCTCTGTCGTCCCCTTCTCCTTGTGCCCTTCATCTTTCCCAACATCAGGGTCTTTTCCAGGGAGTCTTCTCTTCTCATGAGGTGGCCAGAGTATTGGAGCCTCAGCTTCAGGATCTGTCCTTCCAGTGAGCACTCAGGGCTGATTTCCTTCAGAATGGATATGTTTGATCTTCTTGCAGTCCACGGGACTCTCAAGAGTCTCCTCCAGCACCATAATTCAAAAGCATCAATTCTTCGGCGATCAGCCTTCTTGATGGTCCAGCTCTCACTTCCATACATCACTACTGGGAAAACCATAGCTTTAACCATACGGACCTTTGTATTGCCATTTTTGCCGGTGGGAAATTCTGATTATTATTTTTTTAGTGCTCAAACTAGTATGTTTTTAAGTCTTTGTTGAGAGCATGTGACTGATCAGAATTGTGTCATTTGCATAGTAATGCTAGGGATTTTTAGGATGAACTTCAGTCTTGCAACCCAGGGAGATGTTTAGACTACAGATGTTCAGGCCTTGATCTTTCTGTGCAAATCAATAAGCAAATGCTGCCCTGGCACAGTGTTTGGGAGGGATTGGTGATGGATTTAGCTGATTCCCTCCCTGCCAGGATTTTGTGGCTTGCCCATAATTAAACTCGTGTGCTTTAGATGGGTCAAAAGTTCATGAGATCTCAGGATGAAACAGAAGTCAATCAGCCTTTAAACGGAATGACCCAAACCCTCTGGGTTTAGAAATCAGCCTCAGCATGGCACATTAGGGCCTTACAGTTCTGTCTGCCCGACTCTGTTCTAGGGAAAATGTCTTTTGCAACAAGAATTTAGGCAAGCTTATGTGTTCTCCACAACTGAATTTATTTTTAGATGACTGTGTACCGTTTCTTCTCCTTTTGTGAGCAGTGGAAAAATCCAAAGGGCTTCCTGGATTTATTGCCTTCCATTAAGAGTAATGAAAGTGTGTACTGAAACTGATTTATCTACTCCTCTAGCTCGTATCACCCCATCCGGCACAGATATAAAAATAGATGTCTGCTTATGTATGTGGATATGAAGCAGAAATTGGGGGGTTCTTAACACAACATTCTTCCTTGAAGGAGAAAGAGAAACAAGCCACACCTGCTTCTAGAACACTATTATGCTGCTCTTCTTTTCTTAAGCAGTTAACATACCAGCTAACAGCAGCATTACTTTGCTGAAGCAGAGTTCAGTGGCACCTTTAAGACATGTTGTTTAGATGCTGCATTGGCCAGTGGGTTTTGCTGAGCCTGCTAGTCACTGAGCAGGGAATTAGAAGCATTATACACCAAATCCAGCATTTTGAATTGTGCCTAGAAGTCTATAAATAGCTGTGAAAACCCTATATACTATTACGCCACAGATTCATTCTTAATTAAGCCATTTGACTGTTTTTTGCATCTGGGCTCTTGAAGGCTCCATATAGTATTATGGGTTAGCAAAGAGTCATATTGAATGTCCTAGGTGCTCTTGTTGTCACAGAGTTGCTGAAGTTAACCAGGTTCAGACCTGGTAGTAGTAGTAGTAGTAGTAAAACTATACCACCCATTTGACTGGGTTGCCCCAGCCACTCTAAGCAGCTTCCAGCAAAATATAAGAACACAATAAAATGTCAAATATCTAAAACCTCCCTATACAGGGATGACTTCAAAGGCCTTCTAAAAGTCATAAAGTTATTTATCTCCCTTGCATCTGATGGGAAGGTGTTCCACAGGGAGGGCGCCACTACCAAGAAGGCCCTCTACCTGGTTCCCTGTAACCCCACTTCTTGCAATGAGCCACAAGACCCTTGGAGCTGGACATCAGTGGGAGTGGAGACACTCCTCTAGGTATACAGGGCCGAAGCTGTTAGGGTTTTAAAGATCAGCACCAACACTTTGAATTGTGCTCAGAAATGTACTGGGAGTCAATGTAGATCCTTTAGGACTGAGGTTATATGGTCCTGGCGGCCGCTCCCAGTCACCAGTCTGGAAGCCGCATTCTATATTAGTTGTAGTTTTTGAGTCACCTTCAAAGGTAGCCCCACATAGAGTACATTGCAGTAATCCAAGTAGGAGATAACCAGAGCATGTACCACTCTGGCAAGACAGCCGGCGGGCAGGTAGGGTCTCAGCTGGCATACTAGATGGAGCTGGTAGACAGCTGCTGTGGACACAGAATTGACCTGCGTCTCCATGGGCAACTGTGAGTCCAAAATGCAACACTAGTTTACGAGTTCCAGAAGGCTTTAGACATGTTTTTCATAAATGGCTGCCCCTTATGCCCCCTGAACTGCTTTCGAACTCAAGGGAAGTGTCAAACAGTTTCATGGCTGGGTCAACTTCACAATGAAAATACAAGACAAAAAAATCCACTGAGCTAGCATAAACTCTTTATTTGGTTCTCTATATTTTCAGATCCTGGACAAAATGTTTAGCTTTTGAAATACGTAATGCAGAATAATGTCTAGGTGAAACTAAGATACCCGATCCTTTTCCATCCAAGTGCTGCTTCAATTTATTTTTTTAACTTTCTCTCTAGGGACAAAGCTGGAGGCTATGGGATCCAGGCACTTGGGGGAATGTTAGTGGAATATGTTCACGGAGACTTCTTGAACGTGGTGGGGTTTCCTTTGAATCGCTTCTGCAAAAAGTTAGCAGAATTATATTATCCGCCCCCAAAGCACACTATCCATCACATAAAGCATGACTCTATCCCTTCAGTAGAGACTTTTGAGATTCTAAGTGATGGGGAATGTGACTCTTCAGATAACCACACACAGTTTGAAGGTGCTAATAAGAGAAACGGCGGTGGAGTCCCCCACAGCCTGGGAAAGTGCGTAAAGAGCAGTCATTCTTGCAACACACCTGTGGAAAGTCAGAATGGAATAATAGAAAATGCAACGCAATTCCCATCTAAACTCACTCACCTTCTGGATGGCTTCAGAGCATCAAAGGTATCCCATCTTTTGTTCTTTTGTATATAGATCTGTAAAAAAAAGTTTTTGTTAATTTTATGGAATGTGGCACCTGTGGGCTTGGGGAATGTGCCTGCATTTAAGGACAATAACCTGAGCTCCAGAGACCTTGAAATAAGCAGGTTTTATTCTGTTTGTACAGGTTTGTCCATTAGGATACAATGAATTTTTAGTGAACAGGAGTATGTTTACAGCTGCAATTCTTTATATGCTGGTTCTTACATTTCTTAGTGGCTCAAATACTTGGTCAAGGGTAAATAAGAGGTCTTTTGTGAAGATCTGAAAGCAGCCTGAGATGTTTGTAAATACCACTACAAAACTCTCCCTCTGTTGCTGCAAATGGGAGGTGGCTGTTGACACGACATAGACTCAGTGCCCTAACTCATCATTGCTACACCCAGACCCACACCTCTTCTCTCTTCTCCATTCTCCTACCCTACCTGGAACTGCAATGAGGTAAATTGAAGCTGGTCATTAATTTTTAAGAAAAAGTTGAAATTATCACTTCTCTCCGCTTGGTTGTTGGGCAAACCATCATATATTGCCCAAGTCTATTGCTGCAAGTCTCAGATTCAATCCCCTGCTTATCCAGAATCGGATGGAAGGTGATGTGAAAGACTTTTGCCTGAAGTCCTGAGCCCCTGCCAATCAGAATAGACAATTCTGGACAGATAGAAAAAAATTGTCTGACCTAGTTATACCAGGCAGCTTTGGTACAGAATGAAAAACCAATTGGCATCTACTGACTCACTGACAACTGCTTCATAGTTAAAAATGCCTTTATAGACCTCTTGTTTCTCTTTAAAAATATATCAAGATTCTTCTGTTGTGAATGCTTGGCAACTACACAATTTTTTGGATACCCTTAGTATTCAGCAAGGTACATTTTTAGATTAAAATTCAGCATTAAAAACGTTAAGCGGCCATGAAGTCTTGTGAACAGGTGTCTGTTTCAGCCAAGGCTAGCAACCATCATTTCCTCTGTAATATCCTTACCGTGGCTTGTATTTTGATAGATAACCAGAACGAACTGACAGAAGTGACAGTGAAAGAAAAATCAGTAAACAGTTCCACATATTCTTGTTTTCAAGTGACTACTGTTTGTCTCCCATAATCTCTTGGATGTCGTGATCAGTAACAAATTTCAGCAGCTGAACTTCCATCCAAAACAGTGCAGCCCAAAGTGGGGCTGGAGCAGCTAACATAAGGCATTGATGTGACTTAGTAGCTTATGGATTGCCTTGATTAGTTTTTCTTTTAGTAATCAATGTACATTTCATGTCCGCAGGCTTTGTTTGTGGCATCTAAGCTGAAAGTATTTGATATTCTGAAAGATAAGGGCACCTTGACAGCTATGGAAGCTGCTAATAAACTTAAAACCTCAGTGTGTGGCACAGAAAGATTACTTGATGCCTGTACTTCTCTTGGCCTATTGGACAAGAACCATCTAGGTGAGCCTTCTTCTCTAAAACAGTTGGGGGTGGGGAACAAAAAGGAACTTGTAGCAAGACCTTAATGCAATTGGATTGTTGGCTAGAGTATGGGCATATGAAACGGAGAAGAACAAAAAAGTGTGTCTAGAGAAATGAGTCAAATATGATTTCCAGGTGAACTTAGCACAGCCTTAGAAAAAGCAACACTTAAGGCCAAACTATTCTGGTGTCTGCGACTCCCTTTTTTATTTTTAAGGGGTTGTATTTCCTACCCCAGTGCTCAAAATATTTTGGACCAACACTTTGGTCAGTGTGAGTGTGTCCTGTGGGTAGAAGTGCCTGTCTGTCCCTGGGACACTTCCCATGCTTCCACTTGCACACTACTGCACTCAGGTTGAACTTTGTCATTTGAAAACAATGCATTTTTAGGGCTGCAGTGTCGTTTTCTTAACATCACATTGCATCTTTCAGTGGCAAGGAAATGTGCAAACTGATTATAAGAAGCAATTATAATATTGGGTTTAATTAAATTCTTTACTGAGCTGTGCCGATCTGTGGAAATCAACTGAGCTGTGAAACCCTTGCAGCTGGTTAGGTTTAGCTTAATGAATTGAAAAAAAGAGACACTAAGGAAGAATAATACGGATCTTGCAAAATTCTCTGTCTTCAAAGGTTACAGCAATACAGATATGGCAAATTTATACCTAGCATCAGATGGTGAATGTTCACTTCATGACTACGTTCTCTACTGTAATGACCACACATGGCCTCTGTATAAACATCTGGAGTTGGCAGTCAAAGAGGGGACTCCGCTGAACCAAATATTTGAGAAGAAAGCAGAAGATTGTATTCAGGTAGTGTAGAATCCACACATTCTTTATATAGAGCTTTGGTTTAAAACATTGCATGCTTTGGAGATGGTCACTACTGGGCAAGTTTAACTTACATTTTTTGATTGTGAGCTGCCACAGTATGCTTAGGAATTAATTTTTTGAAGAGCTGGGTGCCTATAATGCAACTGGGGTCCCTGTTATGCTGGAAAATTTATTTGAGCCAGCAGAGCCATCCATCAGAAGAAAAGGGAAGGTGGCAATTTTTGTCAAGTCCCTCTTCCCATTCAGCTCTCCTCACCACCTGCCCTGGTGTATGCTCTCCCAAACCTCCAGAGCTGAAGCTCAGGGGATGTGCATGGAACTGTAGCAGGAACGGCAAATCTTTGAAGATCACCTCGACCCATTTCACCTGCAGAAGACTACTGAATTAAATAGCTTTCTGCAGAGGAGGCACACAAATTGGATACAGTCTACAGACCAATTACACAAAATATTCAGAGTTAACCAAAGTATTATATATATATATTATTAGATTATATTGGTACACATTTTAATACTGGCAGCCAACAAATGGGCTCTTCTCACCCCACCCCCCGCCTAGTATAGTACCATAAGGGCTGGTATATGTTAGTTTGCTAATGCAAGTAAAGTTTCTATCTATCTATTAATAGAAAACTGCCAAAAAAATAACCCCAAAGTCCTATGCTGGTAAGGTTTAAGCAGTGGACAAATAAATGCTTTGTGTAAACCACTGTAGTACTTAAATTGAGGAAAATACCTGACTCTGAATACAAGCTAAAATCAAGGATTCAATGTCAGATACTGAAATTACTATGATCTGCAAACTATTTCCCTCCATCAGTTATTTGGAGCTCTTGGGCAATGAAGTGGAGTCCTAGCTTAGTTCTTACTGAGGTTGGAAACTTTGTTGGGCTGTACCACTTCTGCCCATCACATGGCAGAATGCCCCCTCCTGTATAACAGAAAGCAAACCACCTGTGTACACAGACATGTTAAGGAGATTTTCTTCTCCCTGTCATCTAGTTCTTAGATGTGGAAGGAAGTTTTATATGGAAGATCATTCAAAACCATAGGAGTTCCAGAAACACTCTGGGCTCTTTCTTACTTTTTCCAAATGAATTTTATTATAATTACCAACACAAAATTTATTTACATCATAGTAAATTATCAGCAGCAAATAGTTGTGTAAGGCAATCCTAATGTTATATATTGAATTCCGTGAACACTGTTTTCTGACATGATCCAGAGAGTAGACTTCTCTGTTCTATCAACATGGTCTTCAGAATAATCTGAAATGTGTGAATTATCACTCTTAAATTGCAAAGGAAACTCATTTTTTTGGTCATATTAAGATTAATAAAAAGAAATATGGCATTTCTCTTTTGTGTGGTGTGGCTATTTCTTTTTTAAGATGAAAAAGCAAGTGGTTTTCAAGGTGTGTTTTTTAACATCTCTGCATATGTTCTGTTTATATCCTATATCCTAATTCTTTTGAATGAGTCTAGAAACTTTGGTCTGCTCTGTTTTTAAGGATTTCTGTTGCCAAACTACAGAGACGAAGCAACGTTTTATGAGTGCCATGCACAGCATTTCCAAACTAACAGCAAGAGATGTAGCCGTGGCTTTTGACCTTTCACAGTTCAGAACTGCGTGTGATTTGGGAGGTAGGCATTCCATTTCATTATAATTCCTGTTGTCATGGAAAATGTAATTCTCTGTTATTTGCTTCCTCTTGGGTATCTTTCCTTAAAACTTTGGTCTTATTATAAGCATTGAACTTCAAAGAGAATCCGTGGAATAGATAAGAAAACTCTATTTTCTTGTGGGTGTAGTTAAGCCTGTTCATGGTTCACTTAGGTAAATTTTAAATGCAGACTTAATGGTGGAATATCAAAGTACATATGAAGCTACTGAGATGGAAATGCAGCTATTACTTTCTAGAATTAACAGCAAATGCATAGCAGCTTGGAACAGCTCAGTGTTGGGAGTACTCTTTTTGTTTTCAGAGAGAGTGGTTAAGATCTTTCTTGGAAAATCTTACAGCCTGACAACCACTATAAGCAAATCTCAGTGGTTGAGGATGTTATGATCCATACAACCAGCTTAAATGCATTTTCTCACTTCTAAAAGAAAATACCGGTATGTGAAAGCATCTTGCAAGTTTTATAATTAGGCAGATTTTAATAGCTGCCGCTGGGTAAGCACTGAGTGCTAATATCATCAGAAGTAAGTTTTAACTAAATGAGGAACTAAATACAGGAGCTATTGTGATATTTTGCTCTCTTCAGGTTGCACTGGAGCTTTAGCTTATGAGCTGGTCCATATCTACCCAGAGATGAAAGTCACGGTATTTGACCTTCCAGAAATCATCACGAGTGTCTCCAGCTGTCAGCCTTCAAGACAAAACCCAGCTCAGGTTTCCTTCATGTCAGGTAAACATACCTCTTAGGTACAGTGTGTATAGAATCTTGGCATATGTGGATACAAATGAGGCTTATCACAAGGCAAAGTTTGTATGTTGAGTCATCTTTGCTTCCTTGAATACTCAGTTTCTTGTGAAAGTATTATTGGTAAAGAATATATGTGATGAACATTTGTGTTAAAGGGCTGCTTATAACATATAGGGGATATTCAACCAAGTTTAACTTAGAGCAGGTCCATTAATGAACATGACTGTTAGATCTGTTTCAAAAACTGACTTGATATTTGGGGTACTGATGTGTATATAAGGCTGCTGAGATGAGGATTTGTTCATTCGTTTTAGAACTGATGAAAATGCATTTTTCAAACAGGTGACTTTTTCAAAGATGATCTTCCAAAAGGAGACCTTTATATACTTTCACGAGTTCTACATGACTGTTCAGAGGAGAAGATTTCCACACTCTTTAGCAAAATATATGCTGTTTGCAAGCCAGGTAAGATTTGACTGCTCTTTCCCCTTTTCCTTTGTATTAGTATATCATGAGATAAGTTTATTTTAGCACCAAACAACAACAACAACAACTTATTATTTGTACCCCGCCTATCTGGCTGGGTTTCTCCAGCCACTCTGGGCGGCTTCCAACAAAGATTAAAAATACATTAAATACTAGGGGAAAGGGTCGTTTCCCCAAAGACACTGCAAAATTAAATATTACAAGAGAGTGTAAGGTTGCTATTACATGTGGCCACCTCTTTTCTGTGTTTTCCCCTATAATGTTTAACTCCACACAGAGTCTCTGGGGAGAATTATCCTTTTCACTGTAAAATTGCAGTAAGTAGCGTATCAAAGGACAATTACAAACATGTAAAAGTTGAATATTAGCTCTTAAGAGCCATTAACATCATTCTAATGGCAGTTTTGATTAGAGCTTCACAGAATGGTTTTAAAGTATGTCCTTGACATATCTTAAGTTGCAGTCCTGTGCACACTTTCCTGCAGATGAAACCAGTAGGACTTCTGTTAAACAAGCCTAACTTTGTGTGTTAAATATTTTGTCTTCTCAAAAAACAAAAAGTGGAGTGATTATGATGCAGGGAGATCACTTGCTTTCTCCCCCACCTAAAAAAGGGGAGGTATATCTAGACATGGTGATGTAGACTCCAGAGCTGGAAAGGAGACAAGTACAGCCAGTAATTAAAGCAGGTTTTTACTGCCCTGCCACAGTGTGGTGAATGAAGGAATGAATGAATGTGATAATGAAGCCTTATATCGCTGGCACTTTATTATTTTTAAATTCCAACATTAAAGGCACTGGAGTGGTACAGTACAAAGCTCTTGAATCAAGAACAATATATTTAAAACTAAATCTTCATGTAAAAGAAAAAAAAGTTAGGGTCTGTGTCA
Source organism: Podarcis tiliguerta (assembly GCF_965153285.1). NCBI lineage: Eukaryota > Metazoa > Chordata > Lepidosauria > Squamata > Lacertidae > Podarcis > Podarcis tiliguerta. The sequence goes on from NC_139537.1 coordinate 68,926,500, forward strand.
TCACCAAAGACAGTGATGCATACCTTCAAAGTGCCTACAGCACTTCAGATAGCAATGTAAATTTTGAGGAATGTAAATTGTAAGCACATCCCCCCCACTGCCCACAACAATTAAACAGCTATAGGGAATCAGGATTTTCCCACACTAGGGGTCCAGGTAAAAATTGAGGAGTGGGATGAAGCTGCTATTGGCGCAGGGGAAAGGGTTGAATTCCCTACACACGCATACATGCAGCAATCCCAGTCCTGGTGAGACTTTTTCCTGCAGCAGTTGCTCTTTTTAGTTCAAACTGCACATTTCTAGTTTAGCTGTACAAGCACCTCTAGTCAGATAGAGCAACTTTAGGAAAAGAAACAAATCTCCTGACTCTAATAAAATAAAATAAAAACCTTCCTGTAGAGCAAGAGAAGACAAAATGCTAACTTGAAGTTAGAAATTTGTAACTAAACAGTGTTGTTGCTTTCTTTCTTTCTTTCCTTTAAATGCAGGCAGTGCTTTGCTGGTAGCAGAAATTGTGCTTGATGAGAAACGAACAAGCCCTGCTAGAGCTGTCCTGCAATCCCTTAGTATGACGGAAGGCAAGCAAAGAACTGGCTTGGAGTATAAACAGTTATTGGAGAAACACGGATTCACCAATGTGCAGATTAAGATAACAGGAAACCTGCTAGATGCAATTTTGTGTTTTAAGAAAACATCCACCCATTAAATTAGATGGAGCAAGTAATTTGATTTACTGTCACCATCAGCTGGCATTAGTATAGATGTTTCTGTTTTGGGGTTGCACTAATGGTTGTCATGTTACAGTTTGAACTGTGCATAAAAGCTTGTCCTACTTTTGTTGATTAAAACAGTACTAAGAAAATATAATGACCTATTTTTTTTCCTATCTGGGAAATGCATTGCTTGCCCCCTTATATAATTGTTAGCAATTTAGTTTCAAACCCATGCTTATTTTTTCTTACCATGTGCCCCTTGCAACCACTCTTTAAAACTCAGGAAACATCAAGGAAACAAGAGAGAACAGACTGTGCATAAAGCTACAGTTCCACTAACTTCAGCGGGACTACTATGTAGTTTCTCATGCAATCTGTACAGCAGTTTTTGATAGGGATAGGTGTTCATTTAGGGCTGTATCAGATATTGTCTGTCTGTGCAAGGTTAAATGTGGCACAGAAGAAGAATCCAATGCAACAGTAGCACTAGCAGAAACTTGTTGCCCAACAGATTGTGAAATCTATTGTGCAACAAAGTTGCCAACAACCAGATCACACATTCTCTTGTGCAGCAATGTTTCACTAGTGCAGTGTTTCTCAAACTTGGGTTCCCCAGGTGGACTACAACTCCCACCATCCCATGCTAGCCGGACCAATGGTCAAGTATGATGGGAGTTGTAGTCCAACAACAGCTAGGGACCCAAACTGAACAGGTATAAGTGACTTAGCAATTCGCTGTGAACATCCATGCCAGGTTTAGTGAGCATGTAAGAGAAAGCAGATGGCGCTGTGGGTTAAACCACAGAGCCTAGGGCTTGCCGATCAGAAGGTCAGCTGTTTGAATCTCCGCGATGGGGTGAGCTCCCGTTGCTCGGTCCCTGCTCCTGCCAACCTAGCAGTTCGAAAGCACGTCAAAGTGCAAGTAGATAAATAGATACCACTCCGGCTGGAAGGTAAACAGCGTTTCCATGCGCTGCTCTGGTTCGCCAGAAGTGGCTTAGTCATGCTGGCCACGTGACCCGGAAGCTGTATGCCAGCTCCCTCGGCCAGTAAAGCGAGATGAGCGCCGCAACCCCAGAGTCGGCCACGACTGGACCTAATGGTCAGGGGTCCCTTTACCTTTACCTAAGAGAAACTACATCCATATTTGGAGTGGGTCAGCATGGAATAAAACTTCATACCATAAAATATCCTACTCCATTTCAGTAATGACATCAAAACGTGTAGATGGAGGTGGGTGATGAGGCCCTCCTCTCTGATCCAGAATAATTTAGTTAAATAACACTTCAATAAAAGACATGAATACATGTCTCTTTGATTTTTTTAAAAATGTATTTTCAGATAACTTGAAATGAATTCAATCAAATGTTCTCAGTGCAGTATTCCTTCCCAGTTCTCTGTCCTAGGAAGCTGTATAGAGAAATGACCATTTTTATTTAAAACAATAGGTATAAATTGCTTTCTAGATCTGCCAAAACAACTTGTGACTAGTTCTATTGTTTTGTGGGTTTCAAAATATGATTATATACAGTTTAATTTGCTAAAATTGACTGGACTGGGTTTTTTTAGGGGAGGCATGCAAGTTTTTTCTTTGACCTCTGGTTCACTCCCTGAACCATGCTATACAATCGTTCAGAATACTATCTGATAAAAGGAGGGAAGAGAGCTACTCAAAGCTCACTATAGTAAGTTTCCAAAGACTATCAGCAGGTGAGTTACAGATTTTTATTTTCTTGAGCTAATCTTGAAACCATAAATGCAAAGCATTAGCAAAGTTCCTTCATACAACATGTAATGTGTAGAGCAAAGGTCTCCCTGATGAATCAAACAAGGAACACTTTATTTTGTAACCATTTAATTTGCATTTCAACCATAGAAAATTTCTCCTGAAAGGTTTCTGGTTTTTTTTTACATTGTGTTTCCTCTCTGTGCGCCCTCATGTTCCACATGCAACTTATATATCCAGAATGTTTGGTGGTACTTGTTTGTTTAATCTATTTGTCAAAAATTTAGTTCTTATTCCTTTTAAGATTGCTCAAAGATATCTAAAACGAAATTTCCCAATCAGTGTGTTACCGATTTAAGTTCCAAAAATGATTTATTACCATATATTTGCATAACCATTTCTGAAATAAAAAAGAGCCTCCTGATATTTTTACTATTAATACAAAAGGAGTCACTTTCATTCTTTGAAAAGCACTATGAAATTAGTGAAACTATAAAGTATCATTGTTTACAATTAGCCTACTTTTAAATTTCCTCCTTCTTTTGAAATCACTTAATCATTTCACTGTTAGTACTAAGTAACAGTCAAAGTATCAATTCATAGTCTCAACAAATCAACAGTTTTTGATATATTGTTTTTACCTAGGCAAGTTTACTCAGAAGGCCCATTGAGTTAAATGAGACTTTTTCTTGGTAACTGCAGCTTTCAAATAAAAAGGTTGTTTAGTAGTTTGGCTGCAATCCTTTATTATTTTCTAGTTATGAAGTCCCATAAAACCAATGGTACCTCTGAATAAATAAGGGTTTTACAACAATTTGTGAAAGCATGTAACAAGTGAAAATGATAAAGCTTAAGCCAAGCCCATCTGCTGATGAAGATAAAGTACATGTGCTTAATTAAAAATAGTAAAGGAGAATCTAACATTACATGAAACTTTGAACCATCCCAGCTTGTGGGGCGGGGTGGAAATCACAGCTCAGTAAAGCAGTAACTGTCAATGTGAATGTGTACATATTTTAATATGTAAAAACGAAGTCCTGCAGCATCTTAAAGTCTACAAAGACGCATGCCATGACAATAAATCTATTAGTCTTCTAGCTGTGCCTCCAGACTCCCTTGTTTTGACTGCTACAGACTAACAGGCTGGTCCTCTGGAATATATAAGGAAACATTACATACAAAAGGGAAACATCCAAGGACTTGCAACAATTATATATGAAAGTGCAGTGTTTCATAAGTGATAACACTGTAATCTTTCTACCCTTCCTTGTCATGTCCTGTTGAAACAGAAGCTGCCAGGCCTCAGCACTGTTTGCAGCGTAATATTAATAGTATGGGACCATAATCTAAAACGGATGTAATATATGGATAGACTCTACAAAGCAATAAAACTGCAACACTGTCATGCACAACGGAGTCTACTAACATTAGGGATTTCAGAGTGCTTTCCTGTAATGCGTTTAGAACCCATTTCAACTTTGCTCGTTCAGGCCAAAGGATGAAGTTACCCCCAATCCAGGTTAAAAGAGGCCTGATAAAATAACCCACGTTAATCAACAGGGTAGGGTGAATTGCTGGCACAGCAAGCCCAATGCGGAATCTTTTCCCGACCCAACGCACATCGGGTACACTAAGTCCCGGCGAGTTCAATGGGATTGACATCTTGAATTTGGTGCTGCAATCTCGGGGCATAGCGGGGATCAGGCCCGAGTCAACATGAGCCGGGCCTGACTTCGTGCTAACTCAATGACACAACGGCCCATGCAGTCCGCGCTTCCGCCCCTCCCGCCCCCCGCAGCAAAGCACTTGGAGCGCTCACACGTGCACTTTACACTGGAGTACGTCCGCTATAACTCCCCGTCGAGCCACAACGGGGATATAGCTCCGACGAGGACCTCAGCCCAGTCATAACACCCGCCGGGGTCCGCCATTCCAATTTAATAAAGAATAATGATAATAAGAAATTCACTCAACAGCTCCTCATGGGCGGGTTTCCTGGGCAAAGGAAGCGCGTCAGGAGGCCGCCTCTTCCTCCACCGGCGTTTGCGAGGCCGCGGATCCCTCCTCCTTGCGGCTGCCCCGCCAATGGAGCCCGGCGGGCGGAGCCTCTTGAGCCGGCCATTTAGCTCACGAGCCGGGCTGGCCCTTCCCTTTTCGGCGGCCTGAGTTGCGACAGCGCCCGTGGTCTCTTGCCTCGCAGCCCCTTTCCCCGCACACTCGCCGCTACCAAGCACCACCACCACCACCGCCATGGCAGACCAGGCCCTCTCCTTCGCCAAGGACTTCCTGGCAGGCGGCGTGGCGGCAGCCATCAGCAAGACGGCCGTGGCGCCCATCGAGCGGGTCAAGCTGCTGCTTCAGGTCAGGCCTCCTCGCGGGGCGCTTTCATTTGTGTGACGGGGGATCTGAAAGAGGGGGCAGGGCCGGGAATGAGGCGTTTGGGGTGCGCGGCCCGGACCCCCCCACTGCGCGGTTTCTTTTTTATTTTATTTTAATACGCATTCATATGTGTATGTTTGTGAGGAAGTACTTATGCCCTCGAAAGGCTGCCCGTGACGACGGCTGCGGCAAGGACAAGAGAGGCGCCCGCCCCGCGTGCGTCGGTGTGTGCGCGCGCGCATGGCTGCCGTTAGGCCGGTTCCGCTGTAGAAAGTTCGTTGGCGGCAGTTTGAATGCGCGCGGCGCTGTTCCCCTCCTCTCCCCCCCCCCAACGCGCAGATGAAAGGGTTCTCTCCTCACGCGCGCGGGGGGCCCGCGCCCGCTACTTTCCCTATGCCGCCCCCTTTTTGTGTAGCGGTGTACTTAAGATGTAGAGGGCGGGAACGCACTGAGAGGTCGAAGGAAGCTGCCGCAGCCATCTTCTGCGGCGACGTGTCGTTGATTGGTGCGACGGCGGCGTAGGGCGTCCGCGCCGATTGGATGCAGCCGGCCTCCCGCCTCCGCCCTTGTTCTCGTATCGCGAGGCTTCGTCGGGTGACCCCTGCGGAGCGCGCGAGGTCACCGCCGCCTGTGCTGCAGTGGGGCCTAAGCCCAAGCCCCTCCCTTCGGGCCGCAGCCGGGCGGATGCGTGACTGAGGCGGGGCGGGCTGTGAGACTCCCTATGCGGGCAGGCAGAGCAGGCCTCGCGCTGCACAGGGACACATAGAGCGCGACCTTTTCCAGACTAGTTCCGCCATGTACATCCAAAGGGCATAACTTTCTCCTTTTAAATGGGGACGGGGAGGGGCCGTCCAGAGCATCCGGCTGGCACGAAGAAGGGCATGAATTTAATGCTAAACCTCGGCATTGCCCGAAATCCCAGAGAGTCACGCTGTAGACAGATGACCCAGTGGCTGACTTTATTTTTTCTATTTATTGCATTTATATCCCACTTTCAACCTCCTCCTCCCCCCCCCCGCAAAAGAGCTCAAGGTCTCCTAAATGTCTCTCCTTATTCTCATTTAATGTCCAGAAACAACCCTGTGAGGTAGGTTAGGCTAAGAGGCAGTAACTGGCCCCAAGGTCACCTAGTCAACTTCCTAGCAGAGTGAGGAGTTGAAGTCTGGTCTTCAGGTCCTTGTCTGACACTTTAACCGCTATGCCACCGGTACAAGGTGTGTCCTGCATCTACAGCATACGCTACAAGCATGGGCAAAAACCACAAAAGGACAAGGCGGAAGAGAATGTTCTTTGGTAGCTTCAGAACCTGTGATGAGCAGTACAATCCTATGCACATTTGTTTTAAAAAGTCGACCCCATTGAGTTCCTTGGTAACTGCATACAGCAGGGATGAAAAACCTGCCGCCTTCCACATGTCCCCATTTGGCCCACAAAGCTGTTTTGGGGCAAGCTATACCCACCTGCTGTGCATCTGATGTCAGGTGTGGGGAAGTTAAAGGTGGGGCTTTGTAGGCTCTGCCAGTTAGCAGTGCCTGGAATTCCTCCATTATACAGAGATTCCTAAGCACTCAACCAGCTGGTACTCAGAGACACATGGGAACCATTATGATGTTAGATTATTGACAATGGGGTTGAACCACACAAAATTGACCCACGAGTGGGAGAGTTAAGGATCTGGCCTACCAGACTAAAGATTCTCTACCTCTGATGTACAAAATGGTAACCAAAGCTGTCAGTTTTATGAGTGTTTCTACATGGAAGCAAAAGGGCACTAATTCCTTAGTTTAGAAATATAAACATATTTATTTAAATGAAAATCCCACAGTTAGCAATGAGGAACGGCTGTAGTTCTACTGGTTTAACTTCCTTTAGAAATTAAGTTGCAATAGCTATATCCCTGCTCATTAGTTTAATTTTTACAGTAAGCTGATATTTTCACAGTCTACTTGTGGCTTTAACAAGACTCATTGGAAGATTAACTACATAGTGAGCTAATAAGAGCATTTCTAAACTGCCAATTCATAGAAAATATGAGGGGAACTTAAAATCATTCGAGAACTAATAACCAGCACTGAATTAAATTAATTTTGTGGAAACACTTGTTGAAACAAATATTTTCAGCAATGACAACATAGCCAGAATTGTAGGTGTCTATCTGATTTCAATAGGAATGGTGTTCCAAAGTACTGATGTCACTATACTAAAGCATAGTTTGAGTAGAAAGTCAGTTTTGTTCCTTTAATGACTTAATTGGATTAAATTATTCTGTCCCATTTTCTCTAGTTCCCATTGTGACTTCAGATATTTGAAATGTATACTTCAGACTGAACCTGAGAGAATAAAGCTTATTTGGAACCACACAATTTCTCATTTAGAGTAACTGTGAACATCTTTTTCTTGCAGGTACAACATGCAAGTCAACAGATTGCTGCTGATAAGCAGTACAAAGGAATCATTGATTGTGTTGTCCGCATTCCTAAAGAGCAAGGAATGCTGTCCTTTTGGCGTGGGAATTTTGCCAATGTCATCAGATATTTCCCAACTCAGGCGCTCAACTTTGCCTTCAAGGATAAGTATAAGCAAGTATTCTTAGGCGGAGTAGACAAGCACACACAGTTCTGGAGATATTTTGCTGGTAACCTGGCCTCTGGTGGTGCAGCTGGAGCAACCTCCCTCTGCTTTGTCTATCCCTTGGATTTTGCAAGAACCCGACTGGCTGCTGATGTTGGAAAAGCTGGAGCTGAAAGAGAATTCAAAGGCCTGGGGGACTGCCTAGTCAAAATCTTCAGGTCTGATGGTCTGCGGGGCTTATATCAAGGGTTCAATGTCTCTGTCCAGGGAATAATCATCTATAGAGCTGCCTACTTTGGGATCTATGACACAGCAAAAGGTAAATGTGATGGTCAGGCTGATACTGACAAGCAACATGCCGGGTGTTTTTGAATAGCACCATGTAACTATTGAGATGTGCCTAGTAGCACAAGTAAAACTGATAGACTCATTTGCTATACTATCCACATAGAGGCAGGGGGAGGGAGCTAAACCACAGAAAGTGTTGGTTTACAAAGCCACACAGATTATCTAGGGAAGAAAACTTCATGTGAATCAGTTTGACAAAATGAACTGGCTTTAAATAGGCATTAGGTTGTGTGTCACTATTTGGTTCTGTACTCAATTATGGAAACCTCTATTGGAATGTAGGGAGTAGAACCATGGTAGTCACGGTTGAAGAGGGTTATGAAAGAGACTAGGAGGAAAAAGATCAAAGGCCAGGAGTTGAAATGTTACTTATACTAAAGGGAAAGTTGTAAAAGCTAAAGTGGTTACATTAACTGCTCCTATAATTTTAACTGTAACCAAGTATGTAAATTACCCAAGGCTGTTCATTTAGGGCAGAGGACTAGAGCTTAAATTTAACTGCTGTAATCCCAAAGCTCATATTATTGAGATGGATTTTAGCGGTGATTCTGTATTTAGATGTTCTGGATTTTTGTTAATTAATTAAAAAAGTGTTGACACCTGAATGGAGTATCTTTCCAGTATCACATATCTCACTGTCTACCAAAGAGATGACATGGAGGAGCATATTTTAAAAACAAAACCAGACTTCACTAAAAGAACTGAGGTTGCCTGATCGGAGGTGGAGTTAAAAAAATAGCAAAAGATAAAAATGTAGGTCATAGCTAGCAGTCAGTGAATTCCCCTATATGGATTCACTCCCTGGGTAAAAGAGGTTACTGTCCATTTGGACGCAAGCAGACTGGGACTTCAGATTTGACCACACATACTAGCTGCAGTGTTAGTCACAAGGGATTATACACCTTCTCTAGTAACTAGATATTGAGAAAAGGCACCATCAGTTGTGTGTTAATGGCTGAATCATAAAACAGAGGTAAACAGAGCTGCCTGTAATATGATCTTCTATATTAACCAGGAAGGCAAAATTCAACAGTTGAGCATTATTTCATGATACACCATAAAGTGCCCCAAAATACGTATTCAAATGTTGTGTAATGGTAAACGGATCCTTTCATCAGTTTTCAAAATGATGCAGAAGTTCTGTTTTTTCATTATAGGTATGCTCCCAGATCCTAGAAACACTCACATTTTTATAAGCTGGATGATTGCACAATCAGTGACTGCAGTAGCTGGTGTGGTTTCCTATCCATTTGATACAGTGCGACGTCGAATGATGATGCAGTCTGGACGTAAAGCAGGTAAGCAGCACATAAAAATAAGCCAATTTTACATTAAGCATCAGCCTGATAGTCTTGTGCTGCAAGGAATTTCATGCAGATGTTTGCTTGAAATTGAATGCAAACCTAGTGAGCAGGCTAACAGAGGAGAGAGCAGAGTGCTAGATCTCTTCATTCCCAACATTGAAATCACTGGGTTGCTGCAAGAAGGTCAGAACTCCATCTTTCTGCCAGTAGTCCTGCCAAGACTTTAACAGGGTAATAAGTAATGTTTATGGGCTATGTGGCTTTTAATTATTTTTGGTGGCAGATGTAAGTACTTTTGTGGTGGGCAGAATGCAATAACACACTCTCTTGATTGTGCTGTTCTGGGGGTTCAACCCCCTAGAGCTGATTTGGGAGAGGTGCAGGGGGAAGAGAGAGGGGAAAGGCCCACTGCGCTAGTGGAAATGATTGCTCTGGCTTCCACTAGCACCCTAGGTTAGGTGAATCTGGCCCTGTGTCTCAAATTTGTTTCTGTTTTACTAAGCTTGTGCTTCAGACACCTTATATATAGACTTCACATTGATTCTACACAAGTAGTTAATATCTAACTCCTGTTAATACTCATTGTAATTTAGTTCTTCTGGGTTTACAGGACGAGACTGTCCTCATATAAGCATTGTAAAATCGGCTTAGTAATAACAACTGGGATCCTTCTTCTACCCTACACCCACCTGCAATAAAAGCAGTATATTATCTAGTTTCAGAGTAATATTTGAAGAACAACTTTCTGTGCATAAGTTCTACAATGTGTTAGCTCAGTACTGCTTTTACATTTCTCTGGACAGAAATTAACATGATAGTCCTGGTGTCCTTGAAACTTTTTATTTATTAAATTTATATACTGCCCTTCATCAAAAGATCTCAGGGTAGTTCACAGAATAAATGCTTCAAATAATAAACTTATTTTTCCTACAGCTGACATCATGTACTCTGGAACAATTGACTGTTGGAAGAAGATTGCAAAAGATGAAGGTGGAAAGGCTTTCTTCAAGGGTGCATGGTCTAATGTTCTTCGAGGCATGGGTGGTGCTTTTGTGCTTGTGTTGTATGATGAGTTCAAGAAAGTCATCTAAAAAATCCCTTACTAGAATTGTAAGTTGACAGATCATGTAGAATAACTTGCCATTATGGACCATTGATCTTTGAAAAATTCCTGTGTGGAGTCTTATTTATCGGGGCCAGATTGTGTTTAAGTAGGGCTAGAAACTGCCTTCAGTGAACTGATAACACTTTGAGATACCATTATTCCGGCATTGAAACAGACAACTCAGCTTACTGAGTTTGTCTATTTTTGGTGATAATCGTAGTGCTAGCAGTTCTGGGTCCAAGGCAGCTGAACTTCACTGAAGAGCAGCCTGAAGTTTCAAGTCCTATCTTAGAGGACCATAAAATCATGTTTTGAGAAGTATTCATTTAACAAATCATGTTTTTCCACTTGTACTTAAGCACTATGTACTGTTTGCACAGCTGAACATCTAGCATTTGTGTTCTCAGAATTGAGGCATTCTGTGAAATAATAAACAAAATTAACTCTGATGTATTGAATTTACTGTTATAACTTGATGTTCGGGGTCATGCCTGCTATGCAGTATGGTACTTCTACCAGCTTCAGATAGGGAAGGGAACACGGATGAAAAATTAAATTGGTGCAGCAGGATTTTGTAGAGGAGTGGGCCTAGCTGAGGGGTGGGTAACATTTGAATTTGATTTGGCTTGGCACTGCTAATACCACATTTGATCACTGGACATTAATGATTGAACTTCCACTTTTAAATTAAAAGAGTAAATGCGATCTACTTTCTGAGACTTCCAGAGGTTTGACTACATCTTTATGACAAATGGGCAAAATAGTTTGATTTAGAATCCAAGGAACCTGTTTTGAATATGGTAACGCTAGAACCTGCAAAATAATAATAAAAAATGGCTTGGCAATGCTTATGTACATAATTCATTGTGCAATAGTATGACAATTGGGGCCCCAAAAGAGAAGTGGTGGGAAACGCGGTATAAAACCACATTGGAAAGCAGGTAGGTGGATATGAAATAATTTGGATTTGTACAGCTGGTGGTTGTACTGATGACATCAGCTGTGAATGAAGCAGCACTTCAGAGCAATATAGTTCATTCATAAATAGATAAGATATATTCAGTGTTTCCTTTGTGTATGCATACTACAAGAAGAGCATTTTAAGAGCCCAAATTCAAGATTCTCTGCTTTGAAAAGATGAGGTCCCTTCCAACTCTACAATTTTATGATTTATCTAATGCATTTGCTTGTAAGCCGCTCTGAGCCTGGCCTTGGCTGGGAAGGGCGGGGTATAAATAAAAAAATATTATTATTATTATAAGAGCCATCTATTCTAACCCCCTGCAACACAGTAATATTTTGCAGCATGGCTAGCTCTGATGCAACTATTCTAGTAATGCTTAGGATTACACAGTACATTAGAAATGGTTCTTATAAACCTTTATTAACTCTTTTAGCAAGAGGAATTAGCTAAAAATGCTAATGATATTTGTAAAATCTCAGTGCAGGACACAAGACATCAATACACTAAAACTTAAAATCACAATACATGAATGCGGAAGTATTACAATAACGATCACTTAAAGCTTGACTGGCAATAAAAACAAGCAAAATGTAAGATTTAGCTAATCAACTGAGTATCTTAACAGGCTTGTTGTCGAAAAGCCTTGTTGGCCAATAAGGCTCATTTATTGGGGCAGTGGGCATGTTAGGAAAATGTTGAGATCTTTGATTTCTATGACACATGGCAAAGATAGACTACAAACATTACAGTAGCCCCTGTCCTTTAGAGTAGTGTTTCCCAAACAGTTAAGTCCCCCAACCCTTCTGAATTTAGTGCACCCAATCTGTAACCCTTTATATTTTAGGGGACAGAAATTTTGTGTAGATAGTTCAGCTGCATGTACCTTGCTGTCATCATTTCCACTTCCTTGTGTAGCAAAATGAGACCTGACTTGATTTCTGTGTTGGCTGTGTGTTGATCCCTACAGTTGGATATATATACACACACACACACACACACACACACACACAAGTACAAGCTTCTTTTTCTAGCTGTTACTTGCATAGGAAACCTATCCCTGGCATTGTCTTCCAGTGTGCTTGAGTAGCAGCTTTTGTACTTTTATACATGCATTTGCAGCTGAGATGAAAGGAAGCACCAAAATAATAGCATTTCCCTAATTTATTTGGGGTAGCAGCTGGCAAGTGAAAATCTCATTGTTTTTGCAGTTCACAATTCATTTCTTCAACCACTGTTATTTTTTCATCTGCTGCTGGCTTCAGGTCCACCCATGTTTTCTACAAAAAGGGAAAAGAAAAATCCCCTTAAGGTTAATTCCTAAGGCTTGTGACCACTTCAGTTTCACTTCTTTATTACAGCTCATAACAAAGTTCTGCTAGCATAGCCAGTATTGAAGAATAGTGTGCTGGTGGTTGAGCTTTCCACGGTTCCTCCAACATTTAGAAAATGACAAATGGAAGCTGCAGCAAACTCTTTTTGCAATGCAGCTTTTCCTCTATAATATATTTTCAGTTCTGCCCTGTTTCTTATTTCCACAGAGTGGCTAGGGAAACCCAGCCAGATGGGCAGGGTAGAATTATTATGGTTTCAATATCTCCAATTAAGTTAAAACTTACTTGAAAGTCCCATTTCTTTTAGATGAAATTAAACAACTACGCTTGGTACTAAAATGTCAGTAAAATTACTAGTTTCTTACACTGGCCTTCCACTGATGGAACTAGTTAGGTGAATCCCACTCATTATAACTAGAAACCGTTACATTTTTTGTTTTTATGACCACACAGATAGGTTTGGGGAAGTGGTTACAGTGTTTGGAGACTTCCATCGTTCATACACGATGCCTCAGGGTTCCGTCCTCTCCCCCATGCTTTTTAATATCTACATGAAGCTGCTGGGAGAGATCATCAGGGGGTTTGGGCTGGTTGTTCATCAGTATGCAGATGACACCCAGCTCTACCTCTCCTTTAAATCAGAACCAGTGAAGGCAGTGAGGGTCCTGTGTGAGTGCCTGGAGGCGGTTGGAGGATGGATGGCGGCTAACAGATTGAGGTTGAATCCTGACAAGACAGAAGTACTGTTTGGGGGACAGGGGGCGGGTGGGTGTGGGGGATTCCCTGGTCCTGAATGGGGTAACTGTGCCCCTGAAGGACCAGGTGCGCAGCCTGGGAGTCATTCTGGATTCACAGCTGTCCATGGAGGCACAGGTTATTTCTGTGTCCAGGGCGGCTGTCTACCAGCTCCACCTGGTACGCAGGCTGAGACCCTACCTGCCCACAGACTGTCTCTCCAGAGTGGTGCACGCTCTAGTTATCTCCCACTTGGACTACTGCAATGCGCTCTACGTGGGGCTACCTTTGAAGGTGACTCGGAAACTGCAATTAACCCAGAATGCGGCAGCTAGACTGGTGACTGGGAGTGGCCGCCGGGACCACATAACACCGGTCCTGAGAGATCTGCATTGGCTCCCAGTACATTTCCGAGCACAAATCAAAGTATTGGTGCTGACCTTTAAAGCCCTAAATGGCCTCGGCCCAGTATACCTGAAGGAGCGTCTCCACCCCCATCGTTCAGCCCGGACACTGAGATCCAGCGCCGAGGGCCTTCTGGCAGTTCCCTCATTGCGAGAAGTGAGGTTACAGGGAACCAGACAGGGCCTTCTCGGTAGTGGCGCCCACCCTGTAGAACACCCTTCAGATGTGAAGGAAATAAGCAGCTATCCTATCTTTAAAAGACATCTGAAGGCAGCCCTGTTTAGGGAAGATTTTAAGATTTAATGCTGTACTGTTTTTAACACTTGATTGGGAATCGCCCAGAGTGCCTGGGGAAACTCAGCCAGATGGGTGGGGTATAAATAAAAAAATATTATTATTATTACTACTACTACTACTACTACTACTACTATTACTACTACTACTACTACACAAGTGTGGAAATATTTTACTAGACTAGATAAAATTCTAGCACACAAACATCTCTACGAATGGGGGGAAACTGCTAGAGCAGCAATTTCATGGCACCTTCTGTGTGGCAGTAAACAATCACATAGCATTACTTTGTGAATTACAGCCATTCATCTATAAATTGTTTTAAAAACTGGCAGAATACTGCATTCAAGGCATTCTAGAACTCACCACATTCTCATATTGCCAAAGAACATCTTTTGGTTGTGGAACTGGAAAAGTTAGGCATCTCCATATGTGGAATCTGCAGGAAGGAAAATGTGGGGCTTTGACCAGGGTCTCAAATCCTGTTCTCCCTAATCCATATCCTCTTGCCTGCAGATGGAGAGCTTCATGCAGGGAAGGGGACCTCTCGCCCATTTACAGATAGGACGTAGATTGAATTATGCACTATATGTACTGCATTGTCTTAAATCTTTAACAGATCCTTCTATTCAACATTTTGATTAGAATATTAATACGTTAGATTTTCATTTAGTGTTTTCAGGTCTTCTAGAAATGTTGAGTTTTTCAGATCTTTTGGTTAAAATCCTAACAAAGAATACGCAGGCTTGTCAAATCTCAGAACAATGGTAATTAAAAATGCTAGCAGGTAAAAATGGGGGGTCATTGTGTTTTACCTTTTCCAGATCAAAATGAGGAGCAAGATTGTTATGACGGTCCCAAGTACTACAAGTATTAATAATTCTGTAGGAAATGGATTGGGTTCAGTACCTGAAAAGATAGGAAGGCATTAATGCTAAGTGTATCATAAACACAAGCCCAGCATCAGCTTGTGATGTGGTTGGGCCAGGCACCAACAATGCTGGCATGATTTTAATTTATTTACAACTCTTAAGGTCCCAGTGCTGAAAGGGAAAGTGTCAAGCCAGGAGGCTAAAGCCTTTGAACCTGCCTCCAAATATAATGTTCCTCTAGGGGCATTGCATTGTGGCCCAGATGCACTGCAAGGAAAGAAGATAGTGGCAGCTACAGCTGCCTAGCTCAGCACTTAAAAGGTAAGCAAAAAAATATGCTATGTCAATAGTGGCACCTCCCCCCAACAGCACTCTTCCAACCAGGTTATTGGGGATCACGGCAGTCAACTGTTAAAGTTCTGGTCCTTAAAAGAGCACCAGACCTGGTAACAACCACAGCCTCTCTTGCCACTTGGCTCTGTCCACATTGCTTGCTGGGATGGGGGCTTCCAGAGTAGTGTTTTTGGGGAAGAACCAGGATGGTGTTTTGAAAATCTGGCATCTGTCTTATATAAGCACACACGTATGGCAGTCCATCAACTGATCTGTCTCACCAGAGTAAGGTTACCAGATGTCCCCGTTTCCTGAGGACAGTCCCTGGATTTACAAATCAGTCCCCATACAAAATCCACTGAAGTTGAAAAGCGTCCCCGGATTCATTGAAAAAAATCTGGTAGCCTTACACCAGAGTGGTACATGCTCTGGTTATCTCCCGCTTGGACTACTGCAATGCACTCTATATAGGGCTACCTTCGAAGGTGACTTGGAAACCAACTAATCCAGAATGCAGCAGCCAGACTGATGCCTGGGAGTAGCCGCCGAGACCATATAACACTGGTCCTGAAAGACCTACATTGGCTCCCAGTACGTTTCCGAGCACAATTCAAAGTGTAGGTGCTGACCTCTAAACCTGAAATGGCTTCAGCCCAGTATACCTGAAGGATCGTCTCCACCCCCATCATTCAGCCCAGACACTGAGATCCAGCTCTGAGGGTCTTCTGGCAGTTCGCTCACTGTGAGGTCATAGGGAACCAGGCAGAGGGCCTTCTCGGTAGTGGCGCCCGCCCTGTTGAATTCCCTCCCATCAGATGTCAAGGAAATAAACAGCTATCTGACTTTCAGAAGACACCTGAAGGTAGCCATTTTAGGGAAGTTTTAGTGTTTGGTGTTTTATCGTGTTTTCAATATTCTGTTGGGAGCCGCTCAGAGTGACTGGGGAAACCTAGCCAGATGGGCGGTATAAATAAATAAATTGTTGTTGTTGTTGTTGTTAAAGTTCCATCTCTAAGCAACAGGGGGACTGACACTAATATCATTTTTGATGTCTGTAAGGCTCAACTGCCAGAAACTTTCTGTAAGTCCTGGAAGCTGGAAGTCTTGGAAGTATGGGCTGTTTTCTTTCAAAAAAATATTTTAATCTACAAATTTATATTGTTCTGCATGCTGAGGGAGTTCTCTGAATAGATATATACAAACATTTTTGGATGGCTTTGTTTCTCAGGCTGATAGAGGCACACACTTCCCTGAGTTAGCCAGTAGAGAAAATAACAGAGAAAGGGCCAATGGAAAAAATATATAAATAAATCCGTAATCTTACCAAACACAATTGGTCTACTCCACTCACTCCACTGTGTCCCAATGGGACAATACTGTCCAGCTGCACGGAGCCTCAATGAGTATTTCCCACGTACCGTGTAATTTTGGTGGGTTTGTCCTCTTGTTAACTAAAAGTAGAACATTAATCTGCTTTATGTCTTTGTTGGTGAAATAGCATGCCAATTCATATTCATCAACTGATTATTTTATAAACTTAGACACACCACTTGATTGTAAAAGGAAACAAACCTCAAACAGTTAAGAAAGATAAAACGAGAAAATCAAGAAAAAATTACAGGCATGTTTTAAAACATACTGAAACAGATTAAATGAGGCTCTTAATATTAGGGTTGTGTGTTTGAGCCCTACATTGGGGTAAAGATTCCTGCATTGCAGTGGGTTGGACTAGATGACTCTTGGGGTCCCTCCCACCTTCTACAAGTCTGTAATTCTGGGACACCTGCTTCATCTCAATAGGCAACGAGTTCCAAAGTATAAGGAATAGATGAGATCAAAGCATACATTAAAACATACGAGCAACAGTCAGTAGGAAGGCTAAGAGGTCATCTTTAGGACAATCATGAACAGATGGGATCCTAAGCCCAAGTAGTGCTAGCGCAGGGGGCATTTCAATTGTTTTGCTGTATATCAAGCTTATTTCTTCAAAGACAGCAATCCTTTGTTTTCTAACATACAAGTAAAGTGCTACAGTTGTGGTGTGAGCTAAACCGGCCCTGCATTCATGGCACCAAACAGTCTTGCCTCTGCAGGCAGAAATTTCAGAGGTGGCCATGATATGTTTCTGTGCCTTCATCACAGACAGACACAGCATAACCCTTTCCCTATTGAACTTCTGTCATGCAGTAAAGACTTTATTTCAGCAGGTGTTTAAAGTATTTCTTTCTGATTTTATTTTCTTGCATTTTAAACCTTATTGGGCACTGCTTAGAGACTAAGGAGTTAAGCGGTATATAAACAGTTGAAATAAATACAGAAAATGAAAAGATTATAGGCACTTGTTGACTTCCCCATTCGCTAGAATGTGGAAGTCGCCTAAGGCTTTGGAAATGGAAGGTAATCAGATCTGAAGCATAATATCACATTGAATATCTGAAGCAATGAAGCAGGTTGCAAACCAAATATTTATTTTACTTTATGTCTCCCATCTTTTGAGGATTCTGTATATATTTTTTGCTATATTTTCCCTTTGGGACCAAATCTGGGCACCTAGATAGAACATCCAGTCAGATGGGTGGGGTATAAGCAATAAAATATTATTAATTAATTAATTTCAGAATGCTGTGGAAAAAGAATACTATGCTGCCTTGTTAATATTTATAGCCCAGCTTTCTTCCAAGGTAGCATACACATGATTCTCCCATTCTTAAATTCAGTTCACATGCCTCATGTTTATATAAGATAACAATACTTACTGTTGAAATTTGGTCTCTGATTTCATCCTTAGAGACAAAAAAGTAACGTTTTTAGTTGGTTTTCATTGTACTTTTTCAAAGTATGCTAGCTTTCACAAATTTGGCTGTATACCTTAATTAGCAAGGAAGGCAAAAGTAGTCAAGAGTAACCGATAATATCGGAGGACAGAGGGCTGACTTCCTTGTGGGTGGATTATTAACTCCCCCCACAATCTTCTCTTTTTTTCATTGTGTAACACACACACACACAATTATAAACATACATATTAAAAGAAGACGAATGAGTTATAGAAGTTCACATTTTTCCATACATTAATAGATGTGAAACTTTACAAAATGGTATTTGGCTTCCCACAAGTGCTGACCATAAAGCACCAGGCAACCATTTTGCATTCCTATAGACCAAGGGTGGGAAAACTGTGATCCTGCAGATGTAGGGGGATCCTGTCATCTATTGGCCTATGCTAACTGGGGCTAAGAGGAGGGCCACAAATATGCCTCCTCTGTTATAGTGCAAGGATTTGGCAGACCAGCTTGTGATGTATATAGGAATTCAGCAAATAAATGTATCGCCACAATCCAGTCTATCCTATGCAGGATAGACCTGGGATTTGTGTGCCAGCATGCATACCTATACTGAGCCACACAGTATGAAGCTAGGAAGGGTGAGATTTCAGAAACCAGCATTGTTGCAGGATGCTTCTGCACATGGGTACATTGATGCACCCACATGTTTGGGGTGATGGTATATGCCGGTCAATGTAGCTCACACATTGCAACCTTGACATCACCATGAAAGAGGATGTGTCTATCCTCATGGGGACTTTCTAGGCTAGATTGCAGACATAAGCTTTTCCTAATAGGGAGGCTCAACAAATGAACTGAAAAGCGAGGCTGCAATGCAGAATTTGTTGGGAGGTCATCCCACAAGAAAAGTATCGCTCTATTTTATCTGAGGATTTTCTTTACTCATGAAAGAACTGTACACTACTCCATCTATACCAACCAAAACCCATCTAAGAATTACCATTCACCCTGGTAGATATGAAATAGCAGTCAAACTAAATTCCGTGTACATTTGAAATTGGACAAATTTTCAAAATGTGAAATGTATCTTTCACCACGAATTTCTACATCAGATACCTGCATGTGACTAACAAAGGTACCAAAAAGCTATTCAACTAGCAAAAAAAATAAAAAATTCTTACCCTTATTTCGTACTTAAAGCAGTAGTCTGCATTATCTTTAAAGGCACAGGGAGGGGGTTTCCATTGTACTTTGCACCCCCACGGCTGTTCATGACAATTCCAAGTGATATCTTCTGGTGGAGTAAGTTTTTCTGTAATGAAATAGCCAGTATTTTACTTGACAGGTGGAGAGCTGTGAAATTTCAAGGGTATCGGAGTGGTGAACTTCCCTGCTTCCAGTTCCTAAGCATTTCAGATTCACATACATTGTGGGTAGGTGTCACTCAGCTTACAGCCAGGAATTTTGTGGTGAGAGGTCTTGAAGGAGTACAGGGTGTGTGAATGCAGGCAGACAAATACATCTCTGAGGCTTCTTTAATTTTACAAGCATTTTAAAACAAAGGACTAGAGAAGGGGTGAGGGATTTCTGACTCCACAGCCAGCCTAGCCTGTGATCAGGGGTGAAGAGATTTAGAGTCTAATAATATTGGAGGTCCACAGCTTCCCCATCCCTGATTTATAAGGTATCTCAAGATATCTAATTTTTTGCACTATGAGTAAATGAACAAACAAACCCCACTCTCTTTCTCTTACCATGATCGAAAGGCCAGAATTGCTGATCCAAAGGCTGAACCAGTGATTCTTCACTCGATCCATTCACTCTGAGGGTAATATGATTCCCAGGAACTTTTATATTAGGAAAATGACACCCAACATGTCTTCCAAGTTTATTATTTTTGTACTGGGGGCATTCTGTCTCTTCTCCATCGTTTTCGCTGCATGCCAAAACATTTTGTTAAAAACCCAGCCAGGAACAGCATACTCTAACCATTCCCTTCCCCACCCCCATTTAACAAATGAAAATGAATTACTGATATATCAAGTATAGAAAATACTGGACATCTTTAGGAACATTCCTGCCAGTATCCCAAGTGCAATTCATTGAAGTAACACGAACTGTGTAAATGACACAGGATAAATTTTCAGCTGATGTCCCGTTTCGTCCTGGGGAGAAAAAATAGGAATGGTCAGTGTGTGTGTGTGTGTGTGTGTGTGTGTGTGTGTATGGCTCTGAGGCTGCATACCTGCATGGATTAATGTGCTTATCCTATATGTGTTTTATGAGATCAAACTATGCAAAGTGCTTCCTTTTTTTAATGTCAAGTGGCTTTTCAACACAGTTTCCACCACCAATGTTTACCCCTGGTGGGGATGTGATTCTCTATTGCTTACCTGCTTTCAGAGACTGGGTTGAGGAGTACAACTCTGATGAGGAATGGCGGGAGCCTACCCCTCCCCCTGCTCATGGCCAGGATCCTGAAACTCCACAGGAGCAGTGGAGTAGTGTTGATTTGGAACAATGGTTTGCTGAGGGGCACAGTTCAGAAGACAATAGTTGGGCAGAACTAGGAGGTGAACAGCAAGAAGAATGGGAAGAGAGTGAACTAGCTGACACTCTCTCACTGGAAGTTGTGCAGGCTCTGAGATTAGATAAGGTGACTGCGCAAAAGGCTCAAAGGTTGAGAGATCAGGTGGCTAGGAGGCGAGAGGATGGATGTGACTAGAGGGAAGTGGACAGAACCTTAATTGGGATCACCTGCACTCTGAGAATGATCGCTTGCTCTTTTGCTCCGTACATTAAACATTTCTGTAACTGGTAAGAGACTACTTTCTCTTTGTACTGCCTAACTACAGCCAAGAGGGGAGGAAGCAGAGTCCCTGAAGTCTGACACCTGCTCATTTCAGCTTTCGTTGAGCCTGTTCATGTAGCTGCTTGTTCATGTAATTTCATGGTAGCTTCATTCCTGTTTGCTGCAGTTTCTGGGAACTTCATGATTTGTTTTACATCTCATAGTTGTTTTTGTATCATCTTCAGTGGACACAAATTTGTTTATGGTACCTAACTAATCTTCTTCAAGTATCCATCTGCCCTGAGGTGTATTGTGTGCCTACATGTGTGTACTATATGTGTGTGAGAGAGAGGGATCTTCAAGCAGATATGCTTTTTTCATCTCTCCTCACTTTCCATCTTACACCCACATAAGAACCAACCC
Organism: Podarcis tiliguerta; assembly: GCF_965153285.1. Classification (NCBI taxonomy): domain Eukaryota; kingdom Metazoa; phylum Chordata; class Lepidosauria; order Squamata; family Lacertidae; genus Podarcis; species Podarcis tiliguerta. The sequence continues at coordinate 68,947,577 of NC_139537.1, forward strand.
TACCCCAAAACTAAAATGCCTGATCCACCCCCACATTAATGAACTACTTTGGTAATAAATACATTTCCTTCCGCTCTGACTTTGCCTGCTCTCCACTGTCACTCATCTGAGCTTCTGCAATTCTAACCATATCCATGCTAAAGTAAGTCCCACACAGTTCAATAGAAATGTATACTTACCCTGATTATTCGCAAAAGTGGTAATAAAGAAAACAGAGCAGAACACTGTGAGGCAACTCATGTGAACAAATCCTATATTGGGCACCATACTGATTTTTCGTTTTTTATATAAATACACAGAAATAAATCCTAAAATGAAAAAAGGGTTTGTTTTATTTCATTGTTCTGCCACATTTTCATTGGAGTGGTATTCTTTGAAGTTACTCCATTAGGAGAATGAAACATTCCCTCCCTCTCATCTCCCTTTATGTCCACCCTGTGCCCTCCCTAAATCTGCTCCAGAGGATTTGAGGGAAACCCAGGAAAGGTTTGAGGGTGACCCGGCAGAGAAGAGTGGGGGAAAATGGAAATCCTTTTGCTAATGGAACAATTTCATTGGTTGCCAGCCTCTGTTTTTTCTAGTTTATATGAGGGGACATGTAATACTGGAGCTTTGGTTTTTTTAAAAAAGTTTCTGTTTCTGTTCTCATTTGTATTTATTCAGTTCTACATATGGCATACCTACATTGTTTTCAGAGAACACGCCTTTGAAATACTCCTGACTAACTTGTGGTCTTCTAGTTGTTGTTGAACTACAACTTGTATCACCCACAGTCAGCATCTCATAGCCACCCAATATATTGAACTTAATGACAAAGTTTTTCTTTTTAAAAAAAACAACAACACCACCCAACAAAATCACTGCAGGGCATTCTGTATTATGTTAGCCTTACCCTCTTCTGGAAATCTGTTTTATCAAACACTGACACCTAACAATCAGATGATATATACATATTCCCAAGTTAAAAATTAAAAATGTATTGATAATTCTCCCTATTTCTATAGCTCTCTGCTTAAAAAATACACAAAGCTTAGGTTTTTGTTTGCAAAAAGCCACATGGAAAACCCTGCTAAAATTTCAAAACAAACCCACATAAAATTCTTAAATTTGACATTTTAATATTGCCTGGTAAACAAGGGGGAAAAGCCCGGGTGTACAGATGGGGGAAAATAAATAAATGGGGAGTGGGGAATGGCAGGTTTCCACCACTCTCCACCCCCCATGTAAGGTTGCAATCATGCATGTAAAGTAAGTATAAGTTGCGGGTCCACTGTATATAGAAATATAGGTTGGTTACCTGTATTTTTCCAGCTTTTTGTTTGTCAGTTCTTTTCTTTCTCTAATCTTGATAGCAAACCAGTCCCTTTTCCTTCCAGGTATGAAAGTTCCCTACTTGTCCATCTGTTGATCTTTCATCATCAAGTACTGGAACAATGGGTAATGTTTTTGGGAGTAAAAAAAAGAATGCCCAATCTGTTAAGCAGTTGTTTTTTAATACAGTTTGCACACAATAATATTTATTGTCTAGTTCTTTTAAACATCAATCACAGACATGCTCGTTTTCACTAAGAATCCTTCCGTTGGTCTAAATTACTGATTTTCTTTCTTAACCCACAAACCTTTCTAAGTCATAATAAGATTCCTGCTTCTTGGTAGCATTCTTCTGTCTTGGATACCCAAACCACCCTCTTTCCAGTTTTTTGAGAATAGCAAAGGGTTTCTCAAGACCTAGAGGGGTTGGACTGGTGATGACTGTCACAATGTTGAAAGGATTGGGATAGTAGATATATTCCATTATTCCCGCTGTGTCTCCCCCCAACCCCACCAATGAAAAATGGGTGATGTATTTGTGAAAGGTTATGAATGTGGCCCCTTGTTGTCTGCTGGGTGGGGAGTTGTTCTTACCGTCTCTTCTTAGAGGCTCAATAAGATTGTAGTGAAGAGAAGTTGTGGCAGAGCAGAGGGAAAGCAAGGATATATATGTTGCTTTCATAAGGAGCGTTGCATCATGAACTTCCTTCTTTCACTTCCAATTTACAGTAAGCGAATAAGAAAGAAGAAAGTAGTGGGATGCTTTCTCTTACTCTTGAAGGCCTTTCTGGTGTCTTCCTTATATTCTTGATACTGCCTGAAGAAGAATTCACCATGTACAGGCCCACTGAACAAATATATCTCCTAGAGAGATCATTGTCAAAAGCTTTTGTTCATAAATGATATGATGATTAAAAATTCCAAACTCAGTGTATGGGTGGGGTTCACCAAGGGTTTCTGGGCATAAGAAACCTCCTGGTGTTCTAAGGATCCTTGGGACCTGGAGAAAAGTGTCTGAAGCCGTGTCAAACCCACAGTTTTCTAATTAAAGTAACAGACATGGGGAAATTCAGGAAATTCTCATCACAGGCCATCTCAGTTGTCACAGTTGCCTCACTAAGAACAACCACTTCCTGTCTTTAATGTCAGCCAAAAGTTTCCTTTTTGGGGAGTTTCTATTTTCACATCTTCTTAGCCCAGGAAAGACAATAGCTTGTGGGCTGCAGAGTGTTCTTTTGTTGAATGACAGTTGTCACCATGGTGTTCTGAAGGTGCAAGCAAATTTCTGTCAATATAGTATACTTCATGAGGGAGAGCTTCAGTTTTGCTCCTGAGGCTGCAAGGGATATCCACTAGGAACTCAACCCAGGATATTTCCACTGTTATCCTCAGGAAAATAATATTCTAACCAATAGAAATGACGTGTATCATATCTAGTCACCATTCCCTTTATTTCCGATATTCAGCCTTTGCTTATGTAGCTGATGCACAAGAGAGAGGTATCAGCAAGCTTGGAAGAATTCTAAGATTTTGCAGAACTCCAAAAATAGGGGGGAGGACATAATAAGATAGAACCCCCAACTCATCCAAACAGGCATCTGTACTCAATGGGTTTCCAATGCCTGGTTAAAATGCCTGGTGGAGCTGTACACATACCACTTTGAAGGGTGTTTCATAACTGTGGGGACACCACCGAAAAGCTCCTTTCTCTCATGCTCATCGATCTAACTGATCTTACCAATTGGACTACTAGCAAGACCTCTGAAGCTGCCCTTAAGACACAGAGAGGTTTACTTTGGCACAATAAAATTGCCAACCTGTAGAGAACCTGCAAGTTTTGTTCTGAGTGGCGCATAAAAGCTGGGTGGCGATGGGAAAGGGATGATTTTAATTGGAAGTGTCATTATCCCAATCTGAATAAGCTCCATCTTCCACAGCTGTTATTAACACCCCACAAAAAACCCCATGGGAAGATAAGGATCTCCTGCTTCGTGTCTACTTTGGTCCTAAGTTTTATAAGGTACAACAAGACTGAGCTGTTTTAACAAAATATTCAGTGATTTTCATAATAAACTGTTCCCATAACTATAGGGTTGGATCTAATTAAATCATATTTAAGAGTAGATTCATTAACTAACGAATCCATGGATTTCACTGTGTCTACTCTAAATATGACTTATTTGGATAAAACCCATGCCCAAATTAATGTAACATCAGGTGGTGTGGTACCACACAGTTACACAATTGATGGATAGACCCCAACTGACCTCTTCCTCTTTGTGGGAAGCAGCAGAAATTATAGGAATCAGTTGTGACTCATGTGGCTAGAGCTGAAGAATATTTCTGTCTACCGTATATACAGTGGTACCTCTGGATACGAACGGGATCTGTTCCAGAGCCCCGTTCGCATCCTGAAGTAAACGTAACATGTGACTGTGCGACTGCATGTGCGTGGGTCGCATTTCGCTGCTTCTGCACATGCATGTGACGTCATTTTGAGCATCTGCGCATGTGCGAGCGGGGAAACCCAAAAGTACTTGCGGAGCGCAATCCAATTACTTGCGGAGCGCAATCCAAAAATATTCATCCCGAAGCTACATCAACCCGAGGTATGACCAGGTATAAGCCGACTTTTTCAGCACATTTTTAATGCTGAAAAAGCCCCCCCTAGCTTATACTTGAGTGAGGCAGGTGGCGGCGGAGGGACAAGCGGCCCGAAATGAGCCCTTTATTGCTGCTGATCCCACTGCTTCCTCCCGCCTCTTGCAAGGCTGTGCTGCGCTGCACCTCTCCCAACTGTGGCTCCTATGTCTGCTCTTGCAAGTGGCAGAGGCGGCAGCAGAGGGACAAGTGGCCCGAAAGGAGCCCTTTCTCACCGCTGGTCCCACCACTGCCACCCGCCACCATCCCTGACCACTGGTCCTGTTAGCTAGGGACGATGGGAGTTGTAGTCCCAAAACATCTGGAGGGCCGAGTTTGCCTATGCCTGTCCTAAAGGCTTATTTATAAGCCTCAGCCAGAGTCGTGGAAGGCAGCAGGGCGAAGGCGGAGCTTTCTTACTGAGAAGAGAAAAGGAACTGGTGAGAAGTGGTTGGCTGGGTTATGAGCAAAGCTCCTCTGGTCTGATGGAAACATAGAAAAGCTCTAATGTGACACAGCCATTTTGAGAGCCCTGACTTGGAGTTCAGTGATTCATTCTGTCAAAGACAGAACAATAACCTAATTTGGAGCATGTTAAGTGGAAAATACTTACCGTATTTCTATGCGAGGGAGCTTAGATTATAACCATTGTTAGGAAGAAGCATAGGAGCTCAGAAAGCTGCCTTCTACTGAGTCAGACCATTGATTCATTTACATCAGAATTATCTACACTGACTGACATGGCATTCTGGGGCTGAAGGCAAGTTTCTCTCCCACCTCAGCCCAGATGTTTTGCATACGGAACAGATGCTCTGCCATTAAGGTTACAGCCCTTGCTGTAGCCAGGGGACCTACTTCCAGATAGGATAAGTGCCTGCCCCTGTTAGCAGTAGGTGTGGCATGAGGATATGATAGTGGAGGGGAGGTTTTGCTAATGCAGTCAGAATTTTTTAAGGGTAGTGATGGGACACTGGGTGGGCAATGGAGTGCTGCCAGACACAAGGAGCCTCAGAAACAATAAAGGCCTGGTATGTTTTTTTTTTAAAAAAAGATGCTGGATAGTTTTATTGTTTCCAGTTTTATACAAGCAAACCACAGAAGCCATTCTTTCCAGAGTGTTCCTGGCCCATTGGTCCAGCAGAAGACTAGGAATGGGAAAGGGTCGCCACTTATGCAGGGCTGCCCTGCCCATGAGGAAGGCTGAAGCAGCCATCTTGGACAGTGGAATCCCATGGGGCAGTGCCCACACAGGGACCCCACCTGCCCCTACCACCACTGGGGAATGCAGAGCAGTAGGAGAGATCTCCCTGGAAGCCACTGCTGTGCAAGCAGGGTAAGCAAGGCTTCGGCTAGGGACACCTTCCTGTTTTGCCTCAGGCGGCGAAATGGGATGGGCTGCCCCTTGCACTTATGCATTGCCATCAGATTTACTTTTGCTAATTTATATGTACAGGTGCAAATTTAGCTAGTACTTTTATCCAAATGATGGGACACGGGTGGCGCTGTGGGTTAAACCACAGAGCCTAGGACTTACCGATCAGAAGGTTGGCAGTTCAAATCCCTGTGACGGGGTGAGCTCCCGTTGCTCGGTCCCTGCTCCTGCCAACCTAGCAGTTCGAAGCACGTCAAAGTGCAAGTAGATAAATAGGTACCACGCCGGCGGGAAGGTAAACGGCGTTTCTGTGCACTGCTCTGGTTCGCCAGAAGCGGCTTAGTCATGCTGGCCACATGACCCGGAAGCTGTCTGCGGACAAACGCCGGCTCCCTCAGCCTATAGAGCGAGATGAGCGCGCAACCCCAGAGTCGGTCATGACTGGACCTAATGGTCAGGGGTCCCTTTACTTTTACTATTATCCAAACAACACAACTCACCTTTGGGTGCGGATAGCCAGGTGGCCTGCATGCCTGCTTTCCCTACTGGTCTTTAAACTGGACTTGAACCAGACAGTGCTTCAAAAAGAGGGCTCTTCCAAATAGAGGCCATTTGAGAGTCCTTCAGACAGAGAGTCCTTCTTCTCCAATCATGGACTGTCCTACAGTCCAACTGTTCTTGAATCTTTGCTAGGGTCGAGAATTGAATCTAAAATAAACCACTGCACAGGCTGTGGACATAGGGAATGAGACATCCAACAAGAATGAAAAAGTGGGGCAATGAAACAAGAGAGAAGATGAATTTGCATGCAAAGGAAGAGGAGGGTGTAACCTTGCATGGAAGCTTGCTTCATTTTTGTTCTGAGAGGAACTCGTCATGAGAAAGAGGCTTCTTTCCTCCTTTCACAGAACAGTGTCTTTCTTCATATCCTGGTCTAATTACAGAAAACCTAGTTCTGAGTGCAAAACTAATTGAATGGCCACTGTTTGATTTCCTGTTTTCATCTTTCTAAGAAGCTGAATTTCCATGTAATTTGTATCTATAGCTTTGCTGTATTTCCATCCAGCTGTTAATCTGCTTTCTACTTGGCTTAATCTCAATATTCTCGCCTTGTACACAGAAAGCAAATTAGCAGTAGAACAGAAGGTAAATGTGGCCCCAAACTGATAAAACATTATTCTTTGGAGCTATTCATATACACGTGCCCACTTCATTATTAGTACATTAATTCAGAATGAATGCAATAGGTGCTGATATAGTTATGGATGTGCAATTTTATCACTTCTCGTCTTTCCAGTTGTTTCGGGCTCTTTTCTGTGTGCCTTAAGAGGCTTATTAACCCAACCCCTTATTAAACTCCTCTTACTAACCTCCACAATGTATTACCAAACCTCCACAAAGTATTACCAAAAAAAAAACCCTTCATGTTGTGTGTTCTGCTAAAAGCAGTTCCAGGAGTTTGATAATGCTTAAACAGCCATGTATCTATGAAGCTCCAATAGTTTCGTATTAACTGGTGAGACTTTCAATATTCACCACAAGATGGTGCAGCTGTTCTCTCCGATAGGTTTTCATGCCCAAGTGCCATGCAAGTACCAGAATATGAGAATGCAACTCCCCACTTTTTAAAACCCAACTAAACAAAACTAAAACAATAAATAAATACACACCCCCATTGTTAATAAATAAAGACCTATAAAAACACTTAACTAGTTTGCAGCTTATTTTTTCTCTCCCACTGCTGCCCCCTCCTAGAAACATGGCATTTTAAATTTCACTACAATAACCCCATTGCAACAAATTACATTTCTTACTGACACCAATCAACTCAATTCTCAGTATGGAAATTACTTGCTAATAATAATAAAATATATACATGGATGAGTGAGTAAATGTAGTGCAGGAGTTATAATCTCAAAATCTCTTCAAAGCACATTCTTGCTGCAAAACTACATTCCTAGAAGTTAGCCTTAGGCAAATCCCTGGGTATATAAACTAAAGGTGGGCTGAAAATTTGAACTTTCCTATAATTTGGGGAGTGGTTTGGGAACTGTGAAGAAGGGAATCTACCTAACCCCCCTTCACTTTTTTCATCCTTCTGCAACTTGGAGCAGTGACAACAAAACCATTATTGATGGAAGGCTCAGAGGGAATTCCAGTGATTAAGGCAGGACAATAACTCAACATCAACTTGATTGACTTCAACATCAACTTTGTTGGACTGGTCATGTTGTGCAGATGCCTGATTAGCATCTTCCAAAGCAACTACTCTATTCCGAATTTAAAAATGGAAAGCGTAATGCTGGTGGTCAACAAAAGAGGTTTAAAACTCTCTCAAGGCAAATTTAAAAATAAAAGTAGTTTAAACACTAACAACTGGGGAATGCTGGCCTGCGAGTGCTCCAATTGGAGAACAGCCTTTACCAAAGGTGTCATAGGCTTTGAAAACGCCCATGACAAAGGGAGAAATGTGCTAAGAGGAAGGCGTGCTTGGCAAACCCTCACCGTGATCAACTCCTGCCCAGAAACCTATGTCCCCACTGTGGAAGGATGTGTGGATCCAGAACTGGCCTCCACAGTCACTTATGGATTCACTGTTAAAACCTTTTTCATGGAAGACTCGGCTACAAGTGATCACCAAAGAAGAAGAAGAAAATAATTACTGTATTATATCCAGGAGAGAAATAGAACAAACTCAGGAAACAACTAAGGCCTGTGCCATCTAGTGAATAAACTATGTAATGACATTAATGACACCCCAATCAGCATCATCACATGTTGGGAGCCAGAGAGGCAGATGCTGGCAGCCCAGTTTGTATGGCAATGCTGTGGAAGTCAGGTGGTGTGTGCACTGACTTTCCTCCATAACCGTCACCCAGCTGAGCTTCACTTGAGAACAGGGCTGTCTCCAGGTTTGAGGGGAAGGGCTGGTCAAAATGTCTTCTGGTATCACCTGCCTCAGGTGGCCTTGGCATATTTAGCTGCAGTGGCATTGCTCAGGCACTGTGCCTATCAATTCTTTGAGTCTAGCATCATTTTATTTATACCCCACCCATCTGGTTGTGTTGCCCAAGCTACTCTGGGCAGCTTCCAACACAAATAAAAGCATAACATCAAACTTCCAAATACAGGGCCGCCTTCAGATGTCTTGTAAAAGTTGTGTAGTTCTTTATCTCCTTGACATCTGAAGGGAGGGCATTCCACAGGGTGGGCGCCACTGCGGAGAAGGCCCTCTGCCTGGTTCCCTGTAACTTCATATCTCACAGTGAGGAAACCGCTAGAAGGCCCTCAAGGGGGACCTCTGGGCTGAACGGTGTAGGTGGAGATGCTCCTTCAGATATATACTGCCAGGGCTGTTTAGAGCTTTAAAGGTCAGCACAAACACTTTGAATTGTGCTCAGAAACATACATAATGCCTTAGTGCTCTTAGACCTGGGGCCATGGTAGGAAATTAAAAGTGCAGCTGCATCCATCTCCCAGGAGTTCCTGGTCAGAAAACGCAATAAGAGGGCCCTGGAGTGTGCCCTGCTACAGCACTGGGACCCTGGCTCCTGTCCAAAGTGCTGTTGCTGGTTCTGTTTGGGAATAGCAGCATACACTGGTCGCTGCTTTAACACTGGGTTCTGAGAATGTTTAAATGGAACATCTCCTTACCAAGTTTGGAAGACATTTCATGAGCCAAAGTACTTTCAGATGTGCAGTATTCAGGGTGGCAAAAGTCCCAGAGTGATTAGATAGATAGATATGCACACAAAGAGAGAGACACTGGCAGGATTGTTCATGAAACAAATCTAATTATTTTGTGATGGTCATCTGTGCCATATAGTTAAAAAGTTGCAGTTGTGTGTGAGGGGAGGTAATCTGTACCGCCTCCATTTCGGCCAAAGCCTCCTGAAATCTTAATGATTCATATCTGGAAAAAGGAAAAAGCTGAACTGAATGCCATTGGAAAAAGAAAGAAAATAGAGACATGGGGGGCATTTATTTTACATCTGCAGGACATTCAAATGCACTGCTGCAATTTCTCTTAAAGGAGTAACAGATACAGATTTTTGCCTTGTGGAATCACTTGACCATTGCCATCAGATAAATTTCATTGGTGTAGACAGCCAAAACTTATTTTTTACTTATCAACAATCTTTTGTGCTTGCTTACTGAGAAGGATATATTTGGCCAGGCTGATGCTAATGTGAACCACTCCCTCTACCCCCACCCCCACATTTCCAGATAGGCGTCATTAAGCTGGAGTATTATGAATTGCTTATTTAAGGAGAGGAGTGGTGCCAAACTACCACAAAAACATTATTTTGCTGGTGTGGGAGGGGAAGAGGAAGGTAAAGCTTTCTGGATCACTTGTGCCTGTGGGTCTGGCTTCTCTGGTTCGGGAAAAGAAAACCCTGACCACCTTATGTCTAGACAGGCCAAGGCAGGAAGAGAAAGAAAATGTACGTGTCTGAGACAGTATGAAGATGGAGAAAGTAAAGGGGGGGGGGATCCTGTCGGAGTTGCGTTCGAACGAGCAACTCTTCCGGAATCGCCCTCCGATGATAATTAACTACCTGAGCCTTTGATGAGGCTCCAAGCACATTCCCATTACGCAGAGTATCAAAGCAGTAGAAGTGATGAGATTTATGAGCTACATTGCAAAGAGCATTTTATTTCTAACTATGCAGACAGAAAATAAATTATCCTCTCTCTGTGAAAGACAAAGAGCAACTGAGCAACAAAGGAACAAGAAACCAGTAACATCACATCCGTCTCTGTGTCTCCGTGTCTTCTGTGAGACTTCCAACAGCCTGGAAGCTCTGGAATGCAAAACAGAGTCTTGTGACTCGAAGAGCACTGCACAGTGGCAACACACAGAAACCAGCAGATCCTGGGCCATTTATAATGGGGAAGATGGCATACAAAAGTCCATGTCTTCGGATGCATGAAGGTGAGAAAAGTACAGACAGTATCATGATGACTATTTACAATGGCCATTCTAAAAGAAAAAAGTAGAGAGATGGAACAGCATCTTGACCTGTGTAGTTGAGAAAGTGTGGGTGATCGAAAAGGCCAGAGAGCCACAGAAGCCGATCATCAGAGCAGCACAGCTTCCATTGTGCCCTTTTCAAAACCTGTGCCTTGTTATTCGTTAGATATAAAGGCAAAGTCTCTCCTCCTTCCAGAGGGGAGGAGTTGTGAGCGGGAGTCATTTTGTGCTTGGCAGGGGGGGTTCCGGTCCCTGCTCAGCTGCCCGGGGCTGCTGCGCCACACCCCCTGGCAGCCAGCCAATCAGGCGGGGGCTCGGGGGCAGGGTCAAATGCAGCCGCTGCAGCGCTTCCCTTTCACTGCACTGCTGGTTTTCGTTGGAAGAATAAGAAATCAAAATGATCAAGTTTTTTAAGAATGGAAATCATTTCTAGAGTATATTCAGAATTATTGTAAACACATTAAAAGTTTAGCAGGCTTAATATAAAAACGTGCAGTAGTAGAATAAAATGTATATGGAACATAGAGGATAAAAATTAAATTGGTTTAATTTGGAAATGCAGTAAAATATGATAAAAAAGGAACTACAGAAAGAGGAGGAGGGAAGTCATATATATACAGTATATGATACATTGTTTGATTTTTAAGTTTTTCTTTTCTTGAATTTTTGTATGTTGTAAAATTAATTATATAAATAAAATTATATATAAAAAAAGAGAAACATGAACCCTGGGTAAGTGCCTGGAATCCCTGGAAGCTCGCAACGCTCAGAGATCACTCCCAAGTGATTAAAATATTTATACTGCACCGCAGTCTAAAGAATACTGTAGATCTCTCTGCAAGCATGATTATCATTATCTGATGAGGAAAGCCTCTTAACAAGTCACTGTTGCATAATTTCGCTGGCTCTGGCGGTGTGGTTTTATGGATGAAAATATCTGCAGATGACAGCTGACTGTTACAAAGCTGAGTCTGGCAACTGAAGTGAATTTCCTTTGAAAATACCTGTTTCGAAAGCTTAGATAATTTGTAGGTGTGCGGAAGCTAATCAACTTCATTTGATTCAAATGGGCTTGAAACAAGCAGGGGAATCCAGTGCTTGGTCTACAATGCTTGATCCACACATGGCATGGAAAATTCTGTACAAAAAATGCAATGGAAGGAGATGGGGTACTCCTAAACAAAATGCTATATTATGAAGCTTTTTCATTAAACCTCTCTTATGTTGATGAAGGTATGAAAACACTGGGTAGCCTCGGAGGAGAAAATGTTAGGCCAGGGCCATTTGTGGACACTGCCTTTCAACAGGGCTGGCCCAAGACATTTTGACACCTGAGGCAAACAACAAATTGGTGTCCCTCCCCTACAGGAAAGAGGAAGTGAACACACATTCTTTATGACAGCACAAAGACTCGCAAAAACAATTTTGAAAGGAAAGGCTTCCTGTGGATCCTGCTGCCTGAGGCAGGTCACCTCACCTTGGCTCACGGATGGGCTGGCCCTGCCTTTCGAAAAGGCATAACTCATTTACTTTGTGCACTTTCTTGAAATGGAAAAATGATAGTCTTGCATTTTGCCAGTCTGTTCACCTCTAACACGGTTACATTGTCACCCTGCTCTCTTTGAGCCCACTTTGAGGAAAGTTCTGGCAAAGGATAGCTAAAGGATATTTTAAGGTATGCAATTTTCCAAATAAATAATATGCCTGTTACACCCTGGTTGAATTAACTTGTATTATGTCAAATATGCCCCCTGATAGGTACTATGGACAGCCACAGCCACACCAACTATTTGATTTGGGTCGACTGGGTTAAAGGAAAATAGTGAGTATCATATAAGAAATAGTTCAACCTGTCCCTTTTCCAAATCATTGAGGGAAACATCAGGTACATTTTGTTTACATAATCTTGATCTCTTTATTGGTAGCTGCTTGGTCATCCATTGTACAGAAATGGAAAACTTTATAAGATACAGATCTTCCACTATGGTACAAAAATATATGAAATATATTTCTGAAAGAATCACAAATTTACTTGCGAACTCTATGGCATACTGTTAAAACTGATACATTTCACGATGGAACTCTGACATAAGTTAATGAACACCACTTGCAGCAAGAAATCTCAGTGATTTTTTATTAATAAATTTGTGTGCCACCCTATATCTTCAGGTCTCAGGTTTCCATAGAAGTTTTAAACTCTTGACTTTGAATGACTATGGTAAATATTTTGTTGACGTGATCCATCTTTTAGCATTGTTTTTGAGTTTTTAAACCTTCTTCACAGGTGTATGTATTCTTTCCTGGTTTCTTTCTGCATCCTGAAAATCCAATGACCATTGTTACAAAACATCAAGTTCTGTTACAAAATAGCAAGGGGGAATGCTCTCATATAAGTAAAGTAAGGGTTGCAGCCTTCACGTATTGGAAAGTGAAAGCTCTAAACTTTGTACCCTAGAATAATCCCATTGGAGTTAAAGGGGACTGTCCATTTGAAATTTTCTGACTCCAAACAGTAGGATCAACAAAATGACTCACCCTCTGGTTCAAAATTACACTGCTTAGATAAAGAAAGCTTTGACTAACTGGGAGCAGATTTTGTGTGACCAAACTAAATTCCTGTGGCTAATTAAACAATCTATGGCCTTTTAAACTGTCTTTGTTACTATGTTACATATTTTTATGTTTATATATTTTATATTTTATATTTTTATAGCACCCCGTGACCCTTGACTGAAGGGTGGTATTAAAATTTAATGAATATTTTTTTGTGTGTGTGTGAACTGCTTTGAGGTTTTATTTACAAGCAAGCAGTGTACATTTTCCATGAAATAAATAAATAATAAGTAAGTAGACTCAACTGGCATCAAGTTGTCAAGGACTGGACAGATGAGGAATGGTGGAGACCTCCTCTCCCTCCTCCTGAACCTTCCAGATAAGAGGAAGACAGTATAGATTTACAGCAGTGGTTTGTGGAAGTTAACGGCTCAGAAGCAGATGAGGGGCAAAGTTGGGAAATAATGGAAGAGGAAGAGGAGGAGGAGGAGGCAGAGCCAGAACAGCTGGCTGACACATTATTACTAGAAAGCATTCCAGACACTCCTTCTCCCAGAACCTGGTGAACATTGAAAGTAGGAGAGCAAAGGGCTTGGAGGCAAATGGCCCTAAGCAGCCACCATAGGGTGGGTGCTGCTGCTGATGACTGAGGAGGGGGGGGTGGAGATTACTCGGAGCAATGCCATTACTCCAATAGGTTGCATTTCTAAGCCTCTCTCTGTGAATATTGAATAAAAGACATTGGTAAGAACTTTCCTTGTCTATCTATTCCTGGCAGCCTACCATGGGGGTATCGGATTCCCTGATGCCTGACACAGGTTTCCATAAGTCTTGGAAACTGGAAGAATAAGCTGTTTTTGTTTATTAAACAATGATTCTTTTTAAAAAACACACACACACACAAACCGTATATATTTCTGAATACCAAGGATGTTGTTTAATGTGCAAAAAACCATTTTCGATTGCCTTGTTTCCCAAACTGATAGAGGCACTTCTCAAACCTGAGTTAGCCACTTAGGCAGAATGATAGAGATCAGGCCAAAGGAAGAAGTATTTGGAGAGAAAAAATCTGTAACCTTACCAAATTTAATTAGTTCACTCCAGTCACTCCATTCTTCTCCAACAGTGCAATACTGTCCAGCTGCACGAAGCTTCAAGATGTATTCTTTATCCTTCGGAAACAAGTGGTAGGTTTTCCCAGTTTTTTTCTTAAAAAGAAGATATTGATCTGATTTATTCCTTTGTAGGTGAAGTTACATGCCAATTTGCATTCAACAATTTGATTTTTTAAATAGCATTAGTGGTGCCCACCCAATTCCACTGTGTAATGTAAAGACAGCTATTTCTCTTGTGCAAAAGCATTCAACAAGCTTCTGCCTTAATTCACTCACTAGGAAAATACTTTACCCTTGGAAAATCACTATAGCTGCCTTTTAAGTAAATAGGCTCAGTAGCAGGATATTAATAATTCTTCAGTTTTACAACTACTATTAAGAGATTAGAAGTCGAAACTCAAGAAAAGTCACAATATGTTTGCCTTAGGGGCAAGGGAGAGGAGAACTGTGGCCCTTCCTAGATTTACTTGAGTATGCATAGCCAATTCAAACTATGGTCCACAGCCTTACTTCTGTGATTCTTCAAAGCCTTCTTGCAGAGAGGGGGTTTGCCATGAAATTTTTATTGAAATGTTTCATTATACCATACATTAAAAAGCAAACTAATCTGAATAAAAAGAAAAAAAGGAAATGAAATAAAAATAGAAATAATAGAAATAGAAATAGAAATAATAGAAATAGAAACAGAAATAATAGAAATAGAAACAGAAATAATAGAAATAGAAAAAGAAATAGTAATACAGTGGTGCCCCGCAAGACGAATGCCTCGGAAGACGAAAAACTCGCAAGACGAAAGAGTTTTTCGTTTTCTGAGTTGCTTCGCAATACGGATTTCCCTATGGGCTTGCTTCGCAAGACGAAACGTCTTGCGCCTTTTTTTTAAAACCGCCAATGCATTCCTTTTTTTTTTTTTTTTTGAAATAATTTTTATTAACAGGCCAATCACATCACATTGTTCAAATCACATTAATTCCAAATTATACAGCCAAATTTTAAAATTTTGGGGGGTACCCATACATCAAGCTCCGCACGAGTCCAAAATTCCAGATGACTCCAGACATCACTTATTTGCTGCTTTTATTAAACAGTTCCATCCAGTTCGATTCGGATAGATCTTTATTACTTTCTTTCTCTTCTTGTTGTTATCATTTATTCCTTTCTTTGCGATCTCTGATGATTTTCACAAACAGATTGAAGATTTGGCGTCTCTGTGTGGGTTTTGTGCTCTTCCAAGCTCATATTATTCAGGAACGACCTCTGTTAATCTTCGGTCGGTCCATTATTTTTCCTCAGGCTAGCCCAATAAATCAGACATATCAGGGGCTCTGTCAGGTCAAACTTGCATTCCAACCTTCTTTCTCTTTCAAATAGTCCTGAATCTCCTCCCCCTCCTGTCTGTTCTCCTGCCAGCCTGTCTACGGCTTTCCTACGGGAAACCGTCAATACACAGTGGTGCTTCGCAAGACGAAAAAACTCGTAGAACGAAAAAACTCGCAGAACGAATTAATTTCGTCTTGCAAGGCACCACTGTAATAGAAATAGAAAAAGAAATAGAAATAGAAATAATAGAAATAGAAATGGGTGGAGGATACAAAGGCCTCTCTCAAAAGCATATCTTAACCTTTGTCTCACACAGAAGGGGGTGGACCCTCCCAGCTCTAACCTGGGAGATTCCCTCTATATGTTCCCAGTCTCCCACCCTGGAAGATTTTCCCTTCTCTGCCTCTTTCACCAGCCATCTATCATTAACCCAGATTAGGTAAAAGTAAAGGGACCCCTGACCATTAGGTCCAGTCCTGACCGACTCTGGGGTTGCGGTGCTCATCTCGATTATTGGCCGAGGGAGCCGGCGTACAGCTTCCGGGTCATGTGGCCAGCATGACTAAGCCGCTTCTGGCGAACCAGAGCAGCACATGGAAATGCCGTTTACCTTCCCACCGGAGTGGTACCTATTTATCTACTTGCACTTTGACGTGCTTTTGAGCTGCTAAGTTGGCAGGAGCAGGGACTGAGCAACGGGAGCTCACCCTGTCATGGGGATTTGAACTGCCGACCTTCTGATTGGCAAGTCCTAGGCTCTGTGGTTTAACCCACAGCGCCACCCGTGTCACTTTAACCCAGATTAGAAGACATCAAAAAGCAAAGTAAATTAAACAAGACAAAACAAACAGGGAGACACCTAGATAGAACTTCTAGACTGGCCCTATTTCAGAATGTTGTGATCAAATTTTACTATACCGCCCATTTATACCCCATTTTTCTTCCAATATGTAACCCTTGGCAGCCTACACATTCATTCCCCCATGTGTAAGTGTTTATATAAAATAACAATACTTACTGTTATAATTCCATTTCTCAGTTCATCCTTAAGGGAAAAAGGTAACATTTTTAGTTGGTACTGGTGTCAAATTTTCTTTGTGCTATTTTCAAATTATGCTTGATTTCACAAATTCAGCTGGGTACTTTAATCAGCAAGGAAGGCAAAAGTTGTCAACAGCAATTGATTACATGTGTCTGTGACTTACATGTTGGTAGATGGTTTAACTTTCCTCCCAATTTTTTCTTTGCTCCACTGTTTGACATGACAAACAGGATTGGCTTGGGGCATTTTGCTGATGGTAATTCTACACTGCAGGTCCTGGGCCAGATAGACCCTTTTCTCAGCCCATCCATCTTGTTGAATCTTGTTGATTCCTCATGTGCCTCACCAATCCCAGAGTAGCAGTACTGGGTCCTCTGCAACATCTTTCCCCTCTTCGGCTCTCTATAGAACTTTCCTCATCCTGTGAATCATTGCAAGTTGCTTCTATCCACCCACATTTTGTCATAGCCTTTCTAACATGGAAGTTGAACAAATCTGAATCTCATTCTGTTTATTTCCAGAATTGTCATTGATTCCAGCAGATATGGATGGTTCTAAAACTGAATTCTATATACATTTGAAAGCTGGACATATTTCAAAATGTGAAATGGTCCTCCCCCCCCCCCTTTGGGTTTCTACACGAGATATGCACATGAGACAAGCAAAAACGACCAAAAACAATTCAACAAAGAGAACCACAATGGCCTCTTACCTTTATCTGGTACTTAAAACAGTAATCTGCATTTGTAGTAGCAGTTGGAGGGCGTTTCCATTCTACTTTACAATACAACGGCAGTTCACGACAATTCACAGTGATACATTGCGGTGGGGCAAGTTTTTCTGGAATGAAATAACCCATCTTTTACTTGACAGTAGGAGAGGTTTGAGATTACAAGGGCATGAGAGTGGTGAGTCTTTCATCCCTTTCTTAAATATTTCATATTCATGTATGCTATGGGTGAGTGTGGCCAGGTTTATAGCCAGGAATGTTATGGTGTGAGGTCATGCAAGGGTACAGGGTGTGGGTGGGTGTATCTGCCACTGAAAAGCTGTGATGTAGAAGCAGTCAGATTATGTTTTTGAGGTTGTTTAATGATAATTTTACAAGCATTTTAAATTAAAGGCCTATTGCAGGGTTGCACGACATCCGACTATCCAGATGTGGCTGGACTCCCAGCAGCCCCAGCCAACCTAACCTGTGATCAGTGGCGATGGGAGTCAGAATCTAATATTGAGGCCACATGTTCCCATCCCAGATTTATAGCTATATCAAGATTTCTAGTACTGCTGGCAGGAAAAAGTAAACCAATATACTCCACCCTCTCTCACCATAATCGAAAGGCCAGGCTTGGTGATCCAAAGTCTGAATTGGCGATTCTTTGCTTGACCCAGTCACCTGGAGGGTAATATGATTCTCAGGAACTTTCATATTAGGAAAATGGCACCCAACATGTCTTCCAAGGTCATTCTTTTTGTATTGGGGACATTCAATGCTTTCTCCATCGTTGTCGCTGCATGCCAAAATATTTTGTTAAGAACCCAACCAGGAGTAGCATACTCTAACCATTCCCTTCCCCACCCCCATTTAACAAATGAAAATGAATTACAAATATATCAAGTTTAGAAAATACTGGACATCATTAGGAGCATTCCTGCCAGCTTCCCAAGTGCAATCCATTGAGGTGACATGAACTGTGTAAATGACACAGGATAAATTTTCAGCTGATGTCCCTTCCGGTCCTGGGGAGAAAAATTAGGAAAGATCATGTTTAGTAACATGAATCGAAGTGATCAGAGTACTTTTATCATCATCTCATACATGTGTCATATATATATATGAGTTTGGTTCTGAGTCTGAGTAGCTGCATGCAGGGGTGAAGGAAGGGGGTGGTGGTAGGTGCTGTCCGCCCAGGTGTCACACTGAGGGGGGTGACAAAATGCTGGGCGGCATTCACCACGGGGCCTGCAGCATGCCCAAACCATGCGTCTCTCCTGGGAGTGACACGGTGGCTTTGGCACCCGCAGGCTCCGCTCTGCCCCAAATGGCTGGCCACCGCCTCCCCCTCAACCGTAGGGCAGCTGAGTGGGAGGAGGCAGGCAGACTCCTTGGAGGCCCTGCGGAGTGTCCTGCCCTGGCTGGCCCCGCCCCTGGGCACAGGGAACGCACACCGCCCCAGGTACCCAATTGGCTTGTCCGCCACTGCCTGCATGGGTTCTTCTTAGAAGAGTTAATGTAAGGTTACCAGACATCCCTGTTTCCTGAGGACAGTCCTCGGATTTACAAATCAGTCCCCATACAAAATCCATTGAAGTAGAATGGATTAAGTTAATGTGCTCATCCTATAAGTTTGAATGAGGTTAGACTAAACATGAAGAAGAACTTTCTGATGGCAAGAGCTGTTGGACCATAGAATGGACTACCTTGGAAGGTGGTAGACTCTTTTTCACTGGAGACTTTTAACCAGAGATGGAATGACCATCTGTCAGGGATTCTTTAGCTCTTATTCCTGCATTGCAGGGGGCTGTACTAGACGACCCTCAGTGTCCCTTCCAACTCTACATTTCTATGATTCTATGACAGTGTCTCCTTTTTAAGGTCAAGTGGTGTTTCTGTACAAGTTCCATTGCCAATGTCCACCCTAGGGTGTTCTAAATTCAATCAATATGAGGTCACAGTCTTAACCCCATATCACACCCCTTGTCACCAGAGTTATGCATACCCTGGCAGCAGTTCTGTACTCAAACATGCTGGTATAGGAGTGAATGACTCATATACCTGTATACCGGTATCATCTGTTAAGTATACAGTAATTGGCTTTATTTACACAGAAATGAGCAAATGCCTGTGTATTAATGATAGTTTAACATGGAGAATGGATAAATGTGTATCTCTAATATGGATTTCCCCCACAGTTTTCTAAGGTACTCTAAGCTCCTAAATGGGTCAATGATTACCCATGGAGTGTTTTCTGTTTCTCTAATGTATCCTGTTACTCTGAATGTAACCTTTGAGCATGTGATGAAGTTACTGTGTTGCAAATTCGCCATCTTGAAAGAATGGTGGCGTTTAGCCTTTCTCTGAATGCCACAAAGAACAAAATGATGTAGATGGCTCACCAGTACATCCATAGGCTAAGGTCACTGGGGGCTGGAATGTGGAACAGAGACCCAGTTTGGATTTTTGGAACTATCTTTCATTTCTAAGTTGCTGAGCCTGTGCTGGACTGCACAAGACATTGCACAAATGTTTTGGATGCATCATTTGATGTATTTTGTTCTGTTTTCGAAAAATTTCTGCAAGTAAGCTTTGAATAATATTTTTACGGGATTGGACAATGTTTATTTCCAAAAGTAGTTAGTTCTTATGCACCCAGCCACTTCGATCTCTGCAATATTAATGTCTGCAATATAACCTGCTAATCAACTTGAAAATATATACTTACCCTCATCCTGTGCAAAAGTTCTGTAGAAAATAGAGTACAACAGAACAATGAGCCGAACTGTGTCAGCAAATCCTAGAGTGGCTACCATGCTATTTTTCTTTCCTTTATAAGTGGAGAGGAATGAGTCCTAAAGTGAAAGAGGGGGAATTCTTTTATTTCATTGTTTTGGTACATTTTTCCTTCTGCAAAGCCTTTCTGTTATCATGCCGCAAGGACTTTCATTTTTGTAACACAACTGCCCCCCCTTTTCCTGTGCCCTCCCCAAATCTGGGTTGGAGGGTTAGCAAAGCCTCCAGAACAGATTTGTGGGGTGTGTTAGGAAGGATTGAAGGGGACAAGTTCTGTTGTATAAATGAAAGACTTTGTGTAGACTTTCTGTGGACAAAACAACTCTGATGGCTACTGTGTTTTGTGTTCAGTAGCTTTTATAAAGAGGGTTTCTTTTTAATGTTCTACAATGTTCCCTCAATGGGACATGCAATACTGAAGTTCAGCTTTTTTTAAAATGTTCTTTCTTGTTAGAGCTGGCTAATAAGATAGGTAGATAGACAGACAGATAGACAGATGATAGATTATTTACCAGGCAGTTTTCTTATCATGTGTCCCCCCCCCCCCAGTATTCTGCTGTGCTTGCTATATTTTATATGAAAATGTCATTTATAAATATTTGAATATAAATAAATACATTGATGGGGACTGCTCATGTGAGCAATGAAGCTTTGGAAAGAAATACTCATAGAACATGGCAGTAACCTTTTCCCCCACAAGCAAGGACCAAACGAACCTGAAACCATTTCCCCAACAAGAAACTGTTGCAATCTAAAGGTACAGAGCGTGTAGAACTTGCAACTGAACAATTTTGGCAGCTTAGGGGATTAGTGGGTGGGTGGGTGTATGAGGCCAGAAAGATGGCAGGGATATTGAGACTGGCAGAACAGATTGAAGCATCTGTTTGGGTCTGTGTGAATATTCTGGAGGGCCAAAACAATGGAAGTTTGAAGGGGGGTTTGAACTTTGATGATGAGGAATTGAGAGTGGCAAAGACCTGGGGTGGGACAGGACTGGTGACTGCTGCCATGCTGAAAGTAGAAAAAAAAATAAAGGATTGGGCACTTAGCATATGGAAGGTTAGCAGATAGGGATTGGGGGGGTGGGGTTACTGGAACTACTGTTGCTGCTGCCCACCCCTTCTCCATCAAGCTTGTCATGAAGGTTGTGAATGTAGCCCCTTTTCTGCTGAGTGGGATGTTATTCTTACCTCCTCCTCATATGGTTTCAGAGAGATGTGTAGTTGAGAGAAGCTTTAGTAGTGCACTTGCAAAGTGTGCTTTACTGAGAAAGCGAGGGTATATATATTGTTCTCATGAGGAGTGTTGCATCAGTCTCTCATAAATTTCCTTTTTCCCTTCCAATTCATTGAACAAGGTAGTATAATGGAGCACTTTCTTTTGCTTCCGGTGACTTCCTTATGTTTTTGATGGTGCATGAAGAATAATTCACCCTAAACGGGCCCACTGAACCCTAGAGAGGTCCTTGCCCAAATGTTTTGCTGATGGTGATTTTAAGGTTCATGAAGAATAACACGCACAATAAATAACCCAACTGAGTTAATACTTCACCTAATGCTTTCCTTATAATAGAATCATAGAACCATAAAGTTGGTAGGTGCATCTAGTCCACCCCCCTGCAATGCAAGAATCTCAACTAAACCCTACAAGACAGCTATCCAACCTCTGCTTAAGAACCTCCAACCTCCTCTCCATTGAACTGGCCACCTTAAACATGCCTACATTTTTCTGATGAAGTGATTGAACACCTAGGGCTCAGTCTGAACAAAGGTGAGGTGCAAAGACTTTCATATGACTGAGCACAGTGGTGGTTGTTGGAGGTACCTTTTCCACATGGTTGGGACCTGAAGATGAGGTGGCAACATGTCTGCACTATTTTGTGGTCCCTTGTCTTTTTTCTACTTTCTCAGTTGCATTCATTTTATTACTGATGCCCACAGCACTTTCTCAAAATTTTAACTGTGCCCACTGGCTCAAAAGAGGTTGGTGACTGAACTATTGTTAGCACTTGGGTGCGGAAACGTTTCACAGAGTTTGAGTGGGACTATGAAAGAGAAATTTCTTGCTAAAAGTTAAAGTTCATGGAAACACACCAGAAACAGCACAACTTGTTTTAGCTAAATAATTGTGGTATTTTCCTTTGTGTGTGTACTTTTTTCTGTGGTGAGGGGCATCATTAACTGATAAAATAAGAACAGACAGTACTGTATCTGGAAAGCTGCTCTTACACAAATCTGTTTTTAAAATGTGTGTGTGTGTGTGTGTGAGAGAGAGAGAGAGAGAGAGAGAGAGAGAGAAAGCACAAATGTTTGAAAACCAAACGCCTTCTTGTGGTATTTTACTACTTCCTTCTTTCATTTCTAAGTAAAACTGCATCAATACTTCAGTAAATATGGAACGCTCTATTAAAACACTTTCAATGTTTGGATTGATCTTAAATGACTTTGGGTCTGATAGATCTTTGTATCATTTGAACTGGCTTGTTCTATGATTCTATTCTTTCTTAAAAGGATACCCAAATTTGAGGATTCTTTCCTCCAAGAAAATAATGTGAGAGGTGTTTGTGTGTGTGTGTGTGTGTGTGTGTGTGTGTGTGTGGATAGATAGATATATAGATATAATTTGAAAAGGCAAAAGCAAAGCTAAAGGGCTGGTAGTTGGGATTCTATGATTTTCTTAAGCCACTTGTAGTGGTTCTAGGGGTTGCTCGTGCGTAAGCCGGTGCACACACCTGGCTGGGTTGCCTGAGTGAACCTTTTCTGTCCGGACAGCCACTCACCCGTGGCTGTCTCAATCGCTGGCAGAATCCGTCAGTGGGCGTTTCTTAAACTTCTTCCAGCAAAGAAGCTCTTTGACGCCTAGTCTTCTCCTACTCTCTCTGTGCGAAAGCCTTCTGCGCAAGGAGGGCGTAGGCAGCGGAGGACCTCTACTCCCCCCGCTGGTCCCCGGCAAAGAGTCATGGGACCTCCTCGCCGCTTCCCCCATCTGCCCCCCTTCTCCACTGGTGCTACGCTGATTCTCTTCCCCAGAAGATGGGCTGCCTCTCCCAATCCCGGGACGCTCTCTGGAATCCCTCTGGATTTTGCTCTCTCCCTCCGGCACTGATGGCAGTTCCCTGACACCACTTGATGCAGTTTCTGAAGTTTCCATGAGAACTGAATGAGAATGAAGTTCATTTTGTAGTGCATCTTTGCTGTTCACAGTACACTGTGTGTGCTTTGATGTTTTCTTAATTGGTCTTTTCAAGTATATTTTACACTTTATCAGAGAAGCTTATAAAATTAGGAAGGCCTGAAATAAAAATGCCAAGGATGGCAGGGATGAATTAAGGATCGAGCTGTCAATTGAACAGGAGCAGAACTGCTTCCCTTCTGCAGGGGGTGAACTTCAACTTGAACTAATTCCTTTTTGGAGTGAGTGAACTTGAATTGGAACATTTTTTAAAAAATGAACTTTTGGTGTATTTTAGGAAGTAAAGCATACTGTGTTTAGTGGGGTGGTTCCTAGGAAAATGTATGTTGCAATAGATACATAAATGGCTTTGAACACAAATATTTAAAGATGTTCCTCTTCCCTTATCAACTTGCCTATGCTTTGAGAGAGTCGCAGGAGGTCCTTCCCCATGTCCCATCATTAGGGAAAGCACACATATACAAAGGAGACAATATTCTCTGCATTGGTGCCCCAATTGTGGAATGCTCTCCAAGAGTGGTATGCCTAGTGCTGGCACTGTATTCTTCCCACTGCTGGGTTAAAACCTTTTTATTTACCCAGACATTGAGAATTGTGGTGTATTTAAGCTGGTTGAATAGTTTTATTCCTCTTAGTTTTGTTGCATTGCTGTTGGTTATGTTTTACATTTTATTTCCTATGCATTCTGCCCTGAAACCAATTTTTAGGTGAAGGTACAGTACAGTGGTACCTCGAGTTAAGTACTTAATTTATTCCGGAGGTCCATACTTAACCTGAAACTGTTCTTAACCTGAAGCACCACTTTAGTTAGTGGGGACTCCTGCTGCCGCCATGCTGCTAGAGCCCGATTTCTGTTCTTATCCTGAAGCAAAGTTCTTAACCTGAAGCACTATTTCTGGTTTAGTGGAGTCTGTAACCTGAGGCGTATGTAACCCGAGGTACCACTGTATATACCTTTCAAACACACACACACACAAATAAATAAATAATAGCTGGTGTGGTTTTTCTCAGATATCAGAAATGTGCTTTTTAGTTGAAAAGGCTCCCCGCTCCCCGCCCCCGTTGATAAAACAGCCTGTCTGCTGTTTAAGCTTTCAAACTTACTACTAAGCACAATTTTGGTCCTTTGGAGATTTTCTGTCTGATTACTGTACGCATGTGAACTTATCGGAGATCACTGATGTTTCCTTTGTCTTCTCGAATTTCTTACTTCGTATAGAACCATCTAGAATGAGCCACCCTGCTGCCTCTTGTCCTTAGCTGCTTGGAGCAAGTTGCATCTGTATAGTCTTTAGAATGAGGCTACCAGATTTTTTTCAAAGATTCTGGGGACACTTTTTTTTTTTTTTTTGAAAAGAGAAAAAAAGGTTATTTTAAAAAAGCTATTTAAAATAATAATAATGAAGAAGTAATATCTTCTCTTCTGTGGTCTCGTCTGTCACCCGGCCTTCCTCTGGGCCCTGGCCTGCTCTCTTGGAGCGCTAGTTGCCATGGAGTAGGCTCGGGTCAGGCCTGGGCTCAGCCACGTGTCCTTGCCCTCCCGGTGCTCTCCTACCTCTCCTCCTCATTGGGGGCGGTGGCAGTGGTGCGGCAAGGTCAGGGCTCCTTCTACTCTCCCCCTTATCCCTGCTTCGGCTCCAGAGTTTTCCTGGCCCCGGAGTGCCACTGGGCAATCTGACTGGGTGCTCTTGTTCCCAGCTCGATTTGGATCACGGGTGTGTGTGTCAGCGATTCCCTCAGTTGATGCGCTGGGCGTCCCTGGTTCCCCTTGGCAGTGGCAGTGGCAGCAGCAGTCTCAGCAGCTCGGAGCCAGTCAGATAGCACAGTTGGCTCTGGCTGGCTTCAGGAGCTGCTCTCTGCCATGGCACCCGCCATTTTGCCTCACCAGAAGTCCCCATATGATGTGCCTTGTGCCGTTGAACCAATCACACAACATTCATTCCCTGCCAATAAATCTACAACACTTAGAATATAAATCCGGGGACATTAAATGAAATCCGGGGACATTCCAGGGATGGATTTTGTCTGGGGATAGATTTGTAAATCCGGGGACTGTCCCCAGGAAATGGGGACATCTGGTAACCATACTTTAGAATTTCTTCCACCCCGTTTCTGCTTTCTTAGGCTAATCAATGAGGTTTTCATCCTATACATTCTATTAAAACAGCATTCACTTATGTTGTTGAGTTTGTTCGTCTGTGTGTACAGCAAACCATGCTTGCAGTTGACCACAAGGCACAGGGAGGCATGTGGGTGGGTGTGGAGATCACACAGGGTCCCCGGACATTTAACAGTCTATTGATCCCTGTGCCACAACTGTGCTCGCTTCTCCGCTGCCACCAACCTGTTACTCTCTGGTAAAACACTGAGTCCAGACAGTTGTTAAAAGTGAACCAAAAAACCAAATTTATTTTACAAGTTTATGGTTTGTTAGATAATATTCCTGTCAGTATCTTAACTTTAGTTTCTTTATCAGCCTATACCTTCCTAATACCTTCTGACTGATTATCTCAACTGTTTGACTGACTCCTCTTAACAAATTTTCTCATTCTCTCACACCAGACTAGCCCAGCCCACAGACTTATCTTCTCTGTCTCTTGTAACTCCAGACTGTCTTCTCAACCACCCTAACTCTAACTCTCTCACTCCAAAAAAACCTCTGTGCTAAAACCTTATACACAGTTAACTCTGCCCCTTGGGTTCCCATTGCTTAGTCATTTTACAATTAGTTAACCCTTTCCTTAAGAGGTAAAGTCAGTTATGATTCATTGGGCTAAAGATTTTGGGTATAATATACAGCTGAATGATTGGGGAAAACGATGGAAAGAAGGTTTAAAGTTCACTGCATGCAATGCCTTAAAAGAAAATGTGATGAAAATGATGTATAGATGGTATATTACACCTGTTAAATTAGCTAAAATGTATAAAGTTAGCAACAAATGTTGGAAATGTAAAGAAAAAGAAGGAACATTTTATCACATGTGGTGGGAATGTAAAAAAGTGAAAAGCTTCTGGGAAATGATATATAATGAGATGAAAAAAAATGTTGAAATATACATTCATAAAGAAACCAGAAGCATTTTTACTGGGCATGGTAGGAAGTGATATAAATAGAAAAGAATGTAAGCTGTTTTTATGTGCAACGACGGCAGCAAGAATATTATTAGCACAAAAATGGAAGCAAGAAGAATTACCGACGAAAGAAGAATGGAGGATGAAATTAATGGTCTATGCAGAATTAGACAAACTAACAGGAAGGATTCGAAATCTGTGGGACCAGAAATTCACAGAAGACTGGTGTACATTTACAGACTATTTGAAAAGTAATAGTGATGATCAAACTATGTTTGTAGGTTTGCAAGAAGTTTCATGAGGTGAATTGTTGGAATTATTGCAAAAGTAGATAAAGGGGAGGATGATTAGTTAAGATAATTAAAGGCAATATGAATTTAAGAAATGCATAAGAAGTGGTCAAAACGGGGGATCATCAGAGGTGCTGATGGGAGTCCATAAAAAGATGAACCCAGTATCATGTCACACACCTAGGAGGGCAAATGCCACAGTGGGGAGTAATGACAGGCAGCGTTAATGTAGGGTATAACAAGGCCACAACTTTATTGGTAACGGGAACATTGGGGCATGGCGTGACATAAGGATCTGTCTCCTCTATGCCTGGGCAGCCTGACTGCTGGCCTAATCTCCTTCCCAGCTTGCCTGCTGGGTAACCCATAGGAATTGCCAACAGGAGGTTCCCTCCGCAACACAGACTGATCTGGTGGGTCCCACAGCAACTTGGATGTGTGGAATCCAGTCGCTGTTCCCCTGACTGGAGCTAGGGACTTGCTATGGCACAGCTAATATCCCTTCTGAGAATCCCTCTTAAGTTATGGATCCTACCAAATGCCTTCCCCTACTAAGCTGTGACAGGGGCACTGGGATACCTAAGAAACTCCATAGCTGAGTTGTTCAAGATATATTTCCAGTTCAGGTTCTTCAGAGGACTTATATTTGACACCCATAGTCACTTAGTAAAAAAAGAAGCCTTCTATGCAACTTTTAAGATCTGTGAGAACAGATTATAATTATCTCACTATTTGCAAATATTTCCTATAGTCATTTCCTCTAGATTTTCATTTTTGATACAAAGCTATTCAGTAGTAAAGATCAGTCCTAGAAAAGTACTGCTGTGGTTTATATTGGTAATAATTTGATCATACACTATATTTCCAGGTATGGGGTTGAGCGTTAAGTCCTCTGCTGCTGTTCTGCTCTGCATCCTCCTGCGGGTTTCTCAGTCATGGGCACCATGTAAGTTAAAATCTGACAAAATGAAATTTTAGCACAAATACCAGTATTAACAACTCAGTATTAGCAACCATTCACTTTGTAATGTACAAAAATTACAAAGACTTGAATGAAATTTAGAGCTAAATCAATTGTAAAGGTTTATTTGAACCAAGTCTTTGTACCACTAAATGTCAGAGGCAAAATTCATAATGTTCGGTATAAAGTAAGCTCAAACAGTATAGTATATGTTGCAACTTTCAGGACAGAACACAATAGTTATGCAATAGTTACATAAGGTGAAGATCTCATTACAACTACAGAG
The DNA here is from genome assembly GCF_965153285.1 of Podarcis tiliguerta. Lineage (NCBI taxonomy): Eukaryota > Metazoa > Chordata > Lepidosauria > Squamata > Lacertidae > Podarcis > Podarcis tiliguerta. The sequence goes on from NC_139537.1 coordinate 68,975,217, forward strand.
ATCTGTAACATGCAACAAAGATTTTTCTTAAAAAATGTTAAATAAATTAAGTGTTTTCTTATTACAGTGGTACCTCGGGTTAAGTACTTAATTCGTTCTGGAGGTCTGTTCTTAACCTGAAACTGTTCTTAACCTGAAGCACCACTTTAGCTAATGGGGTCTCCTGCTGCTGCCACACCGCCTGAGCACGATTTCTGTTCTCATACTGAAGCAAAGCTCTTAACCTGGAGCACTATTTCTGGGTTAGCAGAGTCTGTAACCTGAAGCGTATGTAACCTGAAGCGTATGTAACCTGAGGTACCACTGTACTTGGTTTTGGGGTGGGATTTTTTAATATATTTTTTGCATTAAAAATTCTAAGCAGCATTACTTATAACTAAAAGCCATAGGAATTTGTGTCTTTTGTTTTCTGGAAGTAGTTCAATAAATGTAATTTAATGTTATATCCATGGTCTGGTTGTTCTTTTTTCTTTTAAATGAATTCTAGAGAAAAACAACAACCTACCATTTAAAAATCACGATTATGATGGGAAATAATGATCTGCTAGTTAAAACTGTACAAAATTACATGGATTCCCCCCCCCATGCTTTTCATCTGCAGTGTGGGATTTTTTGCCATTCTTCCTTTCACATTCAGTCTTATTATTCGCTTTGTTTTCAAGGTCTATACCCCATCAATCAATTTAATGGTTCTGAAGACGTCTTAGCAGGTAATGATACAAAAACAGAGCTCTCAAATATATTCACACACAACCTAGAAACCCTCCTCTTAATCTCCATGCTTCAGCAGAATAGGCTTCTCTTTGGTGTTGCCATTTTAGGACAACTCGCACTTGGACCTGAGCATTCATTCTAGCAGGGGCAGGGAGGAATAATCTCTCAGCAGAAGATGCTTGGACATTCTTATTGTATTAAGCAATATCAACCTTGAGCTGTCAAATAATATTGTGTGAAAATGTTACATCAATGGCACTAAATACCTTGGAAGTCCCTCAAGGCTAGAGAAAGAGGAGCATGGAAAGTGCAGTGCCAAAAAAGGAGACCTTTTCTGCTGTGGTGGGAATGAAATAAAGCAAAGAGCTTTTGGCAAATGGTAATTACTATACCTAGTGAAGTACATGACCCTTTTCTGGATGGTCTAATGTATGCAAGTTGTCCAGTATATGCACTTAAGCTTGCTTGGTTATTTTCTAGCCTTATACGATAAATCCAAGCCCAAAGTTTCTCCTTTTTAGTACTGAGAGGTGCAGCAGAAACATGTAGATCTAACTTGGATGAGACTGATAGCCGTTTATTTTGCAGATTATTTTAAACAATTACAACCCTTCATCTTTGCTAGATGGTTGCCCAGAATATGAAATACAGAACGTCAATGGTAAGAGGATGGAGATTTCATGGCATGCAAAAAAAAATTTCCCAGGCAGGAACATGACGATGTCTTATAAGTAAGTACTGGCAAACAGACTTTCTTTGGATTTCTAGGTTTGAATGCTGGGAATTTTCAAACAAATTGGTCTATAAATGCACCCCCCCCTTTCCCCTTTCCTTTCACTCTGTTTAATCCAAAGGAACTAAAGCATGAGATAGATAAGATATTATATTTATATTCTGAACTCAAGCTGGTGAGAACATTGATCTGGCTTCCTTCTTATTGCACATATTCACTGTCCATTCCATATCGTCTGGAGGCCACAAATAGCTTTTCTGTTTGGTTGTTGGGAGAAAGCTGTATCCTCAACACTTTTAAAAACCTACAACCTATGGCCAATTCTGGTGGCCAATTCTAAATGTGACTGTTGGTTTCACTGGACTTTCTTGTAGCATGTGAGGCTCGGTGTAATATGTTCAAACCATCTTGCTCCGGTGAGTAACCTGGCCACTGAATTCTGCACCAGCTGAAGTTTCCGAACCGTCTCCAGAGGCAGCCCTATGTATAACGCATTGCAGTAATCTAACCTTGAGGTTACCAGAGCATAGACATCAGTAGTTAGGCTATCCCTGTCCAGACAGGGGCGTAACTGGGCCACCAGCCAAAGCAGATGGAAGGCACTCTGGACCACTGAGGCCACCTGAGCCTCAAGCAACAACAAAGGACCCAGGAGTACCCCCAAGCTATGAACCTGCTCCTTGAGAGGAAGTGTAACCCCATCAACAGCAGGCAATCGCTCACCCATCCAGTCTAAGGAACAACCCACTAACAGTGCTTCAATCTTATCTGGATTGAGCTTCAGTTTGTTGGCTCTCATCCAGTCCACTACTGAGGCAAGACACTGGTCCAGCACTTCCACTGCCTCACCTGCAGATGTAAAGGAGAAATAGAGCTGAGTGTCATCAGTATACTGCTGACAACATATTCCAAACCTCCAGATAACCTCACCCAGTGGTTTCTTTTTTTAAAAAAAAATATAATTTTTATTAACAGGCCAATCAAATCACATTATTTCCAAATCACATTAGTTCCAAATTATACAGCCAAATTTTTAAATTTTTGTTGGGGGTACCCATACTTCAAGCTCCGAAAAGGTGTCCAAACATCACTTATATTGCTGCTTTAATTAGACAATTCTATCCAGTTCTGTCCAGATAGTCTCTTTGTTACTTTCCTCATCTTCTTGTTGTTATCATATATTCTTTTCTTTGCGATCTCTGATAATCTTCACAAGCGGGTTAAAAACAAACATCTGAACTCTGTGTGGGTTTTACACTCTCCAAAAATCATATCACATAAGGACAGCCGCCATTTCCACACCTCCGTAAAGAGACTTTCCCTCAGTCTGTCCCTTGATTTTCCCAGGCTTGCAGACATATCTCAGAGGGCTCTGCCAAGGTCTAGATCACATTCCTATAAGCATTCACATTCCAATGACCCTGGTCCTCCTCCCCCATCCTTCTTAGGCAAGCCTGTCTCGGCGAGACGCCATTTGAAACTGCGTCATACAACTTTCCTCCATTCTCCGATGTTTACCAATCCTCTCTTTGATCGATAATTCACTCCACACAGTTCTTGAATTCCTGCTTGTGATTAATAAATTGCAAAGATTCTTCTTTCTGGGGTGGAGGGTTATTAATACTCACATAAGGCAAAGAAAAAGAAAAGTTTTTTCCTCCACCCCCCTTTCCGTTTCGCACCAAACATACCAGTCTTTTAATGGTGATTCATCACTTGATTTATTTGTCCCGCCTGTCGCTCCGCTCCCAGAGATCCATTAATCAGCAGTCTTAACTCCCAATCTTCACTTGATGTATGTGCTTTAGCTTCTTTCCAATTATATATTTCCAATTATATGTTTCAAGCTAAAGCAGCCAGTGCGCTGATTGGAGACAGCGTCCGGGAAGAGCCGACTTCACACAAGGGCTTGTGCCAAGTGTCCTCACCCCCTTCTTTTGAATCCGGGGGTGAATTATGGACACTGCTGGCAAGACAGTCCCCCCCCCATCTCCTGGGGGGGCAGGAAGACTGCATACTTCCCATAGCAGCCTCTTAATTACCTTGTGTGGGTCGGAGAGATGTTATTGTCGGCCATCTTCCAACGCGCCCCCTGGTGGCCCCCAACCCCACCCAGCGGTTTCATGTACAGTAGATGTTAAACAATGTAGGGGATAAGATTGAGCCCTGCGGAACCCCAAATTGAAGGTTCCATGGGGCTGAAAAGCATCCCTCAAGCAACAACGTCTGGGAATGACCATTCAAGTAGGACTGGAACCACCACAAAATGGTGCCACCCACCCCTAATTCAGACAGTCACTCCAGAAGGATATTCGGTGGTATCTAAAGCCACTGAGTGGAATATAGAGCCTCCAGACAGTGCAAAAAGTACAAGAATAAATGGGTGAGCTGCTGGAATATGTCACACACAACACCCCTCTCTCCTGGCTGGTGGGGCTTTTCATGCTCTCTGGCAAGCTGCCCGTTGAAGCTGCAGAACCAGCAGAGTAAGGCTATCTTGGAACAGGCAAGATTTCTTGCAGTAACCTTGCTATTCATTCTTCTTGCTCTAGATGTCAGCACTGTCTTTTGATAACTTAGTGGCAGATGAGGCCTGTTACTATAGAAGACAAGCATCATTGTGCTGGCTGAACTCTCAGAATTGTAAATATCCAAAACAATAACTTTATTTATTTAAAACTGTGAACTGTTGTAGAGTGAAGCTATTAATATTGAAGTGGTGGAAATTAAATACATGGTCAAAACTAGTATAGTTGGAAATCATGTTGTCCCTACCCCAAAGGAACAACACGTGGCTTGTAGTTGTCAAATCATGTCAATTGCCTTGCTTTTTGGAAAAAGTGTTTCAAAGGAGGCCAATTAAACACTACTGCCTTCTATTATTGAAATAAAATAAATATCTTACATTTCATGGACGGCACCTGGCAGGACAGGAATCTGCTCTAGAGTGCAGAGGGCTAGGCAAGGATTATCCCCTTTAAAGCATTTCCAAATATCCTGATTATCAATGGAAAAGATTTTTGCCATCTTATTGAGTATGATTATTTCAATTTCAGGTTTGATGAACAAGAAGAGAAGCAGTGCATTGAATATTTGCATGACCAAGGATACAACAGTGGGTGTCTGTTTCCTACTGAAGGGAAATATCTGCACATTTACATTAGGAATCCAAATCAGACAGAGGAGGCTTACTTTGATGAACAAGAGAGCAGCAATTTGTGTAAGTTAACAACTATTATTACTCTGGCAGTAACCTTTTCAGGTGTCAGTGCCTCACTAGGATTACAAAAGAAAATAAGGGGAAGCAACAGCAATTTGACTTCTTCTAATTCTGCTTAGTAAATATCTATGTAATTTTTTTTAATTTTTATTATTATTATTATTATTATTATTATTATTATTATTATGATTAATGGGCCATGGGTGGTGCTGTGGTGTAAACCACAGCCGCTTGGGCTTGCAGATCAGAAGGTCGGCTGTTCAAATCCCCACGATGGGGTGAGCTCCCGATGCTCTGTCTCAGCTCCTGCCACCCTAGTAGTTCGAAAGCACGCCAGTGAAAGTAAAGAAATAGGTACTGCTGTGGCGGGAAGGTAAACGGCATTTCTGTGTGCTCTGGCTTCCATCACAGTGTTCCGTTGCGCCAGAAGTGGTTTAGTCATGCTGGCAGCATAACCCAGAAAGCTGTCTGTGGAGAAACGCCAGCTCCCTTGGCCTGAAAGTGAGATGAGCGCCGCAACCCCATAGTCACCTTTGACTGGACTTAATCTTCTTCTTCTTCTTCTTCTTCTTCTTCTTCTTCTTCTTCTTCTTCTTCTTCTTCTTCTTCTTCTTCTACAATCCGCAATGCTGCATAATTTCAATTTTTTACCATTTTTGATGCCATTTATATGCAGTAGTACTTTGTATTTTACAGTACGGAGAGCTGTTCTGCTGTTTCTACCTTTCCACATCAATCTCTGCTTAGGAATTCAGTGTTGTAGAGGATTCTGATTAATGTTCTAAGGCACACACTCAGTTAACACAGAATGCTTTGGAGTTTCACTGTGACAAATATGACTACCATATTGGAAAAAAATCTATGACGGGGACAAAGTGTCTTTCCAAGAACCTTGTGTTCTCTCACTCATCTTTTCAATGAGGGACTGCCTTTCATGCTTTCAAAGAACCCAGAATCCCCAGGAATCAGTTTATAACTATCACACATAACAGCATTTGATTCTCAGTATGCAGTAGTTTTTGCTATCTGACTGTATTTAAAAGTGTTCTCGACACATATTTAACCTTACGGCAACAACATGCCGTAGCAGTTATTAGTTGACTGATAGCTTTCATATTTTGTTGTTATTTGGGCAGGCTTCAGTCATGAGATGCTAACAAGTCCAAAGTGTTCAGTTATAACATTTTATAGCTAGACTGTGTAATTGAGTGTATTAATTTTATCTTCACCAGTGAAGCCCAACCCACCTGAGCATGTTACTTTCCAATGGGCAGATGACAAAGTAACTGTGCAGTGCAAGGGAGTTGACAAGGAACATTGTTTTCGCTTTGAACTTCAGTACAAAAGCCAACTTGACAGAGATTGGAAGGTGGGTAGATAAGTGCAGCTTTGCGTTGCAGAATGGAAACCTGGAAAGGGACTTTTTCTTTTGCAGTGCAGAATTAAATGTGGGTGTTTTTTGTTAGGAGTTTTCCACCACATCAACATAGTCTTGAATCGATGAATTTGAAACTCATCATCTTGGGGTGCCAGCAGCAAGAAAGAAGGCCTTGAAGCCAGGCAAAGCTGAAATGTCCAGAATTGCAAATGGACTGCTGAGGCCCAGCCGTGGAAAGTGGGCTGGTTATTGTGCAGATCAAATCTCCTGCATTTGCAGCTCGGAACTTATGCAAGACACAGGATGCAGGGAAAACAATTATCTGAGCAAGGACAGACTCTCCAAGTGTCCCTATTTTCCAGGGACAGGCCCAGATTTACAGAAGCCATCACGGTTTCTGATTAGATCCTGGACATCCCTATTTTCACTGGAGAAATGTTGGAGGGTATGGAGTTATGTGACTCCTGATCCAATGAAATACAACCTTTAGAAGATATCTGAAGGCAGCCCTGTACAGTGGTACCTCGGGTTACATACGCTTCAGGTTACAGAGGCTTCAGGTTACAGACTCCGCTAATGCAGAAATAGTACCTTAAGAACTTTGCTTCAGGATGAGAACAGAAATCGTGCTCCGGCAGCACGGCGGCAGTGGGAGGCCCCATTAGCTAAAGTGTTAATAACAGTTTCAGGTTAAGAACTGACCTCTGGAATGAATTAAGTACTTAACCCGAGGTACCACTGTATAGGGAAGTTTTTAAATGTTTAATGTTTTATTCTGTTTTTATATCTGTTGGAAGCCACCCAGAGTGGCTGGGGCAACCCAGTCAGATGGGTGGGGTATAAATAATAAAAATTCTCATTGGAGAAATGTTGGCGGTTATACAATGACATCACAGTGCACTCTAAATTGATTGCTAGTGGACTGTTGCTCACATCCCCCTCATCTGTGTATTTTGACACACAGTCCCAATTATCTGAGTGGAACTTAATTTCACAAACTGTGTTTAAGTAGCTGTGTTTAGGCAACTAAAAATCTGATAATTCCTTGGGGACTTTATATGCAAGAAAGCTGGGGAAATCCCCGAGTGGCTGCTTCATTGTTCTAATTCATATGTTGATTACTTCCTCATGGTGTACATGCTTCTTTCTTTCAAAGCATTGCCACAATAATGAACTAAGGGTTGTATCAAACTAAGTTAGTCATGTGCATTGATTTCAATGGGTCTACTCTGTGCAAGGCAAGCATAGGATATAACCCTGAGATAAGAAATGAGGGGGAAAATAAAGAACAAAATATGATACAAAGGGAGGTAAGATGAAACCCTAATGCTTTGTTCTTCAAAAACATAAATGTGGAACTTCCAAGTGATCTACTATACTGGATTTTAAAGAAAACTCTTAATAGTCTATGATTCAATATATATTGTTTAGAATTGTGGTGCAAACAATTAAGCTACAAGTGAGTTCCAAAGTCTGAAGAAACAACTCTTTCCCTAGTACTGATATTAGGCCCCGAAAGACAGTCTCTATTGAAAACCACAATATTCCAAAAGCCTGTTAGAATAGCCCAGAAAATATACAATGAACAAAATTATTAATGACTGATACTCTTGCTGTTCAGTCTAGGGATCAAGAATGTTGTGAGATTAAAGACCAAGGATTTGATCCAGCGAAATGCTATTCCTTTCGATTCAGGCTGAATCACAGTTGCAGTGTGTTTGCTTATTCCAGTGAATGGGGAGCAGAAACACATTGGAAAAATGGCAGCTCTGTAGGTAAAAATGAAATAAAATGCACTGCTACTGTAAAGCCTCTTTCTGAAACTTCTATTTCTATATAATGCTAACATGTAGACCTACTTCTTGTCATTTATTTAGTGTTCAGGGTATGCTGTCTTATATACAGGGTGCCCCCAGACTGACACTCTTCTGCAGTACGGATTCAAGCACATATGTTTTAGGTTTGCACAATTAAAGTTGTATTATTATTATTATTATTATTATTATTATTATTATTATGACCCTCCCCTGCCCTGCTGTCAAATCCCCCCACTCCCAAATTAGCAGTGATAACAGGGCAATGACAAAATCCCTTCAATGATTCTTTCCAGGCACTGAGGAGTCTGGGAAATGTAGTTCTCCACTGGAAAGTTGCCATTGCAGTATTCTAGGGGCTGGGAGGTTTTGCACAGACAACTCCAGCGAAACCATGCCACTGTACTGCTACCTTACCATTTCGGGGTGCGTTTTAGGGAAGGGCGTCGGAAGTGGAGCACGCTTTAGGGCAGTTGAGGGAAAACTTCGATTCATCACATATTGTAGAACTACAATCCCCATCAACTCCAGTAAGCAACTATAAAAGTCAAGATCCAAACTGAGCAGAGTCCTCCCATAACGGTCCCAAGCCATATTTCCAAATGCTACAGCACTGAGGGTGATTAGTCAACACAGGGACCTGTTTTCAGTGACACCCCAGTGGCCCATTTCACAACTGGGAAACAGTAGAGAATTGGACACAAGACTTTAAATGAATTTCAGTTGATATTCTCTCCAGACAACATTTTGTTATAATATATTCCTTTAAAAGCATTCATTAGCAGGCATCAGCACATGTACATGACACCATATTTCCTATTCCAGTATAGTCACGCTTTCTGTTGGAACGAAGAAGGTTAGTTATATAAATGACAATATAAAGAGCTAAATGACAATATAAAGAGCTAATTTTTATTCACAAAGCAGAAAAATCTCATACCGGTATTCTTGTATTCTTTCATGCTAGCAGAAGGGTACTTCAGTGGACAACACAAAATTCCACCTTATTGTGAAATGTAGAAGCTTAAAAGAATGGTGGCCTAAAGATTAATAGTATATATTATTCCATTTTTTAATAATTGCTTTTCGAAAGAAAGAGTTGGCCAAAATATGCTTTAAAGAATCTGATGTTTCTTTTATCAAATATACTGGAAAACACTTTGAACTTTTTTCTTTTTGTGATTCCTCAAAGATTCCTGCGATATAGATGTTTCTGAACCCAAATCAATTACAGTAATCCCTTTGACTTTGGTGATGGCTGGCATCCTGGTAATATTTGCCCTTCTGTTGTGCGTTTGCAGATGGGAAAGGTAAATGCTGCTTTGTGCACTCACAAAACCTTGATCAAAATGATCAAAATGACAGAACAATATTTGTGGCGGGAAGGCCTACACATTTCAGGGATCTAATGGGTACAGTGTGCATTTTGAGAAAGGATGAACTGCACCTATCCATTGGATCTTGGCTGGTGGAGATGAGGATGATTCCCCCCCCCTGGGAATTTTACTCCCATATTACAGATTATGGGATGGAATGTTTGGAATTTGCTATATACAATATATGATGTGGGTCTTCCAGGTTTATAATTTTGAGAATGGTAGAGAACGAATGCATGCGATCTGAGTCAGACTGGGGCCAACTATGTCTTCAGGATTTACACAAATATCCCAGAGAAGCTGTGTGAAGTTTTTTGCGTGTAGGTAAGAATGAACAGATTGGATAGGCAGGAGCTGAGCCTGCAAAGAAAGGGGCATCGACAAAGGGTGGAACGCTAGAGAAGATTCAAAGGAAGCCCTCTGGCCAACAAGTAACATAATAGTCACAAGGTGGTACAGGAAGTTTATGTAAAGTCTTCTAGCCCATCAGAATATGGAGTGACTTCCCTTCACTCATCCTGGATAAAATTAAGGATTGGGCTCATAAAAGAATGCATGAGGAGCATCGTGAAACCATCTTGGCTAGCCCCACCACCAATAGTTGGAGAAGGCATGCCTTCACACTTTGGCCAATGTGTGAAGGGGATTTGTGTGAATACTGATGTGGTGCTTAGAGTCCTTTCACATGCCAGCCAGTCAGGGCATTGCAGCTGCATGTGTTGGGGGAGAGATAGATAGATAAACTTTATTCGCATTAGCCAACGGCCATAGCAATATAAAACAAGCAATATATAGAAATAAAAAAGACAGCAATGGGTAAAGAGGGCAATCAAATGACCAAGATTATTGTTCAGAGAGTGGCCCTTAATCTTGCTGCACCCTCGATAAACCTAGCAACCTTTGCTCTTGTCTGATCATTTTCATCTGATAAAAGAAAGAACAATGGGGCCTCAGATGGGCGGCCTCAGATGGTAAGTAAGAGTGGGGTAATGATTTCATTCCTCAGATAAAGGGGACAGGACAGGAGAACATGAGCCACTGTTTCCTGTTGGGGGAGAGGCAAACAATCCCTGGCATCTCCAGGTAGGTATGAGAGACTTCCCATCCAGAACCCTGGAGAGCGACTGACAGTCAGTATGAATAATGCTGAACTAGTTGGCTCAAAGGCCTGACTCAGTTTAAGGTGGCTAACTATAGTCCTAATTGTAACCACCCTTGCACATCTTTTTGACATGCTGTATGGGTGAGTGTATAGGGATGCGGGTGGTGCTGTGGGTTAAACCACAGAGCCTAGGGCTTGCCGATCAGAAGGTCGGTGGTTCGAATCCCCGCGACGGAGTGAGCTCCTGTTGCTCAGTCCCAGCTCCTGCCAACCTAGCAATTCGAAAGCACGTCAAAGTGCAAGTAGATAAATAGGTACCGCTCTGGTGGGAAGGTAAATGTGCTGCCGTGTGCTGCTCTGGTTCACCAGAAGTGGCTTAGTCGTGCTAGCCATATGACCCGGAACTTGTACGCCGGCTCCCTCGGCCAATAAAGCGAGATGAGCGCCGCAACCCCAGTCGGTCAGGATTGAACCTAATGGTCAGGGGTCCCTTTACCTTTACGGGTGCGTGTATCTCAAACCCCTCTTTTTAGAACTGCATTTGCAGTGGATGTAACTTTTAGCTGTCCATTCTTCCTTAGCAAGGAATCAGTGCTCTCTCTGTGCTCTGGAGAAACTCAACAGACTATGTTTATCATAATAAATGGACACTTTACTAGTAAGAAAATATTACTGAGTATGATGATTTTGTGATGGAGCCATATGATCAGATTGTGGTGGATTCATATATGTGGGGTCCAAAATCCTGTTTACTTTCAAAGATGTTTGTCCTGGTCATGACGAGGGTGAGTGAAATCCTGAACTTTTGGGCCAAGTTTGTCCCCAACCTGACTTTAAGTGTAAGGGAAGTTGCATGCCTGGTTCTATGAACTCCCTTTAAATGAACTAGGCTCTGACTTCAAGCTCTAAGCCTGGTATATTGTCTTTCATCAGCTGAAAGGTGCCATTCCCCATCCCATAATATGTGCCATTAATTTTTAGAATAAACTATTTTCCCTTCTTTGTTTTTAAGGACCCTTCAAATTATCTGGGGCATAAAATGTCTGTTTCTGCTTTTATTTAAATGCTGACGATCATATATTTAATGTCTACTTTTTGAACACAGCTTTTCTTTTTCTTTTATGGTTTTTTATTGTAATCATTTAAATTATTTCTTCTTCTTTTTTACAGAATTAGGAAGATGTTAATGCCTGCTGTACCAGACCCCAAACATCTATATTCTGATTTGTTTAGTGATTATAATGGGAACTTTCAGGTAGGGCATCATATTTTTTCCAGGTTTCTTTCCCTTGTATTCTGATTTTCTTTTTCTCAAACTTAGTTTAATCCCTCTGAAATATGCATGCATTCTTGTGTTCCCAGCTGCACATTAAGTGATTTTTAATACCCCAGAGAATATGTGACTATTGAGAGGAAAGCAAATCTAGACCCATGGTTTTATCTTGCTGCAACAAAGGACTCACATCTTTATTAAGCCTAATAAAGCAATTACCAATTACCAAAAAAACACTGGATCAATATTTTTCAAGGAAGTCCAATATACTTTACGGATGTTGCAGTTAAAGATTTATTTATTTTTTTACAAGATTTTGTACTTACTCTTTATAAGTTGCAAAAAAGAAGTAAACATTACAAATGTGTAAAGTCACAGAAACTTGAGACATATTTAGAGAGGTTGTAAAAAAAAAATGTTTTGGACTGAGGTGATAAAAATTGAGTAGTTTGCAGGACATAAATTAAGTATAGACCCCATAGTCTTACTAGGAAAATTAAGTGTTGTTAGAAAAGTTATAGGAAAATGGTAAGATATCGGTACCCAAATACTGGAATAGAAAACTGCATCTTGAAAGGAAGAAAAAATGACATCTGGTGTAGAATTTTAATGCACAAGTATAATATTATAAGAAACTGTAATGAAGACTACAGACTATTGTAGTCAGCCCTCTGGCTTGTGTTAATGAACAGTAAAGTGGTTTTACATCAGTTGATTTTATCTAGTAAGAAGAATTTCTGCTTAAACAAATGATGATGTCCACATTTTTTAAGGAATGGATTAGCAAGACAGAAAATGTGCTGGTTCAAACAAAGGTAAAATATGATGATGATAATGATGAAGAAGAATGTGCAATTGAAGAGGAAGAAGGAAAAGATTTCCAGGGAGCCAAAGTATAAGCCAGAGGTAACATTCTTGAAATCTGCACAGTTCTCTCCCTCAAAAAGAGAAGAAAGAACTTCAGGACCCAGGTTTACATGCAGTTGACTGCTCATATGAAGGGCCCAATTCACAATGTCACTGTTTGTCCAATGGTAGGGAGGGCTTATGGTCCCCTTCTCTGTACTGTCTCGGCACCTCCTCTGATTGAATGTATGAAATGGGGCACAAAATATGTTCAGGACACCATTGTTTTCTCAATATTGTTGCATGCCACCCTAGTCTCCAAATGTTGTGAGACTCTAGGGGTTCCAGGTGCTTACTCAGGGTTCTGTTTCCTCAAAACCGAAGACTGTTGTTTCTTTAGGAGATATTGTTTATTTACACATATGTACAACCTGAACCTACAATGGAAGGACTCATAGCATTAGCACCTCAAGAGGGTCTTGCTACTCCCATCGCCACAACCTTGGATTCAAGCAGAGATCAGGCATGACTCTGTCTCTCTGGCTTCCCAGCCCTTGCGTCCAGCTTAAAGCTCACATAGTTCAATCTCTAACTGTTTTTCTTTCTAACTAGCAGACAGTTGTGGGAGGCACCCATGTGTACCGTAATGGTCCGTACTTAGGGGGCCAGTACATCATGAGGAAGCTAGCCTGGCTATTCCAGGAATTGAATCCATGCCAGATCCAGGAATTGGAAGGGGGCTCAGGTATACAGCCTACCTCCCACAAATGTATAACACTTTGTTCCCCCTCCCTGATGTTATTATGGTAGGCAATCAAGAAGTTACTGAAGGGGTCCAACGTGTACCAGAACTTCAGAGTCAATGCTTGTTGTACAACCACTGAAGGCAACATCAACACGTCGTTCTTGCGATTTCAACCACCCGACTTTGCTCACATGCTTATCTCCGTCCTCCTTCCACCGTGTCCTCTGTGTCATATGTGGATCCTCTCCCAAGAAGACTTCTAAGTGTCAAATGCATATTAAATAACAGTGAGAAATGAAGTGGTAGATGACATGTAAGTTGGGTAGATGATATGTAAATAGCCATTCTAGAGGATGTTGAATGATACTCATATCACAAATGATAAAAAGAAATAGCCAATCAAGGATACTAACTCAGGGAGACAATGCATAACTGTTGCCTGTTCTTTGTTGTTTGACTCACATTGTTGTTTCAAAATAAAGAAACAGACATATCCTCTTCTTTGGTTAATAGAAGGCTGCCTCCATTATGCAAAGACTGTCACATACTACATGTCTATAGGGTGCACCAAGTTACAATGAGGAGTGTAAACTTTACGCAGGGTGTAGAAATTCAGCCATGCCTAAAACATATCCCTGTGTTACTGATTCCAGTCCTCAATGAGCTTTGGAGTAGACTGATTGGTATATTTCTGAGTTCTTCTCTTGTAAATTCATCTCAATACTAATGAGGTCTGAGATCTTCTTTGTTTCTCCTATACTGCACTGAATGCAAGAAAGTTCTTCCCTTCCCACCCTTCTACCTTGAAAACTGTGAGATCTAACTGGTCCCTAATATAGAACTGTCCCTCATGTAGAACTTTAGCCTGTCCATTGCACAAGCTGGCTTTTCATCTGGGAACTGGATAAACAAGAAGAGGCAGAGGGGCCAGTTAACAATGTGAGGAATCCATGTTAGTTTTCTGCATTGCGCCAAATTAATGTGTGTACACACAAGCACACACTTACACATTACAGACCACAGAGATGTGTACTTCACATGTTCAGCACATGGGCACATAAATTATGAAGACAGGTCTACCCAGAGAAGGGCATTAGAGAACAGGCAGTTTATGTTTATTTTTTAATAGTTTTTATTAATTTTTTTGTTTTACAATTTAGAATACTCATTTAAACATCCTTAAAATATCAATGACTTCCCTTCTTCTCTTTCCATGGTTCATTTTGCATATCATAAATCCCTTCATATTTTACATAAACTAAACCATTCAGTATTCTATTATTACATCCATCAAAACCTATTTACACTATTGAATTTATCTTAATGCTGCCAACATTTTCAAATGTACCCAATTTCCCCCTATATATTCAATAAACATTTTCCAATCTTCTCTAAATGTATGTTCTTCTTGTTCTCTTATTGTTAAGTCTGCAAGTGGCACATATTCAATTAGCTTAAGTTGCCATTCGTCTTTAGTTGGGACCTCACTCATTTTCCATTTTGGGGCTAACAAAACATGGGCCGCAGTAGTGGCATACATAAATAACCTTTTTTGACACCTAGGAATTTACATCTGAATTATCCCCAACAAAAAGGACTCTGGATTTTTGTGTTTTTATAACTTTTTTTCCAGTTCATTATGGTTTATTCCCAATACTCTTTTAACCCTTTTACAGGTCCAGTGACAGTTCATGTTTAGATCAGGGGTAGCAAACCTATGGCTCTTCAGATGTTGTTGGACTCGAGCTCCTGTGGCATCTGGTTTAGATCCTCAACTTCTAGAAAATAGTCAGGTTTGGGTTGTCCGTTTGCTAAAGGAAGAGAAGTTCAAAGCTCACCAGCAGTCACAGAAAACTTACATTGTTCAATGTCCCATCAGCATCCAGATGTTGCACATGGTAGAGGGCATGTTCATGAAGCCAATTGAATGCATGGACTGTAATAAAGTACAAGATGGTGGTGATTTCAGAGGTTTATATGGTAGTCTCTAAGGACTTGACTTGGTCACTGGACATCCAGTCTCCAGTAAGAACAGAGTATGAATTGCAGTGATGCTCTTTCTGTGCATTGGCTTATGTGTCATTCTTGCTTTTCCATATGTTAATAATTTGGCTTTTAAGCAGATCTCTGTAGGCAGAAGCTTTGTAACAGAATCTTTGCCTCCAGAGAAAAATGATAATGTTGCATGTCTACAACTTATCAGACCACACACACATGCTCAGAGGCAAAATACACAATAGTAATAGCAGATGTTTAGCTGTATTGCTTTAGCTCTGATAATGTGGTCAAGCGCCTACGGGTATTTTGGAAAAATGAACAGCAAAGAAAGTCCTGCATTGTTTTGTCTGAGAGTCCTTCACACTTCTCACGCACATTAGTTTACTAAGTGAAATCAGAAACCGTACACGAGAACCTTACTTTTAGAATTGCACACGTTGGCAGCATCCAATTTATAATGGATATTTAATTTAAGCCAAATGTCTGTGTACCATATACAAGAAGGGAGCTGTATTACTGTGGATGTCTCCATGTGAACAGGTCTCCATGATAAGATTGAATAGTAACCAAAACACATAAGGCAGGAGTGAGGACATGGTGGCCTTTCAGATGTAATTGGACTCCACTGGCATCAGTCTGTCTTGAGAGACAATGGACGAATGCACCATTGGGAGTAAAGTCAAACTGTTGGAGAGTTGCAGCACTTGCTGTGGATGTAAAGACCAATATGGGAGATATATGTTTCTTACAGCTGGGGCAGATGAAGACATCTGCTTTCACTGCTATAGATGCATCATGGCATTTTTTCTCTCTGTGCTCCTCCCAGTGGCCATTTTTCCTCTGGCCACTGCTATGAATACACACACTGTCTGTCCTTCTGTCTCCAGGCACTGCTGTTGTCTGCAAGCGATGAATGTTGTCAGCCTTCATGTCACATTTACATACATCTTTATAATGCAGAATTGGTCTGCCGGCAGGCCTGGTGCCTGAAGCCAGCTTCCTGTAAAGGAGTCCTATACTTCCCATAATCCCTGCTATAGTTTCTGGTCTTCTTCTTCTTCTTCTTCTTCTTCTTCTTCTTCTTCTTCTTCTTCTTCTTCTTCTTCACCACAGACTATTATGTGACTCATTGAGAGCCATCTTGGTTGTAAGTTGCTTTGGGTTGCCTTGGGCAATATAAAGTGTCTAACAAATTTAATAAGTACCGTAACAATAATACTATTTCAGGGTAAAGCACCCAATCCAAGAGGTAATCCAAAACAAACGCACAGCAACAAAATTCTGAGGCTTTCTGGAGCCTGCCGTTGCCTGTTTAATTATAATCTTTTGATTAAAATAAAATAAAAACTAAACTGAAAGTAAAATTTCTAAATGTTTCTACTGTTTTCTGTTAAACCTAACAAATGCTAGAGGGGATGAAACGCAAATAAGAGGGTTAAATACTGAGACCCTAAGGTGACCCACTCTTTAAAATAAGTTGGTATGATGGGTGTGAAACAGCATCCTGCCCCCCCCTCCCCAATCACTGCTGATTTACTGTAAAGAAAGCCAGAAATTATATTATTAGATACCAAATGCTGTTAATATTTAGTGAGTTTCAAAATACAATTTTTGAAAACAATTTTTAGAAGTAAATTCCTTTTTTTTTTGGCAATAGCCAAGGTCCATGTAGGATCCTCAGTGAGTCTTCATATCCCTTAGTCCTCCTTCCTTCTTTCTCCTGAGAGCCCATTCTAGTGGGGAGGTATTTCATGCACATAAAAAAGAAACTAAGTCCGAGCAATAGCTTCCATGTGATCATAGGAGCTGCCCAAGGGCAACGCTGGAGGAAAGCAACTTTGATGTTCCAAATACCTAATCTCAGACCACATGGACACTTGCCCCTGTAAAATATTAAACACAGACCCTTTTGATCTCACAGTATAAGACTAAGTCATAATTGCTTAATACTTTGAAAGATTATCAAAATAAAAGTAAATGGAAACATACTATCTTTTAAAAATGTCATTAGGCATTTTTACTTGTTCATGTTGTTATTGAAATATTCTGTGGTGAGGCCAGTACTTCCTTCCCCTCTCCTCCACCCCTGCCCACTAATCCTGTTAGGCGCAAGATATTCTGTTGCTTATTATTTTACTCGACCGGATTTTCTCTACGCAAACGTAGGCCATGATCTTGTAAACCTATTATTTGGAAGTAGTTCCCCTGAGCACAACAATGGGACTTGGCATTGATGCAACTGTTCAGGATAAGAAAATAAACCTCAAACTCTAGAAAATACATTTGTTCAAACCAACTAATCCAGAAAATAAGGAGCTGGGAGAGGCACACTGACAGATGAAGTAGCACATACCACAAACAATGTAATACTCATCCATTTGAAATCAAGTCACATGCTTAGGATCTGGGGACCATTTGAAGTGCAAGACCCTGAATACAAGCATGGACTTCTTGGGCTGAGGTTTTATTTGACAATGGAGATCTGTATAATGGCTACTTGTAACCTAATTTAGTCCATTCAGCATCGTTGGAAAGGGCCATACTGCAGCTCTGCGACATAGAATTTGCGTTCCAAGCAGAAGGTCCCAGGTTCAATCCCTGGTATCTCCAGGTGGGTTAGGAGAGACTCCGCTCTCAGTTCTTGGAGAGCTGCTGCCAGGCGATGTAGCCTCGGCCCAGTACACCTGAAACTTCCTAAGGAGATGTTCCATTTAAACATTCTCAGAACCATCAGAAATATTGATCAATGACTTTAAAATACTAGCAAAAATGTATAAGATATTGTTAGAATGGTGTACAAAGGATAAAGAGGTAAAATCAGTTATGATTGATTGGGCCAAAGATTTAGGACATAATATACAAATGGAGGATTGGGAAAAATTATGGAAAGAAGGTTTAAGATTTACTGCATATACAACTATAAAAGAAAATGTGATGAAAATGATGTAACGATGGTATGTAACACCGGTAAAATTAGCGAAAATGTATAAGACAAGTAATAAATGTTGGAAATGTAAAGAAAAAGAAGGTACATTTTATCATATGTGGTGGGAATGTAAGAAAGTAAAAAGCTTTTGGGAAATGGTTTATAATGAATTGAAGAAAATGTTGAAATATACATTTGTTAAGAAAACAGAAGCATTTTTATTAGGCATTACAGGTAATGAGATAAATAAGAAAGAAAAGAAGTTATTTTTATATGCAGTGACAGCAGCAAGAATATTGATGGCCCAGAAATGGAAACAGGAGGAGCTACCTACTTTAGAAGAATGGAGAACAAAAATGATAGACTACACAGAATTGGACAGAATGACAGGAAGGACCCGAAACCGACAAGATCAAAGATTCACAGAAGATTGGGAAAAATTTATTGAATATTTGCAAAAATTAAGTGATAATCAGATTACGTTTGTAAGTTTTAATGAAGCGCTGTGATGGGGA
The DNA here is from genome assembly GCF_965153285.1 of Podarcis tiliguerta. NCBI lineage: Eukaryota > Metazoa > Chordata > Lepidosauria > Squamata > Lacertidae > Podarcis > Podarcis tiliguerta. The sequence goes on from NC_139537.1 coordinate 68,993,857, forward strand.
AATGTTATAATAAGCATTAAAATGGGATGAAGTTCACAGTAATAATAGTAATAACAAAATAGAAATGTGTAAAAAGTTAAAATATGAAGGATTTGCAGACAAGCTGAGGGAAGTCGAAAAAAGAGAAATAAGATGTAACCAAGATGTATGGAGTATATAATTCTGTTTTGTATTTACACACACACACACACACACATACACATTCTCAGAACCCAATGCTACAGCAGCGACCAGTATATGCTGCTATTCCTAAGCAGAACCAGCACCAGCACTTGGGACAGGAGCCAAGGTCCCAGTGCTGTAGCAGGGCACACTCCAGGGCCCTCTTATTGCATTTTCTGACCAGGAACTCCTGGGAGATGGATGCAGCTGCCCTTTTAATTTCCTACCATGGCCCCAACTCTAAGAGCTCCAAGACATTGTGTATGTTTCTGAGCACAATTCAAAGTGTTGGTGCTGACCTTTAAAGCTCTAAACAGCCTAAATATAACCGAAGGAGCATCTCCACCCCCATCATTCAGCCCAGATACTGAGGTCCAGCTCCAAAGGCCTTCTAGTGGTTCCCTCACTGTGAGAAGTGAAGCTACAGGGAACCAGGCAGAGAGCCTTCTTGGCAGTGGTGCCCACCCTGTGGAACCACCTCCCATTGGATGTCAAGGAAATAAACAACTACAGTGGTACCTTGGGTTAAGAGCTTAATTTGTTCTGGAGGTCCGTTCTTAACCTGAAACTGTTCTTAACCTGAAGTACCACTTTAGCTAATGGGGCCTCCCACTGCCACCACGCTGCCGCCATGTGATTTCTGTTCTCATCCTGAAGCAAAGTTCTTAACCCGATGTATTATTTCTGGGTTAGCGGAGTTTGTAACCTGAAGCCTCTGTAACCTGAAGCATCTGTAACCTGAAGCATCTGTAACCTGAGGTACCACTGTATTTGACTTTTAGAAGACACCTGAAGGCAGCCCTGTTTAGGGAAGTTTTTAATGTGTGATGTTTTATCGTGTTTTTAATGTTCTGTTGGGAGCCGCCAAGAGTGGCTGGGGAAACCCAACCAGATGGGCAGGGTATAAATAATAAATCGTTGTTGTTGCTACTGCTGTTGTCAATACTGAGCTAGATGAACCACCGCCCTGCCCTCTACCTGCACCTTGGAGTGGGCGTGTCATGCAAGGCTGGGCTTCTGCGGCGGCGGCAGCCTCACCGCCTCTTCGCATGCTGTCTAGCAGCCGCTACAAATGGCCTACGAGAGGAGGCCAACAGCAGTGATCATGGAGACACTGGAAAGGCAACGGAGAGGCAACAGGATGCCCTCTGACAACCACCACTGCTGCTTCTGTCACCGCTCAGGATAAGCACTGGCTCATCTTCCTTCCCAAGCTTAGTGGTGCTGGTGCTTGTGGGGGGAAATAGGGATATTCTGGGATCAAATAAGAAGCTGGGGTGGCTTTCATATTTCTGGGACTGCCCCTGGAAAATAGGGACACTTGGAGCATATGCACATATACTAAAAGAAAAGATGTAAGTTCTTTACGAAACTAAAGCGTACTTGTTTATTCTTCATACTAAAAATGTTGTGCTATGCAGTTTACGTGCTTGACTATCAAGCTCACTAATGGTCTCAAAAGCAATATATTTGTCCTAAGCATTCACAGCAGCCCCATAATGGGCGCTCTAAGTATTCAAGCCAGCACTAGCTTTTGTCAAAACAGATTCAGTGCTATACAGATTGATGAAGACCAGCACTGGCTGAAATGCAATATGAGGATGCTAGTATGCAAATAGACCTCTTTTTTTTTTTTTTAAGAGACTGCATAATATTTACTGAGCTTCTTGATTAAACAAGTTGGCTCCAGGTCAGGCTGCACGTTAATATGCCCAGGGTTGTTTTTGCAGCATGGGGACTTCTGTTTTACATGATGTTTCACCCAGAAAGAAATAAACAAGGCCTGCTTAGCAGTGCTGTAACAAGCTGCGTCGTTGCCTTGATTCACCCCACCCAAGAGGCTAGAGCAGAACGACTGCCAATTACGCTGGGTTGAAAAATGTCCGCCAAACAAATGATAAAACACCACAAAACTTCCTTTGTGCACGTGAAGCTATGTAATGAAGTGAACCAGCACAGTTTGAAAACTGTAGCGACAAGCGGCAACAAATGTTTGTGATGGATGATGTGATTAAACACACACGCACATATATAAAACACAAACTGAATAAGCTGTCTGTTTGGGAGAACAATAAACTCCTGTTTATTAAGCTCAGCTCAGTGTCTCTGTACTGGGCAGAAGAACACAGATATCCCAAAGAAACGTTGGTCACTGCGATTAAACGGCAGCAACCAAATTATTTCTAGAAGGAATCACTATATTATCATTGAAGAAAATTCTAACCAGAGTCACATTCACACCATACATATGAAGCGCTATTAGACCACTTTAACAGTCATGGCTTCCTCCAAAGAATCCTGGGAAGTGTAGTGTATGCCAGTTGTGAGGAGAACTTCAACCAACTACAATTCCCAAGATCTTTAGAGGGAAAGCCGTGATTGTTACAGGTGGAAGCAGGGGACCAAGGATATGGAGACAGATGCAGCCTTTATCCTGGCAGCGATTACCATCAGTGTGTCAGCAGCAAAATACCTCTGGGAACACTAGCACAGCACACCTGACAAACATCGTTCGCAAAGAGAACACGGCACCAGCCCACAGGAAATCAGGACATCATTTAATTTTAATGGATATTACAGCCCTTCCACCATACTGCTTCATGCAAACTGATGCACTCATGCCTAGTGTAGTGTGGGAATATGTTGTCTTCCCCACCCCCACCCCCCAAATCATGCCATTTTGCTAACTATTGGACCCACAGACCTGTTGGGATGGTTCTATCATTAGGCAGAAAGAAGCAACCACTTCAGGCATCAGTTACTGGGAGGCAGCCATGTCAGCTCCTTGAATGTTCCTTCTCAGCCAACAGCTGTTCCCTTCTGTTGGAGGACAGAGCTGGACACAGCCTGGCCCAGACCTCCTACATTAACTAAAGCAAGAGTCAACTGCCTCTCCAGTTGGCATTGGGAGGCATTGCTATCTTGTCCTTCACCACAGGCTCAGTAGTAGGGTTGCCATATTCCAAATAGTGACAATCCGGGGGGAAAAGTTGTTGAAATAGTTGTTCTAGAGCTATTTTTACGGATAATTGGCAAAAACGACATTGCCGACATGGGCTGCTATATGTCTGGATTTCCCCAGCCATTCTGCCAGGACACTTCTGCCGACTGTAGTATTCCGGATATGTCTGTGAAATTCCAGATGTATGGCAAACCCTACTCAGTAGATCTTTCTTCTGGGAAAGCACGCAAATGATTAAGCTGAAAATATAAGTGCCAGGCACACAGTTCAGAGCAAGCCCTTCTGCTGTCAATAGCCTGTAGGATACAGTGGCGTAGCGTGGGTTGTCAGCACCCGGGGCAAGGCAAGTAATTTGCGCCCCCTAACCCGGGGCAAGGCAAGTAATTTGCGCCCTCCGCTGCACTGTCCCTCCCCCAGATAGTCACTCGCTCTCTCTCCACACCGCACCGCACGCCTGGCACACACCCCCCGACAGTGGGCGGCGACCCGGCGGCTCGGATCGGATTCGCACAGCCAGCACTGCAGTGAGAGAGAGTGAGTGAGCCAGGTAGGGGCAGAGAGCTGCGAGCGCGCCCCCCCCAAATGTTGCGCCTGGTGCGGCCGGCCCCCCCTGCACCCCCCACGCTACGCCACTGGTAGGATATAACATAAGGAATTGTGCTGCTCCTTTGCGTCCACCTCCGATGTGGCAAGCGTCCGGTCAATTCCCTCTTGCAACATAGCTTAGCCAGGTTCCCCAGGCTCATGCAAGATACAGGAACAGTGCAAAGGGCAAGGTAGCAGCCACCGGCACAAGATCACTGACTCAGTCATGCCAACAGTGGGGCTGGCACACTTGAGTTCAAGCAGTACTGCCTGGAACCAGAACCAGATCATTTTAATTTTTTTAGTTGCACAATCTCCCCTTCACCTTAACTGTTTCCTGCAACCCAAAGATAAGAGCTTCAGAAATAGTCCCTTGAGGACTGAAACAAAGATCTGATTCATAATTTCCTTTTGAATTGCCTTCAACGAAACCACAAATCAACCCACACCCTTCTCTGTTAATGTTGATCTGCCAGAATATCATTGGGTGGATCTGCTCAGGGGGAAACAAAAGAACCTCACATTTAGCAGAAGGTAGACAACAAGTAAAGTTCCCTTTGGAAGTCATCAGTTTTAAAGTTCTCATTTTAAAAGACACTGGGGAGAGGGGGGACCCAGCATGCCAGAGCAGGCAGCTTGCAACCTCACAATTATTCGAGATTTAAGACTACAGTAGACCACTTTCAAAGAATATTTGTGAGGATTTGTGGGCTGTTGAGAAAAACAGGTGTCCTATAGTCCCTGGACATTATTCCTGCATTATCTCAGTCTGCCAGTCAATGCTAGGTCTCTATCAGTCCTGAATTTCCTGCTCTGAACTGTGCAAACAAGAAGCTTGCAGTGGTCCTTAGTAAATCATGGCATCTCGTGGCCTAACCTAACAGGCACAAGCCATTCCTGCTTTAATAATTTCAGATCTTCCTAATTCTTTCCACCACCTTCTCAAGAGCTCCCCAGAATTTCAATGGTAAATAGGCTTGGTTCATACAAAATGCTAAGGTAAGTTAGAAATGCGAGTTAGAAAGCATGTTCCAAAGAATCCTAGGAACTGTAGGATTCCTACAGAGTATAATTCCCAGAGCCCTTAACAAACTACAGTTCCCAGGATTCTCTGGGGGAAACCATGCATTTAAAGGTGTGTTGAATGTGCTTTGAAAAGTATGCTGTGGGTATGACCTAAGACAGATGAGCATCTGTGGAAAAAAGGAAGATGCTTGGTACCAGGTCAGGTTATTTGTTTATCTGTCTCAGTATTATCCTCTCTGACTGACAGTCAATTCCCAGCAGAGGATGTTCACATGTCTTGCTAGCTGACTTTTTTTAATAAATGGGATGCCAGGGGTTGAATCGGGGACCAAATTATATGAATTGGGATCCCTTAATATGACTTTTTGAAATCTGTTATCCCTACAAAGCTCACTCTCCCCACACATGTACGGCATTGAGCTAAATCAGTTTGGTCCTGCTATCCACCACCATCCATCATCTCCTCTGCTCACACAGCACGCAGAGCATGCAGTGCTCACTAGCATCCAGGAGGTGGAAGCAGAACTCTTCCTCTTGCCTTTTTCTCTTAAGTTTCATTTCCAGAAAAGGAAAAGAAAAACTCAGCAAGCTTTCGCTGATATTCTTGTCTGGTGTTGGAATGCAAACATTCCTGTATCAGCGTAGAGGCTGTTTGTTTTGTTCTGGCATGAACTTTCACAGGTAATTCCTGCCGGGATGGGCAACTGGTACCCTTGAGGTGATTTTTGGTCCACAATATTGCTTTGAGATTGTAGGGGGTCTTTGCTGAAGTTCCAGGCTACGCTTGGTGCCCCACACTTTGTCCCCCTGCAGCAGCAATCTCTTCCTTGAGCCTGGATAGTGAGCCTCCAACACCCTCCACCTTGCAGCCTTGGGATAATAAAAACTGGATCAACTCAAACCTTCCCGAGCAGTTGAAAAGACCTCCCATTCCTTCAGAAAAGTGTGTTAACTGTTGCCTCCCAAAAGCTGGTTGCCAATGACCACGATCCTGCAGCATTTTAGAAGTTGGCCATTGCTAGCTGACTTTGCCAGATACTCGAATTTAGGAGGTGTCTGGTATGTATTGACTGTGGACACACAGACACAGACACACACACACACACACACAGCTGGAAGCTGCCCACAGTGGTTGGGGCAACCCAGTCAGATGGGAAGTGTATATATTAGAGAAGGGGGAAGGAAGAGGGAGTTAATTAAGGAAGAAGTGTGGACTACAAATAGTACTTTGATTACCAAAGAATGTGTCTGTCTGCTTGTCTGATGCTTCTCCCCAATATTTCCCTAGATTAGGAACAGAAGCAAATTTTAAACAACTTCCGGAATGCTAACAGTGAATGCAGTATATATTACCAAGTGGGAGGCAGTTGTTTGTTTATTTATTCATTTACATGATCTATATACCAACCAAAAATGAATGCTACTGGAAGAGAACTACTTACCTAACATCTTTGTTCAGCCCCTGGGAATCACAGTTAAAATGAGTGGATTTCCAGTTCTGAATCCTCTTCCTCCCATTCTAATCTGAATGGTCCCCCCATCCCGTTTAAATGCAATTGGTTGGATCCAGAGTAAGTTAATTGAATGAAGGCCCCATTGAAATCAAGTCTGCAGGTTCGTCATCATCCCACAGATTTCAATGGGATCTAAGTGCAGTGAACCTTATTCAAGTTTACTCAGAATGAAACATGCAAAATATAACAGGACTTATTCTCAGGTACATGCACATAGGAGTGCAGTCTTTGCTGGAATCCAATCCACAGATGCCTAAATCAGACTTTTAGCCCTTGGTTTTTCTACGTTCCAATATATGTGATGTTTGGTTTGTGTCCATTTGGACCTATTTCCTGGCCCTGCCATCCTGGCTATGAACTGAGTGGCAGGTTTATCATCTCCAAAGGCAATGAGCAGTCTCAGCATATCACCAGGCCTATCAGCTATGGGTGGCTTTCATGCGATTCATCAATTAAGATTAAGTGCCTCTTTTAAAGCATTTTGCTTTATGGGCTAGAGTGCAACACAGCTGGAAAGATCAAACCATTATATGATTAATCCACATTGAGCTACATGTAGATACTTATACCCACAAGGTCTTATAATTTGTGCCATTAACAGTGAAACAGAAAACAGAAGTAACAAGCCATTCCCCACCCTCCATTCCCTACTTTGCCACATTTTCATTTCTTCAGAGTGTCTGTCCTTCAAACCTTTTGATTGTAGGGATGAGGAACCCATGGCTCCCACTGCCACCAGCCTCAGCCAGCATGGCCAGTGGTCAGGGGTTGCCTGGCTGAGCTGAACAACCTCTAGAGAGCTGCAGGTTTCCCTACTCTTGTGCTATAAGGAATGACAATGCGCAGAACATGCACTCTTGTAAGAGGGAAGGGAGGGTTTTATGTATTTTTATTTTGTATTTTTATTCTGTGAACTGCCCTGAGATCTTTGGATGAAGGGTGGAAGGCACATCTGACAAATAGATAAAAATGAATGAATAATAATAATAAAAAAATAAGGAGGTGGAGGTTTAACAACGGTACTAAATGAATCAACATGAATTGCTTGGCTATGAAGCTGAGAAGGAACCATATAAGCTAAATCAGAGGTGCCATCTATGGGGGGCTGAGGGGCCTTGGGCCGCCCCCAAGTTTTCATGAAGGGGGTGAGTCCCCTCAATATCCCACAGAGACGTCTGCACATTATGTGGCATGCATGCATAACACGAGCACATCGCACCGCAACAGCCCCCTCAATCTCGGGGCAAGCTGATGCACCTGAATCATTTGCCCCCAAAGTTGAAGCTTTAGTCTGGGATCAACTGTATTTTTTCCTCCAAAGTTGCTGTTCAATTGATTGTGCAAGGATTCTAATGACATTAAAAATAAGGTTCAACCTTAAATTCAGCATTAAAACAAGTTTCAGATCCATGCATTCCTTAATGGATGGCTAGGAGAAAAAGTCTTTTCTTTATATATAAAAAAGTCTATTGCTTGTTACAGTTTTTTTTTAAAAAAAAGCCTGAAGGATGAACTATCTTGATCTGATGCAGAGAAGTTGACTGATATAATCTTGCCCTGTCAAGAGTGGATTAACCATTATGCTAAGTATTGTTATAGGATTTTCATGATTGCCGTGAAAGAGTCTGGGTTTTGAGGAGAGGAGAATTAATGTGGCCAGGAGGACATTTTAAAACCCTTAACAGACAGCAACCAGGTGTAGCAGCCAGATCTTTTGTCAGGGAAATTACAAATAAATAAGCCAGAATTGCCAGGAAATAGCTGGATCTTCCTTGAGGTTTCTGAAGGGGATAGAGAACACACTTCCCTTCCAGCTAGGAATGATGTCATCTAGGTCTGCAAAAAGAATAGACGTAGCTTTTGGAGGAGGGAGCCAGAGACACACTGAGGGTGTATTGAGACATGGGGGTTATTGTGTTAGTTTTTTCAAATTACACACTTCCATCCTGGGTGTACCCTTTACACTGCATTACCTGTTGTGTTATGGAACTGTGGCTGTTTTTAATCAATGCACCGCCATGTTGTCCTCAATTTTCAGTGGCAGGAAATAACTGTTTGCCAGAACACTGCCCCAGTTTTCATCATGTGAAGTTGAAGGATGTAGCCTCAACACTGGACCCTGTTATACTGCAGTTTCCCTAGAGGAGTGCCATTGTCTCCTAGCAAGCTGTACACAGTGACGGGCTGTGCAGATGATATACCTAGTACTCATACCTAAGGCATGCACCGGTGTGTGTGTGTGACTGTGCTTGCTGGGTGATATTGGGGAGAAATTCAGTTGGCTTCACACCTGAAAGCAAAGTCACCTAATTCGTAACATCCAAGATGAATATATGAGCCAAAACACAGTTGCCCTTCAAAATTCACACTTCTCTGAATTTTGCAATGTATTTATCCAGCCAAGCGCTGTGCCCAACAATGAATGAGGCATGCATAAAAATGTGTGTGTTGATAAAAAATGCATTATATTTGGAGAAATGGCTTTGCAGAAATGTGGACACAAGGGAGAACTGCATGCAAGCACGTGTCTGTTAGGAGAAAGTCGCAGAAAAAGGCGAATTTAAAAAATATATAAATAAAATCTCTAACAGATGTGGAGAACTGAACTTAAGGAGGAAACGAGAAACCAAAATTGGCAGATTTGCCTATCCCTACTTGTTGGAATTTATATTTGCATATCCCCCGTTTCCAACCACTGAACAGTCAATGGAGTATTGAGCAAAGTGTGCCTATGCTTGTGTAATTGCATGTCTTTCTACATCAGCGGGAGCTAGTCTTTCTACATCAGCGGGAGCTCATCTAGGTTCCCTCTGGCATGGAGAGCCTGTGGAGGGATTGTCTCCCAAATTTTTGATTGTCTCCCAAATTTGCAGTGCCATTGGGCATCATTCTACTTCTCCCTCCATGTTGGGTACATGGGGGGTATCTGAACAGCCTGGAATGTCTAGTAGTCTTTCAATATCAGTCCTACTCTGTTGATTTTCAAAGGGCTTTGTTTCTTTTTTTTATCCCCAATGAATTACTTGGGTGGAAGAAAACAAAGATATGAACCCCAGGACACTGGTGATCTTACCAAAGAGAGGCTTTTTGAAAAAGCAGGATTTAGCCATTTATTTCTCTTTAAACTGTATTCTTCTTCCAGATGACTTGTATGAGAGTAGAGTCCCATATGACTTACACACAGAGTGGGTGTTCTCGATCATAACAGCAAACTCTGCTTTCTCCATGTGCCAGATGTGTGTGCATCAGAGAGAATATGCAATATGTGGCCTATTGTCCAGATTAGAATCAAATGAATGGTGTTCTGGAAAAAGAGGGTGCTCCTATTAAGCAGTTCCCAGCTACTCATGTAAACAGATATCTCTATGTTCCTTCCGGCGTACATGTGGAAGTTGGTGCGCATGGACCAAGTGGCGTGATCATGACCCCCAAAAGTCATGGGCCTAGGCATGCATGTGTGTGTGCATTTGTGTAAGAATATCCTTCTTCAGAGAAAATTCCTCCCACCCCCATCCCCCGGCATACCTTATAAAACATTATCTCAATTTAAAAGGAGAAAGCGGGGGGGGGGGAGAGAACCCATCCTGAAAAATCAGAACCAGGAAAAAGGAAGGGGATTTATTAATAGAATCGTCGGCTCAACACATGTTGGAATTCAGAAGAACAGTAAGTAAAGGGGTATAATTAAGCTTCATGAGCAATAGACAAGAGAGAATTGCTTTAAAAAGTTGTGTGAGAAGACTGGGCTAGGGCCAAAGGCATAATTCATGCCTAAAGGTTTTACATGCTTTTGAAAAGCTACATTCCAGTGATCTTGGTAAAAGGTATTTTTGGCAGCCTGCTTGACAGGTCCAAAAAGGTAAAGAAGAAGGGTCCAACCAGGGCTGGCCTGAGACATTTTGACATCTGAGGTGGACCAAAGAGTAGCACTTACCTCCCCAACATGGAAGAAGGGGTGAGTGATGATCTACAGCAGGAAGAAGAGAGCAATAAAGACCTACATCAGGATCTGCTGCCCATATGGATCCTGCCACCTGAGGCAGTCACTTCCCCATGCCTCATGGGTGGGCCAGCCCTGGCACCAGCCATTCTTATTGTGACAAAGCAGAGAGAAGATTTGGACTGAAGAGAATGTTGACTCCTTTCCAGTTCACAGAAGAGAAGGGCAGTCTCATAGAGGTTAGTTATTCTGTTGCTGTACCATTCATATGAGCAAACTGCTCACACAAGTGGGCATCTGTGCATCAAAGTCAACACTAGCATACAATCAGAAAGGACTCCAAGAACAGACTCATGTGTGTGCTGACATGCATCTCTGTGTGTCTGATTCATGCAAATCTCCCCTGCTTTTGATACAGTTGCATTTCCCCCATGTACTATTTAATTTAATTTCACTTCTGTATTAACAGCTATCAACATGCTCAAAGGTCAATAGTTTGTCAGGGTTCCCCAATTTGGATGTTTCTGGACTACAGTTCCCATCATCCTTGACCATTTGGCATGCCGGCTGGTGGTTGCAGTCTGACGTATCTGCAGGGCACTGAGTTGGGAAAGTCTTGTCTATGCATAGGTATAGATCAGGCAGGTGCCCTCCAGATGTTGTTGAACCACAACTTCTATCACTACTTGCAATTGACTTTGTTGGCTGGGGCTGAAGTTGCAATCCAACCACATCTGGAGGGAACCAGACTGAGGAAGACAGAGACAGATATCCAGATATAAATAAAAGATGGGTATCTGATAAACAGGCAATGCTTTTCTAACCATCCATCTTAAAAGGATAACTTGCTTTTAATTTGCTGGTTACCATCACTTGACCATCACTTTCTGTATTATCATTTTATTATTACTTTGCAACATCTGCATTTTGGACTGTAGGTTTTTGTTTTGTTTTGTTTGACTTCTTGTTATCTGAGCTTTGATCCCCCCTCCAGCCAACTATCATTTTATTTTATTTTGTCTCTATGGTTCTGTTTTCCTGTATGATTTGTCCTCACTCGTCTCTGTCTCGTATAATGTGTCTATTGAATTATGTAACCATTATCATTTTTATTCACTAACAGAATTATCCCGGAACTTTAATGACAATATTAAATAAAGAAGACAATGCAGATTCCCTACTGTGGCTCACAAGGTGCTTCACCTCGACTTGATAAATACTAAATTGTCAAGCTCTTTGAACAATCTTCCAGCCACAAGAAAGAATGCACATCGAAACCAAACTGAATTCATTAAAAGACAACAGTTTCAGGAGACATCATTTCGATTGCATTAGCTCAATCCAAATATATTACATCCATCCTTTCATTTATCTTCTAACACCTCTGTCTCTCCAAAAACATATGCATTTATTTAAGCCTAAGGTTGCAATCCTGTGCATGCTTACTTGGAAGTAAACTCACCAGGGCTTGCTTTTAACTAAGCATACAAAGAATCCAGCTCTGAAATCACATTTTAATTAAAAGTCCCATTGCTAATTGATGAGGCTTGCATCAAAGTAAGCATGGCTAGGATGGATCACACTATAAGCAGTAATCACAAGCCAGGGAAGATATTTGTTTTTTGAAGTGCTGATTCTAACATGACATTTTGTGGCCACGGATTCACTTTTGAAAAACACTCTCACAAGTTCATAAATAAAAGAAAACCATCTTCCTGGGAGAATCTCGCAAGCAGGATCCCAGATTTTGCTCACCATCAATTGTTCATGAATTCAGCCCTGGGAAACTTTAGATGGGTAACCAAATCTAATGTAATTACCTTTCAGTTTATGCATTTATGATTCACTTTAAAAAGTAAAACTGTTAACGCCAAAGGTTATGGTGGCAGAGAACTGCATAACACTTCTGAAACAATGCTCTTTTATTATGTCTACTTTTTTGAGGTTGGCAGTATTTGGAGTGAAACTGTTTTTTGTTTTTGCACGCACAGCAGATTTCAGACTTCCCATTGCACAAGTTTGCTATCATTGGTAGGACACGAACTAAGGCTGCAATCCTGAACACATTTTCTTCAGCCCTAGTGAAATCAGTGGGAGCTGTTGTTGTTTAGTCATTTAGTCGTGCCCAACTCTTTGTGACCCCATGGACCAGAGCACGCCAGGCACTTCTGTCTTCCACTGCCTCCCGCAGTTTGGTCAAACTCATGCTGGTAGCTTCAAGAACACTATCCAACCATCTCGTCCTCTGTTGTCCCCTTCTCCTTGTGCCCTCCATCTTTCCCAACATCAGGGTCTTTTCCAGTGAGTCTTCTCTTCTCATGAGGTGGCCAAAGTATTGGAGACTCAGCTTCAGGATCTGTCCTTCCAGTGAGCACCCAGGACTGATTTCCTTAAGAATGGATAGATATATTTCCATATTTCTTTAATTTGCGGCCATTGCCCCATATCGAAAACAATACATCAAAATTTATCCATAAACAATACAATTTAAACAGTTCCAAGTTAAAACACCCATATAAAACCAATTTTACTTCAGTTAAGTAAACACTGTACACAATAAGCTCCCTCTATGTAAACCGCAATTCAAATCCATCAGATTTTGGGGGTATGCGTCTTAGTTCTGGCACTTATTAATGGTTCTTAAGTTTAGCTAAGCTGTCAGAGTCATACAGTGATCCATTTCTCCTCTTTTGAAATAAAACATTAATCAGGTATCTAGCGACAGCAAGGGATCTACTTGTATCTTCGTCGTTTAATAAGTATATTATTTGGGCTTCCTGAGGTCCGTCAGCAATTCTCGATAAATATGGGGCCAGAAACTTGGACCGTGAGGCCGAATGTAATGGACAACGGAAGATTATATGATATAACGATTCTATAGATCCACTTTTACAGTCACAGAAGAGTGAGATCTGTCCGTTGGAGAGTCTGTTACCCAACACGTTTGATGGGAAGGCATTGAATCTAGCACTCAGGGCTGATTTCCTTAAGAATGGATAGGTTTGTTCTTCTTGCAGTCATGGGACTCTCAAGAGTTTCCTCCAGCACCATAATTCAAAAGCATCAATTCTTCGGCGATCAGCCTTCTTTATGGTCCAGCTCTTACTTCCATACATCACTACTGGGAAAACCATAGCTTTTACTATACGGACCTTTGTTGGCAAGGTGATGTCTCTACTTTTTAAGCAGTGGGAGCTAGCTGCAACTAATGTAATCTGGATCAAACCCAAGAAGAGACATGGGGCTCCTCTGTGTGGTGGAATAGTGGAGGCTAGTTCCCATTGGGATTGATAGGGTAGAAGGCAGGGAGACTAACCATAGATGATGTCAGAACCAATAACCAAAGCGCCAACTGGTTATAAGTCAGAAGGCAGGCAGGTGGAGGCTGGCTGAAGGCAACCTGCAGTTTGTGAGTCTCTGTCCCACTCAACCTAATGGACAAGCCTCCATTGCAAGCCCTCTCCCCCCCCCCCTCACATGTTTGAAACATCTTATCAGCACATGGTACTTCACCAGTGGTTTTGAAGCCCTCTGCTGACATAATGTTTGCCTGGCAAAGTCCCCATAGCAACCATAATGGATAGGCCAGCTATTGTCCTACTGTGGTTAATTGTCACACAAATGTCAGGAGGAAATGAGGTTTTGGTTTGTTTCAAAGCACTTGTGATTATTTCCAGTCACAGAGCAATAAGCAAGTCCTAGTTCTTCATTAGGTGAAAATTCCCTTTTACTGTCTTTAAGGAGTCAATCCCACCTAGGAGAGCGTAGGGTGTGGATAGCTGGGAGGGTAAACGGCATTTCTGTGCACTGCTCTGGTTTGCCAGAAGTGGCTTGGCCAATAAAGCGAGATAAGAGCCGCAACTCCAGAGTCGGCCACAACTGGACCTAATGGTCAGGGGTCCCTTTACCTTTACCTTAAAGACCCTTGGTTTCCCCACAACCATAAGGTACCCTGAGAGTAGGACAGGAAAATGGAGGCCCCTTTTGCAAATAAAGAAATCTGAGAAACCGAAGCACAGATTTCTGCACAAAACTAAGATTGACAGACACTGCTTCACAGTGGCAATTTGTGTGAGAACCATGGGCCAAGCATAGCCATCCTCTAATGCAATTTATTTCTTGTCTGTCTGTCAACATGGCTGGGCCTGGGAGGACAATTCCTTCTTCCGCACCACTTTCTCAATAGGGATGTAATATGTGGGGGATTCCCAGCATCAGCTTGTACAGGTATTTTTAATTTCTGCATTTTGCCAGGAACTTTTAACCGAAAGCAACCTTTTCTACAACTCGCCACGGAGATATTATCTGTTTACATTCTTCCTTCAAATATTTAAAGGGGAGAATAAAACGTCCAAGTCGATTTAAGAAGCTGGCGAACCTTCTCGCACAAAATGGGGTCAGCGGTGGGGATTGACGGTGGAGAGAATCATCAACCAATTTGCCGATGACTTTCTTCCCAGCCCCTGCCATCTCTTCATTTCAAAAAAAGCAAAGACCACATTATCCTTGTTCTCCAGCAGTGGATTTGACATCTTCTGCACCAGGACTGACTGATGATGAGCCATGTCGTTAACACGGTGCCTTTTGTTGCGATAAATGGCTCGTGGCAGGGAGGCTTGCTGAGGGTGACAGATCCCTTTGCAGCCTGTACAACAAGAAGGCTGGAGCTTGCCTTTTGAAGTTGCCTGTCAATGAAATCATTAGGAAAATGGATAAAACAAAATGTTTACAGATGGGTTGGGGGAAAGAAGAAACAAATAAGTGTAAGGATTTTTGCAGGGCTCGATTTCTCTCCCTTTCTCCCTTTAACATTATGTCTCAAAAACTCACCCGGTTTGTCAAAGCGCGTAGAAAGGGCACAACAAACTTGCACTCCCATTTCCAGCGCTGTGAAAGTAAGTAGGGCTCTGTAATGGGCAGCCCAATCTACAATCCAATTAAGCCCCAAAATACTTGCAATCCAGCCTATTTGGTCCTATTGATGGAAATGGTTTGGTTTGAATGGGGAAGTGAGAAGATCAAATAGTTAATGCCACTATCGTGTTTCAGAATCATGTGCATATTGTGCTGTGAAGTTCAAGTGCTGCATTAAGGCAAAACAGGCTGCAGCCCCAGATTCTGTTTCAGTATATCCATATAACAGTGAAACCTCTCCTCAACTCCCCCCTCCCCACAAATAATGAAAATAATACAGTAGCTCATGAATTGACAACTCACTGGACGTAAAAGGGTCCACGTTTGATCCTTAGCCTCTTCACAGAGAGATAGAAAAGGACCCTCGCTGAAACTTTAGAGAGCTGTTGATAGTCAGTGTAGAAAATACTGAGCAAGGTAGGGCTGTGGTCCAATGCAGCAGAAGACAATTCCCTAGGTTTCTAGAGCAGGGGAGGTATTCGCACACCCAGGGGCAACTGGGAGTGGCTGCTGAGACCATATAACACCGGTCCTGAAAGATCTTCATTGGCTCTCAGTATGTTTCTGAGCACAATTCAAAGTGTTGGTGCTGACCTTTAAAGCTCTAAACGGCCTCAGTCCTGTATACCTGAAGGAGCGTCTCCACCCCTATTGTTCAGCCTGGACCCTGAGGTCCAGCACCAAGGGCCTTCTGGCGGTTCCCTCGCTGCGAGAAGTGAGGTAACAGGGAACCAGGCAGAGGACTTTCTCGGTAGTGGCACCTGCCCTGTAGAACGCCCTCCCAGCAGATGTCAAGGCAATAAATAACTATTTTACTTTTAAAAGACAACTGAAGGCTGCCCTGTTTAGGGAAGTTTTTAATGTCTGACGCCGTATTGTTTTTAATATTCGGTTGGAAGCTGCCCAGAGTGGCTGGGGAAACCCAGCCAGATGGGCAGGGAATAAATAATAAAGTATTATTATTATTATTATTATTATTACTACTACTACTACTGCTGCTGCTGCTGCTGCTGCTGCTGCTACTACTGCTACTGCTACTACTGTGGGTTCTGTATTGATGTCCCCTGGTTTAAAGCCAGATCTGCTTCAGATACTGATGAAGTGGATGTGTCTAATTTTGGAGCAGGAGAGGCATGGATAGCAAAATGTCTTTCCTACCCATTGCTCCCCCCCTCCCCCAGTCTGTCACCAAGATTCCAATAAGTGAATTTGGTTGAGAGATGGGTGTTGGGGTGAGAGACTACAGGGAAGCTAATGATGCTCAAAGAAATTCTGCAGCCTTCAAGTCTTTTGAAGACCAAGTTGGAACCATAAACCTGAAGTGATTTGGGTCCTCTGACCCACATACTACTTTTGCTCTAAAAATCAGAACCACTCCACTCCTGCTGTTGTTTTAAAGAATCAGTTTTGTTTTGTTGAACAGTTTTGTCCCTGTTATGTCTTCTTTGGCCCTTAGGGCACCATCACATGGAAACCTAGCCAGATCAGTGCTGTATTTTGTGCAGATGTGCCACAAAAATGTTTGTGGATTGAGTTTCCTTCCCTGTTTTATAATATCATCTTTTTAACTCAGACCGACACAGACTAAGGAAGACTTATGGTGCACTCCTAGTCATGTCTTCTCAGCAGTCAGTTCCACTGTGGGTACTGCAGCCTTAGGGATACTTATGTCATTTATAAAAGGGGTGGGGATCTGGATTTGGTCAGGAGATCAGATCATTATTTCCCCCAGCTCTGAAGGACAAATTTGACAGGTGTCACTATGATCTCAGATAACTCTTTTTGCCTGTACTGTTTGAGATCAAACTGTGCAGGCAAATGCACAGCCTACAAAGTGCCTTTCAAAGCCCCCTGGCAGACCTGACAACCAGCCTGCAAGCCCCTTTTGGGGTCAAATTCACACCTAATGTAATTGATGAATACCATATCCTTTGCACATGGAAACACCAATGTACGTGCCTTTGGAAAATCCTGATCTCTTCATTATTCCATTCCACCTAGATCACTGGAATTGAGTTATACCACATCTGACTTTATTTTATGAGATACTAATTTATATAGTGATGTATATAGTGATTCCCAGTAGTGATATATGGAAGTGAGAGCTGGACCATAAAGAAGTCTGTACGCCGAAGAATTGGTGCTTTTGAATTATGGTGCTGGAGGAGACTCTTGAGAGTCCCACGGACAGCAAGAAGATCAAACCAATCCATTCTTAAGGAAATCAGCCCTGAGTGCTCACTGGAAGGACAGATCCTGAAGCTGAGACTCTAGTACTTTGGCCACCTCATGAGAAGAGAAGACTCCCTGGCAAAGACCCTGATGTTGGGAAAGATGGAGGGCACAAGGAGAAGGGGACGACAGAGGACGAGATGGTTGGACAGTGTTCTCGAAGCTACCAGCATGAGTTTGACCAAACTGCGGGAGGCAGTGGACGACAGGAGTGCCTGGCCCGCTCTGGTCCATGGGGTCACGAAGAGTTGGACACGACTAAACAACAACACAATTTATATACATTATACAACAATTGTAAAGCACCCTGATCCTGGTTAGAAGGTGATTTAAATGTGCTTTGAGTCTTGTTCCCTTCTTCATTTAAACATATGGTCAAGGAATTGGGACACATGTGGTAGGAAGACTAAGGAGCAGTAGCTAAAGAACTGTGACATTCGCCCTGGGTGTCCATAGAAAGTTGAAATTTACTTGCTGGAACAACAGCCCCTCGACCCACACAGGAAACTGCTTTTCAGGCAGCTTCATAAAGAAGTTGATGATATTGCATTGAAGTCTGCTGTCCAAAGAAAGTAAATTGAATATTTCACTGAGTGATGGATACGCCTTGAATGAATGGACCTTGAATTTATATTGATAAATTGCTTTTTGGATCCCAGGCCTCTAATTCCAAGTTTAGTTAGGGCCAACTGAATACATTTTGCCCTGGAAATTTCTCCCCAGCCATTTATAGAAGACCAATTCTGTATTTGATGAAATGTTTTCATGGGTTTTTTTTTAGAGTTTGTATGGATAGTTTCATTGTTTTAGTGTTTGTTGAACAGATGCTATTGCTCTTTGAGTTTCTGTTTCTGTGTTTCCTTCTGTTTCTACCCTGTACATTGCTTTGACATCAGATGTCAAACAGATAATAAGACATCTGAGGGCAGCCCTGCTCAAGGAAGTTTTTAATGGTTAATGTTTTACTGTGTTTTTAATATTTTGTTAGGAGCCACCCAGAGTGGCTGGGGCAAACCAGTCAGATGGGTGGTATATTAAAAAAATAAAATTATTATAATTATTTGATGACTTAATGCTGTGAAGCAGTCTGTTATTGATGGTGACGGAGATGATGGCAGCAGGGCTATGAATCAGTAGTAGAGCAAATGACTTTCATATAGAGCTTGTAGTCCAAGCACACCTGGATGACCAGAGGTTCCCCATCCCTTACACCGAAAGTTTCAGGTTGAATCCCAGACATGTCCAGCTAAAAGGAACTCTGAAAGCAGAACATCTCCGGGAGGCCATAGAGAGGCCAGCCTGCCAGTCAAAGTAGAGGCTATGGCAGCTGGGACCAATGGTCTGACTCAGAGTGAGGCAGCTTCCTATGCTGCTAAGTTTTGTTCCTCCTGCTCTGTTACCATCGATACTTGACATTGTCTCCGCTCATTACAGTATGTACATATCTGGTTTTATCATTTTTTGCATGTATGCTTAGAGATCACTCCAACCACATCATTCTAAATTGGAAAAACAAATATATTAATTAACCTCTCCACCCCCTGCTGGGACTCTCAGCAGCTGAAATAACAATGGTTAGCTTGACTTGTCTTGAGTAGGCTTGTCAGAAGCCAAGGATTTCATTTTGTGGGGTTTTTTACCCTTGGCCCTGAAAACTGCTGCAGAATAGGTCCAGTATGAGGGCTATAAAAATAATAATAATAAATATTTAAGAGAGAGATGCTGACACAGATAGCAGACAATCACTTACAAACTTTAGAGGGTGCTGGAGCTGCTCTGCATTATCTCTTCCAATGTTTCTAAACAGAAGGGAAGGGGGATCTATCTATATATGGGTTGGAGCCGGACTTAGGCTGCATGAAGCAAGCCCTTCATTTCATTTTCCTGATGTTTCCTTGCCTGATAATTTTTGTGTTTTATGTGATCTTTCACACAATGAAAAAGCCACTTCCTGAAATCCAGTGGAAGTTCTGTGCTAATTTCCATGTTAATTGTTTACGGGGGTGGGGGTCAATTTTTAGCCCTGCTAACTCAGAAAATGGGACGCGGGTGGCGCTGTGGGTTAAAGCCTCAGCACCTAGGACTTGCCGATCGAAAGGTCGGCGGTTCGAATCCCCGCGGCGGGGTGCGCTCCCGTCGTTCGGTCCCAGCGCCTGCCAACCTAGCAGTTCGAAAGCACCCTCGGGTGCAAGTAGATAAATAGGGACCGCTTACCAGCGGGAAGGTAAACGGCGTTCCGTGTGCTGCGCTGGCTCGCCAGATGCAGCTTGTCACGCTGGCCACGTGACCCGGAAGTGTCTGCGGACAGCGCTGGCTCCCGGTCTACAGAGTGAGATGAGCGCACAACCCTAGAGTCTGGCAAGACTGGCCCATACGGGCAGGGGGACCTTTACCTTTACCTTTTTAACTCAGAAAATAGTGGAAGTTTTGCATTGTAATTTCCTGTGATTAAATTTGGGGCAGTATCCCGCATACAATTCTTTCCTACCATTTAAATTTAAATGTTTAAATTTAGAAATTGATTTCAGTGGGTCCACTCTAAGAATGACACCCCAATATCTTCTTTTCTTCCTTGACAGCAATTTTTCCTTGTTCATATGCACTCATTCAGCACACACAAGCTACATGGCATCTTTGCATGGCCTACATTGATTCCACACATTTCTGCACAGCTAAATCGCTACAGGAGTCATAGATTTTCCCTAGATGGCTCAGTAGCACAGAGAAGCCCTGGAACAGATATATCCTAAAGGCACCACAGAAAGGCAATATTCCCAGAGTGAGGTGCCAGGGTCACTATAGAACAGTTAACGTGCATAACAGTCAGTCATTGTGCACATTCACCAAGCCTCATGGATAATGTGCATATAATCCAGAAGAAGGAATTGTACACATTTCTGGGTCAATATACATAATCTTCAACACACCATGGGAAATGTGCACATAGCAACTGAATTTTGTAATACTCCAGTCATTTTGCATAATACCTGATAGGCTTTGCGGAATGTGCATGCCTCAGCTCAGTTTTGTCTAGCTATTATTTGAGAGGTCAGCAGACAGTGTTTGCTAAATTAAGTAGCAAGAGTTCTATATTTAACAGGAAGAGGTTTTGAATGATATATTTTCATACAGACTGGTTATGCAGACAACTTTTGCTGGAAAGACAGAGATCTCCAGCTGCTGATAAAGGATGGTCATAATGATCACAATTTATCTATATGAAGACTAGTTTCTAATTTGCCCTCCCACTCTCAGTGAGATAAAGTGGTATTTAAATATGAATTTTCATGTTGATTTTTTAAAAATGCATTTTAATGCAGAAACAGGACAGAACAGACCGATGAAGGAAAACATGAGAAACTGACACAAACTGACAATAGATGGCTCCATCCATCCCTGGACCTGAAGGGGTACTTAGAGGGCATAATGCACAAAGGCAGTAGCAACGTGAGACAAATGGGATACAGCAAAGGACAGAGCATAGGCCTTGGGGAGGCAAAACACATGTCATACATGGGCAAAGCAGTTCAAGGAAAAATGTAGGAAGCCTAAGGTGAACACACTCAATATTATTTGATCGGCAAAGTCAGTTGGGGATTTCTCTTGCTGCTGCCTTCATTCCAAATGTTGCCTTCTCCTTCGGGACTGAGTGATTGGTAAACAATGATTTTGAAACTTGAAGCGGGCACTAACTTCGTACTTGACTGATTAATACCAGTTACTGGGATCCACTGGTGGGGACAGTCTGCAGCCAATCAGAAGCCCCGCCAGACATTTGGTTTCCAAAAATAGTTTGCAAACGGGAACAGTCACTTCAGGGTTTGCGTGGCAATTCCCGCCCTCTCCCACAGATGTAGAAATAAAGACACTGGACACAAGAATTTAAGGTTAATGGGCGTAAATGGCCACAACTTTATTGATTACAGGTAAGAGAAGGTATTGGCTTTAGGCATTGGCCCTAACGCTGCTGCTGGAGAAGGAGAGAAAGAGGGCGAGCTGGGGCTGCCCTGACCTTAAAAGACCCCAGTAGAGACCGCCCCTCCCGACCGCTGATTGGCTGGGCCGGGAGGTGATGAATAACAATGAGGCTAGGGAATCCCTGCGTCCCGCGGGGCTGCCCCAGCCCCGCGAGAGTGTAGACGTGGGCGAGAGCCCGCAACCCCACCCCCTCTCTAGATCGGGAGTGGCTTTGCGACGTTTGGGAGCCAAAACATTCAGAAACTAAGCTGTTCGACTTCCAAGAATGTAAATCTTCCAACTTTAAACTGGAATCCTCTGTAATCTATTTTTTCTTCTTCTCCTTGCCTTGTTATATGTTCAATTTAATGAAAATTTCAAGTTGTAGCCAATGAGTTCTGCCTGAAGCTAACAAGAGGCATTCAGTCTGTTTGGGCTAATAGTTCGCATAGCTCTCCTGGAGATGAAAAGTGCCCTTGTTCAATCAAGGTCCTTTGTTGTTTAGTTGTTTAGTCGTGTCCGACTCTTCGTGACCCCATGGACCAGAGCACACCAGGCACTTCTGTCTTCCACTGCCTCCTGCAGTTTGGTCAAACTCATGCTGGTAGCTTCGAGAACACTATCCAACCATCTTGTCCTCTATCGTCCCTTCTCCTTGTGCCCTCCATCTTTCCCAACATCAGGGTCTTTTCCAGGGAGTCTTCTCTTCTCACGAGGTGGCCAAAATATTGGAGCTTCAGCTTTAGGATCTGTCCTTCCAGTGAGCACTCAGGGCTGATTTCCTTAAGAATGGATAAGTTTGATCTTCTTGCAGTCCATGGGACTCTCAAGAGTCTCCTCCGGCACCATAATTCAAAAGCATCAATTCTTCGGCAATCAGCCTTCTTTATGGTCCAGCTCTCACTTCCATACATCACTACTGGGAAAACCATAGCTTTAACTATACAGGCCTTTGTTGGCAAGGTGATGTCTCTGCTTTTTAAGATGCTGTCTAGGTTTGTCATTGCTTTTCTCCCAAGAAATCAAGGTCCTAGTTCATGTCAATGGAATGTGGAGAGATTGAGATAATCTACTCCTCATGTCATAATAGGACACAGTGTCCAGGCTTAGTTGATTGCTTTCTCCAAGACAATGAACTATACTTTGCTTTTCTACAGCATGTTGGCCTTGCAAAGCAAGCCAGTAAAAATAATGGTTTATTGCCCTTACATTCCTGCATTGCAGGGGGTTGGACTAGATGACTCTTGGAGTCCCTTCCAACTCTACAATTCTATTATTCTATGAATCAGACCATCATTCCATCCAGTTCAGTATGGTCTGCTAGGACTGGCAGCACCTCTCCATGGTTTCAGGCAGAGGATATTGCCAGCCCTACCAGAAGATGTCAGGAATAGAACCTAGGACCTAGGCATGCAAGGCGAAAACTGTATCAATACACTTGCCAAATACCCTTGTGGTGCTACTCAGGGAAGAAAGGGAAGGCACAAACAGGAGACAAGGGAAGATGAGAGTTGCCAAGTCTCTGATCTGCATCAGTGACCAGATTTTTCAGTGGGCTGAAATCCCACCATCCAATTTCACATCCTGTATTTCCTTTCTGTGTCTAGGGGTCCACTCTCAGGCCATTATTAATTATTGGTATTAATCACGCCCCGTCGTCTCCACAACATTCCTTTTTTTGTGAGAGGAGAGTGTGGCTGAGATGAGTAGAGTCTCTGAAAGACTTCGCCTGTACATCTCAGGCATCAGACTGTGTGATTACGGATCTGAAGAGAAATCAGTTAACCTATTGATTCTCCCAGCAGAGGGCATTAAACTTACACTGATCCAGCCTTAGAAATGATAAACGGAACACCACGGCTGTTTCCCATTATTGCAGATATGAAAGAACCGACGTAGCTGTATGATCCTAGATCTGTAAAGATGGACATGGCAGTGCACCTTGTACTAATATCAAAAGAGCTGTAGTGCAGTCGGAGAATCTTTCTCCCCCTTTTTCTTTTAAACAGCCATAGGTATTAAGGATCCTTTCTTAGGCAATCAATTTCCTGAAATTCTTCTGGGCTTTCATATTTCATAAGAATAAGATTCATAGCTAGAAATCTATTTAATTTCCTTATTGTGTTGTTGAAACAAAAAAAGACATAACAAATGCCTGGGTTATGCTGGGCTGTTTCCACACCTTGGGTAGTCTGGCCCAGGCAGAAAGCCAAGCCAGAAGCAATAAAACCACCTGCGTTGGCCCTATTCAGAATAAAAACTAGCATTAACTTACTATGAGCTATGAATATAATATTAAGAGTAAAGCCCTCACCCCCCCACACCCCCAAAAGGTTATGCCACTAAAATTAGGTCCAACAGAGTTTTATAAATAAAGAGAGACATATAGCAGACAGGCTTCAACTGAAAAGTTTTGATGGAATACAGTTTTATTAATGATGGAAGGAGACAGGAGAAGCATTTTCATTCTGCATTGCTTCTATTTAGCCTTAAAATAATACAGCCCATTTGTAAGGGAGATAGGAACATAGGAAGCTGCCTCACACTGAGTCAGATTATCGGTCCAGCCTGCACTGGCTGGCAGCAGCTCTCCAGGGTTTCAGTCAGGTGTCATTCCCTAAATCTACCTGGAGATGCCAATGATTGAATCTTCAGCCTTTTGCATGCGAAGCAGATGCTCTGATACTGAGCCACAGCCCAGGCAGGTATATTATTGAGATGCAACTGATAATGCAGAACTGGGGCCCATCAGAGGAGGGGTCAGGAGGGCCAATGGGCCGAGGCCTAAAGCTCCAAGGGGATTTTGCTTGTTGATTTGTTTGGCATTTGATTAGTTTGCAGCTTGTTTTCCTGTGCATCAGACTAAAATCTGGCATAGCCTTTCTGCTCAGAGCTGAAAATTTAAGCCCCGCCCCCAAGGTGATGTGATTTGGTAAAGGACCATCCCTCTCCATATGAACCTACCTGGACCCTGAGATTATCTTCTGAGGCCCTTCTCTTCAGCTCAGATTATCTTGACAGCTCCTTCAGCAACATGAAAGTAACACTTGTTGCTGCTGCTGCTGTGGTTATTGTAGTAGTGGTCTTTTATGCTGTACACCACCTTGTTATATTTTCTATGAAAGTGTGCTTTATAAATATTTAAATAAATTAAAACTGATCAGAATGTTGTGTGTGGCCACATTAGAGGGAAAATTTAAGTATTTATTGCTAGGGATGCATAAATCAGACACTGTTGGTTTCTCTCAGTTTCTCATTTTTTCCTATTCTTATTTAGTAACAGCGATTAAGTGATGAAGCATCCTTAACAAGAGACCCCCTTATCTACCTTATAAGCCTTAGAATGTTGCCTCCACAGTTTGCTTACTAACTTTCTTTATAGCCGTCCGATTTACTTCCTTTTTTAAAAAAATGAAAGCTTCTGGGTGAGGGTGGGAGAGGGAAACGAACATGAAGATGAACTGGAAATTATTCAAACTGCCCAGCATCTGGGAAGGTTGGAAGGTTAGGTTTTTCTAACATCTAACAGACATGATGCAGAACAACTCAGAGAAACATCAATATCTGAAATGTAATTTTGCCTTCATTTACTCCAAAAGCACTCCCCACTCCAACATCTGAAGGTTTTAAAACTCTACTGAACTTAAAAAATAAGCTTGCAATGTGTGTGCATGCGCATGTATTGGAGACAGACAGACAGATTGAAATTGAGGATGCTTTCAGATCCCCTGTGCACATGTAAAAGAAATCACAGGTGTAGGTGTCTTCTAGTTGCTGGATGTTTTACTGTAATTGCACCACAGCTTTCAATACAACCTACAGTGGTACCTCAGGTTAAGAACTTAATTTGTTCTGGAGGTCCATTCTTAACTTGAAACTGTTCTTAACCTGAGGTACCACTTTAGCTAATGGGGCCTCCCACTGCCGCCACGCTGCCACCACACGATTTCTGTTCTCATCCTGAAGCAAAGTTCTTAACCTAAGGTACTACTTCCGGGTTAGCAGAGTCTGTAACCTGAAGCATCTGTAACCTGAGGTACCACTGTACATCATAGGTGCAAAACATAACATGCTTTCTTTGTGTTGTTGATTGAATATTAAGAAAAATGTGCTGTTTGTTGTCCTGAGATACACATATTAGAACTGCTGGAAAGACTGGCTCGCCCCAGTTTCCGTACAACAGCATCCTGACTACTTTGTGATGAATGTCAGCAGCTATCCCGTTCTAAGTGATGGATACCAATTATTATGTGCACAGCATTGTACCAAAGCATCTGACTCTGTGGTGGTCCAAATGGCTTTAGAATGCTGTGTCGATGAGTTGACGCTGGCATCTTCTCGGTGTGACATCCCTATGATCCCAACTCCTCCACAAAGCTGTGCCATGCAACAGCTGGGCACCATGCAGCAGCTGACAAAGGCAGCTGTCGTCTACAACGCACACAATAATATCCTAGGTTGGCTCACAACAACACCAGGGCAACAGGTATGGATTTTACTCTCACAATGCAAGCACTGTGTCTCGCAACAATATATATTTATTTACACAAGCACGGGCTTAGAGGCTTATCAAGATCAGGCCGTAATCCTCGTTTGTCAAAGTGCGCTATGCACTTTTAATTATCACTGTGCTATTTTTACTGTTAGAGATAACATTGTGTCAGCACTTCCATAACAAAACACCTATTTTTAGGCGTTTCAATTGCCGTTGTTAAAATTTGCTTTAGGCTGAAACCTGGCATGTAAAGTCTCAGTCTGCAAGCACATTTAAAAAATAAATAAATAAATATGACAAATATATTAGGTCACATTAGGTGTTCTGTTTTTATCCTGCTCAGGAAAAGCATTTCCCAAGAACTTCTCTAGTATGCACTTGCCTATAGAGGGTTCACACAAATCCTGAATTAAAAATTTGCATGAGGGGTTGCCAGTTGGGGCCAGCTAGACCCCATGCTAGTTAAAGTATCTGACGTCAACTGTGTGTGGGCACACTTTTTTGGGAATAACTCTCCTTCCTGTGTGCAAAATTCACTAGCCCTCAATCCATCCTTCCTTTGTAAGTTCCAATCGAGTTAGTTACTATTACTGTTAGGATCATCATCAAAGAAGTCAATATGTTAGTTCTCCTAATTGATTAATATTTGTTTATATCTGCATTCATTTATGAAACAATAATTCTTAAGCCAGATGCATACTTTGAGTTGGATCCAGCCTTAAATTGAATCCTCTTTCAGTGTGCTGCTTGCATGTAAATCCTACATGCAAGCAGGGTGAGTAGGAATTAGTGTGTTAAGCTCACTTCCATTGTACTCATTTGTTGCCCTCCAATTCATGAAGTGAGAGGTCTCCACTACTCATGGGACTTCCAGTTGGACGGTGATGGTGATGATGTGGGATGCTGCACATGCTACAATGCTGTCTCTGTTGCGTGATCAGCCAAGGCAGAGAAGCTCTGCTAGAGTGACTGGTTGGCAACCCCACACATACCTTCTGAACTCATTCACAAATTGAATTTCTACCTGTAGTTCAGTGGTAGAGCATCTGTCTTATGTGCAGAAGGTCTCGGGTTCAATCCCCAACATCTCCAAGTGGGGCAGGGGGAGACCCCTGTCTGAAATCCTGGAGAGCTGCTGCCAGTCAGTGCTAACTTAAAAATGGATGGACTGAACATAAGACTGGATAAATGAGAAACCAAAACTGACAGATTCATCTACCCCTAGGCTGGGGGCAGTGACCCCCTCCTTTGTCTGCTTGCTCAGACTCCCTGGATAGGGAGTGGGCAAGCATCTCAAATTTAACGGGTGCTGCAGGGCTTGAATATTCTGCTTGCCAATACCTATCCCTATGCAAGACGCCACCTGAGGTTGCTGCTGTCAGTGTGTGCTTGGCTGCCCTTGTTGCTTGTTCAAGCCCTTCCTTTTGACTGCTTGGTAAGAGGGTCTTTCCTTCCTTGGCTGGGTCTTGAAATATTGTCCCAGACCAGAGGGTTATGTGTGCTCTCTGCAGGCCTTACACCCAGGGAGTTGTATGGTTGCTGTGTTGTGTGGCCTCTCCTTTCTTACCTGATTCAGTTGTGTGTTCTAGAATAGTGCTTGTGAGCCATGGAAGAACATTAGAATCCATGCTTAGGGAGATGGCTGGGGACTGGCAGTGCTGGAGTCCTTGCAGGCTGTGCAGCTGAGGTTGCTGGATATATTGTTGTGCATATTGTGGGTGTGGTGCTGCCAGGGGGATACCCTTATCATTGTAAGTTCATTGGCTTCCTCTGTAAGCAGGAAGCATGCAGGAAGAATCACAGCATCACTGGTGCACTCCATGATTGGTGGACTTAGACAGTGTTTGATGGGGTGTGTCTGTGTGTCTACAATTTACCCCACCTTGAGATTTCCAAGCATTGTGCTTCCCCTTCTTCTCTAGGACTAAGCACATGTAGGAGATGGAATCTGCTCTGCCAGTGTTGGAGTGGCATATCTGACCCCCTACCACCAACACCACCCAATTTATTACCCATTCTTCACCAGCCGGTCCCAGGGCAGGTTGCAACAATTTAACACCATCCATAGGATGGTTCTGCCTGCATGTTTACTTAAGCCTATTGCAGTCCATAGACTAGGCGGCCAAATCACAAATATTTTCACTGGGATATTTATCTGCAATACTAACATCAGATCTGAGGAGTACCAACCTTAATTTGTACGTGTGATGTACTGGTGCAGCAATGGCTACATCCATTTGTGTTGTTGGCAATGTTCTTTCTTGAGTGTCTAACACAAGGAGGCACATGCAATCAAATCAAGAACTCTCATTAATAGCACTGTGATGAAAGACAAGGTTGGACAGTCTTATATCCAGAGACTACTTAGATGAGCAAAGTCTAACCAGCTTGGGGACTTAAAGAGTCAAACTGAATATCAGACAAAATGTGAGTATTGAAAACCTGATGTTTGGTTTTCCCAGGGAACAGTGGTTTTAGGAGGAAGCAATGTTTAATGCAGAAGAGATGGCAGGAGAGGGTCTTAACTCTCTGCATGCCACTTTCCCCACTGCAAGAACCCCCAAACCATTGCATCCTCATGGGGTTTCAGATGCAGGTTGATCCTCACAAATGTGCATCTGGAAGTCCACAGTGCTTTGGGGGAGTAGCAGCAGTCAAGTGCCCCATTCTATTTCTCTGGGTCCCTTCTAGGCTATTTGTGGGGAGGTAGAAGGAGCAGCCACCAGTGTTTTAATATGCATCATTTGAATGTAGCATGATGTAGTCTGTCAAGCAATTCCTTAATTTGAGCTTTATGTAGTGAAGCCCTCTGGTCTGGTCTGGAAGCTTCAGCAGGTGCAGAATGCTGTTGCTAGACTATTGATGGGCTCAGACAGCTGACAGCATGTGAAACATCTGCTAAAACATCTACACTGGATACCCATCTGCTACCTGGCCAGGTTAATACAGTATGGAGAGCCCTGAACAACTTGGGCCAGGATACCTGAGCCCTTGTATCTCAGCAAATGACAGCTCTGGAGGCAGATTTTCGCTGGGACTGTGCTGAAAAGCATTAGAAACCCTCTCCCCATCCATTGTGGTCACAATTTTGATTTCCCTTCTCCTGG